>NC_066582.1:406396756-407010410 GCF_024323335.1 Lathyrus oleraceus
ACTTTTAGTTGCTCAGTTCCTTGTGAACTTTTGCTTTGCTTTGCTTAAGCAACTTGCATTGAGGTATAACTTCCTAACTTCATGTAGTCTGGAAGACCTGGCCTGTTACTTGGCCAGGCAATTGTCTGAAGTCCTCCTTAAGAGGCGATGCTTGTGTGTGTTTACATTTGTCCCAAGCAGGAAAAGTCCTTTAAATAAGGCAATTGGCGGAAAGTAGGGATATGCAATCTATCCCCCACTATTCTGTGAGTCTTCTCCTTGCTCCCATTACATGGTTGTAGCATTGAGATCATAAGCCCAAGATCTTGTGCAGTGCACATTGTGTCAGAGTCTCTGAGTATAAAAGGGTTCCCCCATTCTGGACCCATGCTCATTTGTCAGAAGCTCTCCCTGGTCAGGGATAAGAGCTGTGAGGTCTTATCCTCACTTCATCCTTTCATCTGCTTCACCTTAGCCCCTCAATGGCAAGGTTAAGAGCAAACACAGCCTGTACAGATGACTTGCTGAGGCAGTCAAACCTATTGATTGAGCCCCCTTGTTTTGTTATAGTGTGTGCTATGTGGATATCTGATTGACATGCTTGTTTGAGATGCTTGTTCTCATTTGATGTATGCTTGTATGCTTGTGTGCTTGCTTCTTTCCTGGTTAGGATAGGCTTGTTTATGCAAGTAGGATAGAAACCTTAACTTAGGGACGACTTTGCATGACAACATCTAGGCTCGAGTCGTAGTCTCCCTAGTGTTGTGTCTCCCTCTGTTGTCTGGTTAGGCTAGAGTTTCTCCCCTGCTTAGGGGAACTACATCGCCCTGATCCTTGTTCCAGACGAGGTATGTAGGCAGGTGGTCGTGCGAGACCACTCCGGGCACCTTTTTTTCTTTTTTGCGTGTGTTTGCTTGTTATCTTCTGATCGTGTGTTTTGGTTCGGATGCCGACGTAAGTCCAGTGATTGGCGGTCGGGCTCCACGTTTGCCTTCCGGTGTGCGTTTTGGTTCGGATGCTGATGTAAGTCCAGTGATTGGCATTCAGGCTCCATGTTTGCCTGTGTTTGTGTTTGTTTGTTTGGCGTGCGTGAGCCGAACTACAGTGGCTCTGATTCTCGTTCCAGACGAGATATGTAGGCATAGGACGCGACGTCCTATCGAGCTCCCTTCTCTTAACCCCACCTGCGTTCCCTGTGTGTGTGTGTGTGTGATGTTTTAGCAACCTATTCTTTATTTTAGAACGTGGATCCCGTCGAGTACGACGGACGTGAGGGGTGCTAATACCTTCCCCTTGCGTAACCGACTCCCTTACCCTTTCTCTTTGGTCGCGAGACCATTTCCTTTCCAGGTTTCTCTGAGCGTTTCCTTTCCCTATCTTGGGATAAATAACGCGCAGTGGCGGCTCTGTGTTGTGTTTTTATTTGAGCCTCGCCGGTTGATTTTCGCGGATGCGACAATACCGGCGTAAGCGCTTAGCGGCCCAAGTCAAAGCACAACATGTCTTCTCAAGTGTTGAGTATCAAGACTCACAATCAGTGAACTTCTTACTCATATAGTATATAGCATACTCTTTCTTCCCTGATTCATCCTGCTGACCCAATACACCACCCATAGAGTCTTCAAGAACGGTCAAGTACATAATCAAGGGTCTCCCTTCAACAGGCGGAGACAGAACCGGAGGCTCAGACAGATACTCTTTGATACTGTCAAAGGCCTTTTGGCAATCCTCGGTCAAATCATGACGCTGATCTTTCCCAAGGAGCTTGAATATAGGCGCGCATGTGGCAGTCATGTGGGATATAAATCTGGAAATATAATTCAAGCGACCAAGAAAACCTCGGACTTGCTTTTCAGTTTTGGGCGCAGGCATCTCTTGTATTGCGTTGACCTTGGCAGGATCAACTTCAATACCTCTTTCATTGACAATAAAGCCCAATAACTTGCCGGAACGGACTCCAAATGTACACTTGTTCGGATTCAGGCGGAGTTTGTACTTCCTCAAACGCTAAAAAAGCTTCAACAAGTGCTCTACATGTTCAACTTCCGTTCTCGACTTCGCAATCATATCATCAACATATACCTCGATCTCCTTGTGCATCATATCATGAAACAAGGTAGTCATAGCACGTTGATACGTGGCTCCGGTGTTCTTCAAACCGAAGGGCATCACTCGATAACAGAATGTTCCCCAAGGTGTGATGAATGTTGTCTTCTCCATATCCTCGGGTGCCATTTTGATTTGGTTATAATCGGAAAATCCGTCCATAAATGAGAAGATATTAAATTTAGCTGTATTATCTACCAACATATCAATGTGTGGTAGAGGAAAATCATCTTTCGGACTAGCTTTATTCAAGTCTCTATAGTCCACACACATTCGGACTTTTCCATCTTTCTTAGGCACGAGCACAATATTGGCCATCCATTGAGGATATGTAGAAGTCACCAGAAACCCCACATCAATTTGCTTCTGAACTTCTTCTTTTATCTTCACTGCCATATCAGGATGAGTTCTTCTGAGCTTCTGCTTCACAGGCACACACTCAGGCTTCAAAGGCAGGAAATGTTGCACGATATCAGTATCCAGACCAGGCATGTATTCATATGACCAGGCAAAGACGTCGACAAATTCTCATAGCAACTCGATCAACCCCTTCTTCATAGACTCGCCAAGGAGTGCCCCAATCTTCACCTCTCGAATGCAGTCTTCAAACCCCAAGTTGACTGTTTCCAGATTCTTAAGATGTGGCTGAATGATCTTCTCTTCATGCTCAAGCAGACGGGTAATCTCACCAGGAATCTCTTCAACATCATCTTCTTCTGCCTCAAATACAGGGAACTCAAAGTTGGGAGATGGTGTTGGATCATTATGTTCAATGGGTTTGATCAACTTGCATAATGATTTTGGATATAAAAGAGATTTTAGAATTTAAACAAGGCAAATAATTATGCAGATGAAAAGATTGATTTTATTCTCTTTTTAGGGTTTTATGGTGATCACCAATTTCATGCAAAAAGCAAAAAGGGAAAATAATTTGGAAAAACAAACATTTTACATGTAGTTATTGAATGAATATCATTGTATTAATGTGCCAACGATGTCATCACTTCTCCTTTTGGCGTGGGAGAAGGGTTTTTTTAACAAAAGTGAACACATTACGTGGACTTATAGACAACTGTTGGAACATCAACAACGACCCAATTATTGCAGATTCCTCCAGGGATGACAAAGTTGCCAGAATCTTCCTCTGCATCATCTTCCACTATAGCAGCAGCCTCTTGGTCTTCAACCGTGTGGATGAAACCTCCACTCTGGAACAACCCATGCTCATTGAAAGTGACTGAAGAGTACCCTATGCCAGCCCATGATTTATTGTCTTCCAGCTTAATCATTTGTCCTAAACCAGTAGTTGTGCCATGCTCAATGGCCAACTTCGCATCATTGTAGGACGCAAATGAAGAAGGTCCTTTCCTTGAAGGCTTAGCAATATATAAGGCTTGGAACTGAGTCCCAACCTCATCCTCAGCATCTATATAGGAAAAGGAAGACAAATGACTTACCAAGAGATCCTTCTCTCCCCCTATCACCACCAACTTCTTGTTCTTGACGAAATTCAATTTCTGGTGTAAGGTGGATGTCACGGCGCCTGCCTCGTGAATCCATGGTCTGCCAAGCAAGCAACTATATGATGGGTGAATATCCATGACCTAAAAAGTGATATGGAAATCACTAGGTCCAATCTTGATTGGGAGTTCAACTTCGCCAATCACAGTTTTCCTTGATCCATCAAAAGCCTTGACTACCACTACACTTTGCCTCATGGGAGGCCTCTAATAAGAAAGTTTCGCCATAGTGGATTTTGGCAACACATTTAGCGATTATCCTGTGTCTACCAGCATATTAGACAAGGCATCATCCTTGCAGTTCATGGAAATGTGCAGAGCCAAATTGTGGTATTTTCCCTCCTCGGGAAGATCAGCATCGCAAAAGCTCAAATTGTTACAAGCAGTTATGTTTGCAACTATGCTATCAAACTGTTCAATTATGACATCGTGATCCACGTATGCCACGTCCAACACCCTATGCAAAGCTTCACAGTGTGACTCATAATTCATCAGCAAAGATAGGACAAATATCTTTGATGGAGTTTGAAGCAGCTGATCAACAACATTATACTCGCTCCTCTTGATGAGCCTCAGCATCTCATCACAGTCCTCTTTCAAAATGCCATGTTGGCCAACAGGGACATGAGTTTTAGTAAATTTATTAACAACAAGTGCTAGATTCGGAGAAAGAGAAGAAGTCCCCACAGGACTGGCAGAATTATTAACAGCATCAGCTCTTCTCATGTCATCTTGGGGTTTCGGCGACGCCGAGAAAACACGACCACTGCGGGTCACACCACTGACATCAGATATACTCACAACAGAAGTGGAGGGTAACGACACCTCCTTCCCATCTTCCAACGCAACTGCGTTATATCTGTAGGGAACAACTCTATCTGAAGAGTACGGGACATGGCCCGCTGGCTTGATAATAAGAGATGGAGAAACCTTCTTCTTGCTGCCATCATATCTGACGACAACAGTTTCCGGTATTCTGAAAACAGGGGATATAACATTCACTTCATCCTCATCACGGTTCTGAAGTATCTCGATCACACCCTGATCCAGCATCTCTTGGATGTCCTTCCTGACTTGGCGACATCCTCTCTCATTGACAGTGCACACTCGGCATCTGTCATGGTCATGCTCATAATGACTGTATCCACATAACAGTCTATGCATCTCGACCAACGACTGCCTGATATGACTGACATACAGGACTTTATACTTGCCAGGGCATCCCTGAACCATATTCACAACAGCTTTCCCATGCTCGGGCAATGGGTTCTTCTTTACATTCGGACCTACGTCCTCGAAAAACAAAATCCCACTTCTAACAAGGTCTTGAACCTTGGTCTTCAGGGGATAACAGTTCTCCACATCATGTCCGGCAGCACCGGAATGATAAACACAGTGAAGTTCAGGCTTGTACCACCATTTAGGATTGGTCGGTACAGTAGGTGGGTCACGTGGAGTGATCAGGTTCCTATCTATCAGCGACAGATAGAGCTCAACATAGGTCATTGGAATTGGATCGAAAGTGACCCTCTTCCTATCATAGCTAGTGCTGGTATTATTGTTGTTTCGAGGCTGGTAGGCCTGATGTTGCGGACCATGCTGTTGTTGTTGATATTGTTGATGTTGCTGTTGTTGATGCTGATAATGTTGAGCTTCCCTGAAGGCAGGTGCTATATGAGCCACCTGGTGCTGGTTACTGGCAGGGCAAACAATCTTCCTCTTTATAGAGGGTCTTCGTTTAGTATGGGAAGACACGGCATGTGCCTCTCCCTCCTTCTTCTTTGCAAAACCCCCATACCGTTTTGCAGAAGAGCCTTCATCTCTGGTCAGACGTCCTTCCCGGACTCCTTCCTCTAGCCTCATCCCCATGTTCACCATTTCGGTGAAGTCTGAGGGAGCACTAGCAATCATCCTCTCGTGATAAAATGAACTCAAGGTCTTCAGAAAGATCTTGGTCATTTCCTTCTCTTCGAGTGAGGGCACAATCTGTGCGGCCAATTCACGCCACCTCTGGGCGTACTCCTTTAACGTTTCCTTTTCCTTATGGGACATAGCTCTCAGCTGGTCCCTATCGGGAGCGATATCAATGTTGTACTTGTACTGCTTGACGAAAGCTTCGCCAAGGTCGTTGAAGGAGCGGATGTTCGCACTATCCAGACCCATATACCATCTGAATGCGGCATCGAACATGCTGTCCTGGAAATAGTGGATGAGGAGTTGATCATTATCAGTCTGAGTTAACATCTTGCGAGCGTACATCACAAGATGGATGAGAGGGCAAGTGTTTCCCTTATATTTTTCAAAGTCAGGTACTTTGAACTTGATAGGGATCTTAACATTGGGCACCAGGCACAACTCAGCAGCAAATTTACCGAAGAGGTCTTTCCCTCTTAGAGTCTTCAGTTCTTTGCGCAGCTCAAGGAATTGGTCATTCATAGCATCCATTTTCTCATAAACATCTGGGCCCTCAGATGGCTCAGAATGATAAATGGTATCATCAACTCTCGGTAACGTGTGCACAACGGGAGGTGGCACAACAAGGACCGTGCTAGATGCCAGCATAGAAGCAAAGGTTGGAGCGAGATGAGCAGTGGCGGCTGGCACAATAGAGGAAACTACCTCTGAGATGACCGTCCTTTGGAGAGGAGTTGCAGGCGTTGGAGAAGACTGACTTTGGGCGGCCAGGAATGACTCCATCAGGGTAGTTAGCCTAGCCACTTCCTCCTTAAGTTCTTTGTTCTCTTGTTCAAGATGATCCATCAGCTTTGAAGAATTGGCCTTGGTGTTGTACCGGTGCGTCAACGTGTCTTCAAAATAAATGAAGAACACAGAGTTAGACTACTGATAAAGAAGCCCTGAACAAAACTTGCTTATGCATATGATGCATGCAATGCTTGTGCTTATGATTTTATTTTTATTTGAGGAACTTTTAGAGATCTATTTGCAAATATTTGGAAATATTAATCTTTTAGACATATAATGGAATATTCATATCAATAATATCTGGAAAATTTTTTACACCAAAGAAGTACAGTCTTGGTAACCAAATACAATACAGGAGAGAAGGAAAATGAACATCCTATGGAACCCTAGAAACAATCGTCCAAAGCTCTCGAGACTGGAAGATAAGCTGCACGAAGCCTCTTCACCTCTCTCTCATAGGCTGCCTCCATATCTGCCTTCTCTTTTGCGAGTCGATCATACTTCCTCTTCCAAAACCTGGAAGACTGAGAAAGAAGAGAAGTAACCACATCATCTGACTCATCAATAATCTGATGCTCCAGAAATTCTATCACAGCATCCTTATCTCTGAGTTGCTGAAGTAGCTCCTCTCACTCACGGACCCAAGCACGTGAACGGTCTTCATCTCTCAACTCCTCTACTCCTTGGTTAGGGAGGGTTGAAGGCCCAACCATAACCATAGGTGCAGGTCTCGGATATTCGTAGGGCATGCGGTACTCAGAAGCTCTCTTCCTCACCCAAGAAGTGTAGGGTTCCAAAGCAATACAATTCTTCAGACCAAGCTCTTTCTTTCCCTTCTTATGAATCTTGCGCCAAGCGCGGACCATCATGCCCTTCAAGTTTTGGGGATCTTTACCCTCTTGAAAGAACACACCTTCCAATAGAATGTTGTTAGGTTTATCCTTTAAGGGGAACCCAAGCTGACGGCGAGCCAAAACAGGGTGGTAGTTAATTCCACCACATGTACCAAGAAGAGGCACATTGGAGAATTCACCACAAGAGTCAATAATCTGCACACCATCATATACACGGTTATACCAAAAGATATCATCATTAGTGAGAGACATAAGTCTCGTAGACCACCGTAGACATCCTTTGTTCTCCTTGAAGGCGAGCGTTTGAGGCAAGTGCGAAACAAACCACTTGTACAACAGAGGCAAACAACACACAATGGTACCACCACCCTTTGCATTCCTCATATGCAAAGAGAAATAAGTGTCACCCAACATAGTCAGAACGAGATTAAGAGTAGAGAAAATCCTAATAGCGCTCACATCCACAAAATTGTCGATGTTGGGGAATAACACTAGCCCATAGATGAGAAGTACAAATATGGCCTCAAAGGCGTCCTCACTCATGGCCTTCCCAAACAAAGTAGCTTGAGCGATGAGGAAATCAGATGGGAGACCTTGAATTCCACCTTTGGTAGTCATATGAGCACCAATATCAGATACATCTATGTGCAACAGATCAACAATCTCTTGGGAAGAAGGAACTCTCTCCAAGCCACTGAACGACAACTGATCTAAGATAGGGATACCCACAAGATATGCATACTTCTCAAGCGTTGGCAAAAGCTGGAAATCCGGAAAAGTGAAGCAACGGTACAGAGGATCATAGAACTGCACCAACACACTCATCAGACCTTCATACACCTGAGTAGCAAGAATAGACAGAAGCTTCCCATGGAGAGCTTTGAACTCCAAGGGATCTAATACATAGGATGTCAAACTCCTTAACTCTTTCAAGTCGTGTTGTCTGAAACTGTACTTCTTCGTATTCCTTCTTTGCTTATCCATGTCTGAAAATTTGCAAATAGGCCCCTTAAGTTCCTTGAAAATTTTCTCATTGTTGATGATATGGATGCAAATGAATGCATGAATGCATGGATGCAACAATCACACTCAAGGATCAAGCAAGTCACACAATACAAAGGTCACGAGATGGATCAAGCCATCCTTAATACCAATCATCCATTTTGGTGGATTATGGTTTACACCTTATCAGGTAACTTTAAATAGGTTGATTAGATCTAGGGTCTTCCATAACTAGGTTGACCAAATAGTTACTCGTACTAAGATGCTTGAAACCCAGATCTCTCAGGTAACTTTAAACCAAGCCCCTCAGACTACACCTGGAGGACAATTCCCTGGACAACCTCAACAAAATCCGAGAGGACAAGCCAATGCCATTACCCTACGAAGTGGGAACGCTTATGATGAGCCACCAAACCCTAGATTGAGTGAACCCGAAACTTCTAAGGAATGTACCAAACCCACAGACAAAGTAAAGGAACCAGAGGAACCTGAAAACCAGGAAGGTCGAGAAAAAGGAGAAGAACCTAAAGATAAAACTTACGTACCACCCCCGCCATATAAACCACCTATACCATATCCGCAAAGACTCAAACAAACCCAGATCAATAAACAGTATCAAAAATTTATTAAAGATATAGAAAAACTTCATGTAGAAATCCCTTTCACAGAAGCCATCACCCAAATACCTTCTTATGCAAAGTTTCTCAAAGACATCCTTACCAACAAACGTAGACTTGACGATCCGAAGCCTTTGAAATGTAATGCTATTTCCGAGGACAAATTAGCAAAGAAAGATAAAGATCCTGGAAATTTCTCCATTCCGTGCCTTTTGGGTAATATTGTCATCGAAAAAGCTTTTCTAGACTTAGGAGCTAGTGTGAGCTTAATGCCTTTAGCAGTTTGTGAGAGGTTAAACTTAGGAGAATTACAACCCACTAAGATGTCACTTCAGTTAGCCGATAGATCTGTTAAGTATCCGATAGGCATTTTAGAAGATGTTCCTGTTAGGATAGGTCAGTTATTTATCCCTACTGATTTTGTTGTCATGGACATCAAAGAGGACAATGATATACCAATCCTTCTAGGTAGACCATTCTTATCGACTATAGGAGCCATAATAGATGTCAAGAAAGGAAAGTTGACATTTGAGGTAGGTGACGAGAAAATAGAATTTATACTTTCGAAATTTCTTATGGCACCTGTGATGGGAGATTCGTGTTATGCCTTAGATATCATTGATGAATGTGTTAGAGAATTAGAACAAAAAAAAATTATAAAAACAATTAAGTTACCATCAACTCTCATAAGGGAAGATGATGACTTTAAGAAACCCTACGTCGATGATAACCTTTACGAATGTTTATCCCTTACCCCAGATCCTATGCCATGCCTTAAGAAACCAACCTTAGAACTTAAGGAACTGCCTAAGAACTTGAGATATGAGTTCCTCAATGAAAAGATGAACCGCCCAGTTATAGTTAGTGCTACCTTGAGCCAAGAGGAGACGAACCAACTTTTAGACGTTTTACGAAGATATCCCTCAACCTTAGGATATAATATCTCTGACCTGAAAGGAATAAGCCCATCCGTATGCATGCATCGTATTTCGCTCGAAGAAGATGTTGGTGTAAGCCCTAGAGGCCAATACATTTTGGTACTTGTATCGAATAATAAAAGGCATTCTCTTTATTATGGTTGATTAATAAAGTCCCTGGAATAGATAGTCCGTTTAATGTATTAAGTGTGACTTAATCATGAGAACACATTAAACATAAGGACATTATTCCTAAAGTATCCGTAGTCGAGCTTTAGTGTGAAGTGGGATAACATTAAAGCATTAAGACTATTATGTTTGTAGACTGATGATCACATCTCATGGATCATGGATAAAGAGTTATCAAGTCTTAAACATATGTATGAATATTAGGAGTAATATTTATACCGGATTGACCCGCTATGAGAATACTATATAGAAAGTTATGCAAGGTGTCATAAGTTATTCTCATGGTGATAATAGTGTATTCCACTCTTCGACCTGAAACCACTATGGATCCTAGATGTAGAGTCGAGTGCTTTATTGCTGATCCAACATTGTCCGTAACTGGATAACCATAAAGACAGTTGATGGGTACTCCACAAAGCATGCTGAGGGACATGAGTGACCTAGATGGAATTTGCCCATCCTGCATAACAGGATAAATGTCTATGGGCCCAATATTGAACTGGACAAGGATGACACGGTCTATGCCTTGTGTTCAATATAGACATAAGGGCAAAAGGGTAATTATACACATAAGTATTATCACAGAAGGAATTGTCAGATCACATGACATTTTCGTGTCTTGGGTAGCAGTGATGTGTTGCTAGATACCGCTCACTGTTTATTATGTTAAATGCGTGATTTAATATAATTGCCAACGTCACGAAAACCTACAGGGTCACACACAAAGGACGGATTGTTGAGAGATAGAGTAACTAAGGAATACCGTAAGGTACGGTGCCCTTAAGTGAGTTATAAAGCATCGTAAGGTACGATGTACTTGAATAGAATACGAAATATGGTAAGGTACCATGAGCTTAAGTGATTTTGGGCATATTATAAGATATGGGCCAAAATACACTTAAGTGGGCTTTTAGCTTGAAGCCCACACAAGTGGTTCTATAAATAGAACCCTTGTGCAGAAGCAAAAATTTTGCGGTTGCATTATTTTCGTTTTCTCTCACTCTCTCTCTCTCTCTCACTCAAAGCCTTCATTCATACCAGCTAGCACTGAGATTGAAGGAATCCGTTCGTGTGGATTGAGTAGAGACGTTGTCATCGTTCAACGTTCGTGATCGTTTCGTGGATCTGCATCAAAGGGTTTTGATCGTTACAAGAGATCTGCACCAAAGGTTTCAATCGTCACAAGAGGTAAATATTCTATCACTGATCATGACCATTCGTAAGGATCTCTAAAGGAGAAATTTTAATTTCCACTGCGCTTAGGGTCGCAATTCTCCTTCAGTGGTATCAGAGCCACTTACGAAACCTTGAATCGGATAGCTGTTTAATTTCTGTATTAATATGATTAAAAGACAGAATGAATCGATTAATTAAAAGGGTAATTAAATTTGGCATCATGAGTGTACGAGTTGGATGATTGATGTTGACTATGCTTCGGAATCCGACATTAGTATGGTGAAGCAGCGATACATCGATCGTCCATAGGTTACGCAATTGAGACCGATCAACTTATATATGATATAAGTAATCCTAATGCAAAGTACGGTATATGTGATATACTGTTTCTGTTTCATTCATTCGAACACTAAATGATTGTTTTCCTTTGAGCGATCAATGGTCATTTGCTTCGGAATCCGACATTAGTATGGTGAAGCAATGACCTGTTGATCAATCATACTGAATCAACAATCGAGGTGTGTTTGACGGTCTGAAATTGGTGCATTAGGGTTGGTGACGGCGCAAGGGTTGTGCCGTCAAAGAGTTGTGAATTTAGGGCTTTTGGAACACGTCTGTTGATTGTTTCAAAGTTTGTTATTTTGGCTGCGTGAAGCTCGTGTGACGAGCGTGTTGACTGTTTCAAAGTCTGTTATTTTGGCCGCGTGAAGCTCGTGTGACGAGCGTAACAAGCGTAACAAACTGGATATGTGATGGTCGTAACATGCCTTGTGACGGTCGTCACACTCACAGAATTCTAGGCATTTTTTGGTTTTGACCTGTGACGGTCGTAACGTGTCCTGTGACGCTCGTCACACTCACATGGCCTGTGACGGTCGTCACACGCCTGTGACCGGGCAGCGGAACCCCCGGCTAACTCTGCGTAGTGTGATCGGTCGCCAAAATTTAATTTGGTTTTAATTAATTAAAGGAATTAAAATTTAATAATAACAATGTGTTTATTATTATTGCCTTGTGGTGATCAGTTATGGCCTTAGTTGTCCTTTATTTTGTTTTGGGTTTTTAAATACGACCTGCGTGTCGTGCCTCTCCTTTTGATCTCTTAATGTAAATTCTTTTCTCATCTCAAACCCTCGTATGTAAAACGAGTTTCTTCTGGAATGTAATGTTATGAATAAAGAGATGAAGACAATGTTATGAAGAAAGAGAAGATTTCAATATCAAAAGAGGACAATCTTGAAGATCTTGCTTGGAGAAGCTTAGAGAAGAATTCAATATTAAAGGAGGACAACCTTGAAGATCTTGCTTGGAGAAGCTTAGATCGTTGTAGGTTAGCTTAGGTTCTCTCATTGGCTTGGGAGAACAATTGCGCTAGGGGCCATAACTGTTTCATTTTGTTTGTATGTATGTTGATGCATGTGAATGTATGTTGATGCATGTGAGAGACGATTTATATGATAAACAAGCCGGTGAGATCATAACAATTGCAATTCCCTCAAACTAAATATTAAGTTTATGCTTTCCAAGTTTTAACACTCATCAAGACTAGTAATGGATAATGTAGGTTTCGCCTACGCGAGGTGCATGATCTATATATTAGTAAGGTGCGATGGGATAATTGTAATATCCAACTGTTAAAACAATGGGTCAAACTTAACTAAACAAATTATAATAAGATTATATATATGTTTAGAAGAAAGAGTTGGGAATGATCCATATGATGGATTGGAATAAGGAGTTATTCACCCAACTGAAATTTTCGAGAGTTGTATGAGATACAACTGGAAGGAGTTCCTACCTAAATAACCTAGTTTTGTGTAATCCGCCTACGCGGACTTAGAACGAAGTGAAATATGGATCTCGACCCACTAGAAAATCTTCCAACGGGATTTTCCGAATCAAATGATGAGGGTCATTTGTTTTGAGTAAAATAGTGGGAGCATATTTGATTAAAGGCCTAATTAAATATGTCAATGATACTTATATTTTCTTAATCCTTATGTAGATAACCATGACAACAAACACCTCTAACAACATCTTGAGATCAATCCTTGATAAGGAAAAATTGTCTGGGACAAATTTTCTGGATTGACACCGAAACCTGAGGATTGTCCTCAAACATAATAGAAAGCTGTATGTCTTGGAGACACCTGTTCCTGAAGAGGAACCTCCTAGTTCTGCACCTAAGGCAGAAAGAGATGCTTATAAGAAGCATGTCGATGATGCCAATGAAACTGCTTGTCTCATGCTGGATGTCATGAACTCAGAATTGCAAAAGCAACATGAGAACATGACAGCGTTCGATATGATCGAACACATGAAGATGCTCTATCACGAGCAAGCAAGGCATGAGAGGTTTGAAGTTTCAAAAACCCTTGTTTTAAGGCAAGTTAGCTGAGGGAGCCCCTATAAGTCCCCATGTGCTCAAGATGATTGGGTATATGGAAAAGCTTGAAAGGTTGAGTTTTCCCCTCGGAAAGGAACTTGCGACTGATTTGGTCTTGCAATCGTTGCCAAATAGTTTCAGTCAATTTGTCCTAAATTTCAATATGATTGATATGGACAAATCTCTTCCTGAACTGCTCGCCATGTTAAGAACTGCCGAGCAGAATCTGAGGACAAAAGGGAAGTCCATTCTGATGATCGGAAATGGAAAGAGACAGAACAAAAGACCCACCAGGCAGGGTGATAAAGGGAAGGGCAAGGAAGTTGCCAAACCCAGACCCAATGTTACTGTTTTGAGGCCTAGTGGAGGCATAACAAAGGCAGGCACCTGCTTCCATTGCGGTAAGACCGGACACTGGAAGAGAAACTGCCCAAAGTACTTGGAAGATGACAAAATCTCCATTCACAGGAAAAAGTGAAAGAGCTAATGATCTTTTGGCCCTCATACATACTGATGTATGTGGACCACTGAACATTCCAGCCAGAGGAGGTTTTCAGTACTTCATCACATTTACTGATGATTTCAGTAGATATGGTTATTTAATGAAACACAAATCAGAGTCCTTTGAAAAGTTCAAGGAATTCAAGAATGAAGTACAAAACCAACTAGGTAAGAATATTAAAACACTTCAATCAGATCGAGGTGGTGAATATTTAAGCCTAGAGTTTGATGACCATCTGAAAGAGTGTGGGATCCTATCCCAACTCACTCCTCCTGGAACACCCCAATGGAATGGTGTGTCTGAGAGAAGAAATCGAACCCTGTTAGACATGGTCCGATCCATGATGAGTCACGCCGATCTTCCAAACTCCATTTGGGGACATGCACTATTGACAGCAGCTTACACACTTAACCGTGTTCCATCCAAAAAGGTTGAGAAGACACCATATGAGATATGGAGTGGTAAGAAACCACATATGTCTTACATAAAGATTTGGGGTTGCGAGGTTTATGTGAAATGACAAGTTTCAACTAAGCTTGAGCCCAAATCTGACAAATGCTTATTTGTGGGGTATCCTAAAGAAACAAGAGGATATTATTTCTACAATCCTTCTGAGGGCAAAATGTTTGTCGCTCGAACCTGAGTTTTCCTAGAGAGGGATTTTATTTCCAAAGGAATCAGTGGGAGGAAAGTAGAACTTGAAGAAATTCAAGAATCACAAATTATCGATACACCTATGGAGGAATTAGAGCAGGAAACACAAGTGGTTGTGTAAGAGCAACCTGCTCAAGTAGAACAAGACCAGCGTAGGTCAGGCAGGATACGTCATCTACCTGAGATATATGGATATCTGATCAAGGTGATGTATTACTCATGGATCAAGATGAGCCTGTGACCTACTCATGGAATCTTCGCCTTGATGAAACAGTAAAACTGTATGGATTCATCAAGAACGAAGATGAGCCTTGTGTCTACAAGAAGGTTAGTGGGAGCATGATCGTATTCCTGGTATTATATGTAGATGACATATTACTTATTGGAAACGATATCCCTACCCTGCAACAAGCAAAGTCTTGGGTGGGGAAATGCTTATCTATGAAGGACCTAGGTGAAGCAGCCTATATATTAGGAATCGGAATCTATAGAGATAGATCATAAAATGCTTGGCCTAAGTCAGAGTACATAGACAAGGTGCTGAGACGCTTTAATATGAATGATTCCAATGGTTATGTGTTTTGCTGAAATGGTGGCGCTGTGAGCTTGAAAAGTTCAAAGCAAGATACAGTTGCTGAATCTACAACCGAGGCCGAGTATATTGCTGCCTCAAGTGCAGCAAAGGAAGCTGTTTGGATCAAAAAAGTTCATTAGTGAACTTGGCATAGTCCTTAGCATTGTGGATCCCATTGGTCTCTATTATGATAACAATGGTGCTATCGCATAAGCTAAGGAGCCTAGATCTCACCGACGATCCAAACACATACTTAGACGTTGTGTGAGAATATGTAGAGTACCTACACTTGACAATATAGCTGACCCACTGACAAAGCCTCTTGCGCAGCAGAAGCATGATGGCCATACTAGATCAATGGGCATAAGGGGTATACCTGATTGGCTCTAGTGCTAGTGGGAGATTGTTGGTGTAAGCCCTAGAGGCCAATACATTTTGGTACTTGTATCGAATAATAAAAGGCATTCTCTTTATTATGGTTGATTAATAAAGTCCCTGGAATAGATAGTCCGTTTAATGTATTAAGTGTGACTTAATCATGAGAACACATTAAACATAAGGACATTATTCCTAAAGTATCCGTAGTCGAGCTTTAGTGTGAAGTGGGATAACATTAAAGCATTAAGACTATTATGTTTGTAGACTGATGATCACATCTCATGGATCATGGATAAAGAGTTATCAAGTCTTAAACATAGGTATGAATATTAGGAGTAATATTTATACCGGATTGACCCGCTATGAGAATACTATATAGAAAGTTATGCAAGGTGTCATAAGTTATTCTCATGGTGATAATAGTGTATTCCACTCTTCGACCTGAAACCACTATGGATCCTAGATGTAGAGTCGAGTGCTTTATTGCTGATCCAACGTTGTCCGTAACTGGATAACCATAAAGACAGTTGATGGGTACTCCACAAAGCATGCTGAGGGACATGAGTGACCTAGATGGAATTTGCCCATCCTGCATAACATGATAAATGTCTATGGGCCCAATATTGAACTGGACAAGGATGACACGGTCTATGCCTTGTGTTCAATATAGACATAAGGGCAAAAGGGTAATTATACACATAAGTATTATCACAGAAGGAATTGCCATGCCTTAAGAAACCAACCTTAGAACTTAAGGAACTGCCTAAGAACTTGAGATATGAGTTCCTCAATGAAAAGATGAACCGCCCAGTTATAGTTAGTGCTACCTTGAGCCAAGAGGAGACGAACCAACTTTTAGACGTTTTACGAAGATATCCCTCAACCTTAGGATATAATATCTCTGACCTGAAAGGAATAAGCCCATCCGTATGCATGCATCGTATTTCGCTCGAAGAAGATTCAAAACCCTCTAGGGAACATCAGAGAAGAATAAACCCTATAATGAGTGATGTTGTTAAAAAGGAAGTTCTTAAGTTACTTGAGGCAGGTATCATCTACCAGATCTCGGATAGTAAGTGGGTGAGCCCTGTGCATGTAGTACCTAAAAAGGGAGGCATCACAGTCGTGCAAAACGATAAAGGCGAACATGTAGCAAAACGTTTAGAAGGAGAATGGCGGATGTGTATAAATTATAGAAAATTAAATAAAGCAACTAGGAAGGATCATTTCCCTTTACCATTTATAGACCAAATGTTGGAGCGTCTAGCCAGACACTCTTACTTCTGCTATCTAGATGGATACTCTGGATTCTTCCAAATACCTATCCACCCCGAAGATAAATAAAAAACTACCTTTACATGCCCTTATGGAACTTTTGCCTACAGACGAATGCCGTTCGGCCTCTGTAATGCCCCAGCTACTTTCCAACGCCGCATGATGTCAATCTTTGCAGATTACCTAGACGGTATCATGGAAGTGTTTATGGACGATTTCTCGATTTGCGGATTTGATTTCCACAATTGTCTTGCAAACCTTGAGAAAATCCTGGAGAGATGCGTGGAGGTGAACCTCGTGCTAAACTGGGAAAAATGTCATTTCATGGTAACCGAAGGAATAGTCTTAGGACATATAGTTTCTGAAAAAGGTATAGAGGTAGATAAAGCTAAAATAGATGTTATAGAAAACCTAAAACCCCCAAAAACCATCAGGGAAGTCCGAAGCTTTCTTGGACACGCTGGATTCTATCGGCGTTTCATTAAAGACTTCTCCAAAATAACTAAACCTTTAACCGGACTTTTAATGAAAGATGCTGAATTCATTTTCGATGAAAAATGTAATGACGCATTTAATCTTTTAAAGCAAGCATTAGTATCAACACCCATTATGAAACCACCTAATTGGTCGGAACCTTTCGAGATAATGTGCGATGCTAGTGATTATCCAGTTGGAGCCGTTCTAGGACAAAGGAAAGATAAAAAATTACATGCCATTTATTATGCCAGTAGAACCTTAGATGCTTCCCAACTTAACTACGCAACAACTGAAAAAGAATTACTCGCCGTAGTTTTCGCTATAGACAAATTTAGATCTTATATAGTAGGAGCAAAAATTATAGTTTACACCGATCATGTTGCCATTCGTTACCTATTAAGTAAAAAAGATGCCAAGCCCAGATTACTCTGATGGATTCTATTACTACAAGAGTTTAATTTAGACATTAGAGATAAAAAAGGCACTGAAAATGCAGTAGCCGATCACCTTTCTAGGCTAGAACATCTAAAACCTGAACTAGTACCCATAAATGATGACTTCGCCTATGATAGATTGATCGCTAGAGTAGAAAACATTGAAGATAATAACCTAGATCCTTATGAGCACCCTCAAAATTCTTTAGCAATAAGTAACGTACCCTGGTATGCAGATTTCGTTAATTACCTAGCTGCTGATATAGTACCCCCTGATCTTGATTACCACCGCAAGAAGAAATTCTTCCACGATGTGAGAAACTTCTATTGGGACGAACCACTCCTTTTCAAAAGGGGTAAAGATGGCATTTTTCGCCGTTGCGTTCCAGAAGAAGAGGTAAATAATATTATCGAGCATTATCATTCTGCACCTTATGGTGGACATGCGAGCACCTCTAAGAAATACACCAAGATTCTTCAAGTTGGCCTATTCTGGCCCACCATGTGGCGTGATGTCTATGCTTGCATTGTCAAGTGTGATAGATGCCAACACACTGGAAACATTTCAAGGCGTGATGAAATGCCTCTAAGAAACATTCAGGAAGTAGAACTCTTTGACGTATGGGGTATAGATTTCATGGGACCTTTCCCACCATCCTTAGGAAACAGGTATATCTTAGTAGCTGTAGACTATGTGTCTAAGTGGATTAAAGCTATAGCTGCACCCACAAATGACACCAGGGTAGTAATCAAACTATTTAAAAACTATATATTCCCTAGATTTAGAACACCACGTTTAGTCATAAGCGATGGAGGATCACACTTTATATCGAGAATATTTGACAAACTTTTAAGAAAATATGGAGTTAGGCATAGAGTAGCAACACCATACCACCCACAAACTAGTGGCCAAGTAGAAGTATCTAATAGGGAGATAAAATAAATCCTAGAGAAAACTGTTTCTATTTCTAGGAGAGACTGGTCTCCGAAGCTTCAAGAAGCATTATGGGCCTATAGAACCACTTTCAAAACCCCTATAGGAACTACTCCTTATCAACTAGTTTATGGAAAATCCTGTCACTTACCTTTCGAATTAGAGCATAAGGCCTATTGGGCCATTAAAACTTTGAATTTAGACTACCTAGCCGCTGGAGAAAAGCATACCCTAGACATTCATAAATTAGAAGAACTTAGGCAATCTGCGTACGAGAATGCAAAAATATATAAAGAGAGGACAAAAGCCTATCACGACAAAAGAATAGTAAAGAAAAACTTCAATATAGGCGATCCTGTTCTCCTTTTTAACTCTAGGTTACGACTCTTCCCTGGAAAGCTATGTTCAAGATGGACTGGTCCTTTCGAAGTATCCAAGATTCTGAGATCCGGAGCCGTAGAAATCAAGAACGAAACCTGTAGTCCGTTCATTGTAAATGAACAAAGACTGAAGCTCTACGAAGGAGGAGACATTCCAGCATACTACTCAATCCACACCCTGATTGATCCACCAATTCCTACTACAAGTGTATAAATTCTAATCGTCAAGCTAATGACGTTAAACAAGCGCTACGTGGGAGGCAACCCATGGTTTTTCTTTCATTTTACTTTTTCGCATTTATTTATTTTTATTTTATTTTATCATATTTTGCATTGAGACTAAGATTTGAATGATTTGTATTTTCAGGATCACTTTCTTAACTTTTACAGGATGCAGGATTTCGATGACATGCACGTGGCCTATAGAGATAATGCTCAGAGGGAGCGCTACATTGCTTTGTATCAGCGCCCTATGGCACCCACACGTTATCCTGATCAGCAGTGTATGGAGGCACTGGGTATCGAGCCGAGTATCCGATTCCTTAGCCACCAGCTTCACTGGGATGAGTTTGCTGATGACTTGAGTAACACATATAGGAACCTGACTTTGGAGTTCCTGAGTTCATTCGACTATGACCCATATTCTGAACCAGATGGGTATGTTGCTTTCAGGCTTTTCGGGGTTGAGTACTCCTTCAGCCAGAAAGAGTTCGGCGACTTATTGGGCTTCCAGACTACTCCTGATGCTATCCCGGAGACACCAATGGGATATTTCCTGGGTAAGGAGGTTGAGAAGTTTTGGAGTGATATATCGGGTGGCGGAAGCTAGGATCCATCTATGCAGCTATCTCATGTCATACATAACCCTGCATTCAGATACTTTCAGATGATATTAGCACATTCCTTCCTGGGAAGGCCGGATGCAGAAACACTACTGAGTGAAGAGGAGATCTTCCTATTATTTTGTGCATCCCAGTCTCGCCCAGTTGCATGTGGGAACTTTTTATTATACAGTCTCAGCGGTATCTCCAGATCCACCGAAGGAGTCATCCATGTTGGCGGAATCCTCACGCAGATTGCTGTCGCTTTAGGTCTGTCTCGCAAGCTGTTACATCTTTGGACCTACAGTGGGTACACTACCATGGACATTGACTTCTGTTTGACCATAGGGTTGATGAGGAGAGCCTCTTTCCACCCATGTCAGTTCCGATTGCTAGTCGACAGTGAGGCTATTCATTATTTCACATTGCCAGATCCTATGATGACCATTGTGCATGATCCAGCGAATTGGAGTTATGCTCTAGAGGGCCAGGGAGAGACCGTCGAGGAACCAAGATCACCACCCATTGCTGAATACACGCCTACACCACCATCTCCCAGAATCACTATTTTCTCTAATAATCTTTCATTGCAGACACCCGACATCTGCACTCAGATTGCTGAGTGTCGTAGAGAGATCGCAACACTTAGACAGGAGGTGGCAGACCTCACTTTACAGATGGGAGTGTCTGATCTCACCCATGCTACTGAAGCCGACTGTCTATATCAGGAGATCGCAGAGCTCAAGCAAGAAGTAGCCATGCTCCGTGGTTCCTCTCAGGAAGATGACATCCCCACTATATGATCTCACCATTTAATCTTATTTTATCTCCTTTTTATATTTCTCGTATTTACATAACTCATCTTATATTATCGCATTTGGAATATTATAAAAAATCTATACATTAGTATTTCTATCTTTATCTATATATGTTCTATGTTTATTTTATTTGCATTTTAATTTTTCAGTTATTTATTTATTTATATTTAATTTTTGTTTTTGTTTCAGTTTCAGTTTTATTTTTTGTTTTTACCTTTATAAAATTATGCAAGTCAATGATGCTAGGAAAATCACAAAACAAATGCTATCCGGACCCCTCAAAGCCAAAAGACAAGAGAAGCCCAAGCCAAAGGACCAAAATCCGGCCCACCCAGATTTTGCCTTGTGGCGCCCGCCATAGACCCTGTGGCGCCCGCCACAGCGTCTGTAAAAGGTCGGGGCAGAACCCCTTACTTCACCATTTTTGCAACTTACAACCTTACAAACCCATTTTTTCACCTTGGAAAAACATCCTTGAACCCACAAAAAGCTCATACTTTTCTAACCACCACACCACACAAATCATTATTCCAATTTCCATTTTTCGATTTCATCCGTCGGATTTTATAAAAATCCAACCTTTTCACAAACCACTTCATCTTCTTCATCACTTCTCAAGAGCTTTCAAATGGTTCATTCTTCGAGGAGGGAAACCGAGGGATAGACAAAGAAAAATTATTGAACGGTTGCAAAATCGGGAAATCCTCCCGACAAGGTATATTGACGAAAACTGTCTCTACACTTTAGGTATCTATCATAGCATATTTCATTTATTAGATAATTTAGGTTTGCATAATTTCTTTTCCAATAAAGAACCTACCTATGAGCGGTTGGCAATTGAATTTTTGAGTTCCTTAATTTATATTGTCAACCCTAACACTGCTAGCACAGTTGGTACTGTCAAATTTAGAATGTTTGTTGTTGAATACCAATTCAGTACCGACGAACTAGCCAGCTTGTTAGGAATCCCTCATGGGGACGGTGCTATTTGTGAGGCCCCTTTGGATTCCGAATGGTCTGTTGAGGTATTTTCCTTTTGGGAGTGTCTATCAAACACTTCCATAAACTCTTTTGAAGGAGTTCTTGCCTCAACTATCCATAACCCGGCCATCAGAGTTTTTCGAGATCTGTTGGCATGCACTATTTTTGGCCGGGAGAATCCAAATAAGGTTAATTCTAGAGAGCTTCTATTTTTACAAGGGAGCCTCACAAATAGACGTATTAATTCGGTCCCGTTCATGCTTGCTCATATGACTTTAACTTTGAATAAAGCGGGACCGATTTCTTTTGGTGGATTGATTACATCTATTGCTCGGGCGCTTAACCTGAACGATGAGATGGCTACCCTAGACCCCTTACCTCCTCGCACAATTAACCTAAAATTTCTGAGAGACATGAAATTGTTCCGCTCGAGGAGAGAAGGAGGCTATATGCTTATGGTTCATGGTGTAGCCATCCCTTCTGTTGTTTTACCATGCACTAGACGTACAGATGTACGAGATGAAAGGAATTGGACCTACGCTTTAGATGCCCCACCTGTTTTGGGTCCTCTTCCTCCTAACATGCCTGATGAGGCGGGACATGACACTGATGATGAATATGATCAGAGAGAGAGATCTCTCGTACCCCATGTGTCCCCCCATCATCCTTCACCACCACACACCGCACCATCTTCTTCTTCTGAAGGTACCACTCCTGGCTTCTATATTACATAGGAGATATGGCGTGACCACATGGCTAGAGAGCAAAGGCGTGACGACTTACTCTCTACCATCCAGCAACAAATGGCGGATAACATGCGCTTCATGCAAGAGTTGCAGCGGAGGACAGACAGGTCCTACGACACTATTCTACAAGCCCTGCAAACGATCACAGATTCACAAGCCCGTCAGCAACACTACCACCAGAGACACATGGAACTCATTGAAGCCACTCAAGGTTCCATTATAGGTAACCTTCGAGAGGTGAGGACCGCTCAGGATGCCCTGCAGGCGAGGATGGATCAGAGAGACCGTTGTCGTACCCGATTCCGTCGTCCACCTCAGGATGGCGATGACACTAGTGGTCAGCAATAGCTTTTCAGGTAACTCTTCCCTTATCTTATTTCGAAACATTGGGGACAATGTTCGATTTAAGTGTGGGAGGAGACTCTTTTGTCTTTTCTTTATTGCTTTTCTCGTTTTTCCTTTATCGCTTTTTCTTTACTGTTTTTAGATAGTTTATTTATTGTTATTTCCTTTTAGTTGTTTATTTTGATTTTTAGTATAATGCATGAGTTTGACGAGTCACCAAATATAGTAGATCTTTAGTACAATCCTACCTCCCCATACCTTTAGCCCCACAGAAATTTTTTTTGCAAAAGAAAATAGTGTTATTCAGAAAGTTTTCAGGTTTTAAAGACATGTTTTGAGTAAGAATGCGGTGACTTGGGAGAACTTTGCGAAACATCAGTATCTGTTTTAGCACCATAAGCTTCGTAAATATAGGAATCATTCCCGAAACCCCATATACCATGGCCCTAATCATCATTTCCGTATAAGTCCTCAGTAGTTTATCTCAGCAGTTAGCTCCGGCCTACGCATCCTCTACGTAGGGGACCGATGCAAATAAGTGAATGATCCAGAAATAAAATAAAATAAAAGAAAGCAAAAAGGCAACTCTGGTATAGATGACCCTCACAAAGTCATTTAAACCAAAGAATTGTAAAAAATTGCTACAAAAAGAAAAAGAAAAAGAAAAAGAAAGAAACTCACCCACAATTGGTTGGTTCAGAGGTATCTGGCACTGAACTCGGTAGGACGGATTACGATCCGATCTCCCACAACTATAGTTGGGTCCAATAAAAGGGTATACATATATTTATGTGCCAGAAACCCCATGCTCAGATCATAATCACTAACAGGCCACTCTACCATGAAGCATGTACGGATAACGGGCTTAATGTGATTGCGCCTGAATGAAAAGAACACAAAAGAGATGAAGAGGATGGCCTAGGTATTGTGGGATAATATGGGTTGGTTAATATAGGAATGAAGTTTATGTCCGTATTTGCGGATTAGTGTCATCATGATACCCTTAGTTCACTCAGTTAGTACCTATCACTGCATCCCGACTTGAACTTAGAATTTTTACCTAAAACACTCGTTTACACAAATTTTCTTTTATGAGCTTTTTAATGTTTTGCTTGAGGACAAGCAAAGGTTTAAGTGTGAGAGAGTTTGATAACACTAAAATTTACCGTATTTTCGACTCCGATTTCACATGCATTCTAGTTGTTTTATTATCATTTTGTTGTGTTATTGCTATGTTTTTCTTTGTTTTCAGGTTTTTACTTTAATCGGAGCCCCGATCGAGAAAAGGAGCGAAAAAGAGCCAAAAACCCTAAAATTCAGCATTTTGTTCTTGTGGCCTACCCCATGGCTGGCGCCACATACCCTGCCATGACATGTCCAAGCTCAATTTCCCTCAACCTCCACGTTCCCCACTACCTCCACTAAGGCGCCTCATTTTGGGCTTGTGGCGGGCGCCATGGCCTTGTGGCGGGCGCCACAAGAGGAAAGTTATTCCCTCCCATTTTCAAGTTGAAGCTGCCAATAAAAATATCAAGAAGATCCTGCAAAAGATGGTGAAAACTTATAAGGATTGGCACGAGATGCTACCCTTTGCTTTGCATGGATACCGGACCTCAGTCCGCACTTCAACAGGGGCAACCCCATTCTCCTTAGTGTATGGGATGGACGCAGTTCTCCCAGTCAAAGTAGAGATACCTTCAATGAGAATATTTATGGAAGCCAAGCTGGATGAAGCTGAATGGATCCAGAACAACTATGATCAACTTAACCTCATTGATGAGAAGCGTATGACCGCTCTGTGCCATGGACAATTGTACCAGCAACGAATCAAGAAGGCATTTGACAAAAAGGTCCGTCCTCGAGAGTTCAAGGAAGGAGATCTCGTGCTCAAGAAGATCTTGCCAGTACACAAAGATTCACGTGGGAAGTGGACTCCCAACTATGAAGGCCCATACGTTGTAAAGAGAGCATACTCTGGAGGTGCTCTATTTCTCACAACTATGGATGGCGAAGAGCTCAGTCACCCTGTGAACTCTGATGCAGTCAAAAGATACTATGCCTAACAAATCCCGGTGGACTGAAAACCCGAAAGGGCGATCCAGGCAAAAGTTAGGGATAAAAAAATGGTAGCTCGCTAAGTCGAAAACCTGAAAGGGCGACTTAGGCAAAAAGGAGCGTCCCGGTGGATTGAAAACCCGAAAGGGCGATCCAGGCAAAAATTAGGGACAAAAGGCATAGACTGCATCGGTTCGTCACTGATCAATACAGAAGAGCAAAAAATGGAAGATCAATCTAATTACTCCCTTCAGAAGCGAGGTCTCATGGAGTCATTGTTATTAGGGATAGTAGTATTCATTGTGATTCAATGTAAACCTTTCCCTATTGCCATTTTCAAATTTGTAACATTCCAGGGAGCTACGCCATTTGCGTGCTACCATTCTTGAATAAATACAAGTTTACCTATCAAATTCTATCATTTGTTGTTTTTCTCTGATTTTCTTTGTTATGCAAAATGTCATTTATTTGTTAATAATGAAATTTTAAACTCAAAAAAAGATTTTTTCAACATATTGAGAAACACAATTTTGCTTTGACATGTGGAAATATTAAAAGGAAATATTCCGTCTTTCCCCGCAAGTCTCAAGTTGCAAGACTCCCTTTGGATGATCAATATCTATCTCCAGAGAGCACAAATTGATCATTCTCTGGAAGGATTATTGGGCCAGTTGTAACTGTTCAGCTTGATAGATCCTCCTTTGATGCATTTACTCACTCCTTTGGTTGAGTTATTTGTGTTGAAGATTCAGTACCTCCATAAAGCTTTCCCTAATGTTCAGCCTGTATATTGTCAGCATTTGCATTTCATGATCATTCATACATCATGCATATAAGCAAAATCCAAATCATGCATAGCCAAAATGTTCTTCGTGCTCATTTTGCATTGACCCAGGTCTTGTTGTTGATCCTATATCCTTTGACCTCTAATTCTGGTTTGTCTTTGGTGCCCCTAAACCAACACCCGGTTTTCGCAGTCATTTTCAAAGTCCAATTGTTGTTGGCACGTACGGAGAGTTAATTACCCTGTCTTTCCTGATGGTTCCGTGAGAGTCATGTATGACTCATCATTTTGAGGAATTCCCAAAAGCTTGGAGGTCTTCGTGTTAGAAAACTCCAATGATGTTCCTTTGTATGTTTTCCAATATCAGCAGGTCATGTATGAATCTGTTGTTGAAGTTTTCTTTGGGTTTTTCCAATATTCTCAGGTCATGTATGAACCTATTGGTAAAACTCCCTTTGATTTTTTCTTCCAAGTGATGTCAGGTCATGTATGAACCTGTCGCATCCGCGAAAAACAACTGGCGGGCTGAAACAAAAAAACAACACAGAGCCGCCACTGCGCGTTATTTATCCCAAGATAGGGAAAGGAAACGCTCAGAGAA
This sequence comes from Lathyrus oleraceus, assembly GCF_024323335.1. Classification (NCBI taxonomy): domain Eukaryota; kingdom Viridiplantae; phylum Streptophyta; class Magnoliopsida; order Fabales; family Fabaceae; genus Lathyrus; species Lathyrus oleraceus. The sequence continues at coordinate 406,422,965 of NC_066582.1, forward strand.
ACCTGGAAAAAGCATGGTCTCGCGACCAAAGAGAAAGGGTAAGGGAGTCAGTTACGCAAGGGGAAGGTATTAGCACCCCTCACGTCCGTCGTACTCGACGGGATCCACGCTCTAAGAAAAGAAAAGGTTGCTAAAACACCACACACACACACACCGAAGACAACACAGGTGGGGTTAAGAGGAAGAGAGCTCGATAGGACATCGCATCCTATGCCTACGTATCTCGTCTGGAACGAGAATCAGAGCTGCCGTAGTTCGGCTCACGCACGCCAAACAAGACACACACACCCACAGGCAAACCTGGAACCCGAATCCCAATCGCTGGACTTACATCGGCTTCCGAACCAAACAAACACAATCAGGATACATACAGCCAATCGCTGGGCTTACGTCCATATCCTGACACACAAGAAGATTACAAGCAAACACACACAAAAAGAAAAAAAAGTGCCCGGAGAGACCTCGCACGGTCTCCTGCCTACATACCTCGTCTGGAACGAGGATCAGGGCGATGTAGTTCCCCTGAAAGGGAAAGAAATTCTAGCCAGAAACAAAGGGGAGACACACTACCAGGGAGCTGTACTCGAGCCTAGTGTCATCATGCATCATTGCCCTATGTTCAGGTTTCTATCCTAACTTGCACAACCGCAAGCTAATCCTATCCAGGAAGAAAGCAAGCATGCAAGCATCAACAAACAAAACAAACATTTCACATAGCACACACTATATCCAGTCAAGTGAGGCTCAAACAAAGGGTGGACTGCCGAGGCAAGTCATCTGTACAAGGTAGAGTTAGCTATTAACCTTGCCATTGAGAGGCTAAGGTGAAGCTGATGAGAGGTGAGTGAAGATTAGACTTCACAGCTCTTATCCCTGACCAGGGAGAGCTTCAGACAAAGGAGCGTGGGTCCAGAATGGAGGGACCCTTCTACGCTCAAGACTCTGACTCGATTGTGCAACAGCACAAGATCTTGGGTTAATGTCCCAATGCATCTACACAGTGGTGTGAGCAGAGGGACGACTCAACAGAATAGCGGGGGATAGATTGCATATCCCTTGGGTTCCGCCAATTGCCTCATAGAGGTCTTTACCTGCTTGGCACAAAAGTAAACAATCACAGACATCGCCTCTTAAGGAGGACTTCAGACAGTTGCCTGGCCAAGTAACAGGCCAGGTCTTCCAGACTACATGGAGACAAGAGAGTCTACCTCAACTGGTTTATACAACCAAGCAGCAGCAAGCAAGCTCTTAAAGAACTGTAAGCGACTTAATGTACCTGAAATCAATCAAGTATCATCAGTACTCAGACAAACCAACAGTAAACAGCAAAAGTCAAACAGTCAATTTGTACAGTCAACACAAGTTAATGCACACAAGTGCAAGCCATGAGCCCAAGCTCAAGCATCAAACCTACAACACAAAACAAGTTAGTTTACAACATCAAACAAACTCAAATTAATCATCTTGCAATTTTCTCCTTAAGCCTTTTGCACTTCAACCTGAAAATCCAAACCAAGCATGAGAAACTAGACCACTAGGCCAAGCCTAGGGTCCAAAGGGGATGAAAAATCCAAAACAGCAAGTGAAAATTATCCAAAACTACAATCAAACAAATTAGAGACAAATGCAATTGGTCCCATACTCATACCATTCATCATTATCATTTCATGCACAATTTAGCATCCAACATGCAATTTGCAACTTCAAATGACCAAACAGAACTATCTCAACCAAAAGCATACCAAAACAATTCAATTAATTCCACAAAAATTCACACCTAAACAGGACACATTAAATGAATGGCATGTCAATTTTCAGCTCAATTGGACAAAAGGAAGTAGGTCAATGAAAATCAAGAAGTTCAGACAATTTCAAGCAAGCCAACACAAGGCATCAACATAAGCATCAACTTCCAAAAATCATAAAACAGTGACAACAATTAAGAAATGAATGGGATCAAAACCACAATGCCCTATAATGTGTCTACAATCCCCATGTCAAATTTCATCTTCATCCAATACACCATGAGAATTTCACAAATGAATTACCAACATGTGTCACACAATGTTACCAAATGAGCACACAGGGAAGAAAATATTCAATGAATTAGAAAATGCAACCAATAAATCCAGCAAAATTCACATGTAATCTTGACATATCAATGATCATCCACACAAAATTTCAGCTCAAAGCAACATCCCTAAGCATTTTAAATAAAATCATGAAGTTGACCTAGCTTGGTGTGACACAAATTGTCACACCCCTAATCAAAAAATCATATCTCCTCAACCAAGTATCCAAAAATCACAAACTCTACATGAAAATCACCATCAACATGTCCAGAACAAGCACAAAAATTTTCATCCATTTCTTTGAAAGCATCATCATTTCATGATAGATATGGCATGGTGTATACAAATGTGACATATTGAATCAATCCCTAAGCAAATTAATTTTATACACATGCAAAAAAATAATAAAAATCAAGATCAAATTCTACACATCATCAGGAGTATCATGGAAAAAATCTCACCAAAATTGGATAAGAAATGAGTGAGTTATGAATTTTACAAGATCATGTATCAAAATGAAGAAACAAATGAAAAAGAAATGAAATAATAAATAAATTAAATACAGCAATGGCACGGTCGTAATTTTAAAGCATCTGGCCAAAACGACGCCGTTCTGAATAGAAGCCTTGGCGTGTTTTGATTGGCCAATGGAGGCGCCAAACAACATTCAAACTCTGGCCAGGCAATTGTTGGATCAAACACGAGTTTCAGCGTGTTCTTCATCAAGAACAAACTCAACAATTCCAGAAAATGAAAATCCACAAATCTTAACCAAAATTGATAAACCATATATCATTAGAACCGTATGAACGTGTATATGACGAATACATAACTATTTTAACCTAATTCCTAACATACAAACGGGATCGAGCAAAAAACAAAATGCGCATCAAACTTTAAATCGTGATTTCTCTCACCACAGTTAACCAATTCACAAACTATTCATATCATGATGATCTACATTGAATGAACTACAAGAACCACCTAATAACTTAAGCAAAGGAGAGTTTCGAATTTTGCACCTTATGATGAAGCAGTGATGAATCTGGATGTTTCCTCGAGCAAAAACCAAAAACAGATGATGATTATGGATAAGGAAGTTGATTGGAACTCGTACTTTAGCTCAAGATCGCTTCAATTGAAAGAATTATCAAATCACCATTGATGAGCACAACATGAACAGTCACGATTCTCGAGGTTTTTGGTAATGGCTTGGCAAAATAGTTGTAGATCTTGGCTTGTGGATCACGAATCAAAAAGAATCAAGCAATTTGATGAAGAAATGATGGAGAAATCTTGAAAAATGCTTGATGAAGATTGAAGAGAATTTGAGAAAATGGAGGGAAAGTTTGTTGCAAATCTTGAGAAGTGTGATGTAATTAGCAATTCTGTTATGATCAACAATATATACTCCACCTTAATCCACTTCTTAATCTCAAATTATCAAAATTGGAAGTGATTAGTGAATATGCACTTTTAGGTGCTATGTCAAAAATGACCTTGCCAAATATTGCAATGTGACAGCTCATGACAGTTCACACAACTTCTAAATGGTATTTGGAGTGTGTTGGCATTGGTCTCATGTCCAAATTCCAAGTAAATCTCAATTTCACTATCTCACACCAAAAATGCACTTAAATCCACTTGAAATTTGACTTTTTGCATTGACCATTTTTGATGAATTTGGATCACACACCATGAAAGTACATGTGAAATGGGGTTTGCTCATAAAAAGATCACTCAATTTGGACATTCCATGTGAAAGTTATGCCACTTTGATTATAGGCATTTTTGGAAAATGAATGGACCATAACTTGTCAACCATACATGAGAATTTCAAGTTCTAGGATTTTTTGGAAAGGTGAGAGCAAGATCTACAACTTTCATGTTGGACAAATTTTCATTTGAAGCTTTTTTGGACATGTAATTTTGTGGTGAAAAACTTTCCATTTTTGGAAACTTCCATTACAAGTCACTTTCTATTTTTGGCAATTTTTTGTCTGACTTTATTTTCTTCATTCTTGATGTTTTAAATGCCAAATAAAACTTGTTTCAACATGAATGAAGTGTATCCAACTCTCTCCCACCTCCAAATCCATAAAATCAAGCACAGTTGACCACAGTTGACTTTTTCAACTGATAGATGAATTTGGCAATGCACTGATCAAGTTGAGCCCCAATCTTCTGATGAAATGGCTCAATGATGAAACCCTATCCTCAATAAGCTCAATACAATCATGAAATGATCCCCACATCCATTGTAGACCCCATCTCCTTGCCATGCCCTGATTAACCCAATGCAACTGATTAGGGTTGACCAGTGGTCAAAACCCTAATCTCAAGGTAGCTGATCATGAACTTGAATCTTCTGGATGATATCAAGACCATGATGATGATGATGTATCATTTCAACCAAGATCAAGCTCAACCTCCTTGAGAACCATGAAACCCTAATTTGAATCACCACCCTCAGATGATTAATGATCCAGTTCAATGAAACCCTCAACTTGCATCATAACCTCTCCATCTTCTGATCAAGACTTATGAGGATGACTTGCACAATGTAACCACATGATATGCAATACGCAATAACTAATGACCTAAAAATGCAATGCAATATGTTAAGCCAGTCCCAAGAGAGGAGGGCAAATTTTGAGGTGTTACAGAACCCATTGATGAAACTTGCTTTGTATGTTTTCCAATATTCTCAGGTCATGTATGAACCCTATTGGTAAAACTCCCTTTGATTTTTTTTCCCAAGTGATGTCAGGTCATGTATGAACCTGTTAATTAAATTCTTTGAATAGTCAAATGTTGCCAGGTCATGTATGAACCTGTTGTTGAAAATTCTTTGGATGTTCCAGCATCGTTAGGTCATGTATGAACCCGTTGCTGTTGAGCTTTTATTCCAATATTCCTAGGTCATGTATGAACCTGCTTTTGAAGAATCTTTCCAATGTTGTCAAGTCATGTATGAACTTGTTCTAGAAATTTTCTCAAAATGTTCAAGTTTGTTATCCGGTCATGTATGAACCTGTTGATATACTCTCTTTGATTTTTCTGAGTTTGTTAGGTCATGTCTGAACCTACTGTCAGAACTTCTTGATATTCTCCAGCATTGTCAGGTCATGTATGAACCCGTTGCTGTTGAGCCTTTATTCAAGTATTACCAGGTCATGTATGAACCTGTTTTGGAGAATCTTTCTCTTTGATTATTCCAGTATTGTCAAGTCATGTATGAACTTGTTGTGGAAATTTTCTCAAAATGTTCAAGTTTGTCATCACGTCATGTATGAATTTGTTGATACACTCTTTTTAATTTTTTCTGATGTTGTTAGGTCATGTATGAACCTGCTGTCAGAACTTCTTGGTATTCCCCAGCATTGTCAGGTCATGTATGAACCCGTTGCTGTTGAGCTTTTATTCCAGTATTATCATGTCATGTATGAACCTGTTGTAGAAATTTTTTCTTATTCGAGTTTAGTAGGTCATGTGTGAACTCACTGTCGAAATCTCTTGTATTCTAAGTGTCGTTCATCGAATTTCACTTTGAGTACTCTCTAGTGTGTGTTTGACTCTCCAACAGGATTGTTATCCCCAGCGAGTTGTTTTTACCATTTGTCTGTCTCCCTGTGGACCATCAGTATTCCCCACAGATCGGTCTGTCCAGTAGCATCTCCTGTTAAGGATTCACCGTGTCCCTAACAGATAAAATCAAAAAAATAAAGAATCCTGCATCCATGCATATCATATCATAGCATTTTCATTTTCAGGTTCAAAATCTGGGTCTCCATGGTATTTAACCATCCCCCACTGCGATCCGATGAAAAATGTTGTTTCATTTTCCTCTGGTGGAGGATGTTTAAATAGGGGCAACTGTCATACCCCGATTTTGGCCCTGAAAATTTTTCCCCATCAATCACTCGTTTGCATTCTTTCTTCATTCACCTTCATATCCTTCATTCATGTTCATGTTTGTTATTTCATATTTTTTACGTTTTTCACATTCCAAATTTACATTCATATTTTCTTCATTCACATTAAAAAAAAATTCCATTCATATTCAAGAATTTCCACATACTCATTCATAGTTCGATTACTTCGTTCATTCATTCAATCATAATCATCCATGTACATGGCATATGAATAACTTATAATCAAAAGCATCTCATCACATGAATACTTGAAGTTTCTAAGATGCAAAGAGAGATCTTTGTCTTGCTACAAGAAACACCAATTTTCATTCATTGCAAATCATAAGATTATCCAAAAAAAAAACATACATAATTGCAAAAATTGGCAGTTGGACCAAATCCAACCCATCCCCAAGAATCCCAAGGATCCTAACCCCTACTTTCTCTCTATGTATATACATTGAAGCGCATGGCAAAATGTAAAAAAAAATTTTCTGTTAAAAAGAGTGGAACCAGAGAGAACCAATACAGAACAGGATGTTCAGTTCCATTCTGTTCTTGTGCTAAATGCTGCATAATTAAACCTTCAGCAGCATGAAAATGTTGGATCACCTACTGTCATGAAATGTGGCATACTCCACCCTTCACGTTCAAGCTCCAAGACAGCCTCTAAGTACTGTCCTAAGTCTGGCTATGGCGGAGGGAGCGTTCACGTATCCGTCACAATTTCACCGTGCTAGAAATCCCCATTTTCCATCACAGACAATGAGCCCTTCAAATATGATTTCAACTTTGGGTGCTCAACCTACACCTATTACCGGAGTCCACCTAATCATCCCAAACTCAGCATATGCCTCTATTGCAGCACCATTGACATCATTATTGAGAAAAGATGCTTTTTAGTGGAATAACCAAGCGACCAATGCTTTCAAGCAACTCAAGACAGTAATTACAGTAGTTCAAGTACTTGCTCTTCCAGAAATTTCGTCAAATTCTCCGGATTCAACAGCTGCAGGTACTCCTTTTGATGGGGGCCACTTGAAGCCAAATTCAGAAGGTTGGAAAGCCAATCCATCAATGAATACTTCACAGTTGCAACAAACTGAGGATTCTTCTGCTGGGAGTAGCCAAAAATCTTCCCCAGTCTGTGGGAGAAATGTTCCATCAATCTTAAGCTCATGTCCCAGCCACTTATCTGAGCTGTAGTAAAGTACTAGAAAATCAAAATATATACTTTACCAAGGTCACTTAAATTTGAAGGAAAAAGTCCATGCAGCTTATATCACACTCGTGGAAGGTACAGTTGAATAACATGTAATAATTGAGACCCAAAATGACAACTTTCATTAATTAAAATCAAATTTGAATACAAAGAGATTTAACTTCAAGTACACATGATTCGAATACAAAAAGATTTAAACATCAATAATTCAAATTCAAGTACAAGTAAACTTAAGTTCTGTCTCAGCTCTTAAGATCGTAGCCAGATCTGTGGTGAGCTCATTCATCATTTTCTTGATAAACTTGACGAAGTTGAAAACTTGAGGAGGCGTGTTTTCTGAACACATACACCAATCCGCTTCCTGGAGTTTTTCTGGGAGTTCCAACATGTTGAGGTTAACAAACCTAGCCAAGTTGCGGAACTTGCCATTCCATTTAACATAGAGCTCTTGGAGTTCCTTGATGACCTTTTGATCTTCATCTAAGGTTGCTCTAGCTTCTCTGTACAACCTCTTCCAGTACACACAATCATTCTTCAGGAGTAAGTAGGCTGCATCACCCTCTTGGCTCTCCAAAACTGCGAACCTCCTAGTAGCTTCTTCCAACTGGTACCTGAGATGGTGACAGTTTCTTTCAGCTTCTTCCTTTTGGAGGATCTCGCGAGAAAACTTTTCCTCGCACTTCTTCAGAGCGTCCCTCAAGTCACGGATCTGTGCCTCAAAGTCAAGCTTAATTTCTTTTTTATCCATAAGAGATTTATCCAACAATCTCCCTAGCTCACAGATCCTATACTCAGCTTTCTTGAGCTCTTCCTTCCTGGTTCGGATCACTGATGTGGAACCCAATAGGATATGATCAAGATCATCTTTCTGGTCTTCCAAAAGCCTAGCTCTCTTGTTGCTATCCTCAAGTTCTTGGGCTTTTCCCTTACGTTCCTCTTTCAAATTCTGATTTTCCAAGATAACTCGGTTCATCTGAATTCGTAATTCGGCATTCTCCACTTCGAGCTCCTTAACCTTAGTAGCGAGTTTCTCCATGTCCTCAGGGAGTATGGGCTCAGGCTCAGGAGTTTTAGGAAAAGCTGGAGCCTTTAAGATATATGGCAATTGGATTTTCTCAACTCTTTCTTTTACCCATTGCGTGTAAGGTTCTTTGGCAAGAATGTTTCTCTTTCCAAACTCTTTACCCATTCTTATAACCTTTAACCAAGCCTTTCGTACTGCTCTTACATCAGGATTGCTTGCTTGGATGTCAGAGAGCACAAATGGCTGTAAGTCCTTTGCGTCAGGAGGACCATCCATGGGGTAACCGTGTTGTAATCGAGATAACATAGGGTTATAGTTGATGCAACCCTTGGTACCCAACAACGGTACATTAGGAAATTCCCCGCAGCTGACTATAATGTCTGGGGTTTCCCACTCTCGGATATACCATCTGATGGAACTTGCGGTGAGAGAAGCTAATTTTTGAGGAGACTTAAGTTCTCTTGCCACAAAAGGACCTTCTTCGGGCATGTGTTGCATGAACCAACTGTAAAGCAAAGGAGCACAACACAACAACATTCCACCCCTTATTTCATGTCGAGTGTGAAGGGCATAGTAAATATTAGCTAAGAGAAATGGTACTGGATTGCCAGAGAGAAAGACTTCTATGGCCACTTGATCCACAAATTTTTCAATGTTTGGGAATAACACAATCCCATGGATCAATAAAGCCACCACAACATAGAATGCATTCCAATTTCCACTTTTCTTGAACGTTAGAGCTAAATCCTCCAAAAACATCGCGGCAAAACCTTTGCAACCCCCTTTTTCAGCCCAATTGTCTCGAACAGTCGGGACATTGATGCTTAGGGCCGAAGCTATCTTCTTTGGGCCCATATCTTCTTTGAGCTTTGGAAACGGATTAAAATCTTTCAACTTGAGTCCCACGATCCTCTCAACTTCTTCCAAAGTAGGAGCTAGCTGGAAATCAGCGAATGTGAAACAACGCAGAGGTGGATCATAATATTGTGCCAGAGAGCCGATAATTCCATAGTCAACTTTCTTATTTAGAAGGCTCAAAATTTTCCCATAGCTTTTTCCAAACTCATCACGTCTGCTGAGAGACAAATCAGAGATCAAACCCTTCAGACTGTCCAACCTAGGTTCCTTGTACTTAAGCGTGAAAGTGTGTCTCACTAAAGTTGTCATTTTCAAGTTCTCAATTCCTGAAACAAATAAGAGGTAACTAAGAGTTTGCTTTTTATGATGTTGATGCAATGTATGAATGTAATGCATTTTTTTGTATAGGTTCAATAGGCTTAAGGCATGGATAAGTCTGATTGCTTTGTATAGAACATGGTTCTCACCAGGTATGGTCTAAGGTTTTTTTGAAAAAGTTCCTAGAGTCATGGATCCATTAGACTGTTTGCTACCTGCGGCAACTTACTTGCCGGGCATCAACTCCATCTAAAGAATCTACTCTAAGTGAGGTTCTCGCATCAATCTAACGAGAAATACATCTCGCAGACCCACGCTACGCAACCATCTTTCCTAGTGGGGCAAAGAACTAAGGTTCTACAAATGGTTCTCAGAGTCATGGATCCTAAAGAAAACATCGAAGCTTACGGCAACTTACTTGCCGAGCGACAACATCCTCTCAAGAATCTACTCTAAGTGAGGTTCTCGTACCGACCCAACGAGAAATACATCTCGCGGACCCACACTACTCAACCTCGTCCTATCTTATGTTTTTACTCGAGACTCGGGTAAAAAGTCTTTCCCACAAGGTTTGCAATCAGAATATCCAAGTACCAAACCATAATCGAACCAATACAACAGATTTATATCAATATGACAATAGAGATAGTAAAAACAATAAAGAAAAGCCACATAGGTAAACAAACAAAGGCACACAAACGACCTAACTAGGCTTGACTCACTTAAGGACCACCAGTCCCCAGCAGAGTCGCCATCTGTCGCACCTCGAAAAAATGGGGATACGACTTCAAAGCGAAGCGCGATCGCACGCTCGCAATGATGGATCGAACAGAGTCGCCACCGAACTTTATTTATTCCTAAAAAGGAAAGGGGAAATATCGATAAAACCCAAGACAAAATGACAATGATTATTGGTCGTCGCAACCAAATCAGGGTTCGGGAGTCGATTACGCAAGGGGAAGGTATTAGCACCCCTCACGTCCGTTGTACTCAACGGGAACCATTAGGTCAGTTGTGTGCGTTAGTGTTAGTTAAATATGTTAGGCTTTTCAAATTATTAGGTGGGAAAGAATAAATAGAATCAAAAGAAAAGAGAAGATGTTTTTGGATTTTTTAACAAAGGACTAAACCTAAGTTTTTTTATTAGTGGGCCTGACAAGATTTACAAATCCTGCTCCTACGTATCTCAATTGAGAAGTCAAGGCTTACGTAGTTCTGGGTAGAAAAATGTTTGTTTATTGGTCGATTTTAGCGAAAGCTACTTTGTGTCAAATCGACGAAAACATTGTTGGACTACCCAAAACAGGTGGACAAACATTGCCTTGCATTGTTTTGAAACAAAGTACCTTTCGTTTGTGAAAAGGTTTAAGAGGCCAATCGCACGGCGGCGAGGAAAGAAATTGATTGATTTGATGTGTTTTGAGTGATGACGAGAACTTGGATGAGCGAGATATACATCTCGAATCCTAGTCTCAGGAGTGCACGACATACGCCATGTTCCATTTCCATCTTTATTGAAAAAGTATTAAGTTAGGAATTAGGTATTTTGAAGTTTGAAAGACGAGTACTTGTGACCTACAAGCTCTTACAGCTGGGGTCTAATACTCGGGACTACGTCTGGACATTCCACCCAGGCAGTCTGTTTCTTTCCAATATTTGTTAAGAAAATGATTCGAATATTTATAAATGTTTTGGAGGGAAGACGAATATTTATGGCTTGCAAGCTCTTACAGCTTGAGCCTAATATTCGGGATTACGACTGGATATTCCCTCCAGGTAATCTTTTTCTTCCAACTTTATTAAGAAGAGGTTTTGAATCTTGGAGTGTGAAAGAGAAGACGAATATTTATGGCTTGCAAGCTCTTACAGCTTGAGCCTAATATTCAGGATTATGACTGGATATTCCCTCCAGGATAATCTTTTTCTTCACGTTTTATTTAGAAAATGATTTGAATATTTGAGTGTTAAAGAGAAGACGAATATTTATGGCTTGCAAGCTCTTACAGCTTGAGCCTAATATTCGGGATTACGACTGGACATTCCATCCAGGTAATCTTTTTCTTCACGTTTTATTTAGAAAATGACTTGAATATTAGAGTGTTAAAGAGAAGACGAATATTAACGGCTTGCAAGCTCTTACAGCTTGAGCCTAATATTCGGGATTACGACTGGACATTCCATCCAGGTAATCTTTTTCTTCACGTTTTAGAAAAGATTTTGAATATTGGATTAAAATAATCAAAGTACATTAAAATCGATATTTAACAATTAAAATAAAATTAAAGGGTAAACATTAGGAGGGGATTAAAAAAAATGTGAAATAGAAATTAAAGTTTTGCAAAAATCAAATAGGGCACACATATGGGAATTGAACCCAAGACCAAGGGCTTGCCAAAGCATCCCTTTACCAACTCCACCAGACAAGCATCCTTGTCATATAATCTCAAGCGCTAATACATAACAAAAAAACAAACAGACCAAGCCTTTTAAATAAAACACAAAGTTAAAACAGTAGCAGGTCCCTTTAAACAGATTCATTTTAATGCACACCTACTACGAGAAACAAATACTGCAATGAAAAAATGTTCCTTCTATGGACCGTGAACCGTACATCATCTCTCATGCAATCCAAACAACAATAATCAACAAAAAAAGTTTCTGGAACTCAAACTCCTTTCATTTTCGATATATTTCTTTCCTAAGCAAGTCAGCTATGAACGCACCTGATGTCGAGTGACGATGTTATGTGATTTCGATGCTAGATTCTTGGACCGCGTCGAGAATGGTTATACCGTGGTGGCGGTTATAGTGACGTCCCTATTGTTTCAGCTTGTTATCTTTTCGAGCACCAAAGTCTTCACCGAGTGAGATGAATGGCAACTCCAGATTTTGTATTGCTGTTACCTAACAACAGACTAGCAGATCCATGTCATCGAAGAGGTCGTACTGAGAGCCAAAGTGGAAGATGCGATGGTTGCTGGGAAAAATGAGATTTGGAGTGGGTGGTTCAACGGTAGGATTTTATTTTTGTGTGAACAGTCGGCTCCTTGTGTTTTTGCAGAATTCTCTCTTCTTTGTTAATGATCAGTGGCGGCTACTATAAGGAATTAGGGTTTTTCTGGCTCCTTTCTTATAAACAGTGGCCTCCTATTATATATCTCTCATCTCCTCTGCTCTTTGCTCTGTTTCCTGCGGTGTTGCTGAGCTTCCTCAGAGTAGTGGGAAGTGTCTGTACGGAGGGTGCTTGGAGGTTTTGTCTTTACTCAAGCTAGTGGTTCCTCTTCTCAATTCTCTTCATTTTGAAAACTCTACTGTCGGTAAGAAACTTTCACTACAGTAACTCACTTAGCTGAAAAGTTTGTTGTAGAATTAACTGATTTTTGGTATTTGTGCTGTTGCATTGTTATTGTAGAAGGATATCATGCCGTGTTGTTGTTGAGTACGATGTGATGAATAAGATCCTCCCAAGCTCCGAAGAAGAGTGACTGCTATTTTGTATCGAGCACAAATTGTTGCCTGAGCTCTAATATCACTTCCACGAGATTATTCCTTAGCCAATGCAAGAAAAGATTCATCAAAGAAAGACAACGCATCAGAAAGATGGTTTAGTTCCAATTGGGCAAGTCCAGTCTTGAAACATACAGCAGCAGGAGCTAAATCATTAACAAGGTCATGCATGACAAATGTTTGTCCTCTAGAATCATCATGCAATTGTTGAATCAATGATTTGTATAACAATTTAGTAAAACACTCATCAACAACTTCTTCCATGGTTTTTCCGTCTTGAGACTGATCAAGGAAACCTTCTGCCATCCACAACAAAATCAATTGCTCCCTATCAAGTGAATAGTCCTTTGGAAAAATAGAACAGTAGGAAAAAACACTGTTTTAATTGAGAGGAAAGATATTGATAACTCAGGCGCAATGCAGGCAGAGTATTATCATTCTGAAAGTTCCATATGCCGTTGTTCAGAACTGCAATCCACTCTTTAGCATCTACTTTCGAACGCAATACCCCTCCAAGAGCTTTTTGTAGCTATTGGCAATCCACCACACTTTCTTGCAATCTTCCGGCCAATTGCTTCTAGGTTTCGGCATTGAGTTTCACAAAAGTCTCCACTTCCCAAATGCCTGTTTGGAACGTAAAGACCAACTGTCTTCTTCACTATCATCAACCAGCATCCGGGCTCTTTTGGCAGCTCGTGTGTCGCCACCTGATTTCCAATATATTTGTTTCTCAATATCTTTCTTTGGTTGTCTTGCATTGATCCAGGGATCTATAACCTCATTTATAGCAGCGGCCAACTCCCGGCTCTTGTATGATTTCATAACCAGTTCGTGCAGCTTCCCACAAGTAAAACCAATAAACTGAGGGTGTATCCTATTAAACATACTTAAACTTGTGTATGATCCAGCATATGAAACACCATGGGTTTGCTTTGATGGATGATCAGAGCATGCACCCAACGTTGAACTGCTTTTTTGGTGGCTCATGAGACAGACATCTGAAGTTTCTGAACTGGTGAAACAAATGAGATGTGGGAGGACATCTTGGATAATCTCGTAGATCCTCTTGCAAGGATATCCAGAGACCTAGGTGTTATACGCAAGCTGTCGAACCTCGCCATTAATTGATACAACATTTCTGACAGATCAAGCTTCTGCTCAAAACTTCGCTGCATTGTTGCAAATCCAATAAGAATTGGTTCAAGAAGACCAACAAGGCAACTTTTGATCTCTACCCCCTTCTTATGTCTGGGATTTATCTCTGTAAGGCTAGCGAGCAACAATCTGTCATTCAAAGCCCCAATCAAGACTGCATGTGGCATACTGACTGATAAGATAGGCCTCACTTTTCCATCCCAACCAAGTGTACTGATGACAGTAGTAGTAGAGAAAAGAAGGGCATGCCCAACCCACAAGAGAGATCTAAATGAATGAAGTCCCTTGTCAAAATTTGTAGAAGTTCCTGCAAGCAAATCAAGTTCCGCCGAAACAATAAGGGCTCTCTTTTGAAGCAGCTAGCAAATAAGAGTGTCGGCGATGGTGTTATTGTGGCGCTCCTCGATTGGATTCCCTTGCTTTTTGAGTTCTTCTAGCTTGGCAACATATACACCTTTGGTTTCATCTTCACCATCCTCATATAGCCAATCCTCCGCCTCCTGGAGTTTTTTGCAAGAAATTCGCCGCTTTCTGATGCTTGGACAAACTCAAGATATTTGTCATTAAGCTTATTTCTCATGTCATAAACATAAGCCTGAGCTGCATTTTTCTTGTCCTTTGTATCCTCCATCACTCGATCCTGCAAAGCCATTTCAAACTCCTTTTCTACGGCTTTCTGAACATGCCCCTACTGCTTTTCACCCCGCAATAACATCAAGGATGATATTGAATCACTGGGAATGGGATATTCATACGAATCACATCCCTTGCTTTGTACGGGCAATGAGGGTAAGCACTTTGCTGTTCTTGAGACTGCTTCCAGAGCAGTGATCGATCAGCCATCTGCCACAGAATGGAGTTGGTAATGGAAAACTTAAAACCTCTGTGCATAAGCAGTGCCAGCAGGCGAGCAGTATTCTTGGCATCATCCAAGCCATAATGAGGACGACCCTGCCAGGCCAATCCGGCTATCTTGACGACCTCCTTTAGATTGCACTTCACATCACCAAATACCTCGCTGAAAGGAATCCTCAAGTTGATCCAGCGGTTGAAATAAGGTGGCTTTCGTATTTTCTTGAAACGGCACTCAGGTTCAAGCATCACACGACAGTCCCAGCTAGACCATGTAACCACAGCAAAGTTGGCATTCTTTATTCCCTTTTTGTCGAGCCATTTGTCATGCCTCAGTAGAGCCTCACTCAATGTAACACCTCCGTCCACCTCTGTCTACCTGAATTTGCTGGATACCGGTCAGATCCTTGCAGAAGTCACTCAGAAGCTGATTGCAGGTAGGCTTCACATAAGTTTGAAAACATGCTTCCAGCTGATCAGTGACACTACTCACTATGACAGATGGAAACTCAATTATTTCTTAAGGATGGGGATTTTTATCCTTATCACAGGTTGCCTCAAAGTCTATGACCACAAAATACTGAAATTCTTGATATTGCTCCTGCGAGTAACCCTAAGATAACATATTAATTGGAACACACTCGAGTTGGTTCTCGACAGGATAAGGATAAAAGTGGCTCTCAAAAGCATTCATTTGACACTGCTGCAGCTTGTGAGGATTAAAATGGCAGTCTGTCCAGGCACTGTAGTCATGGTGATAAGTAGGTTTACTGTGAAATTCATTGGAGTGCTCAAGAAACTCACTGCCTAAACGACGGTTGGATTCAGGAACATCCCCAGCTGAATGAGGACCAGGCTCATTTGTAAGCTTCGGAAATCCTTCCATAGAACTCCCACTACACTGAAAAGTGAAAGGGGGTCCCTTTCAGTAAATTCCGTTCGACTAGATCCCTTTGATTTACTCCTGTAGCTTCAACTCCATCAATTTTGGAATCAATCTTACAGCTTGCAACAGAACCATCTTTCAAGATTCTAATCCTCAAGTCACCTGTTATCTCACTGTAAATACTGAACTTACTTGAGCATCTTGAATTCTCAGGATTTGGAGTATCAAATACACTTGATATTATTCCCTCATTCGAGGACTTCACCAAATGATCGCCGGCATCCATTTTATCACATATTCCATGTGAATCACTGCTTGACTTTTCATGATGACAGGAATTTTGTATTGAACTACTTAAGGTATTAATCTTCAAGAATTTTAAAGCAGATATATGACTTTGTTGCCCTGCTATTGGGTAAGGCCAAAGACTAAACTTGCTATGACAAAACTGTACCTTCCACGAGTGTGATATAAGCTGCATGGACTTTTTCCTTCAAATTTAAGTGACCTTGGTAAAGTATATATTTTGATTTTCTAGTAACATGCTATTTACTATCTGAGTAAAAAGTTTACCGATTGTGAAAGTCGATATTCGCTTTTGGAGAAAACTTGTTGCGCGCTAGCATGGGCCGCTCGTCGTTTGAGGCAGTACATGATTTGCCATACTACTTTGATCTCAAAGATGGATCCAATAAAGTATATCTTTGAGAAACCTGCCTTAACTGGAAGACTTGCCCGTTGGCAGATGCTTTTGTCAGAGTACGACATCCAGTACGTAACCAGAAGGCAATCAAGGGAAGTGTGTTAGCAGAGTATCTTGCTCATCAACCAGTTGAAGACTATCAGCCATTGAAGTTTGATTTCCCCGATGAGGATATAATGGTGATAAAGGATTGTGAGACCCCAGGGCCAGATGAAGGACCAGAACCAGGATCTCGATGGAAGCTCGCGCTCGATGGTTCTTCCAAGTACAGTGGTCATGGTGTGGGAGCTGTTTTGATGAATCCAAATGGTGGTTTTACCCCTTTCACAGCAAGGTTGTGCTTTGATTGTACGAATAATGTCGCCGAATATGAAGCCTGTATCCTTGGTCTTGAAGCTGCAATTGATCTCCGAATCAAGATCCTTGAGGTGTATGGGGATTCAGCCTTAGTGATCTATCAAGTCAAAGGAGAATGGGAAACTCGTGATGCGAAGCTGATCCCGTATCGCGCTCATGTTGTGAAGATGATAGAATACTTTGATGATATCACTTTCCATCACATCCCAAGAGTAGAGAATCAAGTGGCTGACGCTTTGGCAACATTAGCATCAATGTACCAAGTCAGATTCCATAATGAAGCTCCACTTATTCGAATCGAGCGAAGAGATGAGCCTGCTTACTGTCAGCTGATTGAAGAAGAAACTGATGGTAAACCATGGTTTCATGACATCAAGCGATATCTTCTAAATCAAGAGTATCCAGAAGATGCTACATTGTTGGATAAGAAAACTCTGAGGAGGTTATCGTCCAAATTCTTTTTGAGCAATGATGTGCTTTACAAGAGAAACCATGACATGGTTCTGCTCAGATGCGTGGATAGACACGAAGCAGACATGTTAATCAAGGAGATTCATGAAGGATCCTTTGGAACCCATGCTAATGGACATGCCATGGCCAAGAAGATTTTGAGAGCTGGCTATTATTGGTTGACCATGGAGTCCGATTGTTTCAGCTATGCAAGAAAATGTCATAAATGCCAAATTTATGCTGATAAGGTGCATGTACCGCCAACACTGCTGAATGTTTTGACATCACCTTGGCCTTTTTCAATGTGGGGCATCGACATGATTGGTGCTATAGAACCTAAGGCTTCCAATGGTCACCGCTTCATCCTGGTTGCCATTGATTACTTTACTAAATGGGTAGAGGCTGTTTCCTACACCAATGTGACGAGACATATGGTTGCTCGCTTTATCAAGAAGGAGATTATCTGTCGCTATGGAATCCCAAGCAAGATCATCACCGACAACGGTTCAAACTTGAACAATAAGACAATGACAGAATTATGTGAGAGTTTCAAGATTGACCACCATAATTCTTCTCCATACCGTCCAAATATGAACGGTGCTGTTGAAGCTGCCAATAAAAATATCAAGAAGATCCTGCAAAAGATGGTGAAAACTTATAAGGATTGGCACGAGATGCTACCCTTTGCTTTGCATGGATACCGGACCTCAGTCCGCACTTCAACAGGGGCAACCCCATTCTCCTTAGTGTATGGGATGGACGCAGTTCTCCCAGTCAAAGTAGAGATACCTTCAATGAGAATATTTATGGAAGCCAAGCTGGATGAAGCTGAATGGATCCAGAACAACTATGATCAACTTAACCTCATTGATGAGAAGCGTATGACCGCTCTGTGCCATGGACAATTGTACCAGCAACGAATCAAGAAGGCATTTGACAAAAAGGCCCGTCCTCGAGAGTTCAAGGAAGGAGATCTCATGCTCAAGAAGATCTTGCCAGTACACAAAGATTCACGTGGGAAGTGGACTCCCAACTATGAAGGCCCATACGTTGTAAAGAGAGCATACTCTGGAGGTGCTCTATTTCTCACAACTATGGATGGCGAAGAGCTCAGTCACCCTGTGAACTCTGATGCAGTCAAAAGATACTATGCCTAACAAATCCCGGTGGACTGAAAACCCGAAAGGGCGATCCAGGCAAACGTTAGGGATAAAAAAATGGTAGCTCGCTAAGTCGAAAACCTGAAAGGGCGACTTAGGCAAAAAGGAGCGTCCCGGTGGATTGAAAACCCGAAAGGGCGATCCAGGCAAAAATTAGGGACAAAAGGCATAGACTGCATCGGTTCGTCACTGATCAATACAGAAGAGCAAAAAATGGAAGATCAATCTAGTTACTCCCTTCAGAAGCGAGGTCTCATGGAGTCATTGTTATTAGGGATAGTAGTATTCATTGTGATTCAATGTAAACCTTTCCCTATTGCCATTTTCAAATTTGTAACATTCCAGGGAGCTACGCCATTTGCGTGCTACCATTCTTGAATAAATACAAGTTTACCCATCAAATTCTATCATTTGTTGTTTTTCTCTGATTTTCTTTGTTATGCAAAATGTCATTTATTTGTTAATAATGAAATTTTGAACTCAAAAAAAGATTTTTTCAACATATTGAGAAACACAATTTTGCTTTGACATGTGGAAATATTAAAAGGAAATATTCCGTCTTTCCCCGCAAGTCTCAAGTTGCAAGACTCCCTTTGGATGATCAATATCTATCTCCAGAGAGCACAAATTGATCATTCTCTGGAAGGATTATTGGGCCAGTTGTAACTGTTCAGCTTGATAGATCCTCCTTTGATGCATTTACTCACTCCTTTGGTTGAGTTATTGGTGTTGAAGATTCAGTACCTCCATAAAGCTTTCCCTAATGTTCAGCCTGTATATTGTCAGCATTTGTATTTCATGATCATTCATACATCATGCATATAAGCAAAATCCAAATCATGCACAGCCGAAATGTTCTTCGTGCTCATTTTGCATTGACCCAGGTCTTGTAGTTGATCCTATATCCTTTGACCTCTAATTCTGGCTTGTCTTTGGTGCCCCTAAACCAACACCCGGTTTTCGCAGTCATTTTCAAAGTCCAATTGTTGTTGGCACGTACGGAGAGTTAATTACCCTGTCTTTCCTGATGGTTCCGTGAGAGTCATGTATGACTCATCATTTTGAGGAATTC
The DNA here is from genome assembly GCF_024323335.1 of Lathyrus oleraceus. NCBI lineage: Eukaryota > Viridiplantae > Streptophyta > Magnoliopsida > Fabales > Fabaceae > Lathyrus > Lathyrus oleraceus. The sequence continues at coordinate 406,442,515 of NC_066582.1, forward strand.
CCAAAAGCTTGGAGGTCTTCGTGTTAGAAAACTCCAATGATGTTCCTTTGTATGTTTTCCAATATCAGCAGGTCATGTATGAATCTGTTGTTGAAGTTTTCTTTGGGTTTTTCCAATATTCTCAGGTCATGTATGAACCTATTGGTAAAACTCCCTTTGATTTTTTTTCCAAGTGATGTCAGGTCATGTATGAACCCATTGATGAAACTTGCTTTGTATGTTTTCCAATATTCTCAGGTCATGTATGAACCCTATTGGTAAAACTCCCTTTGATTTTTTTTCCCAAGTGATGTCAGGTCATGTATGAACCTGTTAATTAAATTCTTTGAATAGTCAAATGTTGCCAGGTCATGTATGAACCTGTTGTTGAAAATTCTTTGGATGTTCCAGCATCGTTAGGTCATGTATGAACCCGTTGCTGTTGAGCTTTTATTCCAATATTCCTAGGTCATGTCTGAACCTGTTTTTGAAGAATCTTTCCAATGTTGTCAAGTCATGTATGAACTTGTTCTAGAAATTTTCTCAAAATGTTCAAGTTTGTTATCCGGTCATGTATGAACCTGTTGATATACTCTCTTTGATTTTTCTGAGTTTGTTAGGTCATGTCTGAACCTACTGTCAGAACTTCTTGATATTCTCCAGCATTGTCAGGTCATGTATGAACCCGTTGCTGTTGAGCCTTTATTCAAGTATTACCAGGTCATGTATGAACCTGTTTTGGAGAATCTTTCTCTTTGATTATTCCAGTATTGTCAAGTCATGTATGAACTTGTTGTGGAAATTTTCTCAAAATGTTCAAGTTTGTCATCACGTCATGTATGAATTTGTTGATACACTCTTTTTGATTTTTTCTGATGTTGTTAGGTCATGTATGAATCTGCTGTCAGAACTTCTTGGTATTCCCCAGCATTGTCAGGTCATGTATGAACCCGTTGCTGTTGAGCTTTTATTCCAGTATTATCATGTCATGTATGAACCTGTTGTAGAAATTTTTTCTTATTCGGGTTTAGTAGGTCATGTGTGAACTCACTGTCGAAATCTCTTGTATTCTAAGTGTCGTTCATCGAATTTCACTTTGAGTACTCTCTAGTGTGTGTTTGACTCTCCAACAGGATTGTTATCCCCAGCGAGTTGTTTTTACCATTTGTCTGTCTCCCTGTGGACCATCAGTATTCCCCACAGATCGGTCTGTCCAGTAGCATCTCCTGTTAAGGATTCACCGTGTCCCTAACAGATAAAATCAAAAAAATAAAGAATCCTGCATCCATGCACATCATATCATAGCATTTTCATTTTCAGGTTCAAAATCTGGGTCTCCATGGTATTTAACCATCCCCCACTGCGATCCGATGAAAAATGTTGTTTCATTTTCCTCTGGTGGAGGATGTTTAAATAGGGGCAACTGTCATACCCCGATTTTGGCCCTGAAAATTTTTCCCCATCAATCACTCGTTTGCATTCTTTCTTCATTCACCTTCATATCCTTCATTCATGTTCATGTTTGTTATTTCATATTTTTTACGTTTTTCACATTCCAAATTTACATTCATATTTTCTTCATTCACATTAAAAAAAATTCCATTCATATTCAAGAATTTCCACATACTCATTCATAGTTCGATTACTTCGTTCATTCATTCAATCATAATCATCCATGTACATGGCATATGAATAACTTATAATCAAAAGCATCTCATCACATGAATACTTGAAGTTTCTAAGATGCAAAGAGAGATCTTTGTCTTGCTATAAGAAACACCAATTTTCATTCATTGCAAATCATAAGATTATCCAAAAAAAAAACATACATAATTGCAAAAATTGGCAGTTGGACCAAATCCAACCCATCCCCAAGAATCCCAAGGATCCTAACCCCTACTTTCTCTCTATGTATATACATTGAAGCGCATGGCAAAATGTAAAAAAAAAATTTTCTGTTAAAAAGAGTGGAACCAGAGAGAACCAATACAGAACAGGATGTTCAGTTCCATTCTGTTCTTGTGCTAAATGCTGCATAATTAAACCTTCAGCAGCAGGAAAATGTTGGATCACCTACTGTCATGAAATGTGGCATACTCCACCCTTCACGTTCAAGCTCCAAGACAGCCTCTAAGTACTGTCCTAAGTCTGGCTATGGCGGAGGGAGCGTTCACGTATCCGTCACAATTTCACCGTGCTAGAAATCCCCATTTTCCATCACAGACAATGAGCCCTTCAAATATGATTTCAACTTTGGGTGCTCAACCTACACCTATTACCGGAGTCCACCTAATCATCCCAAACTCAGCATATGCCTCTATTGCAGCACCATTGACATCATTATTGAAAAAAGATGCTTTTTAGTGGAATAACCAAGCGACCATTGCTTTCAAGCAACTCAAGACAGTAATTACAGTAGTTTAAGTACTTGCTCTTCCAGAAATTTCGTCAAATTCTCCGGATTCAACAGCTGCAGGTACTCCTTTTGATGGGGGACACTTGAAGCCAAATTCAGAAGGTTGGAAAGCCAATCCATCAATGAATACTTCACAGTTGCAACAAACTGAGGATTCTTCTGCTGGGAGTAGCCAAAAATCTTCCCCAGTCTGTGGGAGAAATGTTCCATCAATCTTAAGCTCATGTCCCAGCCACTTATCTGAGCTGAAGTAAAGTACTAGAAAATCAAAATATATACTTTACCAAGGTCACTTAAATTTGAAGGAAAAAGTCCATGCAGCTTATATCACACTCGTGGAAGGTACAGTTGAATAACATGTAATAATTGAGACCCAAAATGACAACTTTCATTAATTAAAATCAAATTTGAATACAAAGAGATTTAACTTCAAGTACACATGATTCGAATACAAAAAGATTTAAACATCAATAATTCAAATTCAAGTACAAGTAAACTTAAGTTCTGTCTCAGCTCTTAAGATCGTAGCCAGATCTGTGGTGAGCTCATTCATCATTTTCTTGATAAACTTGACGAAGTTGAAAACTTGAGGAGGCGTGTTTTCTGGACACATACACCAATCCGCTTCCTGGAGTTTTTCTGGGAGTTCCAACATGTTGAGGTTAACAAACCTAGCCAAGTTGCGGAACTTGCCATTCCATTCAACATAGAGCTCTTGGAGTTCCTTGATGACCTTTTGATCTTCATCTAAGGTTGCTCTAGCTTCTCTGTACAACCTCTTCCAGTACACACAATCATTCTTCAGGAGTAAGTAGGCTGCATCACCCTCTTGGCTCTCCAAAACTGCGAACCTCCTAGTAGCTTCTTCCAACTGGTACCTGAGATGGTGACAGTTTCTTTCAGCTTCTTCCTTTTGGAGGATCTTGCGAGAAAACTTTTCCTCGCACTTCTTCAGAGCGTCCCTCAAGTCACGGATCTGTGCCTCAAAGTCAAGCTTAATTTCTTTTTTATCCATAAGAGATTTATCCAACAATCTCCCTAGCTCACAGATCCTATACTCAGCTTTCTTGAGCTCTTCCTTCCTGGTTCGAATCACTGATGTGGAACCCAATAGGATATGATCAAGATCATCTTTCTGGTCTTCCAAAAGCCTAGCTCTCTTGTTGCTATCCTCAAGTTCTTGGGCTTTTCCCTTACGTTCCTCTTTCAAATTCTGATTTTCCAAGATAACTCGGTTCATCTGAATTCGTAATTCGGCATTCTCCACTTCGAGCTCCTAAACCTTAGTAGCGAGTTTCTCCATGTCCTCAGGGAGTATGGGCTCAGGCTCAGGAGTTTTAGGAAAAGCTAGAGCCTTTAAGATATATGGCAACTGGATTTTCTCAACTCTTTCTTTTACCCATTGCGTGTAAGGTTCTTTGGCAAGAATGTTTCTCTTTCCAAACTCTTTACCCATTCTTATAACCTTTAACCAAGCCTTTCGTACTGCTCTTACATCAAGATTGCTTGCTTGGATGTCAGAGAGCACAAATGGCTGTAAGTCCTTTGCGTCAGGAGGACCATCCATGGGGTAACCGTGTTGTAATCGAGATAACATAGGGTTATAGTTGATGCAACCCTTGGTACCCAACAACGGTACATTAGGAAATTCCCCACAGCTGACTATAATGTTTGGGGTTTCCCACTCTCGGATATACCATCTGATGGAACTTGCGGTGAGAGAAGCTAATTTCTGAGGAGACTTAAGTTCTCTTGCCACAAAAGGACCTTCTTCGGGCATGTGTTGCATGAACCAACTGTAAAGCAAAGGAGCACAACACAACAACATTCCACCCCTCTTTTCATGTCGAGTGAAGGGCATAGTAAATATTAGCTAAGAGAAATGGTACTGGATTGCCAGAGAGAAAGACTTCTATGGCCACTTGATCCACAAATTTTTCAATGTTTGGGAATAACACAATCCCATGGATCAATAAAGCCACCACAGCATAGAATGCATTCCAATTTCCACTTTTCTTGAACTTTAGAGCTAAATCCTCCAAAAACATCGCGGCAAAACCTTTGCAACCCCCTTTTTCAGCCCAATTGTCTCGAACAGTCGGGACATTGATGCTTAGGGCCGAAGCTATCTTCTTTGGGCCCATATCTTCTTTGAGCTTTGGAAACGGATTAAAATCTTTCAACTTGAGTCCCACGATCCTCTCAACTTCTTCCAAAGTAGGAGCTAGCTGGAAATCAGCGAATGTGAAACAACGCAGAGGTGGATCATAATATTGTGCCAGAGAGCCGATAATTCCATAGTCAACTTTCTTATTTAGAAGGCTCAAAATTTTCCCATAGCTTTTTCCAAACTCATCACGTCTGCTGAGAGACAAATCAGAGATCAAACCCTTCAGACTGTCCAACCTAGGTTCCTTGTACTTAAGCGTGAAAGTGTGTCTCACTGAAGTTGTCATTTTCAAGTTCTCAATTCCTGAAACAAATAAGAGGTAACTAAGAGTTTGCTTTTTATGATGTTGATGCAATGTATGAATGTAATGCATTTTTTTGTATAGGTTCAATAGGCTTAAGGCATGGATAAGTCTGATTGCTTTGTATAGAACATGGTTCTCACCAGGTATGGTCTAAGGTTTTTTTGAAAAAGTTCCTAGAGTCATGGATCCATTAGACTGTTTGCTACCTGCGGCAACTTACTTGTCGGGCATCAACTCCATCTAAAGAATCTACTCTAAGTGAGGTTCTCGCATCGATCTAACGAGAAATACATCTCGCAGACCCACGCTACGCAACCATCTTTCCTAGTGGGGCAAAGAACTAAGGTTCTACAAATGGTTCTCAGAGTCATGGATCCTAAAGAAAACATCGAAGCTTACGGCAACTTACTTGCCGAGCGACAACATCCTCTCAAGAATCTACTCTAAGTGAGGTTCTCGTACCGACCCAACGAGAAATACATCTCGCAGATCCGCACTACTCAACCTCGTCCTATCTTATGTTTTTACTCGAGACTCGGGTAAAAAGTCTTTCCCACAAGGTTTGCAATCAGAATATCCAAGTACCAAACCATAATCGAACCAATACAACAGATTTATATCAATATGACAATAGAGATAGTAAAAACAATAAAGAAAAGCCACATAGGTAAACAAACAAAGGCACACAAACGACCTAACTAGGCTTGACTCACTTAGGGACCACCGGTCCCTAGCAGAGTCGCCATCTGTCGCGCCTCGAAAAAATGGGGATACGACTTCAAAGCGAAGCGCGATCGCACGCTCGCAATGATGGATCGAACAGAGTCGCCACCGAACTTTATTTATTCCTAAAAAGGAAAGGGGAAATATCGATAAAACCCAAGACAAAATGACAATGATTATTGGTCGTTGCAACCAAATCAGGGTTCGGGAGTCGATTACGCAAGGGGAAGGTATTAGCACCCCTCACGTCCGTTGTACTCAACGGGAACCATTAGGTCAGTTGTGTGCGTTAGTGTTAGTTAAATATGTTAGGCTTTTCAAATTATTAGGTGGGAAAGAATAAATAGAATCAAAAGAAAAGAGAAGATGTTTTTGGATTTTTTAACAAAGGACTAAACCTAAGTTTTTTTATTAGTGGGCCTGACAAGATTTACAAATCCTGCTCCTACGTATCTCAATTGAGAAGTCAAGGCTTACGTAGTTCTGGGTAGAAAAATGTTTGTTTATTGGTCGATTTTAGCGAAAGCTACTTTGTGTCAAATCGACGAAAACATTGTTGGACTACCCAAAACAGGTGGACAAACATTGCCTTGCATTGTTTTGAAACAAAGTACCTTTCGTTTGTGAAAAGGTTTAAGAGGTCAATCGCACGGCGGCGAGGAAAGAAATTGATTGATTTGATGTGTTTTGAGTGATGGCGAGAACTTGGATGAGCGAGATATACATCTCGAATCCTAGTCTCAGGAGTGCACGACATACGCCATGTTCCATTTCCATCTTTATTGAAAAAGTATTAAGTTAGGAATTAGGTATTTTGAAGTTTGAAAGACGAGTACTTGTGACCTACAAGCTCTTACAGCTGGGGTCTAATACTCGGGACTACGTCTGGACATTCCACCCAGGCAGTCTGTTTCTTTCCAATATTTGTTAAGAAAATGATTCGAATATTTATAAATGTTTTGGAGGGAAGACGAATATTTATGGCTTGCAAGCTCTTACAGCTTGAGCCTAATATTCGGGATTACGACTGGATATTCCCTCCAGGTAATCTTTTTCTTCCAACATTATTAAGAAGAGGTTTTGAATCTTGGAGTGTGAAAGAGAAGACGAATATTTATGGCTTGCAAGCTCTTACAGCTTGAGCCTAATATTCGGGATTATGACTGGATATTCCCTCCAGGATAATCTTTTTCTTCACGTTTTATTTAGAAAATGATTTGAATATTTGAGTGTTAAAGAGAAGACGAATATTTATGGCTTGCAAGCTCTTACAGCTTGAGCCTAATATTCGGGATTACGACTGGACATTCCATCCAGGTAATCTTTTTCTTCACGTTTTATTTAGAAAATGACTTGAATATTAGAGTGTTAAAGAGAAGACGAATATTAACGGCTTGCAAGCTCTTACAGCTTGAGCCTAATATTCGGGATTACGACTGGACATTCCATCCAGGTAATCTTTTTCTTCACGTTTTAGAAAAGATTTTGAATATTGGATTAAAATAATCAAAGTACATTAAAATCGATATTTAACAATTAAAATAAAATTAAAGGGTAAACATTAGGAGGGGATTAAAAAAAATGTGAAATAGAAATTAAAGTTTTGCAAAAATCAAATAGGGCACACATATGGGAATTGAACCCAAGACCAAGGGCTTGCCAAAGCATCCCTTTACCAACTCCACCAGACAAGCATCCTTGTCATATAATCTCAAGCGCTAATACATAACAAAAAAACAAACAGACCAAGCCTTTTAAATAAAACACAAAGTTAAAACAGTAGCAGGTCCCTTTAAACAGATTCATTTTAATGCACACCTACTACGAGAAACAAATACTGCAATGAAAAAATGTTCCTTCTATGGACCGTGAACCGTACATCATCTCTCATGCAATCCAAACAACAATAATCAACAAAAAAAGTTTCTGGAACTCAAACTCCTTTCATTTTCGATATATTTCTTTCCTAAGCAAGTCAGCTATGAACGCACCTGATGTCGAGTGACGATGTTATGTGATTTCGATGCTAGATTCTTGGACCGCGTCGAGAATGGTTATACCGTGGTGGTGGTTATAGTGACGTCCCTATTGTTTCAGCTTGTTATCTTTTCGAGCACCAAAGTCTTCATCGAGTGAGATGAATGGCAACTCCAGATTTTGTATTGCTGTTACCTAACAACAGACTAGCAGATCCATGTCATCGATGGTTGCTGGGAAAAATGAGATTTGGAGTGGGTGGTTCAACGGTAGGATTTTATTTTTGTGTGAACAGTCGGCTCCTTGTGTTTTTGCAGAATTCTATCTTCTTTGTTAATGATCAGTGGCGGCTACTATAAGGAATTAGGGTTTTTCTGGCTCCCTTCTTATAAACAGTGGCCTCCTATTATATATCTCTCATCTCCTCTGCTCTCTGCTCTGTTTCCTGCTGTGTTGCTGAGCTTCCTCAGAGTAGTGGGAAGTGTCTGTACGGAGGGTGCTTGGAGGTTTTATCTTTACTCAAGCTAGTGGTCCCTCTTCTCAATTCTCTTCATTTTGAAAACTCTACTGTCGGTAAGAAACTTTCACCACAGTAACTCACTTAGCTGAAAAGTTTGTTGTAGAATTAACTGATTTTTGGTATTTGTGCTGTTGCATTGTTATTGCAGAAGGATATCGTGCCGTGTTGTTGTTGAGTATGATGTGATGAATAAGATCCTCCCAAGCTCCGAAGAAGAGTGACTGCTATTTTGTATCGAGCACAAATTGTTGCCTGAGCTCTAATATCACTTCCACGAGATTATTCCTTAGCCAATGCAAGAAAAGATTCATCAAAGAAAGACAACGCATCAGAAAGATGGTTTAGTTCCAATTGGGCAAGTCCAGTCTTGAAACATACAGCAGCAGGAGCTAAATCATTAACAAGGTCATGCATGACAAATGTTTGTCCTCTAGAATCATCATGCAATTGTTGAATCAATGATTTGTATAACAATTTAGTAAAACACTCATCAACAACTTCTTCCATGGTTTTTCCGTCTTGAGACTGATCAAGGAAACCTTCTGCCATCCACAACAAAATCAATTGCTCCCTATCAAGTGAATAGTCCTTTGGAAAAATAGAACAGTAGGAAAAAACACTGTTTTAATTGAGAGGAAAGATATTGATAACTCAGGCGCAATGCAGGCAGAATATTATCATTCTGAAAGTTCCATATGCCGTTGTTCAGAACTGCAATCCACTCTTTAGCATCTACTTTCGAACGCAATACCCCTCCAAGAGCTTTTTGCAGCTATTGGCAATCCACCACACTTTCTTGCAATCTTCCGGCCAATTGCTTCTAGGTTTCGGCATTGAGTTTCACAAAAGTCTCCACTTCCCAAATGCCTGTTTGGAACGTAAAGACCAACTGTCTTCTTCACTATCATCAACCAGCATCCGGGCTCTTTTGGCAGCTCGTGTGTCGCCACCTGATTTCCAATATATTTGTTTCTCAATATCTTTCTTTGGTTGTCTTGCATTGATCCAGGGATCTATAACCTCATTTATAGCAGCGACCAACTCCCGGCTCTTGTATGATTTCATAACCAGTTCGTGCAGCTTCCCACAAGTAAAACCAATAAACTGAGGGTGTATCCTGTTAAACATACTTAAACTTGTGTATGATCCAGCATATGAAACACCATGGGTTTGCTTTGATGGATGATCAGAGCATGCACCCAACGTTGAACTGCTTTTTTGGTGGCTCATGAGACAGACATCTGAAGTTTCTGAACTGGTGAAACAAATGAGATGTGGGAGGACATCTTGGATAATCTCGTAGATCCTCTTGCAAGGATATCCAGAGACCTAGGTGTTATACGCAAGCTGTCGAACCTCGCCATTAATTGATACAACATTTCTGACAGATCAAGCTTCTGCTCAAAACTTCGCTGCATTGTTGCAAATCCAATAAGAATTGGTTCAAGAAGACCAACAAGGCAACTTTTGATCTCTACCCCCTTCTTATGTCTGGGATTTATCTCTGTAAGGCTAGCGAGCAACAATCTGTCATTCAAAGCCCCAATCAAGACTGCATGTGGCATACTGACTGATAAGATAGGCCTCACTTTTCCATCCCAACCAAGTGTACTGATGACAGTAGTAGTAGAGAAAAGAAGGGCATGCCCAACCCAAAAGAGAGATCTAAATGAATGAAGTCCCTTGTCAAAATTTGTAGAAGTTCCTGCAAGCAAATCAAGTTCCGCCGAAACAATAAGGGCTCTCTTTTGAAGCAGCTAGCAAATAAGAGTGTCGGCGATGGTGTTATTGTGGCGCTCCTCAATTGGATTCCCTTGCTTTTTGAGTTCTTCTAGCTTGGCAACATATACACCTTTGGTTTCATCTTCACCATCCTCATATAGCCAATCCTCCGTCTCCTGGAGTTTTTTGCAAGAAATTCGCCGCTTTCTGATGCTTGGACAAACTCAAGATATTTGTCATTAAGCTTATTTCTCATGTCATAAACATAAGCCTGAGCTGCATTTTTCTTGTCCTTTGTATCCTCCATCACTCGATCCTGCAAAGCCATTTCAAACTCCTTTTCTACGGCTTTCTGAACATGCCCCTACTGCTTTTCACCCCGCAATAACATCAAGGATGATATTGAATCACTGGGAATGGGATATTCATATGAATCACATCCCTTGCTTTGTACGGGCAATGAGGGTAAGCACTTTGCTGTTCTTGAGACTGCTTCCAGAGCAGTGATCGATCAGCCATCTGCCACAGAATGGAGTTGGTAATGGAAAACTTAAAACCTCTGTGCATAAGCAGTGCCAGCAGGCGAGCAATATTCTTGGCATCATCCAAGCCATAATGAGGACGACCCTGCCAGGCCAATCCGGCTATCTTGACGACCTCCTTTAGATTGCACTTCACATCACCAAATACCTCGCTGAAAGGAATCCTCAAGTTGATCCAGCGGTTGAAATAAGGTGGCTTTCGTATTTTCTTGAAACGACACTCAGGTTCAAGCATCACACGACAGTCCCAGCTAGACCATGTAACCACAACAAAGTTGGCATTCTTTATTCCCTTTTTGTCGAGCCATTTGTCATGCCTCAGTAGAGCCTCACTCAATGTAACACCTCCGTCCACCTCTGTCTACCTGAATTTGCTGGATACCGGTCAGATCCTTGCAGAAGTCACTCAGAAGCTGATTGCAGGTAGGCTTCACATAAGTTTGAAAACATGCTTCCAGCTGATCAGTGACACTACTCACTATGACAGATGGAAACTCAATTATTTCTTAAGGATGGGGATTTTTATCCTTATCACAGGTTGCCTCAAAGTCTATGACCACAAAATACTGAAATTCTTGATATTGCTCCCGCGAGTAACCCTAAGATAACATATTAATTGGAACACACTCGAGTTGGTTCTCGACAGGATAAGGATAAAAGTGGCTCTCAAAAGCATTCATTTGACACTGCTGCAGCTTGTGAGGATTAAAATGGCAGGCTGTCCAGGCACTGTAGTCATGGTGATAAGTAGGTTTACTGTGAAATTCATTGGAGTGCTCAAGAAACTCACTGCCTAAACGACGGTTGGATTCAGGAACATCCCCAGCTGAATGAGGACCAGGCTCATTTGTAAGCTTCGGAAATCCTTCCATAGAACTCCCACTACACTGAAAAGTGAAAGGGGGTCCCTTTCAGTAAATTCCGTTCGACTAGATCCCTTTGATTTACTCCTGTAGCTTCAACTCCATCAATTTTGGAATCAATCTTACAGCTTGCAACAGAACCATCTTTCAAGATTCTAATCCTCAAGTCACCTGTTATCTCACTGTAAATACTGAACTTACTTGAGCATCTTGAATTCTCAGGATTTGGAGTATCAAATACACTTGATATTATTCCCTCATTCGAGGACTTCACCAAATGATCGCCGGCATCCATTTTATCACATATTCCATGTGAATCACTGCTTGACTTTTCATGATGACAGGAATTTTGTATTGAACTACTTAAGGTATTAATCTTCAAGAATTTTAAAGCAGATATATGACTTTGTTGCCCTGCTATTGGGTAAGGCCAAAGACTAAACTTGCTATGACAAAACTGTACCTTCCACGAGTGTGATATAAGTTGCATGGACTTTTTCCTTCAAATTTAAGTGACCTTGGTAAAGTATATATTTTGATTTTCTAGTAACATGCTATTTACTATCTGAGTAAAAAGTTTACCGATTGTGAAAGTCGATATTCGCTTTTGGAGAAAACTTGTTGCGCGCTAGCATGGGCCGCTCGTCGTTTGAGGCAGTGCATGATTTGCCATACTACTTTGTTGATCTCAAAGATGGATCCAATAAAGTATATCTTTGAGAAACCTACCTTAACTGGAAGACTTGCCCGTTGGCAGATGCTTTTGTCAGAGTACGACATCCAGTACGTAACCCAGAAGGCAATCAAGGGAAGTGTGTTAGCAGAGTATCTTGCTCATCAACCAGTTGAAGACTATCAGCCATTGAAGTTTGATTTCCCCGATGAGGATATAATGGTGATAAAGGATTGTGAGACCCCAGGGCCAGATGACGGACCAGAACCAGGATCTCAATGGAAGCTCGCGTTCGATGGTTCTTCCAAGTACAGTGGTCATGGTGTGGGAGCTGTTTTGATGAATCCAAATGGTGGTTTTACCCCTTTCACAGCAAGGTTGTGCTTTGATTGTACGAATAATGTCGCCGAATATGAAGCCTGTATCCTTGGTCTTGAAGCTGCAATTGATCTCCGAATCAAGATCCTTGAGGTGTATGGGAATTCAGCCTTAGTGATCTTTCAAGTCAAAGGAGAATGGGAAACTCGTGATGCGAAGCTGATCCCGTATCGCGCTCATGTTGTGAAGATGATAGAATACTTTGATGATATCACTTTCCATCACATCCCAAGAGTAGAGAATCAAGTGGCTGACGCTTTGGCAACATTAGCATCAATGTACCAAGTCAGATTCCATAATGAAGCTCCACTTATTCGAATCGAGCGAAGAGATGAGCCTGCTTACTGTCAGCTGATTGAAGAAGAAACTGATGGTAAACCATGGTTTCATGACATCAAGCGATATCTTCTAAATCAAGAGTATCCAGAAGATGCTACATTGTTGGATAAGAAAACTCTGAGGAGGTTATCGTCCAAATTCTTTTTGAGCAATGATGTGCTTTACAAGAGAAACCATGACATGGTTCTGCTCAGATGCGTGGATAGACACGAAGCAGACATGTTAATCAAGGAGATTCATGAAGGATCCTTTGGAACCCATGCTAATGGACATGCCATGGCCAAGAAGATTGTGAGAGCTGGCTATTATTGGTTGACCATGGAGTCCGATTGTTTCAGCTATGCAAGAAAATGTCATAAATGCCAAATTTATGCTGATAAGGTGCATGTACCGCCAACACTGCTGAATGTTTTGACATCACCTTGGCCTTTTTCAATGTGGGGCATCGACATGATTGGTGCTATAGAACCTAAGGCTTCCAATGGTCACCGCTTCATCCTGGTTGCCATTGATTACTTTACTAAATGGGTAGAGGCTGCTTCCTACACCAATGTGACGAGACATATGGTTGCTCGCTTTATCAAGAAGGAGATTATCTATCGCTATGGAATCCCAAGCAAGATCATCACCGACAATGGTTCAAACTTGAACAATAAGACAATGACAGAATTATGTGAGAGTTTCAAGATTGACCACCATAATTCTTCTCCATACCGTTTAAATATGAACGGTGCTGTTGAAGCTGCCAATAAAAATATCAAGAAGATCCTGCAAAAGATGGTGAAAACTTATAAGGATTGGCACGAGATGCTACCCTTTGCTTTGCATGGATACCGGACCTCAGTCCGCACTTCAACAGGGGCAACCCCATTCTCCTTAGTGTATGGGATGGACGCAGTTCTCCCAGTCAAAGTAGAGATACCTTCAATGAGAATATTTATGGAAGCCAAGCTGGATGAAGCTGAATGGATCCAGAACAACTATGATCAACTTAACCTCATTGATGAGAAGCGTATGACCGCTCTATGCCATGGACAATTGTACCAGCAACGAATCAAGAAGGCATTTGACAAAAAGGTCCGTCCTCGAGAGTTCAAGGAAGGAGATCTCGTGCTCAAGAAGATCTTGCCAGTACACAAAGATTCACGTGGGAAGTGGACTCCCAACTATGAAGGCCCATACGTTGTAAAGAGAGCATACTCTGGAGGTGCTCTATTTCTCACAACTATGGATGGCGAAGAGCTCAGTCACCCTGTGAACTCTGATGCAGTCAAAAGATACTATGCCTAACAAATCCCGGTGGACTGAAAACCCGAAAGGGCGATCCAGGCAAAAGTTAGGGATAAAAAAATGGTAGCTCACTAAGTCGAAAACCTGAAAGGGCGACTTAGGCAAAAAGGAGCGTCCCGGTGGATTGAAAACCCGAAAGGGCGATCCAGGCAAAAATTAGGGACAAAAGGCATAGACTGCATCGGTTCGTCACTGATCAATACAGAAGAGCAAAAAATGGAAGATCAATCTAGTTACTCCCTTCAGAAGCGAGGTCTCATGGAGTCATTGTTATTAGGGATAGTAGTATTCATTGTGATTCAATGTAAACCTTTCCCTATTGCCATTTTCAAATTTGTAACATTCCAGGGAGCTACGCCATTTGCGTGCTACCATTCTTGAATAAATACAAGTTTACCCATCAAATTCTATCATTTGTTGTTTTTCTCTGATTTTCTTTGTTATGCAAAATGTCATTTATTTGTTAATAATGAAATTTTGATCTCAAAAAAAGATTTTTTCAACATATTGAGAAACACAATTTTGCTTTGACATGTGGAAATATTAAAAGGAAATATTCCGTCTTTCCCCGCAAGTCTCAAGTTGCAAGACTCCCTTTGGATGATCAATATCTATCTCCAGAGAGCACAAATTGATCATTCTCTGGAAGGATTATTGGGCCAGTTGTAACTGTTCAGCTTGATAGATCCTCCTTTGATGCTGTAGGTGTTTAATTGGCTGCATTATATGGTAAAACACTAATGTCTTGACTGATGTCATGACATGTATGTGTGACTACATTGTAGTTACTGCAGGACTAGCTAACACAGGATTATTGAATGCTGTGACATTCATACCTGTCAACAGATACTAAGGAACAGAAGTTCTGTTAGAACTTAGTATTCATTTGCAGTCTGGTTATCAAGGAAGAACCAGACCTGGCATAAGGCCGACTGACTGAATGTCAAACTGGATGTTGTGACATTCATCATTGACAGCAGCTACTGAAGATTAGGCAGAATGGTGTTCTGCTATACTTCAGCATATTACTTAGTTTGTTCTTCAAGAGAATAACAGAACTAACTTAAGGCCAATTGTGTAAATGTTAAGTTGGACACTTTGACATTTATTAATGTAAGCTGTTACTGTAGTATGGTCATTTTGATCATGTACAGGTCAGCAAATTTGTACAGTCTGTTTTCTGGAAAAACAGACTCAGCATATGGACCTTGATGTCAAGCTGAATGTCGTGACATTCATTCCTGACAGCATATGCTAAATTGTAGGTTGTTCAGTTTTCTGTTTCAGCTTTTTCTCAGGCTATTCTTTAGGGATTCAACAGCTGAGAGAAAATCCAGGAAATCAACAACCAAGCTACATTCAATGAACCTAACAAATAGCCTATTTGTTAGCAACCTAAATGTTGAATTTGAGGGAACTTGTGTGACCTAAAATTCAGGAAAATACAGGTGCAAAAGCCCATGTGCTGCAATATAAAAAGGAAGGCATTCCTTCATTCAGTTTCGGGGATTTTGAGGCGTGAAGATTTAGTGTGTCCATCATACTTCACTACTGTATTTTGTGAGTCTAGTATTAGACGTATCTTGTAAGCCAAGCCATTATCAAGTAGATGATAGCTTTGGCATAGGGTGTTCATTGAGTTGTAAGTGTTGTGTCACTCAAAGCTTTTAAGCGTGAGTGCTGTGTATCTTGATTTAAGCTGTGAAGCATAATCAAGAGTTGTTTTTGAAGTGTGACTTCAAAGTGTCTTTAATATCACTGAGGTGATTGAGGGGGAGTGAGTAGGAACTCTGATCTTAGGTTAAGATTGAAATTGCATTGGGTAGAGATTAAGTGAGAAGTTGTAAACGGGTGAGTTTAGCTTTGAATTGATACTACTAATAGTGGATTTCCTCCCTGGCTTGGTAGCCCCCAGATGTAGGTCATGTTGGACTGAACTGGGTGAACAATTACTTGTGTTATTTACTGCACTTACTGTTAAGTTCTGCATAATCCCTGTCTGTGCAGAATTGGATGTCATAACAACCAGTGTGACATCCAAAGTCTGATAACTAGAATTTCAATTGGCATCAGAGCAGGCACCCTGCCTGTGAAGTTCTGGGTGAGATCTAGGGAAGTTACTTTCTAGTACCATGGACAAGGATTTAGGACACTCAAACAGACCACCCATGTTGGATGGATCTAATTATGATGACTGGAAGCCTCGTATGATAGCCTTCTTAAAGTCTCTAGACAGCAAAGTCTGGAGAGCTGTCAACAAGGGATGGGAACATCCAATGAGGACAGATGAAGATGGAGTCAGTGTACAGATTCCTGAAGAAGATTGGGACAAGGAACAAGAGGCATTAGCTCTTGGAAATTCCAAAGCCTTGAATGCACTGTTCAATGGAATCACTAAGAACATCTTCAGGCTGGTGCACCATTGTGAACTAGCTAAGGAAGTTTGGGATACCCTCAAGGTAACTCATGAAGGTACTTCCAAGGTGAAGATGTCCAAACTTCAGATGTTGACAACCAAGTTTGAAAATCTGAGGATGAAAGAGGATGAGACTATTCATGACTTTCACATGAATATTCTTGAAATTGCAAACACCTCTGGTGGACTAGGTGAGAAAATGACTGAAGAGAAACTTGTAAGAAAGATTCTCAGGTCCTTGCCTAAGAGGTTTGCTATGAAGGTCACAGCCATAGAGGAGGCTCAGGACATCAGCAATATGAAGGTAGATGAGCTCATTGGTTCTCTCCAAACCTTTGAAATGGGCTTAGGTGAGTATGCTGAGAAGAAGAAAAGCATAGCCTTTATATCTAATGCTGAAGAGGAGTCAGAAGAAGGATATACTGGAGGTGATGAAAGTATATCAGAAGCCTTAGCCATGCTTGGGAGGCAATTCAACAAGTTCATGAAGAAGATTGATCAAAGAGGTAGACCTAATGTCAAGAACATCCCGTCTGACATTAAGAAAAGATCAACTTCTGAGGAGAAGTTCAACCATGGGAAGGGAATCCAGTGTCATGGTTGTGAAGGGTATGGACACGTCAGAGCTGAATGTCCTACTTACCTCAAATTGCAAAATAAGGGGCTAGCTATCACATGGTCTGAAGGAGACTCTGAAAGTGAATCTGAAGGAGAATCTGCCAAACATGTCACTGCACTAACCAGTGTTTGTGTCTCTGAAGATGACACAAGTGCAGATGAGCTGACATTTGATGAACTTGCTGCAGCATATAAGAAGCTGTGTACCACCAGTGCAGAAGTGCGTGCACAAGGAGAAAAGCAGAAGAAACTCATCAAGGAACTGGAAGATGAGAGACAGAAGCAACTGTCTGCCATAGAGGGGCTAAATGGTGAGATAGCCCTGCTGACCTCCAAGCTGAACCAGATGACCAAATCCATCAGAATGATGAATAAGGGAACTGACACCTTGGAAGAGATTCTAAAGGTGGGACAACAGTCTGGAACCAAATCTGGGCTAGGATTTGGAAAAAGAGCTGAACACAAACGCCCAAAGGCTAGAGTTCAGAAGTTCAAGCGGATGTCAAAGCCAATGTCTCAACATCGAGGAACTAGGATGAATGATCATCAGAAGAGGAAATACCAGGATTGGAGGTGTCATCACCGTGGTAGGCTTGGACATATAAAAGCCTTCTGCTACTGGATTCATGGTTTCCCTAACAGAGCCTCACATGTCAGACCTAAGCATAAAACACGTAAGCGATGTGTTCCCATTAAGAAGCAACAATGGTATGCTAGGATAGCACACACTGCCCTAAGGGCTTCTTCCAGAGAAGACTGGTACTTTGACAGTGGATGCTCAAGACATATGACTGGTATGGAAAATCTACTGGTAGATATTCAACCTCACACTACCAGCTATGTGACTTTTGGTGATGGTGCCAAAGGAAAAATAAGAGGTGTGGGCAAACTGGACTGTTCTGGAGTGCCAAAACTGAACAATGTGCTGTTAGTAAGAGGACTAACTGCAAACCTCATCAGCATAAGTCAGCTGTGTGATCAAGGTTTTCATGTTCAGTTTACTAAGGAGCTGTGCATTGTGACAAATGGTGACAATCAGGAAGTTATGAGAGGAACCAGGTCCAAAGACAACTGCTACCTGTGGGAACCTGAACTCTCTAACTTCTCCACAACATGCTCCTCAGCCAAGGAAGAACAGGAGGTGAAGCTGTGGCATAGAAGACTTGGACATCTCCACTTACGGGGAATGAAGAAGATCATATCCAAGGAAGCAGTCAGAGGAATTCCAAAGCTTCTGATTGATGAAGGAAGAGTCTGTGGAGAATCCCAGGTGGGCAAGCAAACCAAGATGTCACACCCGAAGCTGGGACATTCCACAACCTCCAGAGTTCTGGAACTGTTGCACATGGACCTAATGGGACCTATGCAGGTTGAAAGTCTTGGTGGGAAGAAGTATGCTTACGTGGTGGTTGATGACCATTCCAGATACACGTGGATAAGCTTCATCAGAGAGAAGTCATATACATTTGATGTCTTCAAAGATCTGTGCATAAGACTTCAAAGGGAAAAGGACAGTTGTGTGGTCCGGATTAGAAGTGATCATGGTACCGAATTCAAGAATTCCAAGTTTGATGAGTTTTGCTCGTCTGAAGGAATAAGCCATGAGTTCTCCTCTCCTATAACTCCTCAGCAGAATGGAATAGTTGAAAGAAAAAATAGAACTATCCAATAATCTGCCAGAGCAATGATTCATGCAAAGAAGCTCCCTATGCACTTTTGGGCTGAAGCAATGAATACCGCGTGCTATGTTCACAACAGAGTCACCTTGAGAAAAGGAACCTCCTCCACTCTGTATGAAATATGGAAGGGCAGAAAACCCACTGTGAAGTACTTTCATATTTTTGGAAGTAAATGCTACATTCTCACAGATCGTGAACAGAGAAGGAAGCTAGATCCCAAAAGTGATGAAGGCATATTTCTGGGATACTCCACTAACAGCAGAGCCTACAGAGTGTTCAACTACAGGACCAATGTCCTGATGGAATCCATAAATGTCATTGTGGATGATAAAGAGGAAGGAACCGATGTCATGGAGGATGTTGAAACATTCCTTGACAGTCCAACTGACAGTCCAGTCAAGTTTGAAGAAGTACAGGAACCTCCTCCTGAATGTGAAGTAGAGGCACCCTCCAAAGTGCCATCTATCAGGATTCAGAAAGACCACCCTAAGGATCTTATCATAGGGGATCCCACCAGTGGTGTAACTACCAGGTCAAGAGGAATAAACTCAAATTCCTGCTTTGTTTCCAAGGTTGAACCAAAGAATGTGAAAGAAGCCCTGACTGATGAATACTGGATCATTGCCATGCAAGAGGAACTCGAGCAGTTCACAAGGCATGAAGTATGGGAGCTAGTTCCAAGACCTGAAGGGTCCAACATCATTGGTACCAAGTGGATCTACAAAAACAAATCTGATGAGAAAGGAGTAATTACTAGAAATAAAGCAAGACTAGTAGCTTAAGGATACACTCAAGTAGAAGGGGTAGACTTTGATGAGACATTTGCTCCTGTGGCTAGACTTGAGTCCATCAGATTGCTGTTGGGGGTAGCATGCATCCTGAAGTTTAAGCTATTCCAAATGGATGTGAAGAGTGCATTCTTGAATGGCTACCTGAATGAAGAAGTTTATGTGGAACAACCCAAAGGGTTCTGTGATCCTAACCAACCTGAGCATGTATACAAGTTGAAGAAAGCCTTGTATGGGTTGAAGCAAGCACCCAGAGCTTGGTATGAAAGGTTAACCGAATTTCTGACCTCAAATGGATACAGAAAGGGTGGCATTGATAAAACCTTGTTTGTAAAGGATGAAGAAGGCAAAATCATGATAGCTCAAATCTATGTTGATGATATAGTCTTTGGTGGAATGTCAGAACAAATGGTTAAACAATTTGTTCACCAGATGCAGTATGAGTTTGAAATGAGTCTAGTGGGAGAACTGACCTATTTCCTTGGAATGCAAGTAAACCAAATGGAGGACTCTATGTTTCTCTCCCAAAGCAAGTATGCCAAGAACATAGTTAAGAAGTTTGGTATGGATAATGCCAGGCACAAGAGGACTCCTGCTCCTACTCATCTGAAGTTAACCAAAGATGATGGAGGGCCTAGTGTCGATCAATGCCTGTACAGAAGCATGATAGGTAGTCTACTGTATCTAACTGCAAGTAGACCTGATATTTCTTATGCAGTTGGAGTATGTGCCAGATACCAAGCAGAGCCCAAGGTGAGCCACTTGAATCAAGTCAAAAGGATTCTCAAGTACATCAATGGGACGTGTGACTATGGGATGCTGTATTCACATGGGTTTGAGCCTGTCCTATCTGGGTACTGTGATGCTGATTGGGCTGGAAGTGCTGATGACAGAAAAAGCACATCAGGTGGATGTTTCTTCTTAGGAGAAAACCTCATATCGTGGTTCAGCAAGAAGCAGAATTGTGTCTCTCTGTCCACTGCAGAGGCTGAATACATAGCTGCAGGAAGCAGTTGCTCCCAACTGGTCTGGATGAAACAGATGCTCACTGAGTACAATGTCTCTCAAAATGTCATGACATTGTTCTGTGATAATCTCAGTGCCATCAATATCTCCAAGAATCCCATCCAACACAGCAGGACCAAACATATTGACATTAGGCACCACTTCATCAGAGATCTGGTGGAAGACAAGGTGATCACTTTGGAACATGTAGCCACGGATCTTCAACTGGCTGACATATTTACAAAGGCTCTGGATGCTACTCAGTTTGAAAACTTAAGGAGCAAACTGGGAATATGTCTCTCTGAGACCTTATAGCAACCACTGATGTTTGGGATAAATTGTGTAATATCTCTGCCTATTAAACAATTTGTACTAGGCTATGATGGGTCAACAGATCATAGCTATGCTGCTTACAACAAGGGTGGATACAAGAGGGTAAGGAGACACCCTACAGAGAGAAGGCCAATGTACCTGCAGGAGTTCAAGGATGCTGTTCATGCAGGAGTGGTTCTGGATGTCAGAAACAAAATCATGGCATCTGATATGGTGGTACCTACTGTAAAGCAAAAGTGGGTGATCACTTGATCGAAGCTGTGAAGCAAGATCAAGTGGATGTTAACTTGGTTGAAACTGTGAAGTAAAACCAAGTCTGGAACTCTGTCATTGTGCTCTGGCTATGTTGTTGGCTTTGGCAACATTTGTGACAAAAAGGGGGAGTAATAACCACCAATACCCCTGACAAACAGAGTGGGTCTCTACAACAGACTCTCATGACAGATCTGAAGATTCCCCCCCTACAGCTGATGTTGAAGTTTAGGTGCAACTTCTCATAAGTGTGTGCTGCTATGTGAAGTTCTTTCTTAACTTCCATGTGTGTGAGTGTGCTGCCACTCTGAGTGTATTAGCTAGTATTATTCCGCTGCTATGAACTCTGTTATGGGGATCAAAGTGTTTTAGCCAAAAATTTGCCAAAGGGGGAGTTTGTAGGTGTTTAATTGGCTGCATTATATGGTAAAACACTAATGTCTTGACTGATGTCATGACATGTATGTGTGACTACATTGTAGTTACTGCAGGACTAGCTAACACAGGATTATTGAATGCTGTGACATTCATACCTGTCAACAGATACTAAGGAACAGAAGTTCTGTTAGAACTTAGTATTCATTTGCAGTCTGGTTATCAAGGAAGAACCAGACCTGGCATAAGGCCTACTGACTGAATGTCAAACTGGATGTTGTGACATTCATCATTGACAGCAGCTACTGAAGATTAGGCAGAATGGTGTTCTGCTATACTTCAGCATATTACTTAGTTTGTTCTTCAAGAGAATAACAGAACTAACTTAAGGCCAATTGTGTAAATGTTAAGTTGGACACTTTGACATTTATTAATGTAAGTTGTTACTGTAGTATGGTCATTTTGATCATGTACAGGTCAGCAAATTTGTACAGTCTGTTTTCTGGAAAAACAGACTCAGCATATGGACCTTGATGTCAAGCTGAATGTCATGACATTCATTCCTGACAGCATATGCTAAATTGTAGGTTGTTCAGTTTTCTGTTTCAGCTTTTTCTCAGGCTATTCTTTAGGGATTCAACAGCTGAGAGAAAATCCAGGAAATCAACAACCAAGCTACATTCAATGAACCTAACAAATAGCCTATTTGTTAGCAACCTAAATGTTGAATTTGAGGGAACTTGTGTGACCTAAAATTCAGGAAAATACAGGTGCAAAAGCCCAGGTGCTGCAATATAAAAAGGAAGGCATTCCTTCATTCAGTTTCGGGGATTTTGAGGCGTGAAGATTTAGTGTGTCCATCATACTTCACTGCTGTATTTTGTGAGTCTAGTATTAGACGTATCTTGTAAGCCAAGCCATTATCAAGTAGATGATAGCTTTGGCATAGGGTGTTCATTGAGTTGTAAGTGTTGTGTCACTCAAAGCTTTTAAGCGTGAGTGCTGTGTATCTTGATTTAAGCTGTGAAGCATAATCAAGAGTTGTTTTTGAAGTGTGACTTCAAAGTGTCTTTAATATCACTGAGGTGATTGAGGGGGAGTGAGTAGGAACTCTGATCTTAGGTTAAGATTGAAATTGCATTGGGTAGGGATTAAGTGAGAAGTTGTAAACGGGTGAGTTTAGCTTTGAATTGATACTACTAATAGTGGATTTCCTCCCTGGCTTGGTAGCCCCCAGATGTAGGTCATGTTGGACTGAACTGGGTGAACAATTACTTGTGTTATTTACTGCACTTACTGTTAAGTTCTGCATAATCCCTGTCTGTGCAGAATTGGATGTCATAACAACCAGTGTGACATCCAAAGTCTGATAACTAGAATTTCAGATGCATTTACTCACTCCTTTGGTTGAGTTATTGGTGTTGAAGATTCAGTACCTCCATAAAGCTTTCCCTAATGTTCAGCCTGTATATTGTCAGCATTTGCATTTCATGATCATTCATACATCATGCATATAAGCAAAATCCAAATCATGCATAGCCGAAATGTTCTTCGTGCTCATTTTGCATTGACCCAGGTCTTGTTGTTGATCCTATATCCTTTGACCTCTAATTCTGGTTTGTCTTTGGTGCCCCTAAACCAACACCCGGTTTTCGCAGTCATTTTCAAAGTCCAATTGTTGTTGGCACGTACGGAGAGTTAATTACCCTGTCTTTCCTGATGGTTCCGTGAGAGTCATGTATGACTCATCATTTTGAGGAATTCCCAAAAGCTTGGAGGTCTTCGTGTTAGAAAACTCCAATGATGTTCCTTTGTATGTTTTCCAATATCAGCAGGTCATGTATGAATCTGTTGTTGAAGTTTTCTTTGGGTTTTTCCAATATTCTCAGGTCATGTATGAACCTATTGGTAAAACTCCCTTTGATTTTTTTTTCCAAGTGATGTCAGGTCATGTATGAACCCATTGATGAAACTTGCTTTGTATGTTTTCTAATATTCTCAGGTCATGTATGAACCCTATTGGTAAAACTCCCTTTGATTTTTTTTCCCAAGTGATGTCAGGTCATGTATGAACCTGTTAATTAAATTCTTTGAATAGTCAAATGTTGCCAGGTCATGTATGAACCTGTTGTTGAAAATTCTTTGGATGTTCCAGCATCGTTAGGTCATGTATGAACCCGTTGCTGTTGAGCTTTTATTCCAATATTCCTAGGTCATGTCTGAACCTGTTTTTGAAGAATCTTTCCAATGTTGTCAAGTCATGTATGAGCTTGTTCTAGAAATTTTCTCAAAATGTTCAAGTTTGTTATCCGGTCATGTATGAACCTGTTGATATACTCTCTTTGATTTTTCTGAGTTTGTTAGGTCATGTCTGAACCTACTGTCAGAACTTCTTGATATTCTCCAGCATTGTCAGGTCATGTATGAACCCGTTGCTGTTGAGCCTTTATTCAAGTATTACCAAGTCATGTATGAACCTGTTTTGGAGAATCTTTCTCTTTGATTATTCCAGTATTGTCAAGTCATGTATGAACTTGTTGTGGAAATTTTCTCAAAATGTTCAAGTTTGTCATCACGTCATGTATGAATTTGTTGATACACTCTTTTTGATTTTTTCTGATGTTGTTAGGTCATGTATGAACCTGCTGTCAGAACTTCTTGGTATTCCCCAGCATTGTCAGGTCATGTATGAACCCGTTGCTGTTGAGCTTTTATTCCAGTATTATCATGTCATGTATGAACCTGTTATAGAAACTTTTTCTTATTCGGGTTTAGTAGGTCATGTGTGAACTCACTGTCGAAATCTCTTGTATTCTAAGTGTCGTTCATCGAATTTCACTTTGAGTACTCTCTAGTGTGTGTTTGACTCTCCAACAGGATTGTTATCCCCAGCGAGTTGTTTTTACCATTTGTCTGTCTCCCTGTGGACCATCAGTATTCCCCACAGACCGGTCTGTCCAGTAGCATCTCCTGTTAAGGATTCACCGTGTCCCTAACAGATAAAATCAAAAAAATAAAGAATCCTGCATCCATGCATATCATATCATAGCATTTTCATTTTCAGGTTCAAAATCTGGGTCTCCATGGTATTTAACCATCCCCCACTGCGATCCGATGAAAAATGTTGTTTCATTTTCCTCTGGTGGAGGATGTTTAAATAGGGGCAACTGTCATACCCCGATTTTGGCCCTGAAAATTTTTCCCCATCAATCACTCGTTTGCATTCTTTCTTCATTCACCTTCATATCCTTCATTCATGTTCATGTTTGTTATTTCATATTTTTTACGTTTTTCACATTCCAAATTTACATTCATATTTTCTTCATTCACATTAAAAAAAAATTCCATTCATATTCAAGAATTTCCACATACTCATTCATAGTTCGATTACTTCGTTCATTCATTCAATCATAATCATCCATGTACATGGCATATGAATAACTTATAATCAAAAGCATCTCATCACATGAATACTTGAAGTTTCTAAGATGCAAAGAGAGATCTTTGTCTTGCTACAAGAAACACCAATTTTCATTCATTGCAAATCATAAAATTATCCAAGAAAAAAACATACATAATTGCAAAAATTGGCAGTTGGACCAAATCCAACCCATCCCCAAGAATCCCAAGGATCCTAACCCCTACTTTCTCTCTATGTATATACATTGAAGCGCATGGCAAAATGTAAAAAAAAAAAAATTCTGTTAAAAATAGTGGAACCAGAGAGAACCAATACAGAATAGGATGTTCAGTTCCATTCTGTTCTTGTGCTAAATGCTGCATAATTAAACCTTCAGCAGCAGGAAAATGTTGGATCACCTACTGTCATGAAATGTGGCATACTCCACCCTTCACGTTCAAGCTCCAAGACAGCCTCTAAGTACTGTCCTAAGTCTGGCTATGGCGGAGGGAGCGTTCACGTATCCGTCACAATTTCACCGTGCTAGAAATCCCCATTTTCCATCACAGACAATGAGCCCTTCAAATATGATTTCAACTTTGGGTGCTCAACCTACACCTATTACCGGAGTCCACCTAATCATCCCAAACTCAGCATATGCCTCTATTGCAGCACCATTGACATCATTATTGAAAAAAGATGCTTTTTAGTGGAATAACCAAGCGACCATTGCTTTCAAGCAACTCAAGACAGTAATTACAGTAGTTTAAGTACTTGCTCTTCCAGAAATTTCGTCAAATTCTCCGGATTCAACAGCTGCAGGTACTCCTTTTGATGGGGGCCACTTGAAGCCAAATTCAGAAGGTTGGAAAGCCAATCCATCAATGAATACTTCACAGTTGCAACAAACTGAGGATTCTTCTGCTGGGAGTAGCCAAAAATCTTCCCCAGTCTGTGGGAGAAATGTTCCATCAATCTTAAGCTCATGTCCCAGCCACTTATCTGAGCTGAAGTAAAGTACTAGAAAATCAAAATATATACTTTACCAAGGTCACTTAAATTTGAAGGAAAAAGTCCATGCAACTTATATCACACTCGTGGAAGGTACAGTTTTGTCATAGCAAGTTTAGTCTTTGGCCTTACCCAATAGCAGGGCAACAAAGTCATATATCTGCTTTAAAATTCTTGAAGATTAATACCTTAAGTAGTTCAATATAAAATTCCTGTCATCATGAAAAGTCAAGCAGTGATTCATATGGAATATGTGATAAAATGGATGCCGGCGATCATTTGGTGAAGTCCTCGAATGAGGGAATAATATCAAGTGTATTTGATACTCCAAATCCTGAGAATTCAAGATGCTCAAGTAAGTTCAGTATTTACAGTGAGATAACAGGTGACTTGAGGATTAGAATCTTGAAAGATGGTTCTGTTGCAAGCTGTAAGATTGATTCCAAAATTGATGGAGTTGAAGCTACAGGAGTAAATCAAAGGGATCTAGTCGAACGAAATTTACTGAAAGGGACCCCCTTTCACTTTTTAGTGTAGTGGGAGTTCTATGGAAGGATTTCCGAAGCTTACAAATGAGCCTGGTCCTCATTCAGCTGGGGATGTTCCTGAATCCAACCGTCGTTTAGGCAGTGAGTTTCTTGAGCACTCCAATGAATTTCACAGTAAACCTGCTTATCACCATGACTACAGTGCCTGGACAGCCTGCCATTTTAATCCTCACAAGCTGCAGCAGTGTCAAATGAATGCTTTTGAGAGCCACTTTTATCCTTATCCTGTCGAGAACCAACTCGAGTGTGTTCCAATTAATATGTTATCTTAGGGTTACTCGCGGGAGCAATATCAAGAATTTCAGTATTTTGTGGTCATAGACTTTGAGGCAACCTGTGATAAGGATAAAAATCCCCATCCTTAAGAAATAATTGAGTTTCCATCTGTCATAGTGAGTAGTGTCACTGATCAGCTGGAAGCATGTTTTCAAACTTATGTGAAGCCTACCTGCAATCAGCTTCTGAGTGACTTCTGCAAGGATCTGACCGGTATCCAGCAAATTCAGGTAGACAGAGGTGGACGGAGGTGTTACATTGAGTGAGGCTCTACTGAGGCATGACAAATGGCTCGACAAAAAGGGAATAAAGAATGCCAACTTTGCTGTGGTTACATGGTCTAGCTGGGACTGTCGTGTGATGCTTGAACCTGAGTGTCGTTTCAAGAAAATACGAAAGCCACCTTATTTCAACCGCTGGATCAACTTGAGGATTCCTTTCAGCGAGGTATTTGGTGATGTGAAGTGCAATCTAAAGGAGGTCGTCAAGATAGCCGGATTGGCCTGGCAGGGTCGTCCTCATTATGGCTTGGATGATGCCAAGAATACTGCTCGCCTGCTGGCACTGCTTATGCACAGAGGTTTTAAGTTTTCCATTACCAACTCCATTCTGTGGCAGATGGCTGATCGATCACTACTCTGGAAGCAGTCTCAAGAACAGCAAAGTGCTTACCCTCATTGCCCGTACAAAGCAAGGGATGTGATTCATATGAATATCCCATTCCCAGTGATTCAATATCATCCTTGATGTTATTGCAGGGTGAAAAGCAGTAGGGCCATGTTCAGAAAGCCGTAGAAAAGGAGTTTGAAATGGCTTTGCAGGATCGAGTGATGGAGGATACAAAGGACAAGAAAAATGCAGTTCAGGCTTATGTTTATGACATGAGAAATAAGCTTAATGACAAATATCTTGAGTTTGTCCAAGCTTCAGAAAGCGGCGAATTTCTTGCAAAAAATCCAGGAGGCGGAGGATTGGCTATATGAGGATGGTGAAGATGAAACCAAAGGTGTATATGTTGCCAAGCTAGAAGAACTCAAAAAGCAAGGGAATCCAATCGAGGAGCGCCACAATAACACCATCGCCGACACTCTTATTTGCTAGCTGCTTCAAAAGAGAGCCCTTATTGTTTCGGCGGAACTTGATTTGCTTGCAGGAACTTCTACAAATTTTGACAAGGGACTTCATTCGTTTAGATCTCTCTTGTGGGTTGGGCCTGCCCTTCTTTTCTCTACTACTACTGTCATCAGTACACTTGGTTGGGATGGAAAAGTGAGGCCTATCTTATCAGTCAGTATGCCACATGCAGTCTTGATTGGGGCTTTGAATGACAGATTGTTGCTCGCTAGCCTTACAGAGATAAATCCCAGACATAAGAAGGGGGTAGAGATCAAAAGTTGCCTTGTTGGTCTTCTTGAACCAATTCTTATTGGATTTGCAACAATGCAGCGAAGTTTTGAGCAGAAGCTTGATCTGTCAGAAATGTTGTATCAATTAATGGCGAGGTTCGACAGCTTGCGTATAACGCCTAGGTCTCTGGATATCCTTGCAAGAGGATCTACGAGATTATCCAAGATGTCCTCCCACATCTCATTTGTTTCACCAGTTCAGAAACTTCAGATGTCTGTCTCATGAGCCACCAAAAAAGCAGTTCAACGTTGGGTGCATGCTCTGATCATCCATCAAAGCAAACCCATGGTGTTTCATATGCTGGATCATACACAAGTTTAAGTATGTTTAACAGGATACACCCTCAGTTTATTGGTTTTACTTGTGGGAAGCTGCACGAACTGGTTATGAAATCATACAAGAGCCGGGAGTTGGCCGCTGCTATAAATGAGGTTATAGATCCCTGGATCAATGCAAGACAACCAAAGAAAGATATTGAGAAACAAATATATTGGAAATCAGGTGGCGACACACGAGCTGCCAAAAGAGCCCGGATGCTGGTTGATGATAGTGAAGAAGACAGTTGGTCTTTACGTTCCAAACAGGCATTTGGGAAGTGGAGACTTTTGTGAAACTCAATGCCGAAACCTAGAAGCAATTGGCCGGAAGATTGCAAGAAAGTGTGGTGGATTGCCAATAGCTGCAAAAAGCTCTTGGAGGGGTATTGCGTTCGAAAGTAGATGCTAAAGAGTGGATTGTAGTTCTGAACAACGGCATATGGAACTTTCAGAATGATAATATTCTGCCTGCATTGCGCCTGAGTTATCAATATCTTTCCTCTCAATTAAAACAGTGTTTTTTCCTACTGTTCTATTTTTCCAAAGGACTATTCACTTGATAGGGAGCAATTGATTTTGTTGTGGATGGCAGAAGGTTTCCTTGATCAGTCTCAAGACGGAAAAACCATGGAAGAAGTTGTTGATGAGTGTTTTACTAAATTGTTATACAAATCATTGATTCAACAATTGCATGATGATTCTAGAGGACAAACATTTGTCATGCATGACCTTGTTAATGATTTAGCTCCTGCTGCTGTATGTTTCAAGACTGGACTTGCCCAATTGGAACTAAACCATCTTTCTGATGCGTTGTCTTTCTTTGATGAATCTTTTCTTGCATTGGCTAAGGAATAATCTCGTGGAAGTGATATTAGAGCTCAGGCAACAATTTGTGCTCGATACAAAATAGCAGTCACTCTTCTTCGGAGCTTGGGAGGATCTTATTCATCACATCATACTCAACAACAACACGGCACGATATCCTTCTGCAATAACAATGCAACAGCACAAATACCAAAAATCAGTTAATTCTACAACAAACTTTTTAGCTAAGTGAGTTACTGTAGTGAAAGTTTCTTACCGACAGTAGAGTTTTCAAAATGAAGAGAATTGAGAAGAGGGACCACTAGCTTGAGTAAAGACAAAACCTCCAAGCACCCTCCGTACAGACACTTCCCACTACTCTGAGGAAGCTCAGCAACACAGCAGGAAACAGAGCAGAGAGCAGAGGAGATGAGAGATATATAATAGGAGGCCACTGTTTATAAGAAGGGAGCCAGAAAAACCCTAATTCCTTATAGTAGCTGCCACTGATCATTAACAAAGAAGAGAGAATTCTGCAAAAACACAAGGAGCCGACTGTTCACACAAAAATAAAATCCTACCGTTGAACCACCCACTCCAAATCTCATTTTTCCCAGCAACCATCGCATCTTCCACTTTGGCTCTCAGTACGACCTCTTCGATGACATGGATCTGCTAGTCTGTTGTTAGGTAACAGCAATACAAAATCTGGAGTTGCCATTCATCTCACTCGGTGAAGACTTTGGTGCTCAAAAAGATAACAAGCTGAAACAATAGGGACGTCACTATAACCACCACCACGGTATAACCATTCTCGACGCGGTCCAAGAATCTAGCATCGAAATCACATAACATCGTCACTCGATATCAGGTGCGTTCATAGCTGACTTGCTTAGGAAAGAAATATATCGAAAATGAAAGGAGTTTGAGTTCCAGAAACTTTTTTTGTTGATTGTTGTTGTTTGGATTGCATGAGAGATGATGTACGATTCACGGTCCATAGAAGGAACATTTTTTCATTGCAGTATTTGTTTCTCGTAGTAGGTGTGCATTAAAATGAATCTGTTTAAAGGGACCTGCTACTGTTTTAACTTTGTGTTTTATTTAAAAGGCTTGGTCCGTTTGTTTTTTTGTTATGTATTAGCGCTTGAGATTATATGACAAGGATGCTTGTCTGGTGGAGTTAGTAAAGGGATGCTTTGACAAGCCCTTGGTCTTGGGTTCAATTCCCATATGTGTGCCCTATTTGATTTTTGCAAAACTTTAATTTCTATTTCACATTTTTTTAATCCCCTCCTAATGTTTACCCTTTAATTTTATTTTAATTGTTAAATATCGATTTTAATGTACTTTGATTATTTTAATCCAATATTCAAAATCTTTTCTAAAACGTGAAGAAAAAGATTACCTGGATGGAATGTCCAGTCGTAATCCCGAATATTAGGCTCAAGCTGTAAGAGCTTGCAAGCCGTTAATATTCGTCTTCTCTTTAACACTCTAATATTCAAGTCATTTTCTAAATAAAACGTGAAGAAAAAGATTACCTGGATGGAATGTCCAGTCGTAATCCCGAATATTAGGCTCAAGCTGTAAGAGCTTGCAAGCCATAAATATTCGTCTTCTCTTTAACACTCAAATATTCAAATCATTTTCTAAATAAAACATGAAGAAAAAGATTATCCTAGAGGGAATATCCAGTCATAATCCCGAATATTAGGCTCAAGCTGTAAGAGCTTGCAAGCCATAAATATTCGTCTTCTCTTTCACACTCCAAGATTCAAAACCTCTTCTTAATAAAGTTGGAAGAAAAAGATTACCTGGAGGGAATATCCAGTCGTAATCCCGAATATTAGGCTCAAGCTGTAAGAGCTTGCAAGCCATAAATATTCGTCTTCCCTCCAAAACATTTATAAATATTCGAATCATTTTCTTAACAAATATTGGAAAGAAACAGACTGCCTGGGTGGAATGTCCAGACGTAGTCCTGAGTATTAGACCCCAGCTGTAAGAGCTTGTAGGTCACAAGTACTCGCCTTTCAAACTTCAAAATACCTAATTCCTAACTTAATACTTTTTCAATAAAGATGGAAATGGAACATGGCGTATGCCGTGCACTCCTGAGACTAGGATTCGAGATGTATATCTCGCTCATCCAAGTTCTCGCCATCACTCAAAACACATCAAATCAATCAATTTCTTTCCTCGCCGCCGTGCAATTGACCTCTTAAACCTTTTCACAAACGAAAGGTACTTTGTTTCAAAACAATGCAAGGCAATGTTTGTCCACCTGTTTTGGGTAGTCCAACAATGTTTTCGTCGATTTGACACAAAGTAGCTTTCGCTAAAATCGACCAACAAACAAACATTTTTCTACCCAGAACTACGTAAGCCTTGACTTCTCAATTGAGATACGTAGGAGCAGGATTTGTAAATCTTGTCAGGCCCACTAATAAAAAAACTTAGGTTTAGTCCTTTGTTAAAAAATCCAAAAACATCTTCTCTTTTCTTTTGATTCTATTTATTCTTTCCCACCTAATAATTTGAAAAGCCTAACATATTTAACTAACACTAACGCACACAACTGACCTAATGGTTCCCGTTGAGTACAACGGACGTGAGGGGTGGTAATACCTTCCCCTTGCGTAATCGACTCCCGAACCCTGATTTGGTTGCGACGACCAATAATCATTGTCATTTTGTCTTGGGTTTTATCGATATTTCCCCTTTCCTTTTTAGGAATAAATAAAGTTCGGTGGCGACTCTGTTCGATCCATCATTGCGAGCGTGCGATCGCGCTTCGCTTTGAAGTCGTATCCCCATTTTTTCGAGGTGCGACACCTGTCTTTATTAATTAATCTTTATTCAACACTTTACTTTTCATTGCACACTCCAAAAACACTTATTTTGATTGCCTTTGATAAACACCATAACAATAGATAACGATAGATTGACACTTGGTCTCTGTGGATTCAACAATCTTTTATATTACTCTGACGCGTTCGTATACTTGCGAAACACCGCATCATTCACACAAACAAAGACAAAACAAGCACAAGGCAATAATATATTTACACAATAATGTGCTCAAGTGAGCAAAAGACAAATAGCATAAACATAAACATGAGCTCAAGTGAGCAAAGGGAAAAGACAATATGAATAAATGAGAAAGAAATTAAATTGCATTAAAGTAAACTGCAAGAATTAAATGCTTGAATTAAAAGTTAGTAATTATTAGTTAGTGTTAGTGTGCCATAAGGCAATTTAGCGCTATGTTAAGCAATCGTAAGTGGACTAATGTAGTAGTCACACCTATCTAAGGCCGGTCAATAAAACTATAGGCAAATAAACACAAGTTAGAGACCATGACTAGTAAGCCAAGCTCCTACAACTTGCCATGCCAAAAGAAAAGAAGAATGACCTTGTATGGATTTTAGGTCTTTGCTTGACCAAGAAGCAACCTATCTTGGACACAAAGCAATTCACTTGATCTTTGATCAAGTTGAATTTGATTTGGATCAAATAAGGTTAAGCCCCTCATATGTCAAGGCTAACCACAAATCATTAACTCATTGGTCAAAAAGAAAAAAGAAGAAGATGAGAGATGAAGATGAAATGTACAAAATGAAAATTCAAAAGACATAACCAAAACACAATGATTAAATGTGAATGAGATCAACATCAATCAATGGTAAACAGAAGTGAAATGAAGATTAGAAGTCAAGAAAGGTCAAACATATTTTTGGTATTTTTGGAATTAAAATAATACATAAAATAAAATGAACAAAGCATGGTCAAACTTCAAATCCCATTCAAATCAACTTGGATAAGTCCAATTGGACCATCATAAGTCTAACATGGTCAAACTAGGTTTGACAAATTTTCTCAACATTTTTTGAAAACAGAAACTATTTTTAAACAATTAAAAATGAAGAAAAATAACACAAATGGACTAAAATCTCAAATAAATCTCAAATCAATTAAGAAATTGATGAGAATATTTTTCATAGGCTTATCATCATCCACATGTATTAAGAAAATATTTTTGGCATTTTTGAATATCTAAAAGTATTTAAAATGAATTAAAAACAATCAAAAACAAAATAATTCACAAAAAATATTAAATGGAATCACAATAATAATTAAAAATCAGATTATGAAACTAGAATTTAAGAGAAATTTTTTGCAATTGGTCCCATATTTTTGTGATTCCAAATAAAGGAGTTATGAATTTTTGAAAATAAATGGATTAAAGAAAATAAAACTTAAATTAATAAAAATAGAAAAATCCACAGCGCTTGGATCAACATTCATTAATTAACGTGGTTAATCCTAAGGCTCTCAGGCACGCGCTCATCATGCTCATTAGTCAACAGCACCACACCACGTATTAAAAAGAGTCAAACAAAAGCATGGCCAGGATTAGATCATAGCACTTGGATCCAATGGCCAAAGAGCTTCCACGTAAGTGACGGTGGTGGAAACCACCATCTTCTCCGGCGAGCAAGTAAAAACCGGCCACCAGTTGCAGGTTTTGCAACCTCAACCAAAACACACGATCCTTATATGAAATTAAAGTTGGGGTGATGTACATCACCCCTGTAACCTTAGATTTCACTCAAGATCCCTATGGAAGGAGAAATCTAGGTGTTCAATCTGAAGTTCAACAATTCATGAAATTAAAGCCACCATTGGCTTGCCTCTCATACGAGGACTTCAGAAAACCAAACCAACACAAGCAATGCACAATATATAGTGAGATTCGAAGCAAAACAGTTGAGAGGTAAACCTTTGTAGTGCAACTTTGATGAGCACGATCCAACCAATCTCTTGCTTGCAGCTTGATCTTGAAGTATAGTATGAATGCAAGGCTTAGGAATTAGTATTGAAGATCAACTGATGTTGTTGAAAATCAAACTTGAAAAGTGAAATGAAAAATGCAAAATTCCTTTGGTGTGAGGTTAGGATTCAAATCCAACAGGGTTTCAGACACCTTCAGGTTGAGAATTGAATGAAGCAATGCATCTATTTATAGCTGAAATCCAAAGCAAGGTGGAAAGGAACTCGTGTGCATGCTCATTGGGTTCTCCATGCATGGGCCTATACAGGCGCATGTGAGGCCCAAAAGCTAATGGTTTTGCAAGCTGAAATGATTTGAAGCAAGTTTGGACGTGCATATTGAATGGCATTGGCTTGTGCATGAAGGTTTCACTTGGAATCCATAAATGGTCACAAATGTTCTCCTCTTCGAAAGTCATACATAGAAATTCCAAACATAGGCATGTGGGTAATGGTTGGAAAGGTCTTGACATAAGAAACAAAAGCTATGTTGGACAAAAATCCATTTGGAGTTTGGAAAATTGTGAAAACTAGCCATGAATTTCAAGGTACAAAACATGTATTTGAAAAAATTGCCAAAAAAGGACCAACTTCAAGCCCTTCTGTTTCAATGGTGCACGCCTAAAATGGAAAAACCTACAACTTAAAAGTTGTAGATATTTTCAAGACAATCAATTTGGACTTACATTGTGAATCATTTGGATTTTTGATGAGAAAGTTATGAACACTTGAAGTTGGACTTTTTCAAGATTCAATGGCTTTAGTCCAAAGTGACCTATAATGTTTTGTATTATCATATGTGTTTCTTTTAGGATTATGAAATTTTGTCCAACATAACAATTGAAGTAGGCATCTCAAACTTTCCAATGCACTTGGTATCACCTCAAAATAATGAAAAATGAGTGAGTTAGGTCCTTGGGAAGTTGACTCAAAATTAGGGTTTCAGTCAAAATAACCTATAATGTTTTGAAATGAATGATGACCTTCCAAGTTTCAAATGAATTTTTGATGAACATGAAAGTTGTTAATGTGGTTCTTAATAACAATGTTTATCTTGGGGTCATCTTCATTTGACAAACACATCAAAAGTTAGGTCTCAGTGGATTTCAATTTAGTCAGATGACTTGACTGGTCAACTTCTCAAGTCCAAACTTCAAATCTTGATGAATAAATGATTAAGGATACTCAAATAGGCTCATATATGCATAAAATGATGAATTAAAGAACTTCACTTGATTGAATTTGATCATAGATTGAGGTTGCTTCATGAGCAAGGCACAGTCAATGCATAACTGAATAGGGGTTTCCTTGGGAAGCAATCCTCAAGCCCTTTGGTTTATCCTGATAAAATTGAAAAATTGAGATACTTGGGAAACATATATGATGATTGAGAACTTTGGGAACCATTTTCATGCTTGCTTTCATCTTCATCTGGCCACTTCAATGGGCATAGGGGCCTCCTAGGAGCCTTGGATCACCTGACTGCTTAAGCTTAAAAAAAACAAGTTAGTGACATATTTTTGTGCTTTTGGTTAGTAAACAAAATAAGAAAAGCAATAATATATAATTCAAGCATGATTTGTGGTCTCAAACCAACTCACACAAGTCCCCAAACCTAGGGTAAGGAGCCAAGTTGCTATGATCCTTGAGGCAAAATGCAAGGAGCAATGATATGATGCCATGAGGGATCTTAGGGTCAAAATTAGGGTCTTACATACTACTAGAAACTTCTTTTTTGTAAACTCCGAAAAGGAAAATTTTGAGTAAAAAGTGTTGTTCTTTCCGCATATTATGGAATATAATCATTTTCTTATTATTCTAATTTCATTGACATGATCATACAATAGAGCAAGGTAGCAATACAACCATATTGAAATGCTCTTTTGTGGTTGCCTACAACGTGTTTCTTATAGTTCCTAAACCACACATCTTTTGTATTGAATATGAGAGAAGCTCAATTCTGTATTGTCTAATGGTTTTTTCTCATATAAGAGACTTGCATTGCCTATTTTGAGAATTCCGTTATTGCTATGATGGCAAGGATGAAATCAAATATATCTATCGTACATTGTACTATCTTAAGACACTAATTCTATGTAGCGACGAATAGAAAAGTGAAATACGAAAATCCATTGGCAATGATCAAAATTTATTTACGACATTTGAGGAGTTTTTAAGGGTAATTGAGCAATGGTTTTATGGAAGTTGTATGAGCATTCATGTCGTGAGCAGGGTATGTCATCATCCTGATGGTTTTGTCCAGATATTCATGGGACAAGGGAGGTCGAAAGTATCACAATGGGCATTGTAAAACCATATTTAATAGACTCTGATAGTCTTGATGTGAATGAGGGGTTTGTTTTGTATGCAAGGTTGTTAAAGAGAGTCCTCACAACACCTATGTCCATCGTGAAGAGTATATCTTTTAGGTGTCATTTTTATTTCTCTTACACATTAAAAAATGTTCTTTATAAGGTGGTTGCTTAGTTGGGATCTGCAGGTACTTGTATTTGGTTGTTACTTCTTTATTGTTGAACTTTACAAGTGATAAATCCTAAGAATAGGTTGGACCATAAGTTTGAAAATTGGAAGTCATTGCAACAAAAACACATTTTAGAGTGCTTAAATAATTTGAGAGATGCGGATGATCTTGCCAAGTTAGTTGATAGTGTATTAGGAAGCTTTGAGCATGATAATTTGGGTCAGAAGGGAGTTTATATCGAGGATACCACTTCACAACAATCATACAATCATGAAAATGTCAAGGTCATCCAAAATAACCCTTTATAAAAGACATACAATGAAGGTTCTGAAGGTTAAGCATTCGTATAAAACACCTTTCTCCATGCCAACCACCTTGTTCTCTAAAGCTTCTTTAGTGGCTGAAGTTGATACTACCTTCAGATGCATTAAATCATTTGCTAAAGGGACATCATATGGTAAAGATTTTTTGTGAGAACATATATTAGACGCACTATATGGAGAAGGCTTGGATTTTGCAAGAGATCTTTTATGTGTAATCACTCTATTTGTTAACTTATTGCTACTAGTAAGATGTCAGATGAGTTTGGCAGAGTTTGTTGACTTTGCATCCTTGGTGCCTTTATCAAATTCTTATGGTAGGATACAACCAATTGCTATGGGTTCTATTTATATGTGGTTGTTATCCGATGTTTTTATGAAAAAGGTTAGTAAATATGTGACACGTTATCTCGATGACTTTTAGTTTATGGTCGGGGTATAGGGTGGTGTTGAGGACATTTTACACAATGCTAACATGGTGTTAAGATAGAGACATGGATATCGCTCTTTGACTATGCTCGCATTAAATTTCTCGAATGATTTAAACATGGAAGATTGATCAACTATTATGCGTGAAGTGAGGGTCAAATGCCCATATATTTCTTTATGGGCTAAGTTTTTTTTCGCCAGGAAGAGATTTTGTACCTTTGGGGTGAATGTAACACCATAAACCCCAAAACTTATATAAAAAGATTTAATCGAAAATTTAAGGCGTCACTACGATAACCGTCCAAAAACTCATCAACACATTTGATAACAAGCAGTGGAAAATCATATCACAAAAACTTCAAAATTAAATTTCACAAATAAAGTATTAGACTTTAAACCACATAATTCAGCATTAACTCAAAACATAGTAAAAATGCCCATTCCTAATGTTATAGATCAAAGCATTTAATCGACAAATAATGATAATGATAAAGTAAATGGATATGATCTCTAAGGCCATCTTCTAACTCACAACAACTACTTCTCCTATTCTTGAGTATCTGTGCACGTCGTACATCAAGACACAAACAAAACAACAAAGGGATGAGAATGCGCTCAAATATGTTAGCGGTGTAAAATATCAAGAAAGGTAGCCTAAACAACAACAACAATAATCATCAACAGATAATGTATTCACATAATAATCATCAATTCATAAATTCCAACTTGTATGCAATGTGATAATACCTCGACTCTATATGCATATGGTACCAGCTTAACAATGGTTCTCCATACGAATTGAGTCCTAACGTCTGAACCTCGAGCCCCTTCATCCAAGCTCTAAGCACCCACATCTGAGATTGGGAAAAATCACTAGTCCCAACATTTGAACTCGTGACTCACCTCTTTCACAACAAAGACATCATATGATACATGCCATTCAATAATGCAATGACAACAACGGAATAATGATTACAACCCCACATCTGACTGTAAACAATCATGCAAAGATAACAACACAACAATGATTACAACCCCATATCTAACTGCAAACAATCATGCAAAGACAACAACACAACAATGATTGAAACCTCACATCTGACTGTAAATAATTATGCATTTAAACGTATCAACAATAGTTCTCACTTCGAACTACGCATCTCAGCAATCATCAACAAGTATTTACAACACCTCCCATAATTATACTTGCACTTCATATCATGTATTCACACATCATATAAACATATAAATATCACTCAATGATATTAATTCATATTATCTTTGTTTCATCATTAATTCATTCATTCACAACGATTAACCTTTCGTTTTTTATCATCAACCGTTATCCAATAAGTGAAACAGTTAAATTTCACATATTCCAGTATCCATATAGCCTCTTAATAAATGACTATATAATAGGTATACGTGTTAGCTTTTCAACGCTTAAAACCGCACCTCATTTGGATTTACGGAACTAAAGTTATGGCAAACACAATTGAAGAAAATAATAGGTTTCAACTAACTTTTTATTCCTCAATTTTTCCCAATTCTACGAGCATCAATCGATTTACAGGGAGCATCAATCGATTGATCTGATTTCTTCATATAATATATTTCCCCTATTTTTCACGTTTTGGCTTAGTGCAATCGATTGATTAAGGGAATTAATCGATTGCAATCATTCTTTCTTTCAATTTTTCCAAAATTTCACGTGCATCAATCGATTGACATCATGGGTCAATCGATTGTCATCAACAAACTTTCCAAAAATCCCATGTTTACTTCCGTTTCTCCATCCCCTAACCCTCATATATCAAACAAATTCATATTGGAACACCCAAACACATCATATCATGAGTTTAAGAACATCCATCAATTTCATAACAATTAAACTTGTCATAACACACATATCAAATCATGAATCACAATAATTGGAGATATAATTTATACCAATTTCATCAAGAACACATGAACACATCAACAACGGTGAAATAAAAGGAAAACCTAGAGGATGGCGAGGATCCGTCTCTACCTTTCATATAATATATACCCATAGAAGAGTAATCTCCCATTTACCTTGGATTTCTAGTAAAGCAAGCTCAAAGCTCCTCAACAATGGTGATCTCTCCCTCTTCCTCAAGACCTAGGTTGCCTCTCTTGCCTCTTTCTCCAACTCTCCAAAATGATACGTACTGTAAAAGTTCCAACTCTCACCATTCTATTTAAACAAAAACCTAATTCCTCTTAATTATGTTATTCTCTTATTACCCTCAATTTACTTCCATATTCCCTAGATTTCCCTTACTTCTCTTACTAACTCCAATTTATTTTATTTTAATTTTTTGATTCTAATAACTCGATTTTCCACCAATTTCTACCATTTCTCTTATTTTTCTACAACTACCTTATTTTTAATTATTCCACGCAACTTAAATTAATTAAAATAATCCAATTAATTTCCACCATTCCCTTAATTCTCCCCAATCCCCACCAAGACACATATATTCACCAATTATCCAAATAAAAACATATAAATTAATTTAAATGATTAAATAAAACAAATTTGAATTCAATTAAATAATTTAATTGAATTCGGGATGTTACAAATCTCCTCTATTTATATAATTTTTACCCTCGAAAATTACTTGAACAAAGCAACTCCAGATAAGACTCTCTCATTCAACTATCCAACTCACATGTTATGCTTCCACAAGCAGCTCCTCCTTAAACTACCTTCACTAAGACAATTTCTTTACCTCTCAAGTGATTCACGTTGAAATACTCTACTCTCAAGGGAGACGCCTCAATAGTCAAGTTCTCTCTAACTTGCACAATGTCCACTTCAATCACATGAGATGGATCAGGAAGATACTTCCTCAGCTGAGACACATGGAAGACATTATGAAGATTCGAAAGAGACAGTGGTAAAGCAACTCTATAGTCCACTTCTCCTAATCTCTTTAAAATCTGATAAGGACCAATGAAATACAACGTGAGCTTTCGAAATTTCAAATCACGACCAACACCTGTCACCAAAGTGACTCACAAAAACCCATAATATCCCTCTTGGAACTCACTTGCTTTCCTCCTCTTATCATGGCAACACTTCTAGCAACTCTACGAAGCTTTCATCTTCTCTTGGGTCATCTTGATCTTCTCAGAAGTCTGCTGAACAATCTCAGGTCCAAGCATAACACTTTCACCAGAATCATACCAACACAAAAGTGTCATATACTATAGTGTTGGTGTAATCCCTAGAGGCCAATACTTTTGGTACTTGTATCGAATTATTTATTAATAATAAAAGGCTTTTTCATTATTATGTTTATTTAATAAAGTCCCTAGAATAGGTAGTCCGTTTAATGTATCAAGTGTGACTTAATCATGAGATCCCATTAAACATTAGGACATTATTCTTAAAGTATATGTAGTCGAGCTTTGTTGTGAAGTGGGATAACATTAAAGCATTAAGACTATTATGTATCTAGACTGATGATCACATCTCATGGATCATGGATAAGGAGTTATCAAGTCTTAAACATAAGTATGGATATTGAGAGTAATATTTATACTGGATTGACCTGCTATGAAAATACTATATAGAATGTTATGCTAAGTGTCATAAGTTATTCTCATGCTGATAATGGTGTATACCACCCTTTGACCTGAAACCACTATGTACCCTAGATGTAGAGTCAAGTGCCTTATTGCTGATCAAACATTGTCCATAACTGGATGACCATAAAGACAGTTGATGGGTACTCCACGAAGCATGCTGAGGGATATGAGTGACCTAGATGGAATTTGCTCATCCTGCGTAACAGGATAAATGTCTACGAGCCCAATATTGAACTGGACAAGGATGACACGGTCTATGCCTTGTGTTCAATATAGACATAAGGGCAAAAGGACAATTATACACATAAGTATTATCACAAAAGGATTTGTCATATCACATGATATTTTTGTGTCTTGGATAGCAGTGATGTGTTGCTAGATACTGCTCACTGTTTATTATGTTAAATATGTGATTTAATATAATTGTTAATGTCGTGAAAACCTACAAGGTCACACACAAAAGGACGGATTGAT
The DNA here is from genome assembly GCF_024323335.1 of Lathyrus oleraceus. Lineage (NCBI taxonomy): Eukaryota > Viridiplantae > Streptophyta > Magnoliopsida > Fabales > Fabaceae > Lathyrus > Lathyrus oleraceus. Next base: position 406,483,799 of record NC_066582.1, read on the forward strand.
GAGAGATAGAGTAACTAAGGAACCCCGTAAGGTACGGTGCACTTAAGTGAATTGTAGAGCATCGTAAGGTACGATATACTTAAGTAGAATACGAAATATGGTAAGGTACCAAACGCTTAAGTGATTTTGGCATATCATAAGATATGGGCCACATACACTTAAGTGAGATTTTTAGCTTGCAGCCCACACAAGTGGTTCTATAAATAGAACCGTTGTGCAGAAACATTTGTGCAGTTGCAATTTAGTTTCTCTCTCTCTCTCTCTCTCTCTCTCTCTCTCAGTCAAAGCCTTCATTCTTAGCAGCTAGCACTAAGATTGAAAGAATCCGTTTGTGTGGACTGAGTAGAGGCGTTATCACCATTTAACGCTCGTAATCGCTTTGTAGACATGCATCAAAGGTTTCAATCGCCACAAGAGGTAACAATTCTATCACTAATCATGCCCATTCGTAAGGATCACTAAAGGAGACATTTTTTAATTTCCGCTGCATTTTGGATTGCTCTTCTCCTTCAGTGGTATCAGAGCCTCTTACGAAACCATGCATATGATAACTATTTATTTTTTATATTTTCTATATTAATACGATTAAAAGACAGAATGAATCAAAGAATAAACGAGTAATTAAATTTGGCATTATGTGTGTATGATTTGGATGATTGATGTTGATTATGCTTCGGAATTCGACGTTAGTATGATGAAGCAGCGATACATCGATCGTCCATAGGTTACGCAATTGAGATCGATCAAGTTATATATATGATATAATTAATCCTGATGAAAAATACGATATATATGATATAATGTTTTTGTTTTGTTCATTCAAACATTAATGGTTGTTTTCCTTTGAGCGATCAATGGTCATTTGCTTCTTGATCTGACATTAGTATGGTGAAGTAATGACGTGTTGATCAATCATACTGAATTAACAATCGAGGTGTGTTTGACGGTTTGAAATTGGTGCATTAGGGTTCATGACGGCACAAGGGTTGTGTTGTCAAAGAGTTATGCGATTAGGGTTGTGACTGCGCAAGAGTTGTGCTTTAAAGTATCAAGTGTTGATGCGAAAAACGACGTCGATTTCAAATGAATTGTTCACTGAAATTGGTGCATTAGGGTTCATGACGGAACAAGGGTTGTGCTGTCAAAGAGTTATGCGATTAGGGAAACCCCGTTCGCTGACCGGGCAGCGGAACCCCCGACTATCTCTGCGTAGTGTGATCGGTCGCTTAAATTTAATTTGATTTTAATTAAGTAACATAATTTAAATTAATAATAATAATGTGTTTATTATTATTGTCTTGTGGTGATCGGTTATGGCCTTAGTTTTCCTTTATTTTGTTTTGGGATTTTAAAATACGACCTGCGTGTCGTGCCTCTCTTTTCATCGCTTAATGTAACTTCTTTTCTCATCTCACTCCCTCGTATGTAAAACGAGTTTCTTTTATGTAATGTAATGTTATGAAGAAAGAGAAGAATACAATATCAAAGGAGGACAACCTTGGAGATCTTTCTTGGAAAAGCTTAGATCGTTATTAGGTTAGCTTAGGTTCTCTAATTGGCTTGGGAGAACAATTGCGCTAGGGGCCATAACTGTTTCATTATGTATGTTGATGCATGTGAATGTATGCTGATGCATGTGAGAGGCGATTTATATGATAAATAAACCGGTGAGATCAAAATAATTGCAAATTCCCTCAAATTAAATATTAAGTTTATGCTTTCCAAGTTTTAGCACTCATCAAGACTAGTATCAAATAATGTAGGTTTCGCCTACGCGAGGTACATATTCTATATTAGTAAGGTGTGATGGGATAATTGTAATATCCAATTGCTAAAACAATTGGTCAAACTTAACTAAACAAATTATAATAAGATTATATATATTTAGAAGCAAGAGTTGGAAATGATCCATGTGATGGATTGGAATAAGGAGTTAGTCACCAAACTAAAATATTCGAGAGTTATATTAGATACAATTGGAAGGAGTACCTACCTAAATAACCTAGTTTTGTGTAATCTGGCTACGCGAACTTAAAACAAAGTGAAATATGGATCTCGACCCACTAGAAAATCTTCCAACAGGATTTTCCAAATCAAATGGTGAGGGTCATTTGTTTTGAGTAAAATAGTGGGAGCATATTTAATTAAAGCCTAATTAAACATGTTATTGATACTTATATTTTCATTATTTTCATGTAGATTACCATGACCACAAACACCTCTAACAACATTTTGCGATCAATCCTTGATAAGGAAAAATTGTCTAGGACAAATTTTCTGGATTGGCACCGAAATCTGAGGATTGTCCTCAAACATGATAGAAGGCTGTATGTCTTGGAGAAACCTGTTCCTAAAGAGGAACCTCCTAGTTCTGCACCTAAGGCAGAAAGAGATGCTTATAAGAAGCATGTCGATGATGCCAATGAAACTGCTTGCCTCATGCTAGCTACCATGAACTCAGAGTTGCAAAAGCAACATGGGAACATGGCAACGTTCAATATGATCGAACACCTGAAGATGCTCTATCAAGAGTAAGCAAGGCATTAAAGGTTTGAAGTTTCAAAATCCCTTTTTCAAGGCAAGTTAGCTGAGGGAGTCCCTGTAGGTCCCCATATGCTCAAGATGATTGGATATATGGAGAACCTTGAGAGGTTGGGTTTTCCCCTCGGAAAGGAACTTGCGACTGATTTGATCTTGCAATTGTTGCCAGATAGATTCAGTCAATTTGTCCTTAATTTCAATATGGATGATATGGACAAATCTCTTCATGGACTGCTAGCCATGTTAAGAACTGTTGAGCAGAATCTGAAGTCAAAAGGGAAGTCCATTATGATGATCGGAAATGGAAAGAGATAGAACAAAAGACCCACCATGTAGGGTGATAACGGGAAAGGCAAGGAAGTTGCCAAACCCAAACCCAATGTTGCTGCTTTGAAGCCTAGTGGAGGCATAGCAAAGAAAGGCACCTGTTTCCATTGCAGTAAGACCGGACACTAGAAGAGAAACTGCCTAAAGTACTTGGAAGATAAGAAGAATGGAGTAGAGAGTTCAACTTTAGGTATTTTTGTTATTGAAATTAATTTATCTACTTCTGCATCATGAGTATTAGATACTGGATGTGGTTCTCACATTTGTACCAATGTGCAGGGGCTAAAAATGAGTAGAGATTTGGCAAAAGATGAAGTTGACCTACGAGTTGGCAATGGAGCAAAGGTTGTTGCTTTAGCCGTAGGAACTTATGTATTGACTTTACCTAGTGGTTTAATAATTCAGTTAGAGAACTGTTATTATGTACCTGCAATTAGCAGGAATATTATTTTGGTTTCTTGTTTGGATAAGTTTGGTTTTTCATTTATAATAAAGAACAATTATTGCTCAATTTATTTGAATGATATATTCTATGCTACTGCAGAAATGAACAATGGACTATATGTCCTTGATCTTGAAATGCCTATTTATAACATTTATACTAAAAGGATGAAACCTAATGAGTTAAATCCGGCTTACCTTTGGAATTGTCGATTAGGCCACATAAATGAGAAACACATTTCCAAACTCCATAAAGATGGACTCTTGGACTCTTTTGATTATGAATCATATGAGACATGCATATCTTGTTTAATTGGAAAGATGACAAAGTCTCCATTCACAGAAAAAGGTGAAAGAGCTAATGATCTTTTGGCCCTCATACATACTGATGTATGTGGACCACTGAACATACCAGCCAGAGGAGGTTTTCAGTACTTTATCATATTTACTGGTGATTTCAGTAGATATGGTTATGTGTATTTAATGAAAAACAAATCAGAGTCCTTTGAAAAGTTCAAGGAATTCAAGAATGAAGTACAAAACCAACTAGGTAAGAATATTAAAACTCTTCGATCAGATCGAGATGGTGAGTATTTAAGTCTAGAGTTTGATGACCATCTGAAAGAGTGTGGGATCCTATCCCAACTTACTCCTCCTGGAACACCCCAATGGAACGGTGCATCTGAGAGAAGAAATCGAACCTTATTAGACATGGTCTGATCCATGATGAGTCACGCCAATCTTCCAAACTCCTTTTGGGGACATGCACTATTGACAACAACTTACACACTTAACCGTGTTCCATCCAAAAAGGTTGAGAAGACACCATATGAGATATGGAGTGGTAAGAAACCACATATGTCTTACATGAAGATTTGGGGTTGCGAAGTTTATGTGAAACGACAAATTTCAACTAAGCTTGAGCCCAAATCTGACAAATGCTTATTTGTGGGGTATCCTAAAGAAACAAGAGGGTATTACTTCTACAATCCTTCTGAGGGCAAAGTGTTTGTCGCTCGAACGGGAGTTTTCCTAGAAAAGGATTTTATTTCCAAAGGAACCAGTGGAAGGAAAGTAGAGCTTGAAGAAATTCAAGAATCACAAAGCATTGATATACCTATGGAGGAATTAGAGCAAGAAACCCAAGTAGTTGTGGAAGAGCAACCTGCTCAAGTAGAACAAGACCAATGTAGGTCAAGCAGGATATGTAACCTACCTGAGAGATATGGATATCTCATAAGTGATTAAGATGATGTATTATTCATGGATCAAGATGAGCCTGGGACCTACCAAGAGGCCATAACTGGTCCCGAGTCTGAGAAGTGGCTAGAAGCCATGAAATTTGAAATGGATTCCATGTACACAAATCATGTTTGGACCTTGGTAGAGCCTCCTGTAGGAGTTAACCCTGTAGCATGCAAGTGGGTCTTCAAAAAGAAGACTGACATGGATGGTAATGTACATACCTATAAGGCAAGACTGGTTGCAAAAGGATATAAACAAATTCATGGGGTTGACTATGATGAAACCTTTTCACCAGTTGCAATGCTTAAATCTGTTCGGATTTTACTTGCTATCGCTGCATATCATGATTATGAAATATGGCAGATGGGTGTCAAAACTGCTTTCCTTAATGGGAATCTTCTTGAGGATGTGTACATGACACAACCTGAAGGATTTGACATACCAGAAGAAGCCCAAAAGATATGTAAGTTACAAAGATCAATCTATGGATTGAAGCAAGCTTCCAGAAGCTGGAATCTTCGTTTTGATGAAACAGTAAAACAATATGGATTCATCAAGAACGAAGATGAGCCTTATGTCTACAAGAAGGTTAGTGGGAGCATGATCATTTTCCTGGTATTATATGTAGATGACATATTACTCATTGGAAACGATGTCCCTACCCTACAACAAGTAAAGTCTTGGTTGGAGAAATGCTTTTCTATGAAGGACCTGGGTGAAGCAGCCTGTATATTAGGAATCAGGATCTATAGAGATAGATCATAAAAACGGCTTGACCTAAGTCAGAGTACATACATAGACAAAGTGCTGAGACGCTTTAATATGCATGATTCCAAGAAAGGATTCATACCTATGCAACATGGCCCGTGTCTATCAAAAACACAATCCCCTTCAACTAAGGAAGAAAGGGATCGCATGAATAAGATTCCATATGCATCTGTAATAGGATCTATCATGTATGCCATGTTATGTACTCGAATAGATGTCTCGTATGCTTTAAATGCAACGAGTAGGTACCAATCTGATCCCGGTGATGGTCATTGGGTAGCTATCAAGAATATCCTTAAGTATTTGAGAAGGACTAAGGACTCATTCTTGATATATGGAGGTCAAGAAGAGATTGCTGTAATTGGATACACCGATGCTAGCTTCCAGACAGATAAGGATGACTTTAGATCGCAATCTGGTTTTGTGTTTTGCTTAAACGGTGGCGCTGTGAGCTGGAAAAGTTCAAAGCAAGATACAGTTGCATATTCTACAACCGAGGCCGAGTATATTGCTGCCTCAAGTGCAGCAAAGGAAGCTGTTTGGGTTAAAAAGTTCATTAGTGAACTTGGCATAGTTCCTAGCATTGTGGATCCCATTGGTCTCTATTGTGATAACAATGGTGCTATTGCACAAGCTAAGGAGTCGAGATCTCACCAATGACCCAAACACATACTTAGGCATTATCACCTCATTCGAGAGATAATAGATAGAGGAGATGTGAAAATATGCAGAGTACCTACACTTGACAATATTGCTGACCCACTGACAAAGCCTCTTGCGCATCAGAAGCATGATGGCCATACTAGATCTATGGGCATTAGGGGTATGCCTGATTGGCTCTAGTGGTAGTGGGAGATTTTTGGTGTAAGCCCGAGAGGCCAATACTTTTAGTACTTGTATCGAATTATTTATTAATAATAAAAGGTTTTTTCTTTATTATGTTTGTTTAATAAAGTCCTTAGAATAGCTAGTCTGTTTAATGTATCAAGTGTGACTTAATCATGAGATCCCATTAAACATAAGGACACTATTCTTTAAGTATCCGTAGTCGAGCTTTGTTGTGAAGTGGGATAACATTAAAGCATTAAGACTATTATGTATCTAGACTGATGATCACATCTCATGGATCATGGATAAGGAGTTATCAAGTCTTAAGCATAAGTATGAATATTGAGAGTAATATTTATACTGGATTGACCAGCTATGAGAATACTATATAGAATGTTATGCTAAGTGTCATAAGTTATTCTCATGGTGATAATGATGTATACCACCCTTTGACTTGAAACCACTATGTATCCTAGATGTAGAGTCGAGTGCCTTATTGCTGATCAAACATTGTCCGTAACTGGATGACCATAAAGATAGTTGATGGGTACTCCACGAAGCATGCTGAGGGACATGAGTGACCTAGATGGAATTTTCCCATCCTACATAATAGGATAAATGTCTACGGGCCCAATATTGAACTGGACAAGGATGATACGGTCTATGCCTTATGTTCAATATAGACATAAGGGCAAAAGAGTAATTATACACATAAGTATTATCATAAAAGGATTTGTCAGATCACATGACATTTTCGTGTCTTGGGTAGCAGTGGTGTGTTGCTAGATACCGCTCACTATTTATTATGTTAAATATGTGATTTAATATATATGCTAATGTCGTGAAAACCTACAGGATCACACACAAAAGGATGGATTGATGAGAGATAGAGTAACTAAGGAACACCGTAAGGTACGATGCACTTAAGTGAATTGTAGAACATCGTAAAGTACAATGTAATTAAGTAGAATACGAAATATGGTAAAGTACCACACACTTAAGTTATTTTGGCATATCATAAGATATGGGCCACATACACTTAAGTGGGCTTTTTAGCTTGCAGCCCACACAAGTGGTTCTATAAATAGAACGCTTATGCAGAAGCATTTGTGCAGTTGCAATTTCGTTTCTCTCTCTCTCTCTCTCTCTCTCTCTCTCTCTCTCTCTCACTCAAAGCCTTCATTCGTAGCAGCTAGCACTGAGATTGAAGGAATCCGTTCGTGTGGTCTGAGTAGAGGCGTTGTCACCATTCAACGTCCGTGATCGCTCCGTAGATCTGCATCAAAGGTTTCAATTGCCACAAGAGGTAACGATTCTATCACTGATCATGCCCATTCGTAAGGATCACTAAAGAAGACATTTTTTAATTTCCGTTGCGTTTTGGGTCCCTCTTCTCCTTCATATAGAGGTAAATTTTTTGAGGTTAAGCTATTGATTAAATTAACTCAAAAGCTAGAGTCACCATCACGCTTTTATTATTTCTAAAGGAAAGGGAAAAAAGTACAAATAAAACCCAAAGAAGTTTTAGAATAAACTAATAAAAATAGAGATAAGGGTATGGGGGTTGGTCTATAGGAACCTCTTTAAAAATCTGTACATTTTGTCTTTAAAATGGTGTTGTTTGTAGAAGATTGGGGAGATGAGAAGAGAATATTTTTTTAAATTGTTGTGTTTGCCAAGACTTTCTAAGCGCCGTGCCTTCGTACCAACAAAGTGCAATGGAGGATCAAAACCTCGTAGTTCATGGTAAAAATAACAAATATGTTTGTTTTGATTCATTTTTAATGAAAAGAAATTTTGTCATTTAAAGGAGAATACTAAACTAGCCACCTACAAATATGAGAACTTTGCATCACCACAGAGAAGGGCTCCAACTTGGATAAAGATCAACAAGTATGCCACTATCTCTCTTAGGTGAAAAATAATTATCATCAATACTATGGGGATAGGAGAATTACATCTTAACTATTGAAATGAGTCATGTCTACACTTTGATAAAAGTTTTTAAAAGAAAAAAAATGCACAAAGGGCACAAAATAGTTTAAATGAGTTATCTATATTTTTAAGTCTTTAGAAATTGTTTCAAATATGCTTAAGGTGTATTAGCATTTACTAAGAAAGGATTTTGAAAATCACTTGTCAAAATTCAAGGTTTATTGAGAAAGTGGTTCAAGTTTGAAAACAAGAAGGTTTTGAAAAAGAAAGAAGATTTTGAAAGTTAAAGAGGGAAGGAGAAGAAGATACTATCCTAGAACATAAAATAAAAGCTAGGGAGGAAAGATCTAACCAAGAGATAGCAAGATTTTTGACATGAGTCAAGCAAGAACTCCATTCTTTGAATTAAGCCTCAAGCAAGCCAAATAAGCAAAGAATAATCCATGTATCAGATGAAACCAAAGTAACTAAGCCAAGTCTTCAAAAATAAGCCCAAAGTCAAAGGTATCAGATGAGTCCTAAGGTCTAAAATCACAAGCTCCTAAAGCAAGGGTCAGGATCCTAGTTCTAAGTCCATAACTCCATAATAGTGCCAACGATAGTAACCTCAAGTCCATTGTCGCTTCCAGGGTTTCACGATAACGAAACCGGGACTAAAGAATTGCCAAGGGGATGGAAAAATCAAAAGAGTCGCCACCAAACTTTATTTGTACGCCTCTATCAGAGAGAAGATGAGAAATAGTCGATAAAACCCTCAAAGAGACACATGCACAGGAAACGCTAAAAAGGGATAAGGAATCGGTCTCGTGACCGAGACTTGGGTTTGGAAGTCGGTTATGCAAGGGGAAGGTATTAACACCCCTCACGTCCATGGTACTCCATGGGAACCATTTAGGTTGATTACATATGTGGGGATTATCTTGTTATTGTTTTATTTTCAAAAGAATGTGTGTGAAAGAGAGGGGTTTTGGTTTTTTATTATCGTGCTCGCCAAGGATTGTGGCTCTTGTGCCTACATATCACTCATCGGGGATGAAGAATCAGAGCTCCGTAGTTCGGAGTAGAAATATTTATGTGTTTGATTGATTTTACCTTTGAGAAAAGGGTTTTCGGGATGGTTTCCCTAAGGCACAAAAATTAGGTTTGATGGGTTGTGTTAATTTTACCTTGAACAAGGGTATATGAAAAGAATGTTTGTGATTAGATTGCACTAAAGTCTAGGGACATAGGTGAATATTCTAGACAACAAGCCAAGCATCCTGTGTCCAAAATAATTAGAGTGAGGATATGAATGCTCCATTCTCACTCATTCTCCACCAATTAAGGCTCGTAGCGTATAATACTAACCATAGTTATTAAGTGTTTTAAATTTGATTAAGAAAAGACCACTTGACGTTAGATCAGTGGTTTGTTTATTTGATTGAGAAATTTGGATTATGTAACATGAATGCAAAGTAACCAACAAGAAAAATAAAGGGTCTCATTGTAAGGTAGCGCAAGAGAAAGCCCTGTGTGTGCAAAAATTTACCTAATCTAAACAAAGGATAATGGTCTTACAAACATGTATCCATAGGGTGTTGCCATGATTCCATTCTTACAACAGGTATGTAAGTACAAATGAAACCCAAAGTTCACAGAGTGTCACAAAGGTAATGGAAAAGGCCTCCAGGAAAAGGTCCTAGGATGAGATCCTCTAAGTCCAAGTGGATTAAGTGAAATAAATTTTTTTTGGTCTTATAATTTTATCATGTTTTTGTTGTTTTTAAATGTAATGATAAAAATAAAGTAAAGACAAGTGATAGAGTATGCATGATGAGTTTGTACAGTGATAAGGATAATGAGTACTTAAACGTAAATGACATAAAAGTAAATAATAATGAATATAACAATGATAATAATAACAAAAGGTTAGTAGTAAATCAAAGTTAGTGAAGTTAAGTTAGGTTGACATTATGAACAAATGGACCAACACTTGAGGATTATCTATCCTTAGGTCAATAGATTAAAAATATGGCGCATAAGGGGATAACTTATAACTGATGCAAAATATGGAAGACGATCAAAGGATTAACTTACCATAGATTTGTAACAATGAAAGTTATTAAACCCCGTGTCCATCTATCAATAGATTGACAAAAGGAAGACTATAACAAACCCAAGGTTGTATGATTATGATTGATTAAGTTGTTAAGTTAGCAAGTTATAAGATCAAAGTGTGATATTAACAAGGTAATAAGAGTTAGTGTATGATATGAACAAGTAAGTATAAGGTGTTAGTGGGTTAGTATAAACCAAGAGAAACAACAATGTGTCAAATGAAATCACAAGTTAACATATGTACAAGTAAGACTTCATCCATAAGTTAAATGATCCAAGTTGTTTGAAATAGGGGAAACCTATCCATGCTTCAAAGTACCATGGATGAACACTTGATCATCCAATGGTAGGTTTGAAGTATGAAAGGTTTAATCAACCCTAAATCAAACAAATCATGACCTAAGTGGATTTCATTAGTACATGAGTTCAAGACTCCATAAGTCCCTAAAAAAATACCCAAATGACTTGAAATAAGACAAAATCAAATACTAGAGGCAAAAATAATGGGGTCCATGTTGGGCATATTTTCAGAATAAACAAAATAAGTGACATAAAAAAGAAAAAGAAAATGGAAATAAATGGTGATATAAAATAAATAAAATGAGACAAGTGAAAAGGAAACAAAGGAAAATGCATACGCCGGGGGTTGAACCCCTGACCTTGGGGTCATGGGGGGATCAACCCCCACTCCCACTGAGCCAATGGCTCGATGGTGTTAACAAACACACTGAAGTGAATAAATAATAAAAACAAATTAGAAATGGAAATCGCGCGCTAGCCAACCAACCAGGACACGACACAATTTGCTTTCAAATTCAAATCTCGTGTGAAGCAGCGACTTTGGTGTCGTCTTCAACTTTGGAAGTTTTGGAAATCAAAACTGGGAAATACACATTTTCAACAAGATTTTTTTGTTGAATCACATTGCATGATCATAAATAAACTGTCCTCCACAGTTATGATCCATTGATTGGCTTTGAGTATGGAGTATTCTGCCACGAACCAGGAGGATGAACTTGACCTAATCTAAAAAGTTAAATCCTAAACACTGAGTAATCAAAGCTGAAAACTTAGGGGAAATGATCAGAAGATCATTTCGAAGTGGTTAGGAACTTGTTTAGAAGATGGGGGTGAAGGAAATTACCTGATTAAAAACAACTCACAGAGGTTTTTCGATGACTTGGCTTAGCTCAGATGAAGCTTGGGGAAGGTGAGTTAGGAGTTTGGAAAACTTGAATGAAGGTTAGTGAAGGTTTCTGGATGGTTGTTTGGAGTTGAAACACTTTGAAACTCAAAAACACAATCTCTGTTTTGGATGGTTCAACTCAAATGTTCAACAAAGGTTTGAGGGGATTTCAAGCTTGCGAAATGAAGGGGACACCTTCACCTATTTATAGGGAAGATGTGTGGATGGTTTTGGAGGAAGAATGTGAAGGATTGCTCAAAAAAGGGAAGTGGCTTGAGGCATGGTTGAAGTTGGATCATGGGGGACAAGTGTGGTTGTGGTCTGAGCCTGTTTCAACCACAAACAATTTTTCCTTGGTCCTTATCATCGATCTGGAACAGACAAGGGAAAAGAGGTAACCTGCTATGGATTTTGCTTTTTGCCATTTTGGGCAAAATCTGATTTTTTCACATGGGATCAGTTTTGGCATTGTGAGGAGTTTTGGCATCCAAGTTGACTTCCTTCTACATCACACTACCATATGCAAAGTGTTTATGGACCATTGGGATCATAAGGGATTGATTTTGTGACTTGGTGTATCCATTTTCAAATTCTGATTGGTTATGATCTGGCTTGCACATCAGAATGAACCCCCATGTTTGAACAAAGGCCAAATCAAATTGGCTTGTGTATTTTGTATAAATTTTGGGCCATTTGTTACTTGCTATTATCTTTATTGAATTCAAAAAGAACCAGGTCAAAAGGGTTTGTGGTTTGGAAATAGCAATGTGTCAAAGTAGTGGTCATGACATGATTTTAGGGCATGGTGGGCATGTTGGACCAACTTGGCCAATAGCAAAATTGAAGCCCTTCCTCATTGAATTAGGTCTTGTACCTTGAAACAAAGTTGGAGAGGAAGTTATTTAGGACACTTGTATCAAAGTGTAATTCAATAAGCTTGAGAAATAAGAAAGTTATGGTCTTTGGAACTTCTCATAGGCCGTTCTTGCCAAAATGCAACCTACCAACATAACCTAAAAATGAGATTTTGTGATTTCTTGATTTCCAAGGCACAATGGTGGATGTTTTGAGTTCATGTTATCATAACATGATGGTAAATAATATTTGGATCCTTTCAGAATGATTTTAGATCAAACTGATGGGTGGACCAAAGCATAGAAAGTTGAGAAATCAGGAACAAACCAACTACTTAAAATATGGATTGAATGGATGTTTAAATGGTGGATTTTGATTGTAATGGACATAAAATGATGTTTAATGAATGTTAAGGTGATTGGATGATGAAAATTAATCAAATCCAATGGTTGAAGGATCCCCACATTAGGATTTCTTGAGCCACAAGTTTTATCAATAAACAAAGCCATATGGATTAGGGTTTGAGATGCAGGGGTCACATTGAGGTGTTTTAGAGGTAAGGGGCATGATTTTTTTTTGGATTTGAGGGGTTCTCAATGGCATGGTCAAGATCTATGGTGCATCATGACTTGTACAAACCAAAAGAGGGCCAAGAACTAGGGTTTGGTACTTGGGTGACCAAATGAACTTGAAGCTTCTTCGAAGGGGATTGCAAGACCCCAATTTTGACCCTAAGATCCCTCATGGCATCATAACATTGCATTTGCATTGCCTCAAGGATCTTTAGCATCTTGGTTCCCTTTTCCTTGGGGTGGGACTCCTTGTGATTGGTTTGAGATCACCAAACATGCTTGAATTATACATCATTGTTTCTCTTACTTTTGTTTACTAACCAAAAGCACAAAAATGTGTCACTAACATCTTTTGTTTGAAGCTTGAGTATCATCCAAGACACTTTGTGGGTTCTATTTAGATGATCAGTCAACACAAGGGAATGGCTTGAGATACATCCAACAGGTTCAAATGGGGTCTATTCGTCAGTCAAAACGTTAATCTTGAAGGAGCAAAAGTTTGTTCATGAGCTGTCATGCTCGCTAGGCGAGCATAATGAGTCGCCTAGCAAGTCCCAAGAAAAGCCACCAGAATCACCTACGCTCAGAGGAATTTCTTGAACTATCATGCTCGCTAGGCGAAGCCCACGTGTTAAAAAATAAATAAATAAATAAATAAATAAATAAAATATAACAATTTTTTTTTAGACTTGGGCCTCTCTCATTTGAGCCCACAGGTCCACAAAAATCAGGTTATAAATTCAGAGTTTCAGTGAAACAAAAGGCCATTCTATTCCTATTACCCTGGCAGGAAAAAGATAGTGAGAGAAGAGCTAATAGAGTTCAGAGCAACCTCCTGAGACTAAAGGGAACTCATCTACAAAGAACCAATTCCCTCTCATATAAACCCTAAGAGTGCTTTGCAAACCCAACCGGGCAATTCAATTTCATTCGATCTCTCCAGTCAGGTTTTCCTTATTCCCATTACTTTATGCTTTTAATTTGAATGCTCTGAATGTATGAGGTATTATGGGTGAATTTGATACCCTTTTGATGCATGTGTTTGACAAGAGGTTTAGGCCTCCTACCCTTGGTTGCTTTTTGTGAGCTTTTTGCGAATTTTAATGGCATGATTCATGTGGTTACATTTTGATTTGGGGGCAACTCTTGATTACCCTATCTTGTTTCTCTAACCTGTTTGTTGAGTTTTGTTTTGTGAGGGCTCATATGACTCTTGCAGAGATGGCTTGCCTGGTGTTCCATTTTATTTGTGGGGTACCACCTGGAGGTCTATTCCGATTACCTGTACTGACTCGCTTTTTTTGATGGTGTTTAGCTTGGAAGAGTCTTTGGGTTTCTTATTTATCTAATTGTTGTTACTTCGGATCTTTATCCGTACGGTAGATCTCTCGATCCCTTTACTTTTCCCGCATGTTACCGATTTCTTAGGTTTCGTATAGCCTCTCGTGGCATGTCATTTAAGGTAGCGCGATTCCTTCATCTAGGACTGCCTTTTTGCATGAGCATCCCTAAACACCCCAAACTCATTGATTTTTCTTCTCCTAAGAACACGTTATCTCCTTCTACTACAGGCGAGTAAGTCTCCAAAGGTCGAGCATCCGGTAGATTGCGTAGTAACGTCGTTCACCCCAAAACACAACCCTTACCCCGTAGTTAGTCGAACTACGTTTTGCTCTGATTTTCATCCCAGATGAGATACGTAGGCATAAGACGTGATGTCTTAGCGAGCACACTCCTCTTTAACCCATAGGTAGCCGAGCTACGAAGACTCTGATTCTCAGATTCAGATGAGATACATATGCAGTGGATGCAACGTCCGTGCGAGTCATTTTCTTTTGACCCTTCTTTTAGTAAGTAGTACATTAGATAAACATACATGCTTTTCTCATCCCTTCAATCATGTTTGCACAAATAAATTTTCAAAAAAAAACAACAACCTTTGCAACAAATGTGAAAAGGGCTCCCTAGGAGTACCTAGGATGCTTTGGGTGCCTAACACCTTCCCATTGCATAACCAACCCCCTTACCCAGATCTCTGACATTTTTACTAGTTTTTGATTCGATAAAACTTTTAGGTTTTTGTTCACTTGATAACCATTCCTTTGGATAAATAGAAGTGTGGTGGCAACTCGACTTGTATGATTTACCTTGGATTTAGTCAATATCTCTAATGGTAACGAATACCCCGCTACAGAAAAGTGGCGACTCTGCTGGGGAACATTTGCCTAGTGGGTTTTGCCTACTTTTCATATTTAATGTGTTGTATTGTTATGTGACATATTTTTGTGCAATTTGGGATTACTGTATTGTATGTAATGATTGAATTGCTTGAATATTAATTCCTTGTATGCTTGGTGATCTTTGTGAGATGAGTTCTATACCCGAACTCGAGTGCACTTAGGATAGGAGAATGGCATAGTCTTGTCGATTTGTGTGGAGTTATTCCTTAGCAAGTTGACTTGCAAGCCCATTCACTTGGTGGAGGTCATGTTGGGATCAATAATGTCACACAAGTAGTTGTGGTTAGACATTACTTTTTCCAATATAGACCTTAGAAGCCAAGGACCTTAGTTTACCAAAACCATCTTGGCCTATTCTTAGGATGTAGTGCGAAAGTCGTTCAAGTGTAAGATTTGATATGATTGTTACGCGATACTACACTCATAAGAGTCTCTCTTGAGAATATTTTCGGAATACGAGTAGTCGTTTCTCCGATAATATCCAAAAGATGGGATGATGACTATGGGAACCTTTTGTAGAACATGTTTGGCAGGTTTAAACCTTAGTACACTCCCTTTGGGTGGTTCTTAACCTAAACTCCATGCTCGTGACTTGCAACAAACCCTTGATTCATGGTTGATCCGTTCAGGTATCCTTAATATCAATGGAACTTGGGTGTTGATAAGGTGTAAACCATAATCCACCAAAATGGATGGTTGATATTAAGGATAACATGATCCATCCCATGACCTTTGTTTGGTGTGCTTTGCTTGATCCTTGAGTGTGATTGTTGCATTCATGCATTCATGCACCCATTTGCATCCATATCATCAATAAATAAGAAAATTTTCAAGGAACTTAAGGGGTTTATTTGCAAAATTTTCAGACATGGAAAGACAAAGAAGGAATACAAAGAAGTACAGCTTCAGGCAACCAGATTTGAAAGAGTTAAGGAATCTGACATCCTATGTATTAGATCCTTTGGGTTTCAAGGCTCGTTTTGGGAAGCTTCTTCCTCTTCTGACTACTCAGGTAGATGAAGGATTGGTGAGTGTATTGGTGCAGTTTTATGATCCCTTGTACCGTTGCTTCACGTTTCCGGATTTCCAGCTTTTGCCTACCCTTGAGGAGTATGCTTACCTTGTGGGTATACCTATTCTAGACCAGTTGCCGTTCAGTGGCTTGGAAAGGGTTCCCACTTCTCAAGAGATAGCAGACATGTTAATCATAGATGAATCTATGGTTGGTGCTCATATGACTACCAAAGGTGGAATTCAAGGTCTCCCTTCTGAGTTCCTCATTGCTCAAGCTACTATATATGGGAAGGCCATGAGTGAGGATGCCTTTGAAGCCATATTTGTACTTCTCATCTACGGATTGGTATTGTTACCCAACATCGACAAGTTTGTGGATGTGAACGCTATTAGGATTTTCTCTACTCTTAATCCCGTTCCGACTCTGTTGGGCGATACCTACTTCTCTTTGCATATGAGGAATGCAAAGGGTGGTGGCGCCATTGTGTGTTGTTTGCCTCTGTTGTATAAGTGGTTTATTTCTCACTTACCTCAGACGGTCGCTTTCAAGGAGAACAAGGAATGTCTACGGTGGTCCACGAGACTTATGTCTCTCACTAATGATGATATCTCTTGGTATAACCTTGTGTATGATGGTGTGCAGATTATTGACTCTTGTGGCGAATTCTCCAATGTACCTCTTCTTGGTACATGTAGTGGGATTAACTACAATCCTGTTTTGGCACGTAGACAGCTTGGGTTCCCCTTAAAGGATAAACCCAATAACATTCTGTTAGAGGGTGTATTCTTTCAGGATGGTAAAGATCCCCAAGGCTTGAAAGCTAGGATGGTCCGCGCTTGGCGCAAGATTCATAGGAAAGGAAGGAAAGAGTTGGGTCCTAAGAATTGCATCGCTTTGGAGCCTTACACTGTTTGGGTTAGGAAGAGGGCGTTTGAGTATCTCATGCCTTACGAGTATCCGAGACCTACACCTATGATTATGGCTGGGCCTTCAACCCTCCCTAATCAAGGAGTAGAGGAGTTAAGAGACGAAGACCGTTCACGTGCTTGGATCCGTGAACGTGAAGAGTTGCTTCAGCAGATTAAGGAGAAGGATGCGTTGATTGAGTTTCTTGAGCATCAGGTTATTGATGACCCTGATGATGTATGGACTTCTCTACTTCCTCAGTCTTCTAAGTTCTGGAAGAGGAAGTATGATCGACTCGCCAAAGAGAAGGCCGATATGGAGGCAGCCTACGAGAGGGAGGTGAAGAGGCTTCATGCATCTTATCTTCCTGTGTCCCGAGCTTTAGATGATTGTTTCTAGGGATCCATAGGACGATTATTTTCCTTTTCTCTTGTATATGATTGACGATGTTACACTTCTTTTCCCTGATATTATTTGATGAGATATTTCCATATGTGATAAAATGCTTAATATTTCCAGAATTTGCAAATAAAACTCTAAAGTTCCTTTGAAATAAAAAATAAATCATATGCACAAACATTACATGCATCATATGCATAAGCAGGTTTTGTTTCCGGTCCCTTGCCCTGTGGTCTAACTCTGTGTCCTTCATTTATTTTGAAGACAAGCTGACTCACCGGTACTACACTAGAGCCAACATTCCAAGACTAATGGATCACTTAGAGCAAGAGAACCGCGAGCTCAAAGAGGAAGTGGCCAGATTGACTGCCCTAATGGAGTCACTCATGGCTGCCCAGAGCCAGCCTTCTCCGACACCTTCAACTCCTCCCCAGAGGACAGTTATCTCCGAGATTGTCTCCTCTACTGTGCCCGCTGCCAATGCACACTTTGTTCCAACAGCCATGCCAACCGGGTTCCCGTGGGGGATGCCTCCCAATTTCATGCCTGAGGGTCATGTTCCTACCTTTGCTTCTCTGCCGGCATCTAGCCCGGTCCTTGCCGTTCCTCCTCCTGTCGTGCATACTTTGCCCAGGGTTGACGACACCATCTATCATTCTGAGCCGTCTGAGGGTCCAGATGTTTATGAGAAGATGGATGCTATGAACAATCAATTTCTTGAGCTTTGCAAGGAATTGAAAACTCTCAGAGGGAAGGATCTTTTCGGCAAGTCTGCTGCCGAACTCTGCTTGGTTCCAAATGTGAAGATCCCTGTGAAATTCAAGGTCCCTGATTTTGAAAAGTACAAAGGAAATACTTGTCCTCTCAGCCACCTTGTCATGTATGCCAGGAAGATGTCGACTCAAACCGATAATGACCAACTACTCATCCACTACTTTCAGGACAGTCTGTCCGGTGTCGCTTTGCGTTGGTACATGGGTTTAGACAGCGCGAACATCCGATCCTTCAATGATCTCGGCGAAGCCTTCGTCAAGCAGTACAAGTACAACGTGGATATGGCTCCCGATAGAGATCAATTGAGAGCCATGTCCCAGAAGGATAAAGAAACATTTAAGGAGTACGCCTAGAGGTGGCGAGAGGTGGCAACACAGATCGTGCCTCCGCTAGAGGAGAAAGAGATGACTAAGATCTTTTTGAAGACTTTAAGTTCTTTTTATTATGAGCGGATGATTGCCAGTGCTCCTTCTGACTTCACCGAGATGGTGAATATGGGGATGCGTCTAGAAGAAGGGGTCCGTGAAGGACGGTTAACCAGAGAAGAAGGCTCTTCTGCCAAATGTTATGGGGCGTTTGCAAAGAAGAAAGATGGAGAGGCACATGCTGTGATCTCCCATGAGAAACCAAGAAGACCCTTTGTGAGGAGGAAGACTGTGCGTCCCGCCAGTAACCAGCACCAGGTGGCTCATATAGCACCTGTTTTCAGAGACAATCAATAGTATCAGCAACATAGTAACAATCAGTAACCACATCCGCAATATCAGTAACAACAACACTGACCGCAGCAGCAGGCCTACCAGCCTCAAAACAGTAATCAAACCAGCACGAGTTACGAGAGGAAAAGGGTCACCTTCGATCCTATTCCTATGACGTACGCAGAGTTATATCCCTCTTTGATAGAAAGGAAGGTGATTACTCCGAGAGACCCACCGGCTATACCTGCTAACCCCCAGTGGTGGTATAAGCCTGTGTTACATTGTGTTTACCATTCTGGTGCTCCCGGCCACGACGTGGAGAATTGTTACCCTTTGAAGACCAAGGTTCAAGACCTTGTGAGGTGTGGTATTTTATGTTTTAAGGACGTAGGCCCTAATGTGAAGAAGAACCCATTGCCCGAACATGGGAAATCTGTCAACATGGTCCAAGGTTGCCCTGGAAAATACAAGGTCAAGTATGTCAGTCATATTCGACAGTCTCTGGTCCAGATGCATCGTTTGTTGTGTGACTACAGTCATTATGAGCATGACCATGATAGATGTCGAGTCTGCTCTGTTAACCGATTGGGTTGTTGCCAGGTGCGCAAGGATATTCAGGAAATGCTGGACGAAGGAGTCATTGAGATCCTTCAAAACAGGAATGTTGATGAAAATGAGCCTGAGGTCAACGTGATCTCCCCAGTGTTTCGAATACCCGAGCCTGTTATCATCAAGTACAATGGTAGCAAGTAGAAGGCTTCTCCCGCTCTGATCATTAAGCCTGTTGGTCCTGTGCCTTACTCTTCTGAAAAGGCAGTTCCCTATCGCTACAACGCCGTAGCAGTAGAGAATGGGAAAGAGGTGTCCTTGCCCTCTTCTTCTGTTGTGAATATTGCCGATGTTAGCGGTTTGACCTGTAGTGACCGTGTATTTTCAGCACCACCGAAGCCTCAAATTAATGCTGATTTTGTTGAACGCCCGATTGGGAATATTGTGAATCCTCCAAATCCGGCACTTGCTGTTAAGCCCTCCTCCATACTGAAAACTCCTACTTCTGTTGGCCCGAGTGGAAATGTGAAAGAAGATTGTGATGAGATGCTGAGACTCATCAAAAGGAGCGAGTACAATGTTGTAGACCAACTTTTACAAACTCCATCCAAAATATTTGTGTTATCCTTACTCTTAAATTCAGAACCACACCGAGAGGCTCTGCAGAAGGTGTTGGATGTGGCATATGTAGATCACGATGTCACTTTGGAGCAATTCGATAGCATTGTTGCAAACATTACTGCTTGCAACAACCTGAGCTTTTGTGACTCCGATCTCCCTGAGGAGGGAAGAGACCACAACTTGGCTTTACACATATCTATGAATTGCAAAGACGACGCCATGTCCAATGTGCTGGTGGACATCGGGTCATCATTGAACGTATTGCCAAAGTCCACTCTCTCAAAGCTATCATATCAAGGGCCTCCCATGAGGCAGAGTGGGGTAGTTGTGAAGGTTTTCGATGGGTCTCGTAAGACCGTGATTGGGGAAGTTGATCTCCCAGTCAAGATCGGACCAAGTGATTTCCAAATTACCTTCCAGGTTATGGACATTCACCCATCGTACAGTTGTCTCTTAGGTAGACCATGGATTCACGAGGCAGGCGCCGTGACATCCACCCTACACCAGAAGCTGAAATTTGTGAAGAACAAGAAACTGGTAGTGGTAGGGGGAGAAAGGGCTCTCCTGGTTAGCCATTTTTCTTCCTTCTCTTATATAGATGCTGAGGTTGAAGTTGGAACTCCTTTCCAAGCGTTATCTATTGCTGAGCCTATTGAGAAAAGAGCTCCTTCATTTGCTTCCTACAAAGACGCAAAGCTGGCCATTGAGCGTGGTGCAACCACTGGTTTAGGAAAAATGATTGAGTTAGGAGACAACGAGTCCCGGGCTGGCATAGGTTTTTCTTCTGGTACTTTCAACAAGCAAGGGTTATTTAAGAGTGGGGGTTTCATCCACACTGGTCTAGATGAGGAGGCTGCTACCGTTTTAGAAGAAGATACAAAGGATTCTGGCAACTTCATCATCCCTGGTGGGGTCTGCAACAATTGGGTCGCTGTGGATATTCCAACAGTTGTCCATAAGTCAACGTAATGGTCACTTTGTTTGAAAACCCTTCTCCCATGCCAAAAGGAGGAGTGATGACATTGTTGGCGCATAAATACAATGATATTTTCATTCAATAAATTCATGTTAAATGTTTGTTTTCCATTTATTTTCCCTTTTTGCTTTTGCATGAAATTGGTGATCACATAAAACCCTAAAAAATAGAATAAAATCGATCTTTTTCATATGCATAATGATTTGCCTTGTTTGAATTCTAAAGCTTTTCATATCCAAAATCATTATGCAGGTTGATTTCTAGACCCATTGAACATAATGACCCAACACCATCTCCCAATTTTGAATTCCCTGTATTTGAGGCAGAGGAAGATGATGTTGAAGAGATTCCTGATGAGATCACCCGGCTACTTGAGCATGAAGAGAAGATCATTCGGCCGCATCTTGAGAATCTAGAAACAGTCAACTTGGGGTCTGAAGATTGTGTGCGAGAGGTAAATATTGGGGCACTTCTGGAAGAATCTGTTAAGAAGGGGTTGATTAAGTTGCTACGAGAATATGTTGACGTCTTTGCCTGGTCATATGAAGACATGCCTGGTCTAGATACTGATATTGTGCAACATTTCCTACCTCTAAAGCCTGAGTGCATGCCTGTAAAGCAGAAGCTCAGAAGAACTCATCCTGATATGGCAGTGAAGATCAAAGAGGAAGTTCAGAAGCAAATTGATGCGGGGTTCCTGGTGACTTCTATATATCCTCAATGGGTGGCCAATATTGTGCCCGTGCCTAAGAAAGATGGAAAAGTCCGGATGTGTGTGGACTATAGAGACTTGAATAAAGCTAGTCCGAAAGATGATTTCCCTCTACCACATATTGATATGTTGGTAGATAATACAACTAAATTCAATGTCTTCTCATTTATGGATGGATTTTCCGGATATAATCAGATTAAAATGGCACCCGAGGATATGGAGAAGACAACATTCATTACACCTTAGGGAACATTCTGTTATCGAGAGATGCCCTTCGGTTTGAAGAACGCCGGAGCCACGTATCAACGAGCTATGGCTACCTTGTTCCATGACATGATGCACAAGGAGATTGAGGTGTACGTTGACGATATGATCGCTAAGTCAAGATCGGAGGCTGTACTCCCTGTAGAGGTGGAGATCCCATCAATGAGAGTCTTGATGGAAGCCAAGTTGACTGATGCTGAATGGGTTCAGAGTCGTTATGACCAGCTGAATTTGATTGAAGAGAAGAGATTGACTGCCATGTGCCACGGTCAGTTATATCAGCAAAGGATGAAGAAAGCTTTTGATAAGAAGGTCAAGCCTCGTGTGTTCCGAGAAGGTGACCTTATGCTCAAGAAAGTTTTGTCTTTCGCGCCCGATTCCAGGGGCAAGTGGACTCCAAACTATGAGGGTCCGTATGTTGTTAAGAGAGCCTTTTCAGGCGGTGCTTTGATACTTACAACTATGGATGGGGAGGATTTCACTCGTCCTGTGAATTCAAATGCAATCAAGAAATACTTCACCTAAAAAAATAAAAACTGAATAGCTCGCTAAGTTGAAAACCCGAAAGGGCGGCTTAGGCAAAAATGAGCGTCTCAGTGGATTGAAAACCCGAAAGGGCGGTCCAGGCAAAATTTAGAGACATGAAAAATGAATATAGGTATCACACTAGATTGAGTACCTCATCCTGGGGCAATCTAGGCAAAAATTAGGGATTTGGCAAGTAACTGCATCCTGACAAGACTTTGTTCTACAACTGTCATTCGTCAGAGATCCTTGCTCATTATCAGCCAAAGCTTCAAATACATCGGATTCAGAATTGGTGGAGAAATGGTCATTATGTTCAATGTAGCCCTTTTCCAATATATATCACCAATTTCAAATTTGTAAAGATCTATGGAGCCTTGCCATTTGCAGACTACCATTTGTAGCACCTCAAATTTTCACCCCCCATTCATGCATTCATTTCATTATTTTAGGTCATAAATCATTTCATATTGCATTGCATCATATCCATAAGCACTGGCATCAAGAGAATCATCAGTACAAAAGGGCAAGTTCTCCTTGAGATAAAGGCCACAATTTTGAAGAGCTTATATAAGCCAAGGTTCATTTTGAAGCAACTTTGCCAAGTGCTAGAGACTCAAAGTCATCAGTGCATGTTCAGGTCATCTAAGGCCCATAAAAGTCAATTGTACAGTCAACTGAGGGCTAGGAGGTGGAGCAATGGGTTGAGACACTTCATTCATGTCCAAAAGAGGGTTATTCATCATGTCAAACATCTAGCTTGAAGATTTTGAAGTCAAATCAAAAGTTTCCAAAAATGGAAAGTGACCTGTAATTTCAAGTTTCCAAAAATGGCAAGTTTTTGGACCACATTCAACTTGACTTTCCAACATAAAAGAAGCTTCAAATGAAATTTTGGTCAACATGAAAGTTGAAGATCTTTCTCTTCCATTTCCAAAAAGTCCAAGATCATGAGTATCTGATGAAGGGTTGAGAAGTTATGAGCAAATGATCACCAAGTGTGCATGAAACTTCAAAGTGCCATAACTTTTGATCCAAAACTCCAATTTAAGTCACTCTTTTTGCATATTGCTTCTCATGACCAATATTTTCCAAATCCATCATTGCATTGCATGAAATAATATCACATGATCATTTGGCCATGCATGAACATTTTGGAGGGAAATTGCCTAATTCAAATTTGGTGCATCATACATGCTTAATTCCAATCCAATTGTGTTCATGAAAGGATTTTAGATGATTTTATACACTCATGTGGCATTGTTCACGTCCATTTTGCCCTGCATAAGGTGCAATTACCAATTTTGCATTACACTCCATATTTCATTAACTTTTCATTAGCCAAGCCTAATTATCATTAGCAAGGTAATTAACATGTCATATATAAGCTTAATCATAACAGAATTGTTCAGATTACAACTTCTAGATCTAGAAAATTTTCATTCCCTCCAAATTTTCTCTCAATTGAAACTTCAAATTTTTGCACACAACTCATTGATTTTACTGCATATTTGTGTTCATTGAGTGTGATTGATGAAGAATCAAGCATTGATTTGAAGATTTTGGCCAAGATTCATGCACATCAAGCTCATGAAGATGAACATGGAAGTTGCAAATTAATCAAGATCCAAGTCATTTCAAGTGAGATTTCGTGCACAAAGCGTCATAACAAGAGTAGAGGAGAAGATCTGGACATTGCTGGAGCTTGAATTCACTGTTTCATCATTCTGCTCTTCAAGAAGGTTGGATTTCGAACCTCATGATTCTTGATTTTATTGCCATAATTGTGTAGAGTTTTTGTCACTGATCATCCTGATATAAATAGTTTTGGATTTGGTGAAATATTGCATGAGATATGTTGGATTAAAGTTTTGCCATGCATAATGTTTTCCTTCGATTTGCATTATTCATGGAGTTATAGGCCTAGATAATGATAGATCCATGTTCCTGGCTTCGAGACGGTTCCAATGATATATGCCATGCGTAATTCTGGAAATTTTTTGATGAATGTCACTGTTCCTTTGCCGGTCTCGCCGGAGAAGAAGGCTGAGCTCCTCCACCAGCCGCCGTCTGCAAATGATTGCTAGGGTTTGTTCCTAGCTGGCGCCACACATGCGCCTGTTGGCGTAACCATTGCTCCGCATCCTTTGACCAGCGCCTCATGGCATTTGACCTGATGACTGGGCGCCACATCAATTAGTGGAACGCTGCGTTTCACTATTGAACACGCTCACAACCCTGCGTTCCTCTGTTCGATTCCGGCGTTCGTTTGATTTGCATTTTCTCAATTGTTTTATTTGAGCGCTTCTATGACCTTGCAAACCCTGGTTCAAATCTCTGCCATGTATTTTTGAATTAATTCCATGCGCTTGTTTTACCTTGAATACCATGGTTCGATCCTTGGCAATTGTTACTTTGTGAATTTGTTTTTTTGATGCGCTTCTATTAACCTCATGGTCATGTGTTCAATACTCTGTCACAACATTTTCTGAATTAATTTTGCCAGCGCCTCTATTAATCTACATGTCCTGGGTTCAATTCCCACTGACTGCATATTTTTAAATTTATTTCACCATTTATTTTTCCCTCCATATTTTCTCATGCATTATTCATGTTATTTCAATATTATTTCATCAAATTCAAAAAATCACTAAAAATAGAAAATGATTCCAAATAAATCCAAACTTTTTTCTACATGTTCATTTGAATGTCTTTTATTTTGTGATGTGAATTTCTGGATTTGTGCCTTGCTGGAATTTTGAATATGCTTAGTTATTTGCACATGATGCAAAAAATGACATGTTGTGATATTTGACTTGTGAAATGCTCATACTTTCTCCAATTGCTTTGAAATTTGATATGCTGATTCATAACATGTTACATGATTTTTGAGCTTTTGTTTGGTATTTTTAGCATATTCCATCTCTATTTTAGACACATGGATGTATGGTGTGACAATGTGTGTCACACATGTGGATGTTGATGTTGTTCATTTTCATTCCTAGGCCATTTGACATCCTCTGATTCTAAATTTTTGCATGATGATTGTGTTTAACATGTGGAGCTCACATAAACTTTTTCATGATTATTGGATTCATTTCTGTTTTAATATGAAATTTCTCTTCTTGATGTCCAATTGTGTGCACCTTTGCTTGCTATTGCCTCATCTTGCTCAATTGATGGACTTGACTTATGATTTGGCTTTGGTCCTTTTTATGACATGTTCTTATTTGATTGAATGTGCTTCATGTGGAATATCAACTTCTGTTTTGACTTTTTGCTTTGCCTTTGAACCTAGTCTTTGTACTAGTGGTTTGTACTCACCTTTTGAGCTTTGTATTTCAGGTTCAAGCAATTAGCTCTAGTGGTTGATGTGATCTCATTACTTGAGATACAAGTTTGCTTTGTCCACTAACCTTGGTTGTGTTGTAGGTCCCTTGGTGATGAACTCACTTGAGTTGTTTACGCATAGGACTTGTATTATGCACATATTGGAAAAGTACCATTGTTGATTGACTGTTTGGTTTGTCTGAATACAATATTGACTTGTTTGACTTTTGTACAGGTACATTAGTCGCTTTTAGCTCATTGCTTGAGCTTTTCTTTGCTTGTGGTTGGTTTACCACCTAGGTAATCATTCTCTAACTCCATGTAGTCTGGAAGCCCTGTCGTTTCTTTTAGCAGGCATTTGGCTGAAGTCCTCCTTAAGAGGCAATGACTGTGTTTGTTTACTTTTGTGCTAAAGACCTCCTTGTTGAGGCATGTTACTTAAGTCCTCCTAAGTGAAGAGGCAATTGGCAGATAGAAGGGACTAGCAATCAGTCCCCTGTTAATCGTTGAGTCGTTCATTATGCTCGCACTACGTGCTGAGGCTCTTGAACCTAACCCAAGATCCTTGTATATAGAGTCAGTCAAGTGGACTATGGTCCCACATTCTGGATCCCCACGTTTTCATTGATTGAAGCTCACCCAGGCCCGAGTTAAGAGCTATGAGGTCTTATCCTCATTACCTTTCATCTGCTCACCCTGACGGTCAATGTCAGTGGTTAAGAGCCTTAGATACCCTTCCAGTTGGCTTGTTTGTCGAGGTTGATATGACCCCTCTTGACAAAAGCCCGGCTTGTTTGTCGAGGTTGATATGACCCCTTGACTAAAGCCTTACCCTTGGATGTTTGAGCCCCTTGTTGGTGTGTTTACTTCATGCACTTGTTTTTGTGTGGTGTGATTGTGTCCCCATGGGATTGCTAGACTTCGCATAGTCTCTCGTTTGCATGTCCATTAAGGTAGCACGGTCCCTTCGTCTAGGACTTCCTTTCTGGTGTGAGCATTCCTAAAACACAAACAAACTTGATCTTCTCTTAAGGACACGTTAACTCCTTCTACTACAGGTGAGTAAGTCTCCCAAGGTCGAGCATCCGGTAGATTGCGAAGTAACGTCGTTCACCTAAAAAACACAAAACAAACAGAAATAGTTTAGCCGATCTACGGCAACTCTGATTCTCATGTTCAGATGAGATACGTAGGCACGAGATGCAATATCTTATCGAGTTTGACTGACGACTAACACTAATCCTTGCTGGTTTTCGCCCTCGTTGCGATTCCTTTCTCTCGCCCTCGTTGCGATTGAGACATTCTTTTCCTCTTGCCCTAGTTGCAATCGAGACCCTTCTTCTTTTCGTGTCCGTTTGTTTGGAGCCGGATGTAAGACCAGCCATTGGCATTCCGTTTCCTGTTGGCGTTTGCTTGTCCGGAGTCTGATGTAAGTCCATCTATTGGCATTCGGTTTCCCGTTTGTTTGTCGTTTGTTCGGAGTCTGATTTAAGTCCATCTATTGGCATTTGGTTTCCTGTTTGCGTTTGCTTGTCTGGAGTTGGATGTAAGCCCATTTATTGGCATTCCGTTTCCAGTTGTGTGTTTCGTTTGACGTCTTAGCGTCTCCTTTCAGCGTTTTGTTTCGGCGTGCGTTAGCCGAGCTACGAGTGCTCTGATTCTTTCTCTGGTTAGAGAAGATACGTATGCATAGGATGCGATGCCCTAGCGAGCACGTTCCCCATTTCCCCGAACTACGTCGACTCTGATGTTTGTTTCTGACAAACTACGTAGGCCCAGGATGCGACATCCTGCCGAGTCCACTTCCTCCATCTTCTTTCACCTGTTTTATTATTCCAGTGTGTGTGCATTCTTTGAGTAGTTTCTTAGCAACCTTATTCTATTCTTTTGAGCGTGGATCCCGTCGAGTACGACGGACGTGAGGGGTGCTAATACCTTCCCCTTGCGTAACCGACTCCCGTACCTTGCAATCTCTGGTCGTAAGACCATTCCTTTTCCCTTTTTCAGGTTTACTTCGAGCATTTCCTTTCCCTCCTTTGGGATAAATAATGCACGGTGGCGGCTCTGTGTCTTTTCCCGCCAGTTGTTTTTCGCGTATGCGACACCATTCTATCAAATAAATTTGAGCCTTTTATCCAATTATTGGCACTCTTATCTGTTTCTATTCAACAAATGTTTTTCCTGTTTTGATTAAGAAAATATCATTGTTTTAAACGATCAATTTTTTTATAATTTGTTTTTAAACAAAGTGAACATTCACAATGACGAAAGGATACTTAGGAGATCCTCAGTGCTCTCCCAAGGGTGGTACGATCCCCAACAGGGTAAGATTTTTGTCCATATTCCTAGCATGACTGTATCTCCTCCCTCCGGAACCCCTTGTGGTTTATCCTACCAAGTGGATTACTTGTTGAGAGTCACCTCTCTTCCCTTCAGCAGAGTAGCAATCTTTCTTCCTCAGCAGCTTGGATCTCTTTGGGCAAGAGCGGTATTTGGTGGTTGATCCCAATAAATCCTTTATCTCCTCGGATAGATTCCCTAGTAGATTTGTTGGTGTGGTAGACCTTGTCTGTGATAACTCTCGTCCCCAACTGGAATGATTGATGATTCATCCCTTGCAGAGTTCTTTGCTTCCTAGTATCTCTGATCCCCAGTAGATTGGATACTCCCAGGTGAACTTGGCTTTCTCTCTTGAGATGTAGTACCGGGTGGTGTTAGATATGTCTGTTTGTCAATCCTAGCGCTCTCTA
The DNA here is from genome assembly GCF_024323335.1 of Lathyrus oleraceus. NCBI lineage: Eukaryota > Viridiplantae > Streptophyta > Magnoliopsida > Fabales > Fabaceae > Lathyrus > Lathyrus oleraceus. The sequence continues at coordinate 406,512,353 of NC_066582.1, forward strand.
GGATAGTTTTGGTTGCTTTTGCTGCTTTATTTATTGCATTTGTGAATGTTGTACTGAGATTGTATATATTTGCATATGTTTGCATGCATCATATTGTCATTGTGCTGGATTCTGTACAGGTTTGGTTCCTCTGATTTTGGGGTGGGTGTTCTGAGTGGGGCTAAAACCCAGGCCCGAGTATACACCTAGGATTAGTGTGGTCTCATGTTTCTTCACATGTTGTATGACATGATGGGGAGGCGTGACATACCACAGCTGGACGAGGTTCATTGGAGAAAGCCCTTCCGGGTGGAGTTATTCCGCTTTGGTTGGGTTGCCTCTTTTGAGTTGTTGACTTCAGTGACCGTTCTTTCCCGGATCTTTGGTTTGGATGATCTTATGAGAGCTGCAACGGCACACCCGAAAGGGCAAACCCGTTGAGTATCTTGCCCGATTGCCGAGACCATTATCCGCCTTAGGATGACCTTATTAGACTTCACCTGTGAGGGGAGGGTTTCATTCCTACAAGTACAGGTTCCGTCAGTGATTCTGTGATGGTGACTTTGGTTCAGTCAGATTTATGGACGTTTATTTCTGGGACGCTGGAATTCTGTCCGCGGTATTTATCAGCGGGTTCCGTTTATTTCGGATCCCCAGGTTGAATTTGAAGGTACTTGTTCAGAAGATCTTGTCGTCATCCATTCAATGGATTTCCTGTGATGAGGGTGATATAACCTCCAGTTCCGTTTATTTCGGAACCTCATGAGTTGGATTTATGGTGACTTGGTCCTTCAGATGGTGGTGATCAGTTCAGAGACCTGCATCCAGTTTAGTTGGTGCTCAGATGACTTGGAGGATGGCACAGTGACTTGCATTCATGCATCTGCATCATTCCCATTTTGCATTCATCTGCATCCAACTCATGTCTATCCATACTCAGGGTACATTCTCGATTGAGATTCTGGTTGAGAGACATCCTGATGTCAGAATGTTATTGTCAAATTACTATCCGTCTCGATGAAGCCAGGATCGAAAGACAGAGTGTTCCTCATACGGATAGACATTGCATTCATGTGTGAGTCATATTAACATGTTCTCTATTTTGTAGGTGTCAGTATCTAACCTGTTTGATTGACCTAGGAATTATTTCTCGTGCACGCAGAATCATCCTCTGCACATAGCTCGTCCGCACAGATACCCTACCAGACGCAACAAACCCAGTATGATGAATCCACCTAACGCTGACATTCTCGAGCTGAAAGAGAAGATGGGTGAGTTGTTCAACGTCATGAAAGGGTTCGCCTTGGGGCAGAAGGCAATCGCCGAAAGGTTGGAGAGGATTGAAAACTGTTTGAGAATGGGGGAAATCCAGGGAATTGCTCCGTCATTTGGAGTGAAGAAGCCCTCTGGCAATAGTCAACACAAGAAGGAGGTTGAATCGAGTGATGTGCATGCCCGAAGAGAACACAGTAGGGATCGTTACCACCCGTATGCTGCTACAGTGACTATTCCTGCTGGTAATCCATCTGTACAACAGCAATAGTCGCCACCCCAACAGAGAGCACAGAGAGCTGGGTGCCAAGTGAGAAAAGGGAAGACAGATCGTCAGTTTGATAAGCCACCCGTGACTTACGCCTTTCTATTTAGGAGGTTGAAGGATCTTGGATTGGTGCAGCCAAGGATGTTGGTTCCGGTAGGACTAGGTCAGAGGCCTGCAGATTACGATGAGAACGTCAGGTGCGAGTTCCATTCTGGGGCACCCGGACATCACATTGAGGGTTGTAGAGCTTTTAAGCATGTCGTCCAAGATTTGGTGGATTCTATAGCCATCAATTTCGCACCGACGCCGAATGTTAATGCTGACCCCGTGCCAATGCATGGTCCTATGGGTGTGAACGTGATGTCAAAGGACAAGAGAAAAATGGAGGAGACGAATGTGGATCAGTTAAGAACTCCAATGTCTGAGGTCCAGAGACATCTGATGAAGAGTGGAGTTTTCCCTGGTTGTGATAATTGTTGTGCGGCTGTCGCTACAAATGGGTGTGCAATGATGAGGGAAACAGTTCAGAGAATGATGGAGGTGGAAATGGATGCTGAACCATGCGAAACACCATGTCAGGCGTTTGAAACCGTCAAGGTGGAGAATGCCACTTTTGCTAAAAAAGAAGATAAAAGACCGTCCATTTCTTCTTACAAACAGGCCATGAAAGTGGTGAGGAATGGAAAAGCCCAAGGCTGGGGAAGAATGGTAGACATTACGGTGAAAGCAGATAGGTTCGGGGTTGGCTATCAGCTGGGCCAAGACTCGTCTGGGCAAAACAGAGGACGTCGTCAACCGTTCACATTCATCAGTGCTGGAATGCTAGATCCAGGTCACGCCTGTGCGGTGGGTGAAGAGATTGATAGTGACTGCGAGCTGGACTGGTGGATAAAATCGTGCGTACCAGGGAACTGGAAGGCCTCAAAGATCATCACTGTCACTCATCGTGAAGAGTAATGTTTCTGTTTTTCAATTCTGTTTGCATGAAAGCCATACGTTTTGCCCGAAACATAATGGTCCATTGTTAGGGCCACCTCATGTCTTTCGTTTTGCAACATTTTGCATCATTAATAAATGGATGTTTTCGCATTAAAAACGGTGTTCCCTGTTTTTCATTTATTTTTGCAGTTAATTTTTTTTGATAAAAATGGCAATGTCTATTTTCATTTTCCATCCTTTTGATTTGTCTCGTTCCGACCTCAAAAGCAATGCATGAATCCGCATTCACGTAGATGCGATCATTCTCCGGATCTCATTGATAACAATTTGGTTACACCTCTGTATGACTTCGATAATCCGATCTATCATGCCGAAGAAAAAGGCGAAGAAGATTGTGATCTGCCTGGAGAATTAGCCAGGTTGTTGAAACAAGAGGAGAAGGTGATTCAGCCACACGAGGAGCGAGTTGAGATTTGTTAATCTGGGCACCGAGGAGGTCTAAAAGGAAGTAAAGGTTGGGGCCGCCTTGGAGGCGAGTGTCAAGAGCAGAGGTGATGCCATTCGGTCTCAAGCACGCCGGTGCCACGCATCAGAGAGCTATGGTGACTTTGTTTCATGATATGATTCATCATGAAATCGAATGCTATGTTGATGACATGATAGCAAAGTCCCAAACTGAAGAGGGGCATCTGGCAGATCTGGCCAAGTTGTTTGACTGGTTGAGACAACTCAGACTGAGGTTGAATCCAAATAAGTTCACTTTCGGAGTGCGGTCCGGTAAGTGGCTGAGGTTTATTATGAGCGAAAGAGGAGTCAAGGTTGATCCTGCTAAAAGGAAAAAGTAATACAAGAAATGCCTGAACTGAGAATAGAAAAGGAGGTTCGTGGTTTCTTAGGTAGATTGAACTACATTTCATGGTTCATATCTCATCTAACAGCCACGTGTGAACCCATATTAAAAAAAAGAGTTTAAACGGTCAGGTGGAATGATGATTGCCAGGCGGCATTTGAAAAAAATAAAAGAATAGTTGCAGGAACCTCCGATTGATGTCCCCTGTGAAGGGATGACCGTTAACCCTGTACTTGACAGTCCTCGAGGGGTCTATGGGGTGTGTACTGGGTCAGTATGACGAGTCTGGTCGAAAAGATCATGCAAATCACTACCTTAGCAAAAAGTTTACCGACTGTGAAACAAGGTATTCACTGCTCGAGAAAGCTTGTTGTGCTTTGGCATAGGTTGCTCGCCGACTAAGACAGTATATGCTGGTTCATACCATTTTATGGATTTCCAAGAGGGATCCGATCAAGTATGTATTTTTGAGAAGCCAACATTGAGATCAGCATTGACCAGACGGGTTGCTCGTTGGCAAATGATCTTGACTGAATATGATATTCAGTACACCTCTCAGAAAGCAATCAAGGGGAGTGTATTATCTGATTACCTCGCCCAGCAACCCATAGAGGATTATCAACCGATGAAATTTGAGTTCCCTGATGAGGACATCATGGTTCTCAAATCGAAAGATTGTGAGGAACCGATCTCGAAGGAGGGGCCTGACCCTGAATCCGAACGGATTCTGATGTTTGATGGGGCCGTTAACGTGGATGGTAACGGAGTTGGAGCTGTTGTTGCCCGACTGACATTTGAATGCACCAACAATGTGGGTGAGTGCGAAGCTTGTATCCTGGGTATCGAACCTCGGTGCGTCTACTGGGGCAAAGCCTTTCTCGCTGTGTATGGGACAGAAGCCGTGCTACCAGTCGAGGTCCAGATCCCGTCATTGAGAGTCCCGATGGAGGTAAAATTGGAAGAGGCTGAGTTGATAAGGACTCGGTACGAAGAGTTGAGCCTAATTGAGAAAAAGAGGCTGGCAACCGTTTGTCATGGGCAGTTGTACCAGCAGTGAGTGAAGCGGGCTTTTAACCGAAAGGTGCGACCTCGTGGGTATCATGTGGGAGACGTGGTGTTGAAAAGGATCCTTCCTCCTCAGAACGATCGTCGGGGCAAGTGGACACCCAATCATGAATGCCCATTCGTGGTCAAGAAGGTCTTCTCTGGCGGAGCCTTGTTGTTGACGACCATGGATGGCGAGGATTTTCCATCCCCTGTGAATGCGGACGCAGTTAAAAAATACTTCGTATAAGAGACCCGCTGGACGAAAAGAATAAAATAGTCCAGGCAAAAATGGGCATCCCGGCGAACCAGGAAAAAATGAAAAAGGTTCGGGCAAAAATTAGGGATAAAAAGAAAAAATTGTACACCCGGCAAGTCGAAAACCCCACAAGGGCGGCTTGGGCAAAAAAGGGTATCCCGGTGGACTGAAAACCCGAAAGGGCGGTCCAGGAAAAAGAGGGAATGAAACGAACAACTGCGTCCAGCATGATCGTTTGTACTTTGGTTAAGACACCTGGATAATCACCGGCAGAGATCGGTCGGAAGCGTCTTGTTCAGAAGGCAAAAAGTGCGGAGAGTCTTGAGGACATATGGGGTGTAACCGAGTTGGAACTCGATGAGATCACGGTTTCACATTGCCATTAGGATAGATTTTTCCTTTTGTGCGCAATTACCTCTTTTCAGGGATTGCTTCTGGTGTTTTGCTCAGTCATGAGTCACCTTTTTCAATCAATAAAATGCATGTTCAATTAAATAATTTTGTTTTTGTTTTCATTACCGCTTTGATTGCAAAAACATTCGTTTGTTTTGATAAAGAATCTTTGCATTTTGAGACATAGAGGTCCCTTCCGATGCATGTTTACAAGATTGAAAACATGAAATCTTATTCGGAAGTTTGAATGACCTAGGTGTTGAAATCTTGGCACGCCTGGGGCACGCTTTTGTCTAACGATCTCTTTTGCAGGTGCTGTTGGTTGTTTTCACTCACTTGTAGGTAGTGATGTGAAGCGTTTTGACAAGAGATCCCCACAGAGTCCAATCAGGGACGAGGGATAGAATAACGGTGAAAAGACGGCGAAAGAATGGCGACGATCCTAGAGGGTAATCAAGAAGACTCTTCAAAATCTGAAAACTAGAGAGTTGGCCCGAATCTGAGGAGATCGATTGTCTCGAAGCAGAGAAAAGCCGAGAATACAAGGCGATGAATCAGAAGAGACCGGATGAGTCTGGGAGCTCTCAAAAGTGAAAAGCTGACACTATGGTTGGATGGCGAATGCCAGTGTTCGACGAGTTGACGGACGTTCCGTGTCAAATAGGTCGTATCTCCCCAGCGGGTTCGAGTCGTTATCTCCCCAGCGGATTCGAGAGCGGTGTTTCCTCGGCAACCAGGCCTGAGATTGGTTATCTCCCATAGCAGGGTTGAGAATGTAATCCCCAGCGGTTTGAGAGTGTTATCTCCCCAGCGGATTCGAGATTGGTGTTTCCTCAGCAGCCAGGTTTGAAGGTTGTTGTTTTCCCCAGCGGCTTGAGATTGTTATCTCCCCAGCGGGTTCGAGATCGGCGTTCCCTCAGCAGCCAGGCCTGGAGTTTGCTGTAATCCCCAGCAGGGTTGAGAGTGTTATTTCCCCAGCAAGTCTGAAGGTTGTTGTTTCCCCCACGGAGGTTCGCATTGGTAGTTTTTCCCCAACGAAGTCCCCAAGCGAATCGAGTTCAGTGGAGGTCGTCCCCAGTGAGGATTATCCTTTCCCCAGCAGCAGTGCTATTCCCCAGCAGGGTGGAGATTGGAGCGATATTGAGTTTCTCAGCAGAGTTCCTCGAGATCCCCAGTAGAGTCCCCGGAGGGGATATTTTTTACGCATTCATCATTTAGAAAAGCATAGCATATTGCATCATTAATTGCGTAGCATTTCCATGAGTATCGAGCATTACACCGTAAAATTCATGCAACCGCATTACAAGCATAAGCTAGCCCCAAGCCGTGGTTACCATTCGAGGATTGGTTTAGCTGGTTGGTGAAGATGTTATTCTGAGGAGTTTAGCATCGCGACGTTGGGTCATCTGGGTCGATTTCAGAATTGGTTTTCCCAGCATGGTTGAGAGGTTGGTGTTTTCCCAACAAGTGACTCCCTAGTTGAGTGAGTGTCCCTGCCGTTCTGAGAATGACAAATCAGCAAGTATCCGCAGCAGGATTGTTGTGTTTCCCCACAGAGTTGGGAGATCGAATCGGGAATTGTGTGGTCATCAAAGTGATCACTAGCATTCCCATCAGGAGTTTTCCTCCACTTGCATCTTGCAGGCTTGGATCGTATCCCCAGCAGAGGCGGATCAGTTTTCAACATTTGAATGGCACATTTGCAGCGGTTGCTCTTGACAGCATTCAGAATTGACAATCCCCAGAGAGGTTTATTCCCTCACCCGTCCGTGAAAGGAAAGCGTGACTCCCCATTGTAGTCCCTGGCAAGTGTCTGCCTTATTTGACATAGGTAGATGTCGTCCTTGCGATACTGGTTAGTGTCGTGTTGATCCCCGTGTGGGTCCCTTTTTGGTGTCCGTACGCATCATCTTTCGATGTTGATAAACATCGAGTTTCTTCCCATTCATCCGTTGATGTCTGGTCGTGGTTTCTCTCTTCCCATTCATCCGTTGATGTCTGGTCGTGGTTTCTCTTCCCATTCATCCGTTGATGTCTGGTCGTGGTTTCTCTTCCCATTCATCCGTTGATGTCTGGTCGTGGTTTCTCTTCCCATTCATTTGTTGATGTCTGGTCGTGGTTTCTCTTCCCATTCATCCGTTGATGTCTGGTCGTGGTTTCTCTTCCCATTCATTCGTTGATGTCTGGTCGTGGTTTCTTTTTCCCATTCATCCGTTGATGTCTGGTCGTGGTTTCTCTTCCCATTCATCCGTTGATGTCTGGTTGTGGTTTCTTTTTCCCATTCGTCTGTTGATGTCTGGTGGTGGTTTCTTTTCCCATTCATCCGTTGATGTCTGGTCGTGGTTTCTCTTCCCATTCATCCATTGATGTCTGGTCGTGGTTTCTCTTCCCATTCATCCGTTGATGTCTGGTCGTGGTTTCTCTTCCCATTCATCCGTTGATGTATGGTCGTGGTTTCTCTTCCCATTCATCCGTTGATGTCTGGTCGTGGTTTCTCTTCCCATTCATCCGTTGATGTCTGGTCGTGGTTTCTTTTTCCCATTCATCCGTTGATGTTTGGTCGTGGTTTCTCTTCCCATTCATCCGTTGATGTCTGGTCGTGGTTTCTTTTTCCCATTCGTCTGTTGATGTCTGGTCGTGGTTTCTTTTCCCATTCATCCGTTGATGTCTGGTCGTGGTTTCTCTTCCCATTCATCCGTTGATGTCTGGTCGTGGTTTCTCTTCCCATTCATCCATTGATGTCTGGTTGTGGTTTCTCTTCCCAATCGTCTGTTGATGTCTGGTCGTGGTTTCTTTTCCCATTCATCAGTTGATGTCTGGTCGTGGTTTCTCCTTCCCATTCATCCGTTGATGTCTGGTCGTGGTTTCTCTTCCCATTCATCCGTTGATGTCTGGTCGTGGTTTCTTTTCCCATTCATCTGTTGATGTCTGGTCGTGGTTTCTCTTCCCATTCATCCGTTGAAGTCTGGTCGTGGTTTCTCTTCCCATTCATCCGTTGATGTCTGGTCGTGGTTTCTTTTTCCCATTCATCCGTTGATGTCGGGTCGTGGTTTCTCTTCCCATTGATCCGTTGATGTCTGGTCGTGGTTTCTCTCTTCCTATTCATCCGTTAATGTCTAATCGTGGTTCCTTTCTCCCCAGTCATCGGTAAGTGTCTAGTCATGTATCTTTCCGTTGATAAATATCAAACTCCCCAGTAGAGTCATCATTGAGCGTCTGGTCTTGTTCCAGTCGTAAACATCTTTTTCCTTCTAGTGAAAGCCGTCATCTGGTAAATGTGCCTCGCTTTCCTTGATATCCGTGTATATCAAGTCTCCATAGTGAAAGCCGCCATCTGGTAAATGTGCCTCGCTTTCCTTGATATCCGTGTATATCAAGTCTCCCCAGTGAAAGCCGCCATCTGGTAAATGTGCCTCGCTTTCCTTGATATCCGCGTATATCAAGGCTCTCCAGTGAAAGCCGCCATCTGGTAAATGTGCCTCGCTTTCCTTGATATACGCTTATATCAAGTCTCTCCAGTGAAAGCCGCCATCTGGTAAATGTGCCTCGCTTTCCTTGATATCCACATATATCAAGTCTCTCCAGTGAAAGCCGCCATCTGGTAAATGTGCCTCGCTTTCCTTGATATCCGCGTATCAAGTCTCTCCAGTGAAAGCCGCCATCTGGTAAATGTGCCTCGCTTTCCTTGATATCCGTGTATATCAAGTCTCCCCAGTGAAAGCCGCCATCTGGTAAATGTGCCTCGCTTTCCTTGATATACGCGTATATCAAGTCTCTCCAGTGAAAGCCGCCATCTGGTAAATGTGCCTCGCTTTCCTTGATATCCACATATATCAAGTCTCTCCAGTGAAAGCCGCCATCTGGTAAATGTGCCTCGCTTTCCTTGATATCCGCGTATCAAGTCTCTCCAGTGAAAACCGCCATCTGGTAAATGTGCCTCGCTTTCCTTGATATCCGTGTATATCAAGTCTCCCCAGTGAAAGCCGCCATCTGGTAAATGTGCCTCGCTTTCCTTGATATCCGCGTATATCAAGTCTCCCCTGTGAAAGCCGCCATCTGGTAAATGTGCCTCGCTTTCCTTGATATCCGTGTATATCAAGTCTCCCCAGTGAAAGCCGCCATCTGGTAAATGTGCCTCGCTTTCCTTGATATCCGCGTATATCAAGTCTCCCCAGTGAAAGCCACCATCTGGTAAATGTGCCTCGCTTTCCTTGATATCCGTGTATATCAAGTCTCCCCAGTGAAAGCCGCCATCTGGTAAATGTGCCTCGCTTTCCTTGATATCCGTGTATATCAAGTCTCCCCAGTGAAAGCCGTCATCAGTAAATGTGCCTCGCTTTCCTTTGACCTCGGAAGATATCAAATCCTGCAGTGGAAGCCGCCATCAGTAAATGAGCCTCGCTTCCTTCACTTCGTCCCCGGCAGAGTGCAAATTCTAAGGTTCTTTTGGTATTCAATCCCTGTTTACCTTGAAAGTCTGATAGCCGTTGCTCTCATCCATTCAGGTTCCCAGCTGATTGAATAGGGGCAGCTGTAGCACCTCAAATTTGCACCCCCATTCATGCATTCATTTCATTTTTTTAGGTCATAAATCATTTCATATTGCATTGCATCATATCCATAAGCACTGGCATCAAGAGAATCATCAGTACAAAAGGGCAAGTTCTCCTTGAGGTAAAGGCCACAATTTTGAAGAGCTTATATGAGCCAAGGTTCATTTTGAAGCAACTTTGCCAAGTGCTAGAGACTCAAAGTCATCAGTGCATGTTCAGGTCATCTGAGGCCCATAAAAGTCAACTGTACAGTCAACTGAGGGCTAGGGGGTGGAGCAATGGGTTGAGACACTTCATTCATGTCCAAAAGAGGGTTATTCATCATGTCAAACATCTAGCTTGAAGATTTTGAAGTCAAATCAAAAGTTTCCAAAAATGGAAAGTGACTTGTAATTTCAAGTTTCCAAAAATGGCAAGTTTTTGGACCACATTCAACTTGACTTTCCAACATAAAAGAAGCTTCAAATGAAATTTTGGTCAACATGAAAGTTGAAGATCTTTCTCTTCCATTTCCAAAAAGTCCATGATCATGAGTATCTGATGAAGGGTTGAGAAGTTATGAGCAAATGATCACCAAGTGTGCATGAAACTTCAAAGTGCCATAACTTTTGATCCAAAACTCCAATTTAAGTCACTCTTTTTGCATATTGCTTCTCATGACCAATATTTTCCAAATCCATCATTGCATTGCATGAAATAATATCACATGATCATTTGGCCATGCATGAACATTTTGGAGGGAAATTGCCTAATTCAAATTTGGTGCATCATACATGCTTAATTCCAATCCAATTGTGTTCATGAAAGGATTTTAGATGATTTTATACACTCATGTGGCATTGTTCACGTCCATTTTGCCATGCATAAGGTGCAATTACCAATTTTGCATTACACTCCATATTTCATTAACTTTTCATTAGCCAAGCCTAATTATCATTAGCAAGGTAATTAACATGTCATATATAAGCTTAATCATAACAGAATTGTTCAGATTACAACTTCTAGATCTAGAAAATTTTCATTCCCTCCAAATTTTCTCTCAATTGAAACTTCAAATTTTTGCACACAACTCATTGATTTTACTGCATATTTGTGTTCATTGAGTGTGATTGATGAAGAATCAAGCATTGATTTGAAGATTTTGGCCAAGATTCATGCACATCAAGCTCATGAAGATGAACATGGAAGTTGCAAATTAATCAAGATCCAAGCCATTTCAAGTGAGATTTCGTGCACAAAGCGTCATAACAAGAGTAGAGGAGAAGATCTGGACATTGCTGGAGCTTGAATTCACTGTTTCATCATTCTGCTCTTCAAGAAGGTTGGATTTCGAACCTCATGATTCTTGATTTTATTGCCATAATTGTGTAGAGTTTTTGTCACTGATCATCCTGATATAAATAGTTTTGGATTTGGTGAAATATTGCATGAGATATGTTGGATTAAAGTTTTGCCATGCATAATGTTTTCCTTCGATTTGCATTATTCATGGAGTTATAGGCCTAGATAATGATAAATCCATGTTCCTGGCTTCGAGACGGTTCTAATGATATATGCCATGCGTAATTCTAGATTTTTTTTGATGAATGTCACTGTTCCTCCGCCAGTCTCGCCGGAGAAGAAGGCTGAGCTCCTCCACCAGCCGCCGTCTGCAATTGATTGCTAGGGTTTGTTCCTAGCTGGCGCCACGCATGCGCCTGTTGGTGTAACCATTGGTCCGCATCCTTTGACCAGCGCCTCGTGGCATTTGACCTGATGACTGGGCGCCACATCAATTAGTGGAACGCTGCGTTTCACTATTGAACACGCTCACAACCCTGCATTCCTCTGTTCGATTCCGGCGTTCGTTTGATTTGCATTTTCTCAATTGTTTTATTTAAGCGCTTCTATGACCTTGCAAACCCTGGTTCGAATCTCTGCCATGTATTTTTGAATTAATTCCATGCGCTTGTTTTACCTTGAATACCATGGTTCGATCCTTGGCAATTGTTACTTTGTGAATTTGTTTTTTTGATGCGCTTCTATTAACCTCATGGTCATGTGTTCAATACTCTGTCACAATATTTTCTGAATTAATTTTTCCAGCGCCTCTATTAATCTACATGTCCTGGGTTCAATTCCCACTGACTGTATATTTTCAAATTTATTTCACCATTTCTTTTTCCCTCCATATTTTCTCATGCATTATTCATGTTATTTCAATATTATTTCATCAAATTCAAAAAATCACTAAAAATAGAAAATGATTCCAAATAAATCCAAACTTTTTTCTACATGTTCATTTGAATGGCTTTTATTTTGTGATGTGAATTTCTGGATTTGTGCCTTGCTGGAATTTTGAATATGCTTAGTTATTTGAACATGATGCAAAAAATGACATGTTGTGATATTTGACTTGTGAAATGCTCATACTTTCTCCAATTGCTTTGAAATTTGATATGCTGATTCATAACATGTTACATGATTTTTGAGCTTTTGTTTGGTATTTTTAGCATATTCCATCTCTGTTTTGGACACATGGATGTATGGTGTGACAATGTGTGTCACACATGTGGATGTTGATCTTGTTCATTTTCATTCCTAGGCCATTTGACATCCTCTGATTCTAAATTTTTGCATGATGATTGTGTTTAACATGTGGAGCTCACATAAAATTTTTCATGATTATTGGATTCATTTCTGTTTTAATATGGAATTTCTCTTCTTGATGTCCAATTGTGTGCACCTTTGCTTCCTATTGCCTCATCTTGCTCAATTGATGGCCTTGACTTATGATTTGGCTTTGGTCCTTTTTATGACATGTTCTTATTTGATTGAATGTGCCTCATGTGGAATATCAACTTCTGTTTTGACTTTTTGCTTTGCCTTTGACCCTAGTCTTTGTACTAGTGGTTTGTACTCACCTTTTGAGCTTTGTATTTCAGGTTCAAGCAATTAGCTCTAGTGGTTGATGTGATCTCATTACTTGAGATACAAGTTTGCTTTGTACACTAACCTTGGTTGTGTTGTAGGTCCCTTGGTGATGAACTCACTTGAGTTGTTTACGCATAGGACTTGTATTGTGCACATATTGGAAAAGTACCACTGTTGATTGACTGTTTGGTTTGTCTGAATACAATATTGACTTGTTTGACTTTTGTACAGGTACATTAGTCGCTTTTAGCTCATTGCTTGAGCTTTTCTTTGCTTGTGGTTGGTTTACCACCTAGGTAATCATTCTCTAACTCCATGTAGTCTGGAACCCCTGTCGTTTCTTTTGGCAGGCATTTGGCTGAAGTCCTCCTTAAGAGGCAATGATTGTGTTTGTTTACTTTTGTGCTAAAGACCTCCTTGTTGAGGCATGTTACTTAAGTCCTCCTAAGTGAAGAGGTAATTGGCAGATAGAAGGGACTAGCAATCAGTCCCCTGTTAATCGTTGAGTCGTTCATTATGCTCGCACTACGTGCTGAGGCTCTTGAACCTAACCCAAGATCCTTGTATATAGAGTCAGTCAAGTGGAGTAGGGTCCCACATTCTGGATCCCCATGTTTTCATTGATTGAAGCTCACCCAGGCCCGAGTTAAGAGCTATGAGGTCTTATCCTCATTACCTTTCATCTGCTCACCCTGACGGTCAATGTCAGTGGTTAAGAGCCTTAGATACTCTTCCAGTTGGCTTGTTTGTCGAGGTTGATATGACCCCTCTTGACTAAAGCCCGACTTGTTTGTCGAGGTTGATATGACCCCTTGACAAAAGCCTTACCCTTGGATGTTTGAGCCCCTTGTTGGTGTGTTTACTTCATGCACTTGTTTTTGTGTGGTGTGATTGTGTCCCCATGGGATTGCTAGACTTCACATAGTCTCTCGTTTGCATGTCCATTAAGGTAGCACGGTCCCTTCGTCTAGGACTTCCTTTCTGGTGTGAGCATTCCTAAAACACAAACAAACTTGATCTTCTCTTAAGGACACGTTAACTCCTTCTACTACAGGTGAGTAAGTCTCCCAAGGTCGAGCATCCGGTAGATTGCGAAGTAACGTCGTTCATCTAAAAAACACGAAAACAAACAGAAATAGTTTAGCCGAACTACGACAACTCTGATTCTCATGTTCAGATGAGATACGTAGGCATGATATGCGATGTCTTGTCGAGTTTGACTGACTACTAACACTAATCCTTGCTGGTTTTCTCCCTCGCTGCGATTCCTTTCTCTCGCCCTCGTTGCGATTGAGACATTCTTTTCCTCTTGCCCTAGTTGCAATCGAGACCCTTCTTCTTTTCGTGTCCATTTGTTTGGAGCCGGATGTAAGACCAGCCATTGGCATTCCGTTTCCTGTTGGCGTTTGCTTGTCCGGAGTCTGATGTAAGTCCATCTATTGGCATTCGGTTTCCCGTTTGTTTGTCGTTTGTTCGGAGTCTGATTTAAGTCCATCTATTGGCATTTGGTTTCCTGTTTGCGTTTGCTTGTCTGGAGTTGGATGTAAGCCCATTTATTGGCATTCCGTTTCCAGTTGTGTGTTTCGTTTGACGTCTTAGCGTCTCCTTTCAGCATTTTGTTTCGGCGTGCGTTAGCCGAGCTACGAGTGCTCTGATTCTTTCTCTGGTTAGAGAAGATACGTATGCATATGATGCGATGTCCTAGCGAGCATGTTCCCCATTTCCCCGAACTACGTCGACTCTGATGTTTGTTTCTGACAAACTACGTAGGCCCAGGATGCGACATCCTGCCGAGTCCACTTCCTCCATTTTCTTTCACCTGTTTTATTATTCCAGTGTGTGTGCATTATTTGAGTAGTTTCTTAGCAACCTTATTCTATTCTTTTGAGCGTGGATCCCGTCGAGTACGACGGACGTGAGGGGTGCTAATACCTTCCCCTTGCGTAACCGACTCCCGTACCTTGCAATCTCTGGTCGTAAGACCATTCCTTTTCCCTTTTTCAGGTTTACTTCGAGCGTTTCCTTTCCCTCCTTTGGGATAAATAACGCACGGTGGCGGCTCTGTGTCTTTTCCCGCCGGTTGTTTTTCTCGTATGCGACACCATTCTATCAAATAAATTTGAGCCTTTTATCCAATTATTGGCACTCTTATCTGTTTCTATTCAACAAATGTTTTGCCTGTTTTGATTAAGAAAATATCATTGTTTTAAACGATCAAATTTTTTATAATTTGTTTTTAAACAAAGTGAACATTCACAATGACGAAAGGATACTTAGGAGATCCTCAGTGCTCTCCCAAGGGTGGTACGATCCCCAACAGGGTAAGATTTTTGTCCATATTCCTAGCATGACTGTATCTCCTCCCTCCGGAACCCCTTGTGGTTTATCCTACCAAGTGGATTGCTTGTTGAGAGTCAGCTCTCTTCCCTTCAGCAGAGTAGCAATCTTTCTTCCTCAGCAGCTTGGATCTCTTTGGGCAAGAGCGGTATTTGGTGGTTGATCCCGATAAATCCTTTATCTCCTCGGATAGATTCCCCAGTAGATTTGTTGGTGTGGTGGACCTTGTCTGTGATAACTCTCGTCCCCAACTGGAATGATTGATGATTCATCCCTTGCAGAGTTCTTTGCTTCCTAGTATCTCTGATCCCCAGCAGATTGGATACTCCCCGGTGAACTTGGCTTTCTCTCTTGAGATGTAGTACCGGGTGGTTGATTCCTGAACCTGGTGGTGTTAGATATGTCTGTTTGTCAACATACATCATACATAAACCACGCACATACATGCATAATTATAATATTTAGATATTCATGTTGCATTCTTTGCCATATATCGTTGTTTGCTGTCTCCTGCTATTTGGTGATATACTTCCCCGAGCAGATGTGTGTGTCTGATCTCTCCATATAGAGTCAGCTCCATAGGCAGAAAGCGTCTATCCTTTCTTCCATATTCCCCACCGGGTTATATCCTCGTGGATGTCGATTGTTTTGTTCCTTCCCGACACATATACTGGGATGGTTTTCCCCATTGAGTTATATCCTCACCAGAACAAGTCTTGATTTGGTGTACCTATCTAGTTTGATCCTTGATCGGTCTCTTGAGACTCTTTTCCTGTTTCCCCGTGGTAAATGAATAATTGCTCAATAATTAGTAATTATTATCCCCGGCGGAGTCTGTGTTTCTCTACCCTCATACCGGTAGTTGTAAACCCTATTTCTTCCCTTTTTGTAGAGTAACTATTTCTTCTCATCTTTAATTGGTGACAGTTATCTTCATCAAATATTCGGTGATGATATCCCCTCATCTGCTTGGATAATTGCCCTGATTACGCAATTTATCCCCAGCAGGTCATCTCTCGTCTACCTTGTTGTTATTGGTAACGATTGTTTCTCCCCTGAATTGGTCATCATTATATACCTAGTTTCGGTATCCCGATGCCTTTTCTTTTCGGTCGATTTATCCTTTATTAACCCAGTAACCGGTTGTGGATAATCGTCCATGCGAGTATATTATCTACGTTCTGACGGTAATAGATAGTATATCTCATGCACTCTCGGGTCTGAAGCCTTTTGTTCTTCCCCAGTTGAGTAAGATTCGTATCCCCTTTGTGGAGTCGAATATCCATCCTATAATCGAGTTTGCTTTTAGCCCTCTTTTGGATGATGAGTGTTTTGGGAATATTCCCCAATTCACGCCTTGGTTGGTCACCTATTATATGCCCAGTAACCGGTATCCCTGGTGTTCCTTCCTCTCTGCTCCCTATTATGACTTTTTGTCCCCTGTGGAGTCAGAATCCCTGAGTTGAAGTATACCTTTTAGGTTTTCCTCAGACGTTTTGAAGTTTTGATATCTCTCACCCTTATACCGGTCTTGGATATTCATCTCTTCCTGAGCATGTTGTATCTCTCACCCTCATACCTGGCGTTCAGATCACATGTCTCCTTGAGCTTATTACCCAGTAACCGGTAATACCTCGTCCCGCTGCTTCCCCAGGAGTGTCCTTGTGGACATCCCCAGCGAAGTCCCTTAGTGGATTGTTTTCATCCGGATTTTATCCGAAGTATCCGCTGTGGATAGTTTTTTGTTGTATTGGCATATTCCCCAATACATGCATCTTCGAGTCAGCTCGAGTCTTTCCATTGGATCTTTTCCCTTTGGAATTATGTTCCCCACGCTTTGAGTCGTGACCTGCTCGTGCATTTTTATCCCTTTTCTATCCCCAGGAGAGTCCCCAGGGTCTTTGTCCCATGGAGTGAATGACTCATATGGATTATCAGTGGCTTCTGATTTCTTTGCTTTTGTGGACACATATCTCCACAGAGTGTTACCATTTTTCATACCTACATTTGCATCATGAGGTCTCTTAGGGACCAAAATTCGTCTCTTTGTTATTATTTAAGCCCATTCTACCCCGTCCAGACGAAGATTTTAACCTTCACTTCTCCGGCTAGAATGACCTTAAATAGGGGCATCTGTAAGACCCTAATTTTGACCCTAAGATCCCTCATGGCATCATAACATTGCATTTGCATTGCCTCAAGGATCTTTAGCATCTTGGTTCCCTTTGCCTTTGGGTGGGACTCCTTGTGATTGATTTGAGATCACCAAGCATGCTTGAATTATACATCATTGTTTCTCTTACTTTTGTTTACTAACCAAAAGCACAAAAATGTGTCACTAACATCTTTTGTTTGAAGCTTGAGTATCATCCAAGACACTTTGTGGGTTCTATTTAGATGATCAGTCAACACAAGAGAATGACTTGAGATACTTCCAATAGGTTCAAATGGGGTATATTCGTCAGTCAAAACGTTAATCTTGAAGGAGCAAAAGTTTGTTCATGAGTTGTCATGCTCGCTAGGCGAGCAGAATGGGTCGCCTAGCGAGTCCCAAGGAAAGCCACCAAAATCACCTACGCTTAGAGGAATTTCTTGAACTGTCATGCTCGCTAGACGAAGCCCACGTGTTAAAAAAAAACGAAAAACGAAAAAAAACGAAAAACGAAAAAAATAAAAAAAATAAAAAAATAAAATATAACAGAAATTTTTTGGACTTGGGCCTCTCTCATTTGAGCCCACAGGTCCACAAAAATCAGGTTATAAATTCAGAGTTTCAGTGAAACAAAAGGCCATTCTATTCCTATTACCCTGGCAGGAAAAAGATAGTGAAAGAAGAGCTAACAGAGTTCAGAGCAACCTCCTGAGACTGAAGGGAACTCATCTGCAAAGAACCAATTCCCTCTCATATAAACCCTAAGAGTGCTTTGCAAACCCAACCGGGCAATTCAATTTCGTTCGATCTCTCCAGTCAGGTTTGCCTTATTCCCATTACTTTATGCTTTTAATTTGAATGCTCTGAATGTATGAGGTATTATGGGTGAATTTGATACCCTTTTGATGCATGTGTTTGACAAGAGGTTTAGGCCTCCTGCCCTTGGTTGCTTTTTGTGAGCTTTTTGCGAATTTTAATGGCATGATTCATGTGGTTACATTTTGATTTGGGGGCAACTCTTGATTACCCTATCTTGTTTCTCTAACCTGTTTGTTGAGTTTTGTTTTATGAGGGCTCATATGACTCTTGCAGAGATGGCTTTCCTGGTGTTCCACTTTATTTGTGGGGTACCACCTAGAGGTCTATTCCGATTACCTGTACTGACTCGCTTTCTTTGATGGTGTTTAGCTTGGAAGAGTCTTTGGGTTTCTTATTTATCTAATTGATGTTACTTCGGATCTTTATCCGTACGGTAGATCTCTCGATCCCTTTACTTTTCCCGCATGTTACCGATTTCTTAGGTTTCGTATAGCCTCTCGTGGCATGTCATTTAAGGTAGCGCGGTTCCTTCATCTAGGACTGCCTTTTTGCATGAGCATCCCTAAACACCCCAAACTCATTGATTTTTCTTCTCCTAAGAACATGTTATCTCCTTCTACTACAGGCGAGTAAGTCTCCAAAGGTCGAGCATCCGGTAGATTGCGTAGTAACGTCGTTCACCCCAAAACACAACCCTTACCCCGTAGTTAGTCGAACTACGTTTTCCTCTGATTTTCATCCCAGATGAGATACGTAGGCATAAGATGCGATGTCTTAGCGAGCACACTCCTCTTTAACCCATAGGTAGCCGAGCTACGAAGACTCTGATTCTCAGATTCAGATGAGATACGTATGCAGTGGATGTGACGTCCGTGCGAGTCATTTTCTTTTGACCCTTCTTTTAGTAAGTAGTACATTAGATAAACATACACGCTTTTCTCATCCCTTCAATCATGTTTGCACAAATGAATTTTAAAAAAAAAACAATAACCTTTGCAACAAATGTGAAAAGGGCTCCCTAGGA
This sequence comes from Lathyrus oleraceus, assembly GCF_024323335.1. Taxonomy (NCBI): domain Eukaryota; kingdom Viridiplantae; phylum Streptophyta; class Magnoliopsida; order Fabales; family Fabaceae; genus Lathyrus; species Lathyrus oleraceus. The sequence continues at coordinate 406,531,155 of NC_066582.1, forward strand.
GTACCTAGGATGCTTTGGGTGCCTAACACCTTCCCATTGCATAACCAACCCCCTTACCCAGATCTCTGACATTTTTACTAGTTTTTGATTCGATAAAACTTTTAGGTTTTTGTTCGCTTTCTAACCATTCCTTTGGATAAATAGAAGTGCGGTGGCGACTCGACTTGTATGATTTACCTTGGATTTAGTCAATATCTCTAATGGTAACGAATACCCCGCTACAGGGATCACCACCCAAATTGGGTTTGGGGAATGAGTTAAATCTCTTGAGTGATCCTCCAAGCTTTGTGGGATTCTTGAGGATGGAATTAGGGTTAAGGTGGCTTGGGCACACCTTAACATGGCCCGAGGGTCTTAAATCTTCACAAACGAATCGCATGCCTTGAATTTGTGGATTATTGTGGATTGTGAAGTATATATGCATATGAGATGACATGCGTGGTACGTGTGCTCATGAATTAGGATTTAAGAAGGTTATATAGGGTAGGGTAAATTTGAGGGTATGACATCCATGAATCAAGAGAACCAATTTTTTAGGTTTTTTTTTTCCTTTATTAATGTCTTTAAGAGAAAAAGAAGTCCAAATGAACAAAGAGCAAATAGCATAAGCATAAATAATATGAGATGCGATGATAAAATAAAAGCATAAAGTAAATATAAAGAAATAAAAACATAAGATAAATGACATTAAAGTAAAGTTAATGTAATAATATGTTAGTAAGTTGTGTTCCTAAAATAGAAAGACAATTGGTCATTTTTGGGAGAATACTAAACTATTCATCCACAAGTATGAAAATATGGACCTCTACATCACCATGAGAAGGACTCCAACTTGGATAAAATTAACAAGTATGCCGCTAGCTCTCTCAGGTGAAAAGGAAGCAATATTTTTCATACAATACCATGAGGAGTAGGAGACTTACAATCTCACTTATGAAAATCACTTACTTTTCTGATTCAGGACAAATTTAGCGTCATGTTAAGTAATCGTAATTGGACTTATGTAGAAGTCACAACTATTTGAGGTCGGTCAATAATAATGTTTGTGTTAATACATGCTAGAGAAATTATATGTAAATCATTCTCCTAAAGCTATGCCACACAAAAAGAAAAGAGGATGGAAAACACAAAGGCTAGGAGGGTGGTCCATTACATCAATCCATACTTCATGATACTTAGGACAAACTTATGTATCAATCTAAAGTACCTTAAATGATCCATGATTAATTATGAGGTAGATTTGAAATGATGAAAGTTCATCAAGTACCAATCCACACATCATGAACAAGATGGACACAAACCATCCAATTGATCAAGAGAAAACAAGGAAGCGAAAGAGATCAAGAATAAGAAGACAAGAGAAACCAAACCCAAATTGGGCACTTCAGAAAGTCTCAGAGCTTGGGAATTGTTTCAAAAGCTTCAGAGAAGATCGAAGGTGCTAATGGAATCAAGAAATTGGATTGAAACAAGCTGGAAAACAAAACACGATAGCTCAATTTTCTAGAAAAAATTCAGAGTGAAGCATGGGTTCTTTGGCTCTCGAAAGCTTGGTAATGAAGAAAATATATTTCTCTAGGGATTATATTGGGATCCAAATACATGTGAAATGATGCTCAATTCGTGCAAAACGAATTGCTCATGATGTGTGAAAAGTGTAACTTGCAAAACCATCAAAACTCAGCCAAAACATGCATTTTATGAGTCAATTAACTTCTGGAGACTTGATTAAACATGTTTAGGTCCAAAACATGTGGTGATTGGGATTGAAATTGAGAATTAGTAAAGTTTAGAATTCGGATCATGGTGAGTTCTTCAGTTCCAAGTCACTATAACTCAATGGGGCATCTTGCTCAGAAGGCTTTTTGATCCCGTTCTTCTTGCAATTTGTTGACATCATATCAAAGATCACAATGTGCCAAGAATGATTGCATTTGGATGCTTGAGCATAAAGTTGTGGCATGTTAAAGTTGGCCTACAAATATGGTAATGCAACTTGAAAAATTCTAAGTCCCAAATGGATGAAAATGACCTGTAATGTCTCAAAGAATTCCATGGCATTCCAAGGACAATTTGACTTTGATCCTTGAATAAAACTTATAGAGGGCATCACAAATGATATTTTTCAAAAAGAATCAGCATCAAATGTTGAAAATTGAAGAAGTTTTAATCCTTGAAAGTTGAGAAAAAAGTCACTTGAAAATAGGTCAAATTTCACTAAGTCCACAAATGACCTATAATGTCTTCAAACTTTTGATGATACTCTAAGCATAATTTGCTATTGTAATCTAAATATAAGTTGTAGAGGATACTGAGAAGAGTCATATGCAAAAAGAAGCATTAAATTTTTTTAAGGATTGAAGGAGTTGTGATCCTTTGAACTTTGATTTCAAATGTTGACTTTTTGGTCAAACCTTTTGGAATAAACTTGTGCACTTAGACTTTTCTTGCATTTCAAGGTACATGGATGATCATATGAACTCAAAATAAGGTGTCCTTGAATGTATTTTGATTTAATTTCTCAAAGTATGAAGTAACTTGTTGAAGAAGGCAAGGAAATAAACACATGAACCTTTGGCTATTTTTTAGAAATAAGCAACCAAGTTTGAGGTACTCTTGATCAAAATGAGATTGAAAAATGCTTGAGAACCCTAGATATCATGCTTTGAGAAATTAGCCCCTTTAGAATCAATGGTTGACCACACTTTGACCTGAGGAATCAACAAAACCCTAGCCGAGGAACCATGCTTGATGCTCTTGATGAAAAGCCCTACCTTGCACAATAAACTTAAAGAAAACTAGACATATTTTTGCTATTTTGGTTATTGGTTAGATAAGAAATGGACATATAAACACAAAGGTAAAACACCAACAAAGAGGTGCTTGATGATCCCTGCAAAAGGCAAACCCAAAGATGAGAGGGAGAGGACAAAGATACGACCTTGTTTGTATGCAAGGATGTAAATGATATGTGGGATCTTAGGGTTAAAAATTAGGGTAGGACAGAAGCCCCTATTTAAGTTTCTTCAATTTGGAGATATGAATATTAAAATCTACGTCTCGACGAGATTGAAGAGACTTAAATACAAAAGACCCAATGTTTGGTCCTAAGATACCACAAAAATGCTTATGATATGATATAAATGCAGAGAAGGATCTCTGTGAGGAATATAGCGCCACAAGACAAAGAACTGTTGGAGAAAAGAGAAGACTGAAATTCTGCAGGGGAATAATAGATGACAAAGGGGGACCCAGCTGGGGACAAACAAAGTTCCACAAGGGAAAATGAAAGACGTGCAGACAAAACTATGGCACGAAACTGCTGGAGACAAAGGGATATCCTCGAGGAAAATAAAGCACCTGGAAATGACTCGACTCAGGAATAACTATTGTATTGGAAAAAAACCAATCACAGTTAGAAACCAAACGAACCAAAGACCCAACGGGGGAAGACTTATCAAAGTGAGACTCCGCCGGGGAAAAGATCAATCTAAGGGGATGCTCAACTTCACTAGGGGGAGAAATAGCCTAACTATCAAGTAAGTGATAACTTAACAAAGGTAATAAGCTCGAAAGGAAAGAATACCAACTACCATCCAAGGGATAGCTTAACAAGGTAACCAACCAAAAGTAAGAAAAATATTACCTAACTATCAGCCACACAATAGCTTACCAAAGGTAATAAGCCCAAAAGGAAAAATTGCCAACTACTAGCCAAGTGATAGCTTAACAAGGTAACCAACCAAAGGTAAGAAAAATATTATCTAACTATCAGCCACATGATAACTTAACAAAGGTAATAAGCCCCAAAGGAAAGATTACCAACTATCAGCCAAGTGATAGCTTAACAAGGTAACCAACCAAAGGTAATAAAAATATTACCTAACTATCATCCACGTGATAGCTTAACAAAGATAATAAGCCCAAAAGAAAAGATTACCAACTATCAGCCAAGTGATAGCTTAACAAGGTAACCATCCAAAGGTAAGAGAAATATTACCTAACTATCAGCCACATAACTTAACAAAGGTAATAAGCCCAAACGGAAATTTTACCAACTACCAGCCAAGTGATAAATTAACAAGTTAACCATCCAAATGTAAGAGAAATATTACCTAACTATCAACCACGTGATAACTTAACAAAGGTAATAAGCCCAAAAAGAAAGATTACCAACTACCAGCCAAGTGATAACTTAACAAGGTAATCATCCAAAGGTAAGATAAATATTACCTAAGTATCAACCACGTGATAGATTAACAAAGGTAATAAACTCCAGGGACCAAAGTTCAACTCAGGAATAAACTGGAGAGAAACGGTCAAAGAAGACTCAATCTAATAAGGAAATAAACTCAACATGGGATTAATTCCATCCAGATGATTAAATGGAAAGGAAAACTGAAACAAAACCTTCCACGAGGATCAAACTCCATGGGGAATTAGAAAGGATAAATTCTTTCTGCTTAAGGTCGACACTCTATTGGAGAGAGGACGCAGACACTTTGCATGGAGAAATTAGACCAGAGAGCGGGGAATGCACCAAGAAATGCAAGATTCACAAATAAACACCATGATGTTATGCATATGCGTATGAACATGTGTATGAATATGCTGACAAAACATGCACAAAGGGTTAGATCGATAACACAATATAACCTTATACTCGACTAATCTCAACAAGATAGAGATGCTACTGGATATCTTGTGATTGGAAAAATAGCAAGTGTACTATTTTTCCTATTATAATAATAAAGGGGAAATTCCCCGAATGTCGATCTCAAGGACTGCAAGTCAATATCAAGTTCAAATTATCGTTCAATTAAACAAAAACTATTGTTGGGGGTTTTTAGATTAAGATATAAAAATAAAGGCAAAAGGAAATAATACTGTAAAAATAAGGGTTTGCAAGGTATGAGGAACAATGCTAGGGAAGGGGTATGATTTGTCCCTGTAACAACTCTGAGTCACTATTGCATCAAGAAATATCAATTACTACAAGTTATCAAGGGTATTTTCTCCCAAGTCCTTGGTGAGAAAACCTTTAATCGTTCTACCCTAATTTCTATGTCCATAGGCAATTAGGGTGAGGTTAAGCTTTATTATATCAAGAATGCTCCGATTCATACAGGGTATCATTAGTCCTATGTGATATCTATTGTAGAGTAATCTTATGAAAACCTTACCAATGGAGGTCCAACCTAATTGATAACCACACAACAATCTCGATTGATCCGAAAGAGAAAACATTAAACACATCAAAAGATTACCATAAAAATAATATTATAAATACAATCGTAAACTCATAGTCATTACAACTCTAAATCAGGGACACCCCCTAGCATTGGGGGGTTTAGCTACTCATATTGTTCAAAATAAATTCATCATAAAAATTACACATTACAAGTAATTGGATGACTTGGATCTTCAATCGCTTCCGCTCATGAAAACCTCCCGCTCTCTGAATTCCGTGATCTCTATAACCCTTGCTCGTCTGACAATACTATGTTCGCCTCCTTCCAAGATGATATTTTCTCTTGTAGAACTCTCCTAATATAGTGAAAAATCCCTGGGCAAAAGGTGGAAATCTCCAAAACGTCCATGTAGCTCAAGCCCGATGAAAAGCCCAAAAACGAGAAAAATATGTGCCTCGGCTAACACGGCCCGTGTCAGCTGACACGGGTGGCCGTGTCAGCTGTCTGTCCTGCCTGACACGCCCAAGGCGCTTCACTATGCCCTCCGGTTGACCTGACACGGCCGACCATGTCAGGCTTCTGTCTTTGGTTCCTTCATGATTTGATCTGCCTTCTGCTTGACACGGCCCATGTCAGGTGACACGGGTGGCCGTGTTAGGCCTCCTGTGCTGAGTATTTTCCTTTCTTCACTTTCCAGAACTTCTCATTATCTCGCATCGAATCCCTCAGATCTTCTACTTGAACCTTAAGGAAAAAAACACAGACAACCCATGCATAAAATCGCGAAAACATAAAATAAAACTGACAGTTAATAAAAATGCTAAAATAACTTACGGAAATGAAAATTAACTTTATAGGTACCATAATGCATGCACAGTGTCTCAAAATCCTTGGTTTCTTGTCGGCTAAGCAACGAAAGCATAGTGAAAATGGTGACCGATCACAACCCCAAACTTAGCTCATTGCTTGTCTTCAAGTAATGTCCTAGACGACACAGTGTGTCACTTCAAAAAATTTGCATTCTTACCATGATACTGTTGACATATTTCGCTAACACCTTCACTCTCCCTTTTATAGTTCTTACTTTTCCTTATGAGTTTTCTTTCACTCTTCCACATCGAGGTACCGCTTCACCTGTCAGCTTATACCACACTCTCATCAGGTCTCTCAAGGTTAAAGTATTTTCACTCACAATTCAGAATATGCAATATCAACTCATAAGTTTGAATAGTTTCTCCTTTCCTATCAACTACACACAACACACACTTTTTGAGGTCTTTTGGGTTGTAATGGGGCTTGGGTTATGGTGTGGTAAATACAAACAAAAAGGAAAACAAGTGGTTTTGGATTTAGAGTCAATGTCAATATTCTTTTCACTATGTTTGTTCATTTTACTTCTTTTCTTTTTTTCAATCGCTCATTTTTTCTTTGATATTCTTTTTTTTTTCAACTGAGTGCTCTTCCTTCGGTGAGTGCTTCTTTCGAACCATCGAGTAAATTTCATTTTCTCTTTTTTTCGATGATCGTTTTTTCTTATTCTATTTTTTTCACACTCACCTTGGTTTTCGATACTTATGGGGTTTACCCCAAACTTAGAATTTTAACCCAGCTTAATAATATCACATTGACTCCAAACAAGGTAAGGAAGTGTTTGGGTCGCGAGTTACATTTATGTGGTTAAACAAACAATGAGTACAAGCTCAAATGGGGTTAACAAATGATAAAATTAACGGGATGGCTAGAAAGGCTCAAGGGCTATATTCAAGTAACGTGCCTCAGTGTGTGTATATATGTAGTTGACAATCCCAGAAAACCTACGCAAAGTCAGAGTGATAAAGAAATACCTGAATATCGCTCATGATGATCAATGTGTTTGGCTTTTATGCACTCACCATGTTAGGTAAAGCGTGACAACATCCATAGTACTTCGAGCATGGTGCAACTTCTTACTTACTTTTGAATGCACAGGTGTCGCAACGCGAAAAACAACCGGCGGGAAAAGACACAGAGCCGCCGATTGTTTTTCGCGTTGCGACAGCTGGCGACTCTGCTGGGGATACAGAAGTTGACCTCTGGCTGGTCCATCTTCCCTAAGCGAGTCAATCCTAGCGCTCTCTAGGATAGTTTTGGTTGCTTGTGCTGCTTTATTTATTGCATTTATGATTATTATACTGTGTATATATTTGCATATATGTTTGCATGCATCATATTATCATTGTGCTGGATTCTGTACAGGTTTGGTTCCTCTGATTTGGGGTGGGTGTTCTGAGTGGGGCTAAAACCCAGGCCCGAGTATACACCTAGGATTAGCGTGGTCTCATGTTTCCTCACATGTTGGATCAGCATGTTGTTGCGACGTGACATACCACAAGCCGGACGAGGTTCTTTTGAGAGAGTTCTTCCGGGTGGAGTATTCCACTTTGGTTGGGCTACCTCATCTGAGTTGTTGACTTCGGTGACCGTTCTTTCCCGGATCTTTGGTTCAGACGATCTTATGAGAGCTGCAACGGCACACCCGAAAGGGCAAACCCGTTAAGTATCTTGCCCGATTGTTGAGACTATTATCCGCCTTAGGATGACCTTATTAGAATTCACATGTGAGGGGAGGGTTTGATTTCTACAGATGCATGTTCTGATGGTGACTTGGATGGTGACTAATGGTTCAAGTTCTTGATCAGAGTCCTATTTATAAGTCGGATTTATGGATATTTATTTCTGAGACGTTGGAGTGTTGTCCGTGGTATTTATCAGTGGGGATCCGTTTATTTCAGGATTCCCTGGGTTGGTACAGATGATTTTGTGGTTATCAGATCAGTGGTTCTCTAGTGATGATGGTGGTATATCCTCAGGTTCCGTTTATTTCGGAACTCTCAAGTGGGATTTATGGTTACTCAGTACCTCAGATGGTTGTGATCAGTTTCGAGACCGTAACTCAGTGCAATGGGTGTTTAGATGACTTGGAGGATGGCACAGTGCATTGCATTCATGCATCAGCATCATTCACATTTTGCATTTATCCGCATCTAACTCATATTTATCCATATGTAGGGAATATTTTTGATTGAGATCCTGGTTGAGAGACATCCCTGTTCCAGATATGAGGCCCGACTTGAAGAATGATGTTGTATACAGTTTCTTTGATCCAGAGATTGATGCACTGAAAGAGATGATAACATTGATTACACCTGACCATGTGGGGATGTTCCGTGAGGCTTATGGGGGTATTCTGAAGTTGGTTTTCAGGCTCACAGATACAGATAGGAGTGTCATCCATACTCTTCTCCAGTTTTATGACCCGGGTTTGAGATGTTTCGTCTTCCCGGATTACTTGTTGGGACCTTTGATGGAGGACTATGCCAGTATCATGGGTATTCAGATCAGAGACCAGATTCCATTCTATGTCACTAAGGAAGAACCTGATGCTGTTGAGATTTCTCGTGCTCTTTATTTGAGCTCAGAGGTGACTAAGGGGGGTTTGAAGGAGAAGGGAAAGTTGCCCGGTTTTCATCTGAGTTTCTTGGAGGCTAAGGCCAAGGAGCATGCTGTTTTGGGTGATTGGAAGACTGTCTGTGCTTTGCTTGCTGTGAGCATCTATGGAATTATCCTGTTCCCTAATCAGAAGAACTTTGTAGACATTAATGCCATCCGGGTGTTTGTGCAGAGGAATCCTATTCCTACCCTGGTTGGGGATGTTTATTACTCGGTCCATAATCGGAACGAGAAGCGGCGTGGAGGATTGATCAGATGTTGTGCTCCACTGTTGTACAAGTGGTTCATGGGGTATTTGCCTTTCAGAGGTGCCTTTGTCTTTCTTGACCATACGGTTAATTGGGCGACCAAGTTGATGGGTTTGCGAGCCAAGGACATAGCTTGGACTCACAATGGTGTGGCTGGACGAGACTTCATTTACAGTTGTGGGAGCTTTCCTAATGTGCCTCTCATAGGAGTTCAGGGTTGCATTAATTACAACCCGACGCTTCTTAGGAGACAAATGGGGTTTGCTATGGAGGTTCCTCCTCTTAAGTGTGAGATTCAGGAGTCTTTCTACTTCCCGACTGAGGGTAATTCAACACGGTTGAGGCAAGTGTCCGGAGCATGGCGTAACATTCAGAGAAAGGGCAAGGTTCCTTTTGGTAGGGTTAATAATAGGTCTTTTCCTCTGTTTGATGATTGGCTCAGAAAGAGGATTGAGCTCACGCATCTACCATTTCCTGGGGGTGATCCTTGGTGTCCATTGATTGAGGGGCCATGTTCTTCTGTCAGCATGGAAGAGTTCCTTGAGATGAAGAAGGCCAGAGATCAGCTGCAAGCAGAGAAGATTAAGTTGGAGATGAGTGTTGCTAGAATCCAAATGGCTAATCAGGAAATCAAAGGGAAAATAGAAGACCAGGATAAGAGACATGCTATAGAGGTGAAGCACTTTGAGATAGACACCGCCTATTATCGCAAGATCAACCAAGCTTTGGAGTCATCTACGAAGGAGCACGACATCACCAAGGAGAAGTTGGCTAGAGATTTGAAGGTCATTGAAGATGAGAAGAGGAGGCAGATCCTTGTGAAGAATCAGAGGGAAGCTAGAGCCAAGGTCCTTACCGCGGAATGGGAAGCGGAGAAAGCGAAGGTTATTGCTGAGAGAGATCACTATCTTGCTGAGAGATATCACTATCTTGCTGAGAGGGATCATTATTTCCGTCAGATGAAGATTCACCAGAAGGAGATAGAAAGGCTGCAGCAGGAGAACACTGAACTCAGGTTCACCGTGAAGTTTACCAGGATGGTTGATGATGCAGAGCCTTCTGTAGGACCTTTTTCGGTGTAGACTTTTGTTGTTGTGTTGGATTACCGTCAGGCCTGTTGACGGAATTCACTTGCTTGTATTTTCTTTCTAATTCTGGAGAATTGTAACTTGATTTGTATCAGCTGGATGTATGACTTTGGCACGTGTGGTGCACTTTTGATATACAGTGGTTATTATCATTCCGTGATTGATCTTCAAGCTTTATTTGCTTGTCTGCGTGCACACTCACATCACACACACATGGTTGGGTGATATCTTTGCTAAATCATAACTCTCTGCTCTGTATGGCAAAACCAGATGATTGATGTCAGAATGTGGTTGTCGAATTATTATCTGTCTCGATGAAACCGGGATCGAAAGATAGAGTGTTCCTCATGTGGATAGACATTGAATTCATGCATGAATCATAATAACTTATCTTCTATTTTACAGGTGTCGGTTTCTAACGTGCTTGATTGTTTCAGGAATCATTGCTCGCGCACGTAGAATCATTCCTTTGCATGTAGCACGTCCACACAGATACCCTACCAGGCGCAAAAAATCCAAGCTGATGGATCTACCCAACGCAGATATTCTCAAGTTGAAGGAGAAAATGGGAGAGTTGATAAATGTCATGCAAGGGCTTGCCTTGGGACAGAAAGCACTTGCTGATAAGGTGGAAAAGCTCGAGCGGGCTTCGGCTGCCAACAGTGGTAATAATCAGGAGGGTGTGTCCAACGGTGGTCTGGGTGGTTCTAGGGATGGAGGAGATCTCAGAAAGAAGACTATTACTGGGGTGGTGATCAATAATGGTGGTGGTTTTGGTGCTGCTACAGGCGGTGGACCAGGTCCGGTGGGCAACAATCTGAAGGATAGTCTGTTTCCTCCTTTCTTTGGGGCCGAGGAGGATAGAGAAGAAGACCAGTTCTCCGTGCTAAATGAGCAATTTGGTCAATACGCTATCCAACCACCAAACAAAGAGATTCAGGCGTTGGCCGAGAAAATCAGAACTCTAGAAAGCTATGCTACTCTGGGGGTTGTCAACATGTCAAACACGGGGATAGTTGAGGGGATTGTGATCCCGCAAAAGTTTAAAGCGCCTGCGTTTGACAAATATAATGGGAGTTCTTGCCCGGAAACTCATCTCCAGGCTTTCATCCGAAAGATTTCTGCTTACACAATGGACCAGAAGCTCTGTATGTATTTCTTCCAGGACAGTCTGTCTGGTGGGTCTCTTGAATGGTATACCAAGTTGAAGTCTTCGGATATCAAGAGCTGGCAGGATCTTCGAGATGCGTTCTTTAAACAGTATCAATTCAACGCTGACATGGCTCCTAGCCGTACCCAGCTGCAGGGTATGTCTCAGAAGCCTAGTGAAGGGTTTAAAGAATATGCGCAGAGATGGAGGGAGTTGGCTGCCCGAGTCCAACCTTCGTTGGTAGATCGGGAGATGTCTGATCTGTTTATGGGTACCCTTCAGGGGACGTTTGCAGAAAGAATGGTGGGATGCCCGGTTACCAACTTTGCTGATATTGTAGTGGCTGGGGAAAGAATAGAGAGCTGGTTGAAGCTGGGGAAGATACAGGGTAACGCTTCATCGTCTGGATCGAAGAAACCCTTTGGTAATGGCCAACGTAAGAAGGAGGGTGATACAAGTGTTGTGTATGCCCAGTGGGGACAAAGTAGGGATCGTTACTACCAGCACACTGCTGCGGTAACAATTCCTGCTGATAATCAACCTGCACAACAACAACAACAACCGCAGCAACAACGACAGTCATTTCAATAGAGACTGCAGAGGGCCGGGTATCAGGTGAAAGGGCGAATGAATGATCGTCAATTTGATAGACCACCTGTGACCTACTCATTCTTGCTGAAGAAATTGAAAGATTTGGGGTTGGTCCAGCTGAGGACGTTGGCTCCGTTGAGACCGGACCAGAGGCCTGCCAACTATGATGAGAACGCCAAGTGCGAATTTCATTCCGGTGCCCCTGGGCATAATGTGGAGAATTGTAAAGCTTTTAAGCATGTTGTCCAGGACCTGGTGGACTCCAAGGCTATCAATTTTGCACCATCTCCAAATGTTAACGCTAATCCCATGTCGGCGCATGGTCAGATGGGGGTGAATGCAATTTATAAGGATAAGGGCCGAATCTGGGTGATGAATATAGATCAGTTGAAGACTCCATTGGCTGAGGTCAAGAGGAAACTGTTGAAGAGTGGGGTCTTCCCGGGTTGTGTTGATTGTTGTGCTGCGTGCACCATGGCTCCTAATGGGTGTGCTTTGTTGAGGGAGGTTGTCCAGAAGATGATGGATGAGGGAAGCCTCAGATTTGAGAAGGTTGATTTGGAGAGGGAGAATGTCTCCACCATAACTATCTACTTTGATCCGGTCGATTTGTCAGCGCTGGCAGATGCGGCTCCGGTTACCATCACGGTACCTGGGCCAATTCCTTATGACAATGACGATGTTGTGCCATGGGATTATAGTGGAGAGGTATACTGTAATGGGGAGAAGCAGGAAGATCAGGCTGCCGGTGAAACCACCGTTTCAAAGGTGGATAATGTCGGACCCAGTGGTTTCACTCGCAGTGGAAGGTTGTTTGCACCTGATGCTTTGAGGAGTGGGGAGGGAGAAAAAGAAAAGAAAGATAAGGCCGAGGCTTTAGCCAGGGCAAGAGGGAAGCAGGTGGTAAGCGAGGGTACTCCTGTGGCGATACCGGCGCCTGGTGGGTCGGAAAAAGAACTTGATGATGAAGCTGAAGAATTTCTGAGGATCATCAAGAAGTCTGAGTATAAGCTTGTTGACCATCTGCAACAAACGCCGTCTAAGATTTCGATCCTGTCATTGCTGTTAAGCTCCGAGGGGCATAGAGAGGCTTTGTTGAAAATACTGAAGAGAGCCTATGTTCCTCAGGAGATTACGATTAATCAGCTAGAGACAGTGGTGTCTAATGTCAATTCCAGCTATGGGCTGGGTTTCACTGATCTTGATTTGACGGTGGATGGGCGTAATCATAATAGGGCATTACACATTGCAATGGAGTGTAAAGGAGCAGTGCTTTCGCACGTTTTGGTAGATACCGGCGCATCACTCAATGTGTTGCCAAAGAAAGCCCTGGCGAAGCTGGACTGTGAAGGGTTGGTCTTGAGGCCCACAGACCTGATAGTTAGAGCCTTTGATGGTTCTAAAAGGGTTGTGTTTGGGGAATTGGAGCTCCCTATGAAGATCGGGCCCGAGGTGTTTAAGTCTGTGTTTCATGTCATGGATATCCAGCCGGCATACAGTTGCTTGTTGGGTCGACCATGGATACACGCTGCTGGGGCAGTGACTTCGACTTTGCACCAGAAATTGAAGTATATCTGGGAAGGGAAGGTCGTCACGGTTTGTGGAGAGGAGGACATCTTCGTCAGCCACCTATCATCGTTCAAGTACGTGGAAATGGACCGTGAGATATGGGAAACACCAAGTCAAGCATTTGAAACTGTCAAGGTGGAGAATGCTATTTTTGCAAAAGAAGAGAAGAAGCCGTCCATTTCTTCGTATAAGCAGGCTGCCGAGGTGGTGAAGAGCGGAGAAGCCCCTGGTTGGGGAAAGATGATTGACATCGCCACCAAAGAAGACCGGTTTGGGGTTGGTTATCAGCCGGGCCGAGGCTCGTCTGGGCAGAACAAGGGCCGTCGTCCGCCATTCACGTTCACTAGTGCTGGAATGTTGGATCCATATCGCATCTGTGCGGTGGGTGAGGAGATCGACAGTGACTGTGAGCTTGATCAGTGGATAAAACCGTGCATACCAGGGATGGAGATCCAGAACTGGAAGGCCGAAAAGATCATCACTGTCACTCTACGTGAAGAGTAATATTTCCTGTTTTTCAATTTTGTCTGCATGAAAGCCATACGTTTTGCCCGAAACGTAATGGTTCATTGTAAGGGCCACCTCATGTGTTTCATCTTGCAATATTTGCATCATAAATAAAAGGATGTTTTTTCATTAAAAGCGGTGTTCCCTGTTTTTCATTTATTTTTGCAGTTTAAAAGACAAAAATAAAAATGGCAATGTTTGTTTTGTTTTTCCTTTTAATTTGCTTTGTTCCGGTTCTAAAGCAATGCATGAATCAACATTCATGCAGATGCGATCATTCTCCGGATCTCATTGATAACAATTCGGTTACACCCTCCTATGACTTCGACAATCCGATCTATCATGCCGAAGAAGAAGGCGAAGAAGATTGTGAACTGCCAGAGGAATTAGCCAGGTTGTTAAAACAAGAGGAGAAGGTGATTCAGCCACATGAAGAGCAAGTTGAGGTTGTGAATCTGGGTACCGACGAGGTCAGGAAATAAGTGAAAGTTGGGGCTGCATTGGAGGCAAATGTCAAGAGCAGAATGGTAGCGTTGTTGAAAGAGTATGTCGATATCTTCGCCTGGTCTTATCAGGATATGCCAGGGTTGGATACCGATATCGTGGTGCACAAGCTACCATTGAGAGCAGACTGTCCTCCAGTGAAGCAGAAGTTGCGCAGAACTCGACCTGAGATGGCCATGAAAATCAAAGAAGAGGTGCAGAAGCAGTTGGATGCTGGTTTCCTAGCTGTTACCAACTATCCGCCTTGGGTCGCGAACATTGTGCCAGTGCCGAAGAAAGATGGGAAGGTGAGAATGTGTGTGGACTACCGGGATTTGAACAGAGCTAGCCCGAAGGATGATTTTTCGTTACCTCACATCGATGTGTTGGTAGATAATACAGCTCAATTCTCGGTGTTTTCCTTCATGGATGGTTTTTCTGGCTATAATCAAATCAAAATGTCGCCAGATGATATGGAGAAAACAACGTTCATCACACCGTGGGGAACTTTTTGTTACAAGGTGATGTCATTCGGTCTCAAGAATGCCGGTGTTACCTATCAGAGGGCTATGGTGACTTTGTTTCATGATATGATTCATCATGAAATCGAATGCTATGTTGATGACATGATAGCAAAGTCCCAAACAGAAGAGGGGCATTTGGTAGATCTGGCCAAGTTGTTTGACCGGTTGAGACAATTCAGACTGAGGTTGAATCCGAATAAGTGCACTTTCAAAGTGCGGTCCAGTAAATTATTGGGGTTTATTGTGAGCGAAAGAGGAATCGAGGTTGATCCTGCTAAAGTAAAAGCAATACGAGAAATGCCTGAACCGAGAACAGAGAAGGAGGTTCGTGGTTTCTTAGGTAGATTGAACTACATTTCACGGTTTATATCTCATCTAACAACCACGTGTGAACCCATATTCAAGTTATTGAGAAAAGATCACACGGTCAGGTGGAATAATGATTGCCAAGCGGCATTTGAAAAGATAAAACAATATTTGCAGGAGCCTCCGATTCTGATGCCTCCTGTGGAGGGACGACCGTTAATTCTGTACTTGACAGTTCTCGAGGGGTCTATGGGGTGTGTGTTGGGGCAGCATGACGAGTCTGGTCAAAAAGAGCATGCGATTTACTACCTTAGAAAATTTTTTACCGATTATGAAACAAGATATTCACTTCTCGAGAAAACTTGCTGTGCTTTGGTATGGGCTGCTCGCCGACTGAGACAGTATATGCTGGTTCATACCACTTTGTTGATTTCCAAGATGGATCCGATCAAGTATATCTTTGAGAAGCCAGCATTAACCGGACGGGTTGCGAGGTAGCAAATGATTTTGACCGAATATGATATACAGTATACCTCTCAGAAAGCAATCAAGGGGAGTGTATTGTCTGATTACCTCGCCCAGCAACCCATTGAGGATTATCAACCGATGAAGTTTGAGTTCCCTGATGAGGACATCATGTTTCTCAAATCGAAGGATTGTGAGGAACCAATCCCGGAGGAGGGGCCTGACCTTGAATCTGAATGGGTTCTGATGTTTGATGGGGCCGTTAACGTGAATGGTAGTGGAGTTGGTGCTGTTTTGGTTACGCCGAAAGGATCCCATATTCCTTTTGCTCCCGGCTAACATTTGAGTGCACCAACAACGTGGCTGAATACGAAGCTTGTATCCTGGGGATTGAAGAGGCGATTGATTTGCGGATCAAGAACCTTGTCATTTATGGAGATTCAACTTTGGTTGTGAATCAGGTCAACGGAAAATGGTATACGCATCAATCTCATTTAATTCCATACTGGGATTATACGAGGAGATTGTTGACGTTTTTCACCAAGGTGGAATTACATCATGTGCCGAGAGAAGAGAATCTGTTAGCAGATGCTTTGGCTACTCTGGCTGCCTTGATTAAGGTGCAGTGGTGGAATCAGTTCCCCAGTGTTGAGGTGGGACGTCTGGATAGACCGGCTTATGTGTTTGTTGTTGACACAGTGCCTGATGATGAGAAGTCGTGGTATTTTGATATCAAACGCTATCTGGAGACCCAGGAGTATCCTGAGGGAGCATCTAAAAAGGACCGAAAGACTCTGAGGAGGTTGGCCATGGTGTTCTATCTGAACAAGGATGGGGCTTTGTACAAGAGAAATTTCGATTGGGTTTTGCTCAGATGTGTTGATGATACAGAAGCAAGCCAATTGATGAAAGAAGTACATGAGGGGTCGTTCGGTACCCATGCCAGCGGGAATGCAATGGTGAAAAAGCTGCTGAGGGCTGGATATTACTGGATGACAATGGAGGCCCAATGTTTCAATTTCGTGCGGAAGTGTCATAAATGCCAGATTTATGCTGACAAGGTGCACGTGCCTCCTAATCTGTTGAGTTTGATGTCGTCTCTGTGGCCGTTTGCTATGTGGGGCATTGATATGATCGGAAAGATCGAGCCTACGGCTTCGAATGGGCACCGGTTCATATTAGTGGCTATCGACTACTTCACCAAGTGGGTGGAAGCAGCCTCTTATGCAAATGTGACGAAGCAGGTCGTTGCCAGATTTCTCAAGAGAGACATCATTTGCAGATATGGGGTTCCCGAAAGAATCATTACTGATAATGGTTCTAATCTGAACAACAAGATGATGGCAGAACTGTGTCGGGAATTCAAGATTGAGCATCACAATTATTCTCCTTATCGTCCGAAGATGAATGGGGCGGTCGAGGCGGCCAATAAGAATATTAAGAAGATTGTGCAGAAGATGGTCGTGACCTACAAAGATTGGCATGAGATGTTGCCGTTTGCATTGGGTATCGAACCTCAGTGTGTACGTCTACTGGGGCAACACCTTTCTCGCTTGTATATGGGATGGAAGCCGTGTTACCGGTTGAGGTTCAGATTCCCTCTTTGAGAGTCCTGATGGACGTGAAATTGGAAGAGGTTGAATGGGTAAGGACTCGGTACGAAGAGTTGAGCCTGATTGAGAAAAAAAGGCTGGCGGCCATTTGTCATGGGCAGTTGTACCAGCAGCGGATGAAGCGTGCTTTTGACCGAAAGGTGCGACCTCGGGTATATCATGTGGGAGATATGGTGCTGAAAAGGATCCTTCCTCCTCAAAACGATCGTAGGGGAAAGTGGACACCCAATTATGAAGGTCCATTCGTGGTCAAGAAGGTTTTCTCTGGCGGAGCCTTGTTGTTGACGACCATGGATGGCGAGGATTTTCCATCCCCTGTGAATGCGAACGCAGTTAAAAAATACTTCGTATAAGAGACCCGCTGGACGAAAAGAATAAAATAGTCCAAGCAAAAATGGGTATCCCGACGAACCGAGAAAAAAAATGAAAAAAGGTTCGGGCAAAAATTAGGGATAAAAAGAAAAAAAATTGTACACCCGACAAGTCGAAAACCCCACAAGGGCGGCTTGGGCAAAAAAGGGTATCCCGGTGGACTGAAAACCCGAAAGGGCGGTCCAGGCAAAAGTGGGATTGAAACGAACAACTGCGTCTAGCATGATCGTTTGTGTTTTGGTTAAGACACATGGATAATCCCCAACAGGGATCAGTCGGAATCGTCTTGTTCAGAAGGCAGAAAGCACGGAGAGTCTTGAGGACATATGGGGTGTAACTGAGTTGGAACTCGATGAGATCACGGTTTCACATTGCCATTAGGATAGATTTTTCCTTTTGTGCACAATTACCTCTTTTCAGGGATTGCTTCCTGTGTATTGCTCAGTTACGAGCCACACCTTTTTCAATCAATAAAATGCATATTCAGTCAAATAATTTTGTTTTTGTTTTCATTACCGCTTTGATTGCAAAAACATCCGTTTATTTTGATAAAGAATCTTTGCATTTTTGAGACATACAGGTCCCTTCCCATGCATGTTCATAAGATTGAAAACTTGAAATCTTATTCGGAAGTTTGAGTGACCTAGGTGTTGAAATCTTGGCACGCCTGGGGCACGTTTTTATCTAACGATCTCTTTTGCAGGTGTTGTTAGATATTTTCACTCACTTGCAGGTTATGATGTGAAGCCTTTTGACAAAAGATCCCCGTGGAGTCCAATCAGGGACAAAGGAATTGATGAATGGAAAAGACGGTGAAAAGACGTACGACGATCCTTGAGTGTTAATCAAGAAGACTCTTCAAAGTCTGAGGACTAGAAAGTTTGTACGGATCCAAGGAGTTCGATCTCCGTAGAGTACGGAGAAGTCGAGGATACAAGGTGATGAATCAGAAAAGTCCAGACGAGTCTGGAAGCTCTGAAAAGTGGAAAGCTGACACTATGGTTAGATAGTGAATGCCAGTGTTCGACGAGTCGACGGGTGTTCCGTATTAGATATGCCGTATCTCCCCAGCAGATTCAAGATCGATGTTTCTTTGACAACCAGGCCTGAGGTTGTTTCCCTAGCAGGGTGGAGGTTGTTATTTCCCCAGCAAGTCGAAGATTGTTGTTTTCCCCGCAGAGTGCGTTGGTAGCTGTTTCCCATCGAAGTCCCCAAGTGGATCGGGTTCAGTGGAGTTCATCCCTGTTGAAGGTTGTCCTTTCCCCAGTGGCAGTGCTATTTCCCCAACAGGGTGGAGATTGGAGCGATAGCGAGTTTCTCAGCAGAGTGCCTCGAGCTTCCCAGTAGAGTCCCTTGAGGGGGATACTTTTTTAGGCATTCATCATTTAGATAAGCATAGCATATTGCATAGCTAATTGCGTAGCATTTCCATGGTTGTAGAGCATTACGCTGTAAAAAAATCATGCATCAGCATTGCAAGCATAAACTAGTCTCAAGCTATGGTTGCCGTTTGAGGATTGGTTTCGCTGAAAGTTGGAAGATGTTACTCTGAGGAGCTTAGCATCGTGACGTTGGAGCAACAATGTTCCCCAGTAGTGCGATACTGGAGGAGATTTCTGTCGGGCGAGATAGAAGTTGGAAGATGTTACTCTGAGGAGTTTAGCATCATGACGTTAGAGCAACAATGTTCCCCAGTAGTGCGATATTGGAGGAAAATTTTCCGTCGGGCGAAGATGGAAATAAAATCAAAGAACGTTACGCGATCAGCGCGAAAATCGAAGAATGGAGAAAAGGAAGTGTTGCGGCATTTTCTGGAGAACAGGGTTCAAATGGAGATTGGAGTTGAAGATTATATCCGGGATGAGGTCCTCAGGATTGTCTTCTGATCATGTGTCACCTTAGACTTTGGCGAGGCCAACAGAAGTCATTATGGGTTTCTTCGGAGGAAGAAATGCACATGATTACCTTCCTGTTGAGGAGGTGTACCCTCTGATATGTCGCCATCAGAGTGGTGTTTTGGTGTTATTTCCGGCGTTGCCAGCGGAATTATCACAAGAAAATGGAGAGCGGGGTCCAAATGGAGAAAAGAAAGTGCTGGGCATTTTCTGGAGAGCGAGGTTCAAACGGAGAAAAGGAGGCACGGGGTGTTTTCTGGAGAATGGGGTTCACAATGGCGATCGTGAGTTATCGTAAGGCGACTGGGGTTCAAATGGAGATCGGGGTTCATTGTTTGGCAAACAGGAGTGTTATGAAGTTGTCGGGGTTCAAATGCGGTGATCAGGGATCATACGCGCGAAAATAATTGTTCAGGGTCCAAGAAAAAGCAAAAAAAAATCAATCAAAGAAGTATCGGGGTTCAAGAGAAGAAAAACATCAAAAAGTTGTGGGGTTCAAGAAAAGCAAAAATAATGATCCCCAGAGGAGCGCAAATTGTTCGTCTGTTCTTGGTATTCAACCACTCTTCACCCTGATCATCTGAAAGCCGAGGCTATTCATATCGACAGGTTCACAGTGGATTGAATAGGGGCAATTGTAACACCTCAAAATTTGCTCTCCTCTCATGTTTTAGGACATTAGGCATTTGCATGTCGCATATCATGTGAAAATAAACAAGTCATCCTCTAAGGTCTTGTCAGAGATGGAGAAGTTGTATAGTTCAAGCCTGAGGGTCTTATTGAATTGATCACCAACCATCTGAGGGTTTGTGCTTCAATTAGGGTTTTCTTGGTCCTTCAAAAGGTTGAGCATTATCTTGTTTGCAAGGATATGTCACCATTATCATGGTTATGTCATCTGCCAGGGCTTCATTGTGCATGCTCCAGTTCCTCTGGATCAGGGTTTTGACCTCTGGTCAACCCTAATCAGTGCCATTATTTCAACCAGGGATTGTCAAGGAGATGAGGTATTTGTTTATGATGAAGATCACATGGTTATGTGGAGAGCTTATATGGGCTAGGGGTTTCATTTCTGAGCCATTTCCTCAGGTGGTAGAGGCTCAAAGTCCACAGTACATTTTCAAGTCATCTGGGGCCTATAAAAGTCAACAGAAGTCAACTAAGGGCTAGGAGGTGGAGAGATGGTTTGAGACACTTCATTCATGTCCCAAAGAGGTTCATTTGTCATTACAAACACTTATCTTGAAGAATTTGAGGTCAGATCAAAAGTTTCCAAAAATGGAAAGTGACCTGTAATTGAAAGTTTCCAAAAATGGAAAGTTTTTAGTTCAAATTCAACTTGATTTTACATCACCAAAGAAGCTTCAAATGAATTTTTGTCCAACATGAAAGTTGTAGATATTTCTCTCCCATTTCCAAAACGTCCAAGATCATGAATTTATGATGAATGGTTGAGGAGATATGGCCAAATGATCATGAAGTATGCATGGAACTTCAAAGTGCCATAACTTTTGACTCAAAACTCCAAATGAAGCCACTCTTTTTGCAAATTTCTTGTCTTGACCTATGATTTCCAAATCTATCATTGCATTGCATGAAAAAGGTTCACATGGCCATGTGTTAATTCAAGTGCATTTTGGAGGGAAATTGGGGAATTTAAATTTGGTGCAAGCTACAAGCATAATTCCAATCCCATTGTGTTCATTAGGTGATTTTGAGTGGAAATGGATCATTGCATGCTACTATTCACGTCCAAATTAGGCCATGCACCACACTTTTCCAAATTTGCTAAAACACCTCATTCTCATTAACTTCTAATTAACCACTGCCTAATTAATTTTTCAGCATGATTAGTGAATAGTATAAAGCCTTAATCATAACAGAATTGGATCATAATCACAAGTTCTAGATCTAGAAATTTTTTTCCCTCCAAAATTCTCTCTCATTGGAATTCAAATTTTCTCCACACAAACACACATTTTCTTGGTAGATCCTTCATCATCATGGAGTTTTGAGCAAGATCCATACATTTTTTGGAGAAATTGGTGAAGATTTGTGCACCTTCAACACATGAACACATCAATGGCAAGTGCAAATTAAGATAGATCCAGATCAATTCAAGTATCAATTCTTATCCAAAGCTTCATAACAAGAGTGGAGAAGGAGATTTGGAGGCTTAGGAAGCTTGAACACACTGTTTTCATCCACTGCTCTTCAAGACGTTGGAAATTCGAATCTCATAAATCTTGATTTTATGTACATAAACTTGTAGAGCTTTCACCACTGAGAATTCTGATATAAATTTTGTTGAATTTGGATGAAAATTGAGTGAGTTATGTTGAATTAAAGTTTAGATCTAGAAACTTATTTCCTTCGATCCAGAAAATATGTTGAGAATTAGGCTTAGCTTTTATGATATTTGGAATTTACTCATCAAGACCTTTCCAACGATATAAATTTTATAAATTTCTGCAAAAAAAAAAGATAAACAGTAGCACCACCGTCTTCACGAAGAAGACGGTGGAAACCACCGCATGAACCACCGCTGTGAACAGTAGCGCCGCCACCTGCAACTTGCGCTAGGGCAACCCAAAACGGTGTCGTTTTAGGAAGCGTTGTACCTCACTTCGATCCCTGGCTGCTGCATTTCCAACTTTTATTCATATTTCATCATTTTCCATATTATTTTTTCATTTTATTCCATTATTTTTCTCCAACTACAAAAAATCATAACAAATTGAAAATTAATCCAAATAATTCCGAATTTTTTCTCACATGCTCCTTGAAGTGTCTAATATTTTATGGTGTTGATTTTATGATTTTATCATTTCTGGAATTTTGAATGTGACTGATTATGTGAACATGTATGCAAATGTGACATGTTGTACCAATTCTTTTGTGAAATGCTCATACATTGGCCAATTAATTTGAAATTTGGTATGCTGATTTCCAACATGTTGCATGATGTTTGAGGCTTGGTTGTGCATTTTTAGCATTTTTCATTTCTGTTTTAGGCACATGAATGCATGGTGTGACAATGTGTGTCACACAATTTGATGTCATACTTGTTCATTTTCATTTCTAGGTCAATTGAGCTCTGTTGATTCTAATTTTTGGTATGATGATTGTGTTTGACATGTTGTGTGCACATAAAAAATTTCATGATTGTTTGATTCATTTCTGTTTTAATATGGTATTTTGATTCTTGAAGTCCAATTATGTGCATTGTGATTGCCTTTGCCTTATCATGATTGGTTGATGGATTTGCCTTGTGATTTAGGTTTGGTCCTTTTGAGGGCATGTTCTTGATTGAATAAATATGCTTCATGTTGGATATTGGTTGCTGTTTTTACTTTTTGCCTTACCTTTGACCCTAGCCTTGGTGCTAGTGGTTTGTACTCATCTTTTGAGTTTTGCATTTCAGGTTCAAGCTTATAGTCCTAATGGTTGATGCAATCTCATGACTTGAGATGAAAATTTGCTTTGTCCACTAACCTTTATTGTGTTGTAGGTTCATTGGTGATGCACTCACTTGAGTTGTTGAGTTGTTGACTTGCATTGTGCTTATTGGTTGTAACACTGTTGACTGTCTGTTGGATTTGTCTAAATGTGAATATTGACTTGTTTGACTTTCTTACAGGTACTTTAGCCGCTTTAACTCATTGCTTGAGTTTCTTTGCTTGTGGTTGGCATACCACCTAGGTAATCATCCTCTAACTTCATGTAGTCTGGAAGCCCTGTCGTTTCTGTTTGGCAGGCATTTGGCTGAAGTCCTCCTTAAGAGGCAATGTCTGTGATTGTTTACTTTTGTGCCATGTACTTCAAGTCCTCCTAAGTGAAGAGGCAATTGGCAGATAGAAGGGTCTAGTAGCCAGTCCCCTGCTAATCGTTGAGTCGTCCATTAAGCTCGCACTACGTGCTGATGCTCTTGGACACGTCCCCCAGATCTTGTACAGTGTCAGTCAAGTGGAGTAGGGTCCCACATTCTGGACCCCCACGTTTTCATTGATTGAAGCTCACCCAGGCCCGAGTTAAGAGCTATGAGGTCCAACCCTCATTACCTTTCATCTGCTCACCCTGACGGTCAATGTCAGTGGTTAAGAGCCTCAGACACCCTTTCCAGTGTTGGCTTGTTTGTCGAGGTTGATATGACCCCTTGACTAAGCCCAACCTTGTATGAGCCGCTTGTTTGCATATAGCGTGTGATGATTGCTTTTGATGTTTATCTGCTTTTGCTTCTCATCTCCTTTCTGTAGGAGTCGTATGATCAACTTTCGAGGAAGTTGAACGTACGTAGAGAGAGGCTTGAGTTGACTCACTGCCTGTGTGAGTCAAACTCTTGTTAGAGACCTCAACCTAGGGTTATAATTTGCATGATGACTATTAGGCTCGAGTCAATCTCCCTTTTAGTCCGTTATTCCTTTGGTCTCTGGTTAGGAGAAAGTTTCTCCCCTGTTAAGGGGAACTACGTCGCCCTGATCCTCATACCAGATGAGGTACGTAGGCAGGAGATCATGCGAGATCTCTCCGGGCGCCCTTTTCTTTTTTGCGTGTGTTTTGCTTGACAGCTATCAGGCTCAAGTTCCCGACTCCCTGTTAGTCTGTGTGTTCACCCTTTTTCTTTTTCAACCCTTCCGCTTTGTGTGTGTGCTTGGAGTCTGATGTAAGTCCAGCGATTGGCATTCAGTTTCCTATTTGTGGTGTGTTTGGAGTCTGATGTAAGCCCAGCGATTGGCATTTGGTTTCCTGTGGGTGTTTGTTTATTTGTAAAGTCTGATATAAGCCCAGCGATTGGCATTCGGTTTCCTGTTTGTGTTTCTTTTGTTCGGAGTCGGACGTAAGGCCAGCCATTGGCAGTCTGTTTCCATTTGCGAGTTTCTTTTGACGTCTCAGCATCTTTGCGTGTGTTTTGTTTCGGCGTGCGTTAGCCGAACTACGGTAGCTCTGATTCTCATTCTAGATGAGATACGTAGGCATATGATGCGATATCCTAGTGAGCCCGTTCCCATTTCCCCGAACTACGTCGACTCTGATGTTTGTTTCTGACAAACAACGTAGGCCCAGGATGCGATATCCTGCCGAGTCACCTTCCTCCGTCTTCTTTCATCTGTTTATTCCAGTGTGTGTGCATTCTTTGGCAGTTATTCAGCAACCTTTTTCTATTCTTTTGAGCGTGGATCCCGTCGAGTACGACGGACGTGAGGGGTGCTAATACCTTCCCCTTGCGTAACCGACTCCCGATCCTTGCAATCTCTGGTCGTGAGACCACTCCTTTCCTTTTTTCAGGTTTACTTCGAGCGTTTCCTTTCCCTCCTTTGGGATAAATAACGCACGGTGGCGGCTCTGTGTCTTTTCCCGCCGGTTGTTTTTTGCGTTGCGACAACAGGGAACCTATGCTAGTTGAGCTTTAGACGTTATGTCCGATCTTTTATTTAGCAGTATCGAATTCCTGGAAAGATCCTTCACAACAAGAAATGGTAAGTGGAGTGATCATTTCATCCACTCCCGTTAGTGGTCATCATCTAATTCAACAATAATACTAGAACCTGAAATACATGCAGCACATAGTATCCTAAAAATAAAACAAACTCAATGCAAAACAATAACAATGGGAAAATAATAAAACTTAAAAACAAAACAAATAGCAAAATACCCCCCCCCCCACTTGAGCTAAACATTGGCTCCAATGTTTTCGAACAAGGTAGAAGAAGGCAAACTCACAATGCACTACTGAGTAGGCGGGGGTGGAAAATGCAACATCAATTGTCGTATCATGAGGATCATTTCATCCAATATAGCCCCTTGTCGAGCCTGCTCGATTCCTTTCCGTGTTTGCTCGGTTCTCAGGTCGTCGAGCTCGGTTTTTACCTAGGACCATTGGTCGGGATGCATGGATGATGACCTGACGCTCTGATGGAAAGACTCTTGAGGCGGGGGTACAAATTTCTCTTGAGGATCCTCCTCTTCGTTTACCGCTTCATCCGCAACCTATTCACCTGCAAACTACTCACCTGCAGCAAAGTTCTCAACATCGTAACCTTCCTCCGTATCAAGGTCAACACTCACATATAACCAATTTGCACAGTCAGTAATACTTACTCTGTCCGGACCAGGAAGTGCAATAATAAATATCTTATGAATTAGAACATAATATTAATTTTGGTGCAACAGAAATCATACCTTGCGGTATAAGAGCAGCCATATCAATTTTGATCTTACCTGCCACCGGGGTGTCTTCATGCAAAACCGCATGATACTCAAAATGCTCTACGATCTGGGTAATCATGCCTCCAACAGAGATGCCCCCGGAGTCCGCCAGACCAACTATACCCAAGTAATCAGCTGCAAATGTAGCAACATTGTTGGTCTGGTTTTGCGCCATCGAGTACATAAATAATAACTCTCGCTGAGTTGCCACACCCATGCTATCACCCCGTCCAAACAGGGTGTATGCCAGACCTTTCTAGGCATATCAAAAACATGGGTTTTGGATGTCATAGGCTTTAGCACCTTTTGAGATGTAATTCATCCTCCCAGTAATGGCTATCCAGAAACCTTTTGGAGAAAACCCATCCGGGACCGCCCCCAGTTCGTACAACGGGAGTTGGAGAATACCTGCCAACTCCTTAACAGACAGTTCATGATAATGATTGAAAATACGGAAACATAGAGTACCAAAATAATACATTGTCATTTTAATCCTCCTTTTTTCGAGTTGGAATTCGAGCGTGCTCAAGAATTCGAGCTTGATGCGCTCATAAGTCGATGCTTCGAGGCTCATGAATTCCAGCATCCCTAGTACGTGAAACATCCTGTCCACTTCAATTTTCAGACCTAAATCATTAAGGGTTTACTCGCACAAATACCTGGTGGAAGTGAGCTTCCGCTTCCTATGAACTTGATACCACTTCTTCTGCTCTGGATTGTCGAAAATAATGTTGTGCGGATTCGGGTTTTTACTGGGTCTTTTTCGTGACCTCGATGTCTCAGCCAACTGTAGCTTTTTTGTCAAAATTCTTCTTGGGGGCATTTTGGACCTATAAAAAAAGTAGAAAATTTAAACTAGGAATTCGAAAAAACTAAAATTGTGGTTAGGATGAGGGCGGAAAATGGAGCATGAGTCATGAAGGGAGTTTGTGATTTGGGGTTATGGAGCTTTAGATGAAGGTTTTTTAATGGAGGACGAAGAAAATGGAGAGAAAGAAGGTGGGAAAGATGAAAATATGAGAGAGAATGAGTGGTTAAGTGTGAAAAGATGAGTTTTGGGAAGGGATATGGGTTGGGTAATGAGTAGGGGTGGCAAACAGGCATGCCCGCCCCGTTTAGGCCCGCCCCGCAAAAGCCTACAAAAAAACGGGGCGGGGCGGGGCGGTCATAGTTGAGGATGCGGGCCTAAAACTTAGACCCGCCCCGCAAAAAAGTGAGGGCGGGGCGGGGAAAGCCCGCGGGCACTGCACTCTTTAAGCCTAAAAATGCAAAAATTAATGTAAATACACGTGCCTGCAAAAGCCCGCGAAAAAAATGGGGTGGACACATTTGAGGGTGAGGGTCTAAATCCTTGGCCCGCCCCATACAAAAGTGCAGGCAAAACGGGCATGGCCCGCGGGCCGAGCCCGTTTTGCCACCCCTAGTAATGAGTGGTTAGAGGGTAATAAAGATGGATGGGCCCACACAAATTTAAAAAATTTTCAAAATAAAATTCAAATCCGTATGCTTGACAAAGGCCGTGTCAGTTGACACGAGCGGCCGTGTCAGGCCACTGTTCAAGGGCGTGGGGTTTCAGACTTCCTCACACAGGTGTCGCATTACGCGAAAAACCGGCGGGAAAACAAAACAACAGAGCTGCCACCATGCGTTATTTATCCCAAAAGAGGGAAAGGAAACGCTCGAAGTAAACCTAGAAAAGACATGGTCTCGCGACCAAAGAGACGGGATCGGGAGTCGGTTATGCGAAGGGAAGGTATTAGCACCCCTACGCATCCGTCGTACTCGACGGGATCCACGCACAAAAGGAAGGATAAAGGTTGCTAAAAACGCTGTTCACAAACATCAAACACTGGCTGAAAGAGACACAGAAAACAAAAGAAACTAACTCGGCAGGATATCGCATCCTGGGCCTACGTAGTCTGTCAGGCACAGACATCAGAATCGACGTAGTTCGGGACAGGGGAAACGTGCTCGCTAGGATGTCGCATCCTATGCATACGTATCTTCTCGGAGTAAAGAAGAATCAGAGCACTCGTAGCTCGGCTAACGCACGCCAAACAAAACCACACAGGAAATCGACTGCCAATCGCTGGACTTATGTCAAACTCCACACAAACAAGCAAACATGGAAACCGAATACCAATCGCTGGACTTACATCAGACTCCGAACCAAACAAACACACACAGGAAACTGACTGCCAATCGCTGGACTTATGTCAGATTCCAACAAACGAACCCACACAGAAAACCAAATGCCAATCGCTGGACTTACATCGGACTCCAACTCAACACAAAGGAGAAAACAAAAGGGTGCCCGGAGAGATCAGCTCATCTCCTGCCTACGTACCTCATCTGGTATGAGGATCAGGGCGACGTAGTTCCCCTACGCAGGGACAAAGGACTAGCCTAACCAGATACAAAGGGAGACACAAACTACTAGGGAGACTATGACTCGAGCCTAGAAGTTATCATGCATACGATCCCTAAGTTAAGGTTGTTATCTAACTTGCACAGGAAGCAAGCTATCCTAATCAGCACAGGCAAAGCAATCATTCACATAATTAGCACACACTATATACAAACAAAGTGGGCTCATACAAGGTTAGGCTGTGAAACACAAGCCAACTGGAATCGGGTGATGTTAGCTCTTAACCCTAACATTGAGAGTTAGGGTGAAGCAGATGAAATGGGAAGTGAGGGGTGTGCCTCACAGCTCTTATCCCTGGCCTGGGAGAGCTTCAGACAACTGAAAGTATGGGAGTTCAGAAAGTAGGAACTCTTCTCCACATATGACTGACTCAACAAAGATCTTGGGTTAATATCCACAATGCATCAACACAAGGTATGTGATCAAAGTGAATGACTCAACTGGATAGCAGGAGATGGATTGCACATCTCTTTTATCTGCCAATTGCCTCACAGAGGTCTTTTCCTGCTTGGCACAAAGATAAACAAACACAAGCATTGCCTCTTAAGGAGGGCTTCAGACAGGTGCCTGCCCAAGTAACAGGACAGGTCTTCCAGACTACATGAAGTCATACAGATTATACCTCTAATGGTTAAGCAACCAAGAAAAGCAAAAACAAGTTCACAATGAACTTAAGCAACTAATGTACCTGAAAACAGTCCAACTCAATCAGTATACAAGTCAAATGAACTAAGCAGACAGTTAATGGTCAACAGTTAACAATACAATCAAGCAAGCAACAAGGTGCAAAACACAAGCTCAACTCAAATGAGCTAAGAGCCACCTACAAAACAAGTCAAGATTATTCAATCGTTAACAAATTAGTCAACTTAAGCAAGTGAATCAATCTCCTTCATGACCATATGCTTTTCATCCTGAAAACAAAACTCAAACATAAGCACAAACCACTAGGACAAGGCCTAGGGTCAAAGAGGGAGAAATAATTCAAAACAGAACATGAAAATTGACATGAATCAACTTCAATCCAATAATAACATAATCCAAAAAGTCTCATGTCAATAGCATCAACCAAATTCATTTCACAAAGCAATCATGGCAAGGCATGCAAGTTGGAACCACATTGAGGCAACAGAATAAACAAATCCATATTAATTCCAAAATGGTTCAATTAATTCCAATAAAAATCATGGCTAAACAGCACACATAACATGATCAACAAACCACAAATCAAGGCATTTGGACAAGTATAAGCATGGTAATCAAATTCCATAAGGCAAGGTAAGCACAAACAAGCTCAATTGAGACACAATTTGGTACATCAACTTAACACAAGCCTAAAACAGAATTGACAAATGATAAATGTCTCAAACCAAAGCCACAATAAACTTCAAAGTGTCTAGAAACAATGTAAAAAATTTCACATTCATATGATACACAACCAGCATTTCACAAATCATGGAAGTTCAACACTCTTCAAAAGTTCAAACATGACTAACCAGCAAGGCAAATCTCAAACAAATCAGAAATGAATCCAAAAATTCCACATAATTTCATGATCAATCCTAACATCCAGAAGAATATTCATACGAAAAATCAAGTCATTTGGCATTTAGTTGGCATGGCAAAGAAATTCATCAAGTTGAGAAAGCAATGGTGTGACACACATTGTCACACCTACATTAATCAGATCATATCTCAACAACCACAAATGCTAAAAATGCAAACTCAACACCAAAATGTCCAGAGAGATGTCTAGTTTAAGCATACCAAATGTCAAAAGCATTGGATTAAAACTCATCATTTCACAAAGCAAATGGCAAGCAAGGTCAAGAAAACACATGCATACACAAACCCTAAGCCAAAACATTTTTCAACCGTGCAAAATTTCTGGAAAAATAGTCATAAAATACTAGACATGATAAGGAGAATAATGCAAAAAATCTCATGTTATTTGGATGAATATTCATGGAGTTATGAATTTTGGAAGTGAGTGAAAAATAAAAAAACACGTATGAACATAGCATGAGAAAAGGAAATAAAATGGAATGGCATTTTTGGATTTGTCTCCACCAAGGATCGAACCGAGTGAAGTTTTGAAAGTGGCGCGTTTCCTAATGAAACACACCGTTTCATTAAAGTCCATGTGGCAAGGCTGTGCGTTCGCATCCAATCAATTCGCCATGCAGGATACACGTGGACCAACGCATGGGCATAAACATGAAAACGCATGCAAAGCACGATGGATATGATTAAACTCGTTCTGGAAACAGAAAACCTTAGCATTCATCAACATTCATCGTGTTCTTGAGCTCAAGAACACATGTGCACAGAAATTCAAAACAAGTACACCAATGGATTCCTCTTTCAACGTACAACACTAATCTAAGCCTGATTTAACCTAATTCCACATGTATCAAAAGATTCGAAGCCAAGAACATTCACATGCCAAACATAAAATCAACATAACTAATTCATTTCTTCATGGAATTTCATGGAACAAAGCTCAGTGTACTCAGCGTTGAAAGATCTATCACAAGCATATAACAATTTCGTGAATCACGAGAGTTGAATTCTGACCTTAATGGAGATGAAGAAGTGAAACAGGTTGATTCAAGCCTTGCTAAGCACAAACAGATCTTCCTAAGCTCTTGGATGATTGAATGGATGAATGCTCGATGCTTAACCTTGCACGATTTGGCCAGAAACTCCAACTGCCATGGATGAGTGTGACTTTCAACAGTCCTCAAATCTGCATGAAATCCTTCGAATCTTGCTTCCAAAATGCTCTTCAATGCTTGTGGATGAAGGATTAACCAAGAATAAGGCAATGTTTTTGAAGAAATTTGCAGAAAAATTTGAGAGCACAATGTGAAGAAAATTGTGAAATGAATCTAGATCTGAGAATTATGAGGTGTTCATCATGAATTTTGTTATGTTTTACCTTTTATATAGTGTACTAATCAAGTTGTTAATCACAATTAAGCAAATGCCAAGGGATTAATGAAAACCAAGGTGTTTTGCAAATTTGCCAATTCACCCTTATGTATGTAATGTAATGCAACAGTACTCGTTTTTTGGCTTGGAATGCATTCAAAAATCTGTTTGGAGGCTAATGCAAGTGATGAAATGTGAAGGCAATGCATAATTTTCAAATTTAAAAGTTCCCTCCAAAATTCAAAAGAAAATGCAAATATTTTTGTAATGGAAATGCATGGAATATGATGCATGAATTGGATAGTGCATGTCAAGAGAGAAATGTTGCAAAAAGAACCAGCTCATTTGGCCTTATGGTTCAAAAGTTATGCATGTTTGAAGTTCAAATTAACTTGGCACTGATTGATCCATATCTTCTCAACCATACATGAGAAATTCATGTTTTTGGACTTTTTGGAAAGGTGAGAGCAAGATCTTCAACTTTCATGTTGGACAAAATTTCATTTGAAGCTTTCTTGATCATGTAATCTTGAGGAGAAAACCTTTCCATTTTTGGCAATTTCAAATTACAGGTCACTTACTATTTTTGGAAACTTTTCATCTGACCTCAAATTCTTCATTGTTGATGTTTGAAATGTCAAATGATACTTGTATGGACATAAATGAGACCTCTCTAACCATCTCCCACCTTCAAATCCATGGTTGAATTGACAGTTGACTTTGGTTGACTTTCTAGGGTTTCAGATGAATTGCATCTTGACTGATGATCTCTGAACATCCAACCTTTGGTCAAACCACTTCAAAATGATCCCTAGGTAACATGAACTTATTGAACCAACCCTAGGGTTTTGCTTCAATAGGAAATGCACTTGCTTGCTTGCACAACTGGATCTCCTGACCAGTCTTGACTGATGACTTGTACTAGGCAATGGACAATGCAATGCTAATGACATAAGAATGAAAATGTATATACAAAATGGGAGGTGCAAATTTGAGGTGCTACAGCTGCCCCTATTCAATCAACTGGGAACCCGAATGGATGAGAGCAACGACTGTCAAACTTTCAGGGTAAACAGGGATTGAAGACCAAAGAACCGTAGAAATTTGCACTCTGCGGGGGATCCAAGAAAGGAAAGTTCGCCAATAGCAACTTCAACTGGATCTAATATTTATTACTGGGGATTTTGATTTTTTTCTCTCAAAGGTACAGCCTCATCTAGACATCGAAAGACGATGAATGGGAATAGAAATCACAACTAGACGTCAACGGACGACCAGGAAAAACTCAACGTTTACCGAAACCAACGGAGAGGTAACCAGACATCAACGGATGAATGGGAAGACTCGACCAGACGTCAACGGACGCACGGGAGAAGCTCGACGTTTATCGACACCAACAGAGAAAGGTGACCAGACATCAACAGATGCTGGGAAAACTCGACCAGACGCCAACGGACGAAAGGGAGAAGCTCGACGTTTATCGACACCAACGGAGAAGGAGAAGCTCGACGTTTATCGACACCAACGGAGAAGGAGAACGGACATTAATGAATGACCGGGAAGGGTACAACCATACGACATGGGAAAAACTCAACGTTTATCGAAACCAACGGAGAGGTAACCAAACATTAATGAATGACTGGAAAGCAAGGTAACCATACGTCAACGGACGAATGGGAAAAAACTCAACGTTTACCAAAACCAACGGAGAGATGACCAGACATTAATGAATGACTGGAAAGACTCGACCAGACGTCAACGGACGAACGGGAGAAGCTCGACGTTTATCGACACCAACGGAGAAGGAGAAGCTCAACGTTTATCGACACCAACGGAGAAGGAGAACTCTACTGGGGATGATACAACTAGACGTCAACGGACGAATAGGAAAAACTCAACGTTTATCGAAACCAACGGAGAGGTGACTCTGAGGTGAAAGGTATCACTATACGTCAACGGATGAATAGGAAAAACTCAACGTTTATCGAAACCAACGGAGAGGTGACTCTCTGGGGAGAGAAAATAACTCAAACAAACGTCAACGGACAATCGGGAAAAACTCAACGTTCACCGACACCAACGGAGAGGTAACCAGACATCAACGGATGAATGGGAAGACTCGACCAGACGTCAACGGACGCACGGGAGAAGCTCGACGTTTATCGACACCAACGAAGAAAGGTGACCAGACATCAACGGATGCTGGGAAAACTCGACCAGACGCCAACGGACGAAAGGGAGAAGCTCGACGTTTATCAACACCAACGGAGAAGGAGAAGCTCGACGTTTATCGACACCAACAGAGAAGGAGAACGGACATTAATGAATGACCGGGAAGGGTACAACCATACGACATGGGAAAAACTCAACGTTTATCGAAACCAACGGAGAGGTAACCAGACATTTATGAATGACTGGAAAGCAAGGTAACCATACGTCAACGGACGAATGGGAAAAAACTCAACGTTTATCGACACCAACGGAGAGGTGAATCCTTGGGGAAGAATAAGGGTATTACGAACATTGAAAGATGATGTTTACCGACATCCAAAGAAGACCAGACATTAACGAATGACTGGAGGCGAGACTCGATGTTTACCGACACCGAAAGAATGGTGTTTACCGACACTAAAGAAAGAACACACGCGGGTGCTGACACGATACTTACTGGTATCCCAGGATGACATCTACATACATCGAAACAAGGCTAAACACTTGCTGGGGATCTCACTGGGGAGTCAAACTTTCCTTTCACTGTGGGTGAGGAAACAAACCTCTCTGGGGAAATATCAATCCTGAATGCTGTCAGGAGCAACTGTAGCAAACGTGTTGTACAGATGTTGAACAAAGATCCGCCTCTGCCGGGGATATGGTCTGATTGGGTTTCAACACATGAATGCACATGTTTGAATTTTTCTATGGCGTAATGCTCCATATCAAATAGAAATGATACGCGTTTTGAGGATGCAATGATTACTATATGCCAAATGCGAAAGGATAAACTCCTGCTGGGGAGCCAACTGATCAGATACTACAACTCTGTGGGGAGACTCTGACTGAGGCATACTCTGCGGGGAGAGCACCGACTTCTCACTCATGCTGGAGAAAATAATACTACTGCTGGGGAAAGGATCCCAATCCACTCGGGGACTCCGCTTGGGAAACAAACAAGGCAACTCGCTGGGGACGAACCAAGACGACTTCGCTGAGGAATTAAACAAGGTGACTTCGCTGGGGAGAGTTGCCAACAAGTAGGATAAACTCTGCTTTGGGAAACAAATGCTACTCCACTGGGGAAAACTCATCCAATCCATAGGTAGGATAAACTCTACTGGAGATAACTTCGCCGAACCTGATCCACTTGGGGCACCTGCTGAGGAAAACCATCAACACAAACCTCTACTCGGGAGCTCTGCTTGGGGAAAGAACTTCACGACCCTGACGGGGACAAGCATCCACTCTGCCGAGGAAAAGCACAACTCTGGTGGGGAAAGAATATACCGAACCACGCTGGAGATAGACATCCACAACCTGCTGGGGATAGACAATTCTTAGATCTGCTGGGGATAGAAGGCACTATCCACAAGCGTCTCTGCAGGGGAGAATAGCTCTGAAAGCTCTCATACTTGCTTGGGGAAATATCTGCTGGGGAAACGTCCTCACCGACGACAACCTGCAAAACAGCACGACATATATGCCCCAGGGGTTTGCATGGACAAGATACGCTCAAGTGTCCTCAACATTCAAAATGATTTTCAAATGTTTTATTTTTCTGCACGTTATTGTTTAGCCTTCATGTTTTTATATGCAATGTTTATCAAAAATTTGGACGTTTTCGCAAACAAAACAGTAAAATAAAAACAAGAGAGCTATTTATCTGAATAACGACTTTTATTGATTGAAAATGGGCCTGAAAAGGCGAATACATCGGGAAGCAATTCCTAGAAAGAGGTAATTGCGCACAAAAGGAAAAAATCTATCCTAATGGCAATATGAACACGGCATCCACTATTTCCCAATTCTGTTATAACTCATAGATCATCAGTTTTCCTCCCAAATCCCTCGCTTTCTGAGAAGAATGACTGGACCGATCACATCTTTCGAGATGGCAGACGACGAAGTGCGATGAAGTACAGATAACTCAGACTGTAGTCTTCGCTTTAATCCCTCTTTTGCCTGGATCGCCCTTTCGGGTTTTCAATCCACCGGGATACCCATTTTTGCCTAAGCCGCCCTTGCGGGTTTTCGACTTACCGGGTGTACAAATTCTTTTCATTTTTATCCCTAATTTTTGCCCGAACCTTTTCTTTCTGTTTTTTGGTTCGCTGGGATACCCTTTTTTGCCTGGACTCTTTTATTCTTTTTGTCCAGCGGGTCACTTTGCGCGAAGTATTTTTTGACTACATCTGAGTTAACAGGGGACGGAAAATCTTCACCATCCATAGTTGTAAGCATCAAGGCTCCACCGGAGAAGACCTTCTTCACAACATATGGACCTTCATAATTAGGAGTCCACTTGCCCCTATTATTTGTACCGGGAGGGAGGATCCTCTTCAAAACTAGATCACCGATCTGATAGCTTCGAGGACGCACTTTCTGATCAAAGGCTCGCTTCATCCTTCTCTGATACAACTGCCCGTGGCAAACAACTGCTAACCGTCTCTCTTCAATAAGGCTCAACTCGTTAAACCTTGTTCGAATCCACTCGGCTTCGTCAAGCTTGACATCTAGCAAAACCCTCAGAGAAGGGATCTCCACTTCAACAGGTAGGACTGCTTCCATACCATACACAAGGGAGTACGGGGTTGCCCCGGTCGACGTACACACTGAGGTACGGTACCCATGCAAAGCGAAAGGCAGCATCTCATTCCAATCCTTGTATGTCACGACCATCTTCTGCACAATCTTCTTGATGTTCTTGTTTGCCGCCTCTACAGCACTATTCATCTTTGGTCTGTAAGGAGAAGAATTGTGATGTTCAATCTTGAAATCTTTGCAAAGCTCTTTCATCATCTTGTTATTGAGATTCGAACCATTGTCAGTGATGATTCTCTTAGGAACCCCATAACGACAGATGATTTCCTTCTTAATAAACCGGGCAACCACTTGTTTGGTAACATTAGCATAGGAAGCTGCTTCCACCCACTTGGTGAAGTAATCAATCGCAACCAGGATGAAGCGATGTCCATTCGAAGCAGTAGGCTCAATCTTCCCAATCATATCAATGCCCCACATGGCAAACGGCCAAGGCGAGTTCATGACATTCAGAGGGCTTGGTGGTACATGCACCTTATCAGCGTAGATTTGACACTTATGGCACTTCCGAGCGTATTTGAAACAATCGGATTCCATAGTCATCCAGTAATAACCGGATCTCAATAATTTCTTCGACATTGCATGACCACCAGCATGGGTACCAAACGAACCTTCATGCACTTCTTGCATCAACATGTCTGCTTCGTGTCTATCCACGCATCTGAGCAGAACCATGTCGAAGTTCCTCTTATACAACACATCATCCTGATTCAAATAAAAGCTTCCATCTAGCCTTCTCAGGGTTTTCTTGTCACTTTTCGACGCACCTTCAGGATACTCCTGGCTCTTGAGGAAGTTCTTGATATCATAATACCACGGCTTCTCATCAACAACAGACTCGGCTGCAAACACATACGCAGGCCTCTCGAGTCGATTCATCGCAACATGTGGCACATGATTCCACCAATGAACTTTGATCATAGAATACAAAGTAGCCAAAGCATCAGCCATCTGATTCTCATCCCGGGGGACATGATACAACTTCACCTTCTTGAAGAACGTCAGTATTCTTCTGGTATAATCTCTGTAAGGAATCAGATGCAACTGGTTCGTATTCCAATCTC
This sequence comes from Lathyrus oleraceus, assembly GCF_024323335.1. Taxonomy (NCBI): domain Eukaryota; kingdom Viridiplantae; phylum Streptophyta; class Magnoliopsida; order Fabales; family Fabaceae; genus Lathyrus; species Lathyrus oleraceus. The sequence goes on from NC_066582.1 coordinate 406,568,095, forward strand.
CATTCACCTGATTGATCACTAGAGCGGAATCTCCATAAATGTCAAGAGTTTTGATTCTCAAATCAATGGCTTCTTCTATCCCCATGATACAAGCCTCATACTCAGCTTCATTGTTGGTGACGTCAAAAGTCAATCTGGCAGAAAAAGGTATATGAGCACCTTTTGGATTGATAAGCACTGCACCAACACCGTTACCATTCACATTCACAGCCCCATCAAACATCAATGTTCACTTGTCATCAGGATCCGGTCCTTCCTCGACAAGAGGCTCTTCACAATCTTTCATCTTAATATACATGATGTCTTCATCAGGGAATTCAAACATCATAGGCTGATAATCATCGATCGGTTGCTCGGCGAGGTAGTCTGACAGAATACTACCTTTGATGGCCTTCTGTGACGTGTACTGGATATCATACTCAGTTAAGATCATCTGCCAACGGGCAACGCGCCCGGTGAGAGCCGGCTTCTCAAAGATGTACTTTATGGGATCCATCTTAGAAATCAATAAGGTAGTATGGTTCAACATATACTGCCTCAGTCGGCGAGCAGCCCATGCCAAAGCACAACAAGTTTTCTCAAGCTGTGAATATTTGACTTCACAGTCGGTAAACTTTTTGCTAAGGTAGTATATGGCATGCTCTTTTCGACCAGACTCGTCATGTTGTCCCAATACACACCCCATCGAGTTCTCAGTCACTGATAGGTACATTATCAGTGGTCTCCCAAGAACTGGAGGAATAAGGATTGGAGGTTTCTGTAAATACTCTTTTATCTTGTCAAAAGCTTTCTGACAATCATCATTCCACCTGATTGCTTGATTCTTTCTTAGCAATTTAAATATTGGTTCACACGTGGCAGTTAGGTGAGATACAAACCTTGCAATGTAGTTCAATCTCCCTAAAAACCCACGAACCTGCTTTTCAGTTTTCGGTTCAGGCATTTCTTGAATAGCTTTGACTTTTGCTGGATCAACCTCAATCCCTTTCTCACTGACAATGAAGCCTAACAGCTTCCCAGATCTCACGCCAAACGTACACTTGTTCGGATTCAGCCTCAGTTTGAACTTTCTCAGCCTATCAAACAACTTCTGCAAATTAACCAGGTGCTCCTCTTCTGTCTGCGACTTCGCAATCATATCATCCACGTACACTTCGATCTATTTGTGCATCATGTCATGAAAGAGAGTCGTCATAGCCCTCTGATAAGTAGCACCGACATTCTTCAGCCCAAATGGCATCACCTTATAGCAGAACGTGCCCCAAGGTGTAATGAATGTCGTCTTTTCCATGTCCTCTGGCACCATCTTAATCTGATTATAGCCCGAGAAACCATCCATGAAAGAGAAAACCGAGGATTGAGCCGTGTTATCAACCAATACATCAATGTGAGGTAATGGAATATCATCTTTCGGACTCGCTCTGTTCAGATCCCGGTAATCGACACACATTCTGACTTTGTCGTCCTTCTTCGGCACGGGAACGATGTTGGCTACCCACGGGGGATAAGTTGTCACTGACAAGAAACCAGCATCGAACTGCTTCTGAACCTCTTCCTTGATCTTAACAGCCATATCAGGACTCGTTCTCCGAAGCTTTTGCTTGACCGAAGGACAATCTTCTCTGAGAGGTAGTCTATGCACCACAATATCAGTATCCAGCCCAGGCATATCTTGATAAGACCAGGCGAATATCTCCACATACTCTCTCAGCATCTCAATCAATCTGCTCTTGACCTCTGTCTTCAAAGCAGCCTCGATCTTAATATCCCTTCTGGCGTCCTCAGTACCAAGATTAATAATCTCCAACTCCTCCGGATGAGGTTGGATGACCCTTTCCTCTTGCTTCAACAATCTAACCAATTCTTTCGGGAGTTCACAATCTTCCTCACTCTCCTCTTCAGCTTGGTAGATGGGATTATTGAAATTATACTGAGCCATAACAGAACTGTTCATAGTGGATTCCGTGAGATCACTTCTGCATGTTTAATGCTTTGTTTTAGAAAAAAGAATTCAAGAAAGTCACAAAAACAAAAACATTGCCATTTTTTATTTTTTTGAAGAATGAAAACAAAAATAGAAAGACAAGGATCACAAAATTGTTTGCAAAACGTCCTTTATTAATGATAATCATTGAAAAACACATGATGAGGCCCTACAATGAACCACTACGTCTTGGGCAGAACGTAGGGTTTTGTGCAGAATGAAAAAACAAAAGAAAATTACTTTGTTTGAAGAGTAACTTGGACTACATCCTCTGCTGTCCAATTGTTGACTGTCTCCCCTGGCGCACACGGGCGAACCCAGTTGTCGAGATCACAATCACTATCACCATCTTCAGCACCGGCTGCGAAGACGTCACTGTGATTCATCAGCCCAGCGCTGGTAAAGGTACTCGGACCTGTTTGCACACCCTGCTCCGCTTGCAAAGGTTGATAGCCAATACCGAACTTATCCTCCTTGACAGGCAAATCCACCATCTTGCCCCAGCCCTCAGACTTTCCAGAGTCAACAACCTCCTTGGCCTGCTTGTAAGACGCAATTGAAGCACCCGGCTTTCTCTGATCAGTAAACGCCACCCTCTCGAGAGCAACAGTCTCAAATGCCTGGCATAAGGTTTCATGGATCTCGCCATCCACCTCTACATACTTGAAAGAGGATAGGTGACTCACCAGAATATCTTCTTCGCCGCACACGGTCACAATCTGACCGTTCCAGACATACTTCAACTTCTGGTGGAGAGTTGACGAAACTGCCCCAGCTGCATGAATCCAAGGACGCCCCAACAAACAACTGTACGCGGGCTGGATGTCCATAACATAGAAGATGATGTCAAAAACCTCCGGACCTATCTTCACTGGCAAAGTGACTTCACCAAAAACAGAACGTTTGGATCCTTCAAATGCACGAACTATCAGGTCACTCGGAGTGAGCACAATCCCTTCAACAAATATCTTCTTCAAAATCTACTTGGGCAACACGTTCAGCGACGAGCCAGTGTCTACCAGCACATGAGACAACACAGCACCCTTGCACTCCATGGTGATGTGCAGGCCTTGTTATGATTACGACCCTCAGGCATCAAGTCTAGGTCAGTGAACCCCAAACCATGCCTGGTGCTCACGTTGGCAATCACACCCTCTAGTTGGTTGACAGAAATCTCCTGAGGCACGTAAGCCATATTCAGCATTTTCAATAAGGCATTACGATGTGCCTCAGAACACAGAAGCAAAGAGAGTATCGAAATTTTGGACGGAGTCTGATTAAGCTGATCTACAATTTTATAGTCACTCTTCTTGATTATTTTCATGAATTCCTCCACATCCTTCTCGAATGAACCCTCAGGCACCTCCTTCTGAGCTGGTTCTTCGTCGACCACTACCTGTTTGCCTTTAGCTTTGGCGAGAGCCTTGGCGAGAGCCTCGGCATTATTGTCTCTTAACGGTTGCAGAGCAAACAGGCGTCCACTTCGAGTAAAACCTCCTGGTCCACCAACATTGTCCACAACTGGACTAACCACCACAGGAGTTTTCACTGGCACACCAATAGTCACAAGCGTTTGATTCACCGGCCTGACCTGATTCTCAGCCCTTCTGTTACTACGATAGGCGTTGTCATATCTCCACGGCACAGCCTTGCTATCAACAGCCCTTCTGACCGGCGCAACAATGGTAGTCGGATTACTGGCGTTTACAGGTACAGAAATGGTAACAGACGTACCACTTGTTGTAGGCGCACTAACAACCCTCTGACCATGACCTTCAGACGGTTTGAAGTAGATAGTGACAGTTGACACTGACCCACGATCTCTGACAGCCCGACTGAATTGCAAACTGCCTTCGTCCATCAAACCCTGGATACCAGCCCTTAACTGTTCACAGCCATTCTCTGACTCAGCACAATCAACACAACCCTGATCACAACCCGGGTATACACCTCCGTTCAACAACTGAGTCTTCACAACTGACAGCGGGGTCTGAACATCTTCAACACTGACCACAAGATCTTCAGCTTCTGCCCCTTCAACACTGTTCACTCGATGCGCACCATGCGGTGGCATAGGGTTGTTTACAACATTCGGCACAGGAGCAAAATTGATAGTTTTAGCGTCAATTAGGTCCTGGACTTTATGATGAAAAGCCCTGCAGTTCTCGATATGGTGTCCCGGCGCACCAGAATGGAAGTCACAACGCACGTTGGCATCATACCCAGGTGGTATCTTTCTCAATGGAGCCATGGTCCTCAACTCCATAAACCCTAGTCTGAGCAACTCAGGTAGCAACTCAGCGTAGGTCATCGGCAATGGGTCAAAACGTCTATCAGACATCCTCTGCCTCGGTTGATACGGACGTTGCTGTTGTTGTTGTTGTGGTGGTGGTTGAACCCTCTGTTGTTGCGGTTTTTGACGTTGTTGAGGTGCTGGAATGGTCACGGCAGCAACCTGACGATACTGATTTCTATTCCCAACTCTTCGACTATGTTGCACAGCACTGGCTTCACCCTCTCTCCGACGAGGTGCCCCAGCAAAAGGTTTCTTGGAAGACGAGGACCCCACATCCTGAATTTTACCAGCTTTAATCAAGCTCTCTGTCCTCTCTCTCCGCAAATAACCACATCTGAAAAACTACCGAATGGGCAGCTTCCCATCCGGTCCATGAAAACACCCTGTAGCGTTCCAATGAACATATCAGTTAACTCCCTCTCCAGCATAGGGTGTTGTACTCTTGCAGCCAATTCACGCCACCTCTGGGCGTACTCCTTGAAGCTTTCTCCGGATTTTTGACATAGACTCTGCAGCTGAGTCCGACTTGGCGCCATGTCCATGTTATGTTTATATTGCCTCAAGAAGGCCTCACCCAGATCCCTCCAGCAACGGATAGAATCTCTCTTAAGCTCCATGTACCAATCCGAGGAAGCCCCATATAAGCTATCCTGGAAGAAATACATCCACATTCTCTCATCATCTGTGTAAGCAGAGATTTTTCGATAATAAGCCTGCACATGGGTGCGAGGGCAAGAAGTACCATTGTATTTGTCAAAAGACTGCGCTTTGAATTTGTAGGGAATCCTCAACCCCTCTACTAGACCCATGTTGGTCACATCGAAACCCAAGGAATTCTGACATTCCATGGCTCTTATCTTCTCAGCAAGGGCATCCACCTTACAATCCCTCTCTTCGACTCTTCCAACAACTTCATCATCTTCACTCAGCAGCGTGAACATGTCCTCTTGTCTATCAACAATCGGAGCAGGATGACGAATAGGAGCCCGGGTAGCTTTGGCAGTCTCTGCAGCAAGAGGCTGTCCGTTGATTCTGATCCCCCTTAACTCATCACCTACAGCATAGTCGTTGGCGGGAGCAGCAACATTAACATTCTCATGAACAGGCACGCCCAATGGCGACGCTCGGTTGGACTGCGGAATCACGGTCTCCTGTCTCTGAACCAGGGCTCGAAGTTCTTCTTGACCTTGCGCAACCCCTTGCATCATCATCATAAACTGGGCCATGTTCGCCTTCATCTCAGCCAACTCCGTCTGAACTTGATCCATACTTCTTTGTTGATTGAGTCTGGTTGAATAACGGTGCGGTCTCTGATCAGCTGTCCTGCCTGACACAGGAACCAGAGTGAGAAGTCGCGAACAAGAACACCTGCTAATGCATATGATGCACATGGTATGCTCATTTCTCAGGCATTCAAAGAGCCTAATTCATCTTCGAAAGATGACAACCTGCAACAAGAACAACACAGGAACAACACAAGAGAGATGAGCACAAAGTGAAACTAACAACCTCATCTATAGATAAGAGCAACAGGATCATACAACAACATCAACAAAGATCCAGGTAAATCAAAATACAATAATGAATCCCACCCAACAAGCCTGGGGGTGATTCACAACATAAACATCAGGAATACAAGCTAAGACAAACGACTTCCAGGAATGAGAGTCTTCAAGTAGTGACACTGGTCTATCAACAGGTCACACTCTGAACATTCTGGAAAGGGAGTGAGCTTCTCCTTCAACTGTCTTCTAAGCTCTACAACTTCTGCTCCAAGTTGGTTCTCTGATGCATGTCTCAAGTCTACTTCCTTCTTCAACTGGATGTCTTTGTCTCTAAGTTGCTTCTCCAAGTCTCTGATCTTCTTCTGATAACTGGCCTCAGCTCTCTGCAATCTCAAACACTCTCGGTGCTCTGCATTCAACAAGTTCTCCATCTCTTCATAAGATCTCTTCTTACTCCTTACTCCACCAACATCTACACCCTGGATGTCTCTGAGTTGATGAGTCAAGTTCAACTTATCAACTTTGGCTTGGTACAACTCCATCTGGGCATCTTGCTCTTTCTCCTTCAACCTGCGATTCTCCAACAGGGCTTGCTTGTACTGCTCAGTGGGTACACTCTCAGCAAGAATCAAAGGCGGTTGCACTTGCAAAGGCTTCATCCTATCGTAGGGCAACAACAAAGTTTCCACTCTCTTCTTGACCCACTCAGTATAGTCAGGCATAGCAATGGCAAACTTCTTCCCTAAGACAGCTCCATCCTTAACACCAATGGACTTCCACGCTCTCCCTATCTGCTCCAATCTAGCGGGGTCATTCCGCTTCTCAAAATACACACTCTCAGCTATCTCAGCTTCAAGTGGTCTTCCATTCATCACGAACCCCAACTGGCGAAGAGAAAGAACCGGGTTGTAATTGATGCAACCCTTAGTCCCTACAAGTGGCACATTCCGAAACGCTCCACAACTCATAATGACATCACGCACATCCATCCGGTAAGACTGCCATCTGATATCATATGAAGTAAGAGACATAACCCTCTGAGTCCGCTCTGAGCATCCACAAAAGATCCACTGACTGGCAGGAGAGACAAGAACCATCTGAGCAAAAGTGGAAGGCAACATCTGATAGCTCCACCCTTACCATGCCTACTGTGAATAGCATAGTAAGTGTCAGCTAACAGAGTAGGAACCGGGTTTCCTCCAAGAAAAATAATGACTGCAGCATAGTCCACAAAGTTGGGCATACTCGGGAACAGGACAATTCCATAGATCATAATGGCCAACTGAGCATGAAAAGCTTCCCAATTTCCCTTCTCAGCTTCTACTCTAGCTACCCTCAATAGAAACTTCAAAGGCAACCCTACAACATCCCCACTGGTCTTCCAATTATCACTGACTTCCTTGATACCCAAATGGAGAGCTCTGGCAACAACTCTGAAATCAACCTCCTTAGACACATCTAAGAAAGGAACCTGATACCGGATAGGAACATTCAACAGAATGGAATACTCCTCAAGAGTAGGTGCCAACTGATAATCCTGAAAAGTGAAGCAACGAAGCTCTGGGTCGTAGAACTGAAGAAGAGTCTGCAAAGGCACTAGATCTACTACCATCCTCAACAGTGTCAGAATATCTCCATACTGATCCACAAATCCCCTCTGATTATCACTGGTCACAAGGTTGCTCAACTCTATCAGAGACGTCAAAGGCTCACGGTGAAAGCTGTAGGAACAAGTCTTCCGCTTCAACTCTGGGACTGTTGCCATCTCTATCAGTGAATAGACTCTGGAATGTACCTGAGAAATGATATGCATGCAGAGATTAGCTTTTTTCTTTTCTTTTTTTCATTTCTTTTTTATTGCGTATCTTTTGAAAATAAACATGCTATGATGCAAATGATGCAGACAAGACTGGCAGGCTGTGCATCTCGGAACACAGGATCAAAGCTTCGGCTTGAACTCGGAACCACAATTCATCTGAAACCCAAAGTCATCTGATAAACTGTCATCTGAAGAACCAAGAGTCACCAACAGGACCACAAGTCACCAACAAGTCACCGACAAGTCACCAACTGTACCTGTAATAATGATCATTCCCTCCCCACTCACGGGTGTCATCTAGGCCAGGGTAAGGTCGAGAGAAACTCAACATAAATAACCTTTCACAGAATATCATCATATATACACCCGAAGTGTGTAACGATAATATCCCATCAGGGTCTGAACTGCTCGTGATATCAATGTTCCGCTAAGTGGCGCAATACCACCCGCTTCCCATGAATCACTCTATTCCTAGGTTTCCTAGATTTCGCTCATAGCCTGGGTATTGGGCCTTTTACCTCGAGTAACTCCCACCCCAACAGAGAGAACACAGCACAGCCAGCACAGATGAATATGAATGAATGCAAACATAAATGCAAACAATAAACAAATGAATGCAATAAATGAAACAGCAAAAGCAACCAAACCCTAACCTAGAGAGCGCTAGGAGAGACTCGCTTAGGGAAGATGGACCAGCAAGAGGTCAACTTCTATTTTCCCCAGCAGAGCCACCAGCTGTTGCATTACGCAAAAAACCGGCGAGAAAACAAAACAACAGAGTCGCCACCGTGCGTTATTTATCCTAAAAGAGGGAAAGGAAACGCTCGAAGTAAACCTGGAAAAGACATGGTCTCGCGACCAAAGAGACGGGATCGGGAGTCGGTTATGCGAAGGGAAGGTATTAGCACCCCTACGCATCCGTCGTACTCGACGGGATCCACGCACAAAAGGAAGGATAAAGGTTGCTAAAAACGCTGTTCACAAACATCAAACACTGGCTGAAAGAGACACAGAAAACAAAAGAAACTAACTCGGCAGGATATCGCATCCTGGGCCTACGTAGTCTGTCAGGCACAGACATCAGAGTCGACGTAGTTCGGGACAGGGAAAACGTGCTCGCTAGGATGTCGCATCCTATGCATACGTATCTTCTCGGAGTAAAGAAGAATCAGAGCACTCGTAGCTCGGCTAACGCACGCCAAACAAAACCACACAGAAAATCGACTGCCAATCGCTGGACTTACGTCAAACTCCACACAAACAAGCAAACATGGAAACCGAATACCAATCGCTGGACTTACATCAGACTCCGAACCAAACAAACACACACAGGAAACCGACTTCCAATCGCTGGACTTATGTCAGATTCCAACAAACGAACCCACACAGGAAACCAAATGCCAATCGCTGGACTTACATCGGACTCCAACTCAACACAAAGGAGAAAACAAAAGGGCGCCCGGAGAGATCAGCTCATCTCCTGCCTACGTACCTTATCTGGTATGAGGATCAGGGCGACGTAGTTCCCCTACGCAGGGACAAAGGACTAGCCTAACCAGATACAAAGGGAGACACAAACTACTAGGGAGACTATGACTCGAGCCTAGAAGTTATCATGCATACGATCCCTAAGTTAAGGTTGCTATCTAACTTGCACAGGAAGTAAGCCATCCTAATCAGCACAGGCAAAGCAATCATTCACATAATTAGCACACACTAAATACAAACAAAGTGGGCTCACACAAGGTTAGGCTGTGAAACACAAGCCAACTGGAATCGGGTGATGTTAGCTCTTAACCCTAACATTGAGAGTTAGGGTGAAGCAGATGAAATGGGAAGTGAGGGGTGTGCCTCACATCTCTTATCCCTGGCCTGGGAGAGCTTCAGACAACTGAAAGTGTGGGAGTTCAGAAAGTAGGAACTCTTCTCCACATATGACTGACTCAACAAAGATCTTGGGTTAATATCCACAATGTGTAACACCCCGAATTAAATAAGAGGATTATTTAATTAAGTTAGTAATATATTTAATAATTTAATTACATAAATTGAATTATTGGATTATTATTATTATTATTATTATTTGGAATAATAATTAGTGGAAAATATATAAGTTGGAATAAGAGAAAAAAGGGTTCATTGTTGGTAAAGAGTTTTCACGTGAAACAGAGAAGCGGCTGAAAGGTGAAAAGTGGAGAAAGAGCAAAGGTTGAAGAACGGAAAAGCTTGAAGCTTAGAGACTGCCGGATTATCTCAGGTAAGGGGGGCTTATCGTCGCTTAATGGGTATTATAGATTAACATGTCATGGGTAGTGAGAAACCGTTGAATTGACCCTAATTGGGATTGTTGAATGCTGAAAGATTGTGATGAATAAACTGAGTTTAAGCTGTAATTGAGTCCGTAATTGTGTGAGTCGTGTTTCCCCGAACGTGTAGCTTTTTACGGAAATTGAATCGGAGGTCCGGAAGTCCTCCAACGGCGGAAAATGCGGAAACTCTGCATTCTGCCTTGTGTTAGCGCAGGAACTGCTGTTTTGTCTGCGTTAACCGGTTAACCCAGGGCGTTAACCGGTTAACACTGTTATATTTTGTGAAAATGTGCTGTTTTGCCTGCGTTAACCGGTTAACCCAGGGCGTTAACCGGTTAACACTGTTGCGTTTTGCCAGAAAATGTATTTTTGTCCTGCGTTAACCGGTTAACCCAGGGCGTTAACCGGTTAACACTGTTGGAAATTTGAAAATTTGGTATTTTAATGTTGTGAAAGTAATTGGTGATTGGCCTATTTTAGTTGATTGTGAGGAATAATTTTGTTGGGTTTATGTTATGAAATGTTGATCCAAATATGTTGATCAGTTGTGTTAAAGTTGTTGAAAATACTGAGTTGGAGGCTTGATGAGCCAAAGTTGATTATAAGTTGATTTTTGTTGAAAACGTTGTTGTGTTGATATTATTATTATGTTGTTGACAGTTTAAGTCGTGTATGCCATGTACATTCATATGCATTAAGTCGGAGCTTTGCTCACACCACGTTGGCCTGGATTGGCAAAATTTTAAGTTGAAAGTTGAAGGCTTATGCCTTGATGCCCACTAAAATGGCAATGATTTTAAGTTGGGAGTTTTACTCCGAATGGTACCACATGCATGACGAGTCGAGTCTCATTAGAGTTGCCTTCTGTTGGTTTGTTGTATGTGTATCAGTGGTATTGATCTTGAGTATGTATATGAGTTGTGTTGATATTAGATGATTAATGAGTTAAATTACTTAACATAACATGATAATTTATAATGTTTGTTACATCGATTGAGGAACTCACCCTTACAATTATTTTTCAGGTAACGAGCAATGAGTTGAGTAGAAGCTAGTGCTTGGAGTCTAGTGTAGTCTCCGTTATGGGTCATGCTCTGATAGATGTAACATCGGGACGGGATGTTTTAATTGTTTATTGTCGGTTGTTGAACTATTTTTCATGTAATACGTTATATGTTTGTGGAATGGTTGAGTTGATTTATATCCGCTGCGAATTGTGCAAAAATGTTATTTTGATTAAATAATGAGCATGACAGTTATGATGTTGTGAAGTGTTGTGTGACACCCTTGGTGCATAATTACTCTGATATTTGTTGCTGTTATTTTAATTACATATTTGGGGTATTTTAGAAGGGTGTTACGCATCAACACAAGGTGTGTGAGCAAAGTGAATGACTCAACTGGATAGCAGGAGATGGATTGCACATCTCTTTTATCTGCCAATTGCCTCACAGAGGTCTTTTCCTGCTTGGCACAAAGATAAACAAACACAAGCATTGCCTCTTAAGGAGGGCTTCAGACAGGTGCCTGTCCAAGTAACAGGACAGGTCTTCCAGACTACATGAAGTCATAAAGATTATACCTCTAATGGTTAAGCAACCAAGCAAAGCAAAAACAAGTTCACAATGAACTTAAGCAACTAATGTACCTGAAAACAGTCCAACTCAATCAGTATACAAGTCAAATGAACTAAGCAGACAGTTAATGGTCAACAGTTAACAATACAATCAAGCAAGCAACAAGGTGCAAAACACAAGCTCAACTCAAATGAGCTAAGAGCCACCTATAAAACAAGTCAAGATTAGTCAATCGTTAACCAATTAGTCAACTTAAGCAAGTGAATCAATCTCCTTCATGACCATATGCTTTTCATCCTGAAAACAAAACTCAAACATAAGCACAAACCACTAGGACAAGGCCTAGGGTCAAAGAGGGAGAAATAATTCAAAACAGAACATGAAAATTGACATGAATCAACTTCAATCCAATAATAACATAATCCAAAAAGTCTCATGTCAATAGCATCAACCAAATTCATTTCACAAAGCAATCATGGCAAGGCATGCAAGTTGGAACCACATTGAGGCAACAGAATAAACAAATCCATATTAATTCCAAAATGGTTTAATTAATTCCAAGAAAAATCATGGCTAAACAGCACACATAACATGATCAACAAACCACAAATCAAGGCATTTGGACAAGTATAAGCATGGTAATCAAATTCCATAAGGCAAGGTAAGCATAAACAAGCTCAATTGAGACACAATTTGGTACATCAAATTAACACAAGCCTAAAACAGAATTGACAAATGATAAATGTCTCAAACCAAAGCCACAATAAACTTCAAAGTGTCTAGAAACAATGTGCAAAATTTCACATTCATATGATACACAACCAGAATTTCACAAATCATGAAAGTTCAACACTCTTCAAAAGTTCAAACATGACTAACCAGCAAGGAAAATCTCAAACAAATCAGAAATGAATCCAAAAATTCCACAAACTTTCATGATCAATCCTAACATCCAGAAGAATCATCATACAGAAAATCAAGTCATTTGGCATTTATTGTCATGGCAAAGAAATTCATCAAGTTGAGCAAGCAATGGTGTGACACACATTGTCACACCTATATTAATCAGATCATATCTCAACAACCATAAATGCTAAAAATGCAAACTCAACACCAAAATTTCCAGAAAGATGTCTAGTTTAAGCATACCAAATTTCGAAAGCATTGGATTAAAACTCATCATTTCACAAAGCAAATGGCAAGCAAGGTCAAGAAAACACATGCATACACAAACCCTAAGCCAAAACATTTTTCAACCGTGCATAATTTCTGGAAAAATAGTTATAAAATACTAGACATGATAAGGAGAATAATGCAAAAAATCTCATGTTATTTGGATGAATATTCATGGAGTTATGAATTTTGGAAGTGAGTGAAAAATAAAAAAACACGTATGAACATAGCATGAGAAAAGGAAATAAAATGGAATGGCATTTTTGGATTTGTCTCCACCAAGGATCGAACCGAGTGAAGTTTTGAAAGTGGCGCGTTTCCTAATGAAACACACCGTTTCATTAAAGTCCATGTGGCAAGGCTATGCGTTCGCATCCAATCAATTCGCCATGCAGGATACACGTGGACCAACGCATGGGCATAAACATGAAAACGCATGCAAAGCACGCTGGATAGGATTAAACACGTTCTGGAAACAGAAAACCCTAGCATTCATCAACATTCATCGTGTTCTTGAGCTCAAGAACACATGTGCACAGAAATTCAAAACAAGTACACCAATGGATTCCTCTTTCAACGTGCAACACTAATCTAAGCCTGATTTAACCTAATTCCACATGTATCAAAAGATTCGAAGCCAAGAACATTCACATGCCAAACTTAAAATCAACATAACTAATTCATTTCTTCATGGAATTTCATGGAACAAAGCTCAGTGTACTCAGCGTTGAAAGATCTATCACAAGCATATAACAATTTCGTGAATCACGAGAGTCGAATTCTGACCTTAATGGAGATGCAGAAGTGAAACAGGTTGATTCAAGCCTTGCTAAGCACAAACAGATCTTCCTAAGCTCTTGGATGATTGAATGGATGAATGCTCGATGCTTAACCTTGCACGATTTGGCCAGAAACTCCAACTGCCATGGATGAGAGTGAGTTTCAACAGTCCTCAAATCTGCATGAAATCCTTCGAATCTTGCTTCCAAAATGCTCTTCAATGCTTGTGGATGAAGGATTAACCAAGAATAAGGCAATGTTTTTGAAGAAATTTGCAGAAAAATTTGAGAGCACAATGTGAAGAAAATTGTGAAATGGATCTAGATCTGAGAATTATGAGGTGTTCATCATGAATTCTGTTATGCTTTACCTTTTATATGGTGTACTAATCAAGTTGTTAATCACAATTAAGCAAATGCCAAGGGATTAATGAAAACCAAGGTGTTTTGCAAATTTGCCAATTCACCCTTATGTATGTAATGCAATGCAACAGTACTCGTTTTTTGGCTTGGAATACATTCAAAAATCTGTTTGGAGGCTAATGCAAGTGATGAAATGTGAAGGCGATGCATAATTTTCAAATTTAAAAGTTCCCTCCAAAATTCAAAAGAAAATGCAAATATTTTTGTAATGGAAATGCATGGAATATGATGCATGAATTGGATAGTGCATGTCAAGAGAGAAATGTTGCAAAAAGAACCACCTCATTTGGCCTTATGGTTCAAAAGTTATGCATGTTTGAAGTTCAAATTAACTTGGCACTGATTGATCCATATCTTCTTAACCATACATGAGAAATTCATGTTCTTGGACTTTTCTGAAAGGTGAGAGCAAGATCTTCAACTTTCATGTTGGACAAAATTTCATTTGAAGCTTGCTTGATCATGTAATCTTGAGGAGAAAACCTTTCCATTTTTGGCAATTTCAAATTACAGGTCACTTACTATTTTTGGAAACTTTTCATCTGACCTCAAATTCTTCATTGTTGATGTTTGAAATGTCAAATGAGACTTGTATGGACATAAATGAGACCTCTCTAACCATCTCCCACCTTCAAATCCATGGTTGAATTGACAGTTGACTTTGGTTGACTTTCTAGGGTTTCAGATGAATTGCATCTTGACTGATGATCTCTGAACATCCAACCTTTGGTCAAACCACTTCAAAATGATCCCTAGGTCACATGAACTTATTGAACCAACCCTAGGGATTTTCTTCAATAGGAAATGCACTTGCTTGCTTGCACAACTGGATCTCCTGACCAGTCTTGACTGATGACTTGTACTAGGCAATGGACAATGCAAGCTAATGACATAAGAATGAAAATGTATATACAAAATGGGAGGTGCAAATTTGAGGTGCTACAACAGGCGACCATGTCAGGCCACTACCAAATACAATTTTATCTTATTCCTTCAGTGCTCTTGACACGGATCGTGTTAGCTGACATGGGCGGCCGTGTCAAACTACTGTTTCTTCTCACTTTTCAGTCTTTTTCATGGCCCTGACACGGGTCGTGTCATCTGACACGGGATACCGTGTTAGACTATTATTATGCTCAATTTTCAGACTTTTCATTCTCTTTTCCTCAGGTATGGTTTTTCTATCGACTATGACTTCTGTATGTATTTGAGTGTTTTTCCCTTCTGGTGAAGAGCACTGTGTACACCTACAATAAAAACAAAAAAAACACCCATACTTATTATAATTAAAATTGTGTGGGTTGCCTCCCACGAAGCACTTCGTTTAACGTTGCATTGCTCGACAATCGTCCCTCTTCTCAGGTAAGATAAACCTTCTCTATCAGATCACTCTCCTGCCCTTGGAGGTATGGCTTAATTCTCTGCCCATTTACTTTAAAAGTGTCTCCGTTTGCTGGGTTTTTAAGCTCAATGGCTCCATGATGAAATACCTTGTGTATCATAAATGGTCTCGACCATCTCGACCTCAGTTTTTCAGGGAACAACTTCAACCTGGAATTAAATAACAACACCAGTTGTCCTTCCAAGTTTTTTCTTCAGAATTCTTCGGTCATGCCATGTTTTTGTTTGTTCTTTGTATATCTTTGCATTTTCATATGCCCGATTCCTGGATTCTTCTAGCTCCTGTAGTTGAAGAATCCATGATTTCCTCGCTTTTGAAATGTCACAGTTTAGGAATTTGGTAGCCCAGAATGCCTTGTGCTCGAGTTTGAGCGGCAAATGACATGCTTTATCGTAAACCAGTTGGTAAGGGGACATACCTATGGGGGTTTTGAACCCTGTTCTGTATGCCCATAGTGCATCCTTCAACTGTATCGACCATTCCTTTCGCGAAGCACTAACAGTCTTTTCTAGAATCTGCTTTATCTGCCGATTCGATACTTCAACTTGTCCACTTGTCTGAGGATGATACGGTGTAGCAATTTTATGCTTGACATTGTATTTCCTTAACAAATTCTCCATCAACTTGTTCAGAAAATGGGTACCTTCGTCACTGACGAGTCCCTTGGTACCCCAAACCAAGCGAAAATGTAACTTTTTAGGAAGCCTACAACCACTTTAGCATCACTCGTGGGCAGTGCCACGACTTCCATCCATTTTGACACATAGTCAACAACGACCATAATGTAATGCTTTTTAAAGAACGGTGGAAAGGGTCCCATAAAGTCTATTCCCCAAACATCGAACAGTTCTACCTCTAACATGGCATTTTGAGGCATCTGATTTCTTTTTGATATGTTACTTGTCCTCTAACATTTATCGTATTCTTTCACTATCCCTTGGGCATTTTTGAATAGTGTAGGCCAATACAACCCAGACTGGAGGACTTTTGCTGTTGTTCTATCTCCATTAAAGTGTCCTCCATATTCTGAGTTATGACAAGCTCTGGGGATGTCCCTTTGTTCTTCCTCTGGGACACAAATCCGAACCAACCCATATATTCCTCTTTTGTATAAGAATAGATCGTCCCACACATAAAACCTGCAATCGTGCAAAAACTTTTTCTTTTTATTAGAATCAAAATCATCAGGTATTATTCCACCCACCAAATAATTAGCGTAATCAACGAACCAAGGGACACCAGTAACGGCTAGGATACGTTCATCGATGAACTCATCTCTGATTAGGTGTTTTCTTCTATTTCTTGGATCAAAGACATCTGAGATAAGTGATCAGCAACAGTATTTTTACTCCCCTTTTTGTATCTGATTTCCAGATCAAACTCTTGCAGAAGTAGAATCCATCGCAGCAACCGTGGTTTTGATTCCTATTTAGCAAAAAGATATTTTAAAGTTGCATGGTCAGTATAAACAATTACCTTTGATCCTAACAAGTAGGATCTGAATTTGTCAAAAGCATAAACAACCACAAGTATCTCTTTTTCAATGGTTGCATAATTCATTTGAGTAGGATTCAACACGTGGCCTGCATAGTAAATCACATGCAAGAGCTTCACCTTTCGTTGTCCTAGTACTTCCCCACTGTATTATCACTTGTATCATACATGATCTCAAAAGGGAGAGACCAATCAAGGGCAATTACTATGGGAGCAAACACAAGTCCCTTCTTCAGGGCCTCAAAAGCTTTATTGCACTTCTTGTCAAAAAGGAAAGGTGTGTCTTTCACAAGTAGGCTTGTTAATGGTTTGGCAATTTTGGAAAAGTCTCTTATGAACTTGCGGTAGAAACCTGCATGTCCCAAGAAGCTTCAGATGCCTTTTTCATTCATCGGTGGTGGTAAGTTAGCTATCACCTCCACTTTTGCTACGTCTACTTCTATGCCTCGGTTGTAAATCTTGTGTCCCAGCACTATCCCTTCATGTACCATAAAATGGCATTTCTCCCAATTTAGGATCAAATTTGTTTGCTGGAATCTTTCTAGCATAAGGGACAAGTTTGTTAAACATTTATCAAAAGAAGAACCGAACACAGAAAAGTCATCCATAAATTCTTCCATGTGCTTTTCAAGCATGTCAACAAACATGGATGTCATACACCTCTGAAAAGTGGCAGGTGCGTTGCACAACCCAAATGGCATTCTCCTGTAAGCGAAAACACCATAGGGGCATGTGAAAGCGGTCTTCTCTTGATCTTCAGGAGCCACAATAATCCGATTGTATCTCAAGTACCCATCAAGAAAACAATAGTAGTCATGTCCGGCTAACCTTTCCAACACTTGATCAATGAATGGTAAAGGGAAGTGGTCTTTTCTTATTGCAATATTCAGCCTCCGGTAATCAATGCAAAATCTCTAACTTGTAACAGTTCTTGGTGGGATTAACTCATCCTTCTTATTTTTTATCATAGTAGTTCCCCCCTTTTTGGGTACCACGTGTACTGGACTAACCCATGAGCTGTCGGATATGGGGTAAATTAGCCCCGCATCCAACAATTTTACAACCTCTTTATGGACCACTTCTTTCATGGTTGGGTTAAGTCTTCGTTGTGGTTGAACCACCAGCTTGTGATCATCTTCCATCAAGATCTTGTGCATGCAAACTGTCGGGCTAAGACCTTTCAAATCCTTAATTACCCATCTAATTGCACTCTTGTAGTTTTTAGTACTTGAATGAGTTATGTTTCTTGGACACTTTATAATCTGGCATTGATAATAGCTGGGCATTTCTTTTTAGCATCAAGAAACACATATTTTAGATTTGCCGGTAAGTGTTTCAGATCTTCCCCCTTTTTGGGATCATGAGTGTCTTCTGATGGTGGGGATAATCTTAAATCTTCCAACCAGTGTGGTTTAGATGTAATCCACTGAGGTTATTTCTCCATCATAGCGAGCACTTCTGACCCCCCCTCGTCTTCATCACTTTCAAAAATCGATAAACTCAAAACACATTCTAATGATGATTGGGGCATTTTCTTTTCAATTTCTTGAGTAATCACTTGATCTATTACCTCTATAGTATGGTTTGTGCCAATATCATTTTTGTATTGCATTGTGTTTCGCACATCAATTTTCAGCTTTTCGTCATAGACTTTGAGAGTCATTGTTCCTTCCTCTATGTCTATCATGCACCGTCCTGTCTCTAAAAATGGTCTAAGGCGCATCATTCTAACGATTTACTTTATACATATAAAGTAGTCAAAGCATCCGTCATCTGATTCTTTTCACGACATATATGATAAAACTCAACTTTGTTGAAGAAAGTCAACAACCTCCTTGCATAATCTTTGTAAGGAATCAGGCCAGGATGATGAGTCTCCCATTCTCCTTTATTCTGATTAACCACCAAGGCTGAATCTCCATACAGATCAAGAATCTTAATTCTCAAGTCATGGCTTTTTCAAGACCCATGATACAAGCTTCATATTCTGCCATGTTGTTCGTACAATCAAACATCAATCTTGCAGTGAAAGGGATATGAGAACCATGAGGAGTAATGATGATTTCCCCTATTCGATTATCATAAGCATTAACAACTCCATCAAACACTAAACCTCACAAGAATCCAAGCTTTGGTCCTTCTTCAGGCAATGGTTCATCATAATCTTTAGCTTTTAAATACATAACATCTTCATCAGGGAAGTCAAACATGATAGATTGATAATCATCAATCGGTTGGTGAGCCAAATGATTTGCAAGAATACTTCCTTTAATCGCCTTCTGAGTATGATACTCAATATCATATTCAGACAATAGCATCTGCCAACAAGTAATCCTCCAAGTCAAAGTAGGCTTTTCAAAAATATACTTGATTGGATCCATTTTAGATATCAACCAAGTGGTATGATTAATCATATCCTGGCGTAGACGTTTGGTAGCCCAGGCTGAAGCACAACAAGTCTTCTTAAGCATGGAGTACCGAGACTCATAGTCTGTAAACTTCTTACTTACATATCATTCTCCTTTCTACCTGTTTCATCTTGTTGTCCAAGTGCACAACCGGTGGACTCTTCTAACATAGTTAAGTACATGATCAATGGTCTTCCTTCCACTGGAGGAGACAAGATAAGAAGTTCAAGCAGATACTCCTTGATGTTGTCAAAATCTTTCTGGTAATCTTCTATCTAAACACAACCTTGATCTTTACGGAGAAGCTTGAAGATTGGCCCACATCTGGCAGTCATGTGAGATATAAACATGTAGATGTAATTCAGACACCCGAGGATATACCTCAATACCTTGAATAGATCTGACTTTGTCAGGATCTACCTTAATACCTTTCTGACTGACAATGAAGCCCAACAACTTTCCTGAACGGACACCAAAAGTACACTTATTAGGATTCAAGCGGAGTTTAAAATTTCTCAAATGCTGAAATAACTTCAACAAATACTTAACACGATCTTGTTAAGTCTTCGACTTAGCAATCATATCATAGATATATACCTCTATCTCTTTGTGCATCCTATCATGGAAAAGAGTAATCATGGCTCTCTGGTTCGTTGCATCAACATTCTTTATACCGAAAGGCATCACTCTATAGCAGAATGTTCTCCATGTGTAATAAATGTTATCTTTTCCATGTCCTCGGGTGCCACCTTGATCTGATTATAATCGGAGAAACCATCCATAAAGATGAAGACATTGAACTTAGTTGTATTATCTACCAACATGTCAATATGTGGTAGAGGAAAATTCATTCTTTGGGCTAGCTTTGTTCAAATCTCTATAATCAACACACATCCAAACTTTGCCATCCTTGTTTGGAACAGGCACAATGTTAGCCATCCATTGAGGATACTCAGACGTAACAAGGAAACCAACACCAATATGCTTCTAGACCTCCTCTTTGATCTTAACAACCATATCAGGATCAGTTCTTCTCAACTTCTATTTAACTGGCGCACATTCTGGCTTCAATGGTAATCTATGCTCTACAATATCAGTATCAAGACCTGGTATATCTTGATAAGACCAAGTAAACCCATCCATATATTCTCTAAGAAGCTCTACCATCCTCGTCTTAACATCTAGACAAATCAATGCCCTAATCTTGATTTCTTTCTTGTTCTCTTCAGAACCCAAATTAATCACTTCTAATGGCTCTTTATGAAGTTGAATGGTCTTTTCCTCGTGCTCAAGCAAACATGAAATCTCATCAGGAATCTCTTCAACATCCTCTTCTTCCATTTCAAACACAGGGAATCAATAGTTGGGAGAGGGCATAAAGTCATTGTTTTCAATGGGTTTAACAATCAATTGACACAATGAGTTTATGCTTGATTTTAGAATATAAACAAATAAACGCACATATATGATGCAGATATAAAAGTTATTATTATCTTGGTTTTTTATGTTACCATTTTTCAAAAAAAGCAAAAAGAGAAAACATAATATGGATAAACAAAATAACATTTTATAAATGATGATAAAACTTGAAACAAAGCCCACATATATTCGCTTTCACCTTGGGCATAGTGAAATGATTTTTTTTAAAATAACAAAAACATATTACTTTAACGAGTGAACACTAGAGGGAACGTCAACAGCAGTCCAATTATGGCATTATGAAACCAACATTATGAAAAAATTCTTGAATATGTTTGAGATCTCTACGGGTTGAACCAGGTGAGAATCCTAAACCAACTCTGTTTTTGTTTTCAGCAAGTTTAACAACTTGACCCCATCCAATAGATTGACCATTCTCCACAACTTGTTGGGCATCCTTCAAAGAAGTCATGGATGCCCTATTCTTCTTAACAACATTATCAACAACAAAAAGAGCTTGGAACAGAGTTCCCACAACTTGGTCAACATCAATATACGAAAATGAAGAAAGATGACTTACCAACATGACTTGTTCGCTACCTACAATGACTAACTTCCCGTTTTTCACAAATTTTAACTTTTGATGGAGGGTTGACGTCACTGCCCCATCTTCGTGAATCTATGGACGACCTAGGAGACAACTATAGGCGGGATGAATGTCCATCACTTAAAACATTATCTGAAATGAGCATGGACCTATCTTTAACGGGAGATCAACTTCTCCAATCACAGTTTTCCTCGAGCCATCAAAGGATTTCACAATAACCCCACTAAACCTCATCGGAACACCTTGATAAGAGAGCTTGGACATAGTAGACTTTGGCATAATATTCAGAGAAGAGCTAGTGCCAACTAGCACATTATACATAACATCTTTTTGGCAGTTAATGGAAATGTGCAAAGCCAAATTATGCTTCCTCCCTTGCTCAGGAAGTTCTTCATCACTAAAGCTCAGGTTGTTACACACATTAATGTTGGCCACAATTCCATCAAACTGACCAATTGTTACATCATGAATCACATAGGCTTGCTCCAAGACCTTTTGCAAAGCCTCTTTGTGAGCTTCCAAAAATTCATCATCAAAGATAAGACATATAATTTAGATGGCTTACACAATAATTTATCGACCACATTAAATTCACTTCTATTAATCAACTTCAGAACTTCATCATGATCAGATTTTTGGTTTACACCGTTGGACTGGCCAGACTGCACAACAGGAGTTTCCACCTGAGCTTGCTTACCCATCGAAGTATCTTCAATTCTTTTAGGGGCCACATAAGCAAATATTTGACCACTTCGGGTTACACCATCTACATTAGCAATATTCTCAATAGAATAAAGGGAAGGGATGATGACTTCCTTCCATATTCCAACATTGTAGCATTGTATTTGTAAAGAATAACTTTGTCAGGTTCATATTGTGTAGGACTCGCCAGACGAATAACCTAAGGAGAAATGGTAGACTTCTGACTATTGTACGCAATCACAACTGGTTCGGGGATATTGAAATGGGGAACTATGACATTCAAACCATGCTCATCTTCATCCCTATCTCTTGTAATATGAATAAGATTTTCATCTAGCATCTCTTGTAAACCTCTCTTTACCACAACACACCCTCAAGGGTTTCTTGAACAGATACGACAAGAAACATGATTGTGCTCGTAATAACTCAGCACACACAAAGTTGCATCCATCTTGACTAAGGATCTTCTAATCAGATTGACATCAAAGACACGGTACTTTCCAGAATATCCTTCAACTATATTTACAGTTGCACCACCATGTTTTAGCAACGGATTAGCTTGCACATTAGAACCAGAGTCTTTGAAAGACAAAATACCACTTCGCACTAGTCTTTTGACCTTAACTTTCAAAGCAAGACAATTTTCAATGTCATGATCGGGTGCACTTTGATGGAATGCACAATGATGATCAAATTTATACCACCATGGAAGTTCATTAGGAATAACTGGTGGAGTCCTTGTCTATACCAAATTCTTTTCTATCAAAGTAGGATATAATTCCGCATAGGACATCCGAATTTAATCAAATTACACTTGTCTTTGGACACGGTTCTGTTGATAATTCTGTTGGGTATGTTGTTGAAAATGTGGTTGATAATTTGGTGCTACTTGAATAACTGGAGCATGATTAACAACGGGGGTAACTGACACCACATGCTAATAACGTTAATTGCTTCTCGGAGATCTCCTATGCTTTTCTTGCGAAAAAGTGTTAGCATCATGTTCCTTCTTTTTGGACAAACCATTCTTGTATCTATTGGAACTGCTAGATGAACCACTATCTTTCACCAATCCTCCCTTACGGACGCCCTTCTCTAGTCTCATCCCCATGTTTACCATCTCGGTAAAATCACTAGGAGCATTTGCAACCATTTTGTCATAGTAAAATGGACTCAAAGTCTTCAAGAAAAGTGTTATCATCTATTTCTCTTCTAATGGAGGACTGACCTGTGCGACAATCTCGCACCATCTCTGCGTGTACTCTTTGAAAGTTTCTTTATCCTTTTGGGCCATATCACGAAGTTGATCTCGGTTCGACGCCATGTCAACATTATACTTGTATTGGCGAACAAAAGCTTTACCTAGATCGGTGAAAGTACGGATCTAGGTGCTATCAAGTCCCATGTACCACTTCAAAGCAGCACCGATCAAACTATCTTGAAAGTAATGAATCAACAATTGATGGTTATTAGTTTGAGTCGAAATCTTACGAGCATACATCACCAAGTGACTCAAAGGACAAGAGTTTCCCTTATACTTCTCAAAATCTGGTACTTTGAACTCATGAGGAATCTTCACATTAGGAACTAAGAAAAGATCATGAGCATTCTTTCCAAACAATTATTTTCCCCTTAGAGCTTGAATGTATTTTTTTATTGCTTGAAACTGATCATGAAATTCATCCATCCTTTCATATGAACCAACACTTTCACTCTGATCAGCATGAAAACAAGTTCTTCCATATAAGGAGTAACATGGACCACAAGAGGTGGTACAGACATAATAGGTTGGGCAACGGGAACTTCAACAGTTGGTCGATATCCTTCTGGCACAAATTTAGGAGGCATATGCCAAGGGAAACTATGAGGCATTTGATGTTGCAAAGCACAGACCGGAGCCACAAAAATGGGCACATAAGCGATTTCAGAAATCACAGTCCTCTGAAGTGGAGTCTAAGGAGGAGAAGGCTGATTCTGAGCAGCCGCTAGAGCTTCCATCATAGTAGAGATCCTTTCCAAACTATCCCTCAAAGTAGTCACTTTCTCGCAGAGTTCATGATTCTCTTGCTCTAAATGATCAATTTTCTTCTGTTGATTAGCACGAGTATTATACTGGTGAGACATCTTGTCTGAATGAAGACCAATAAAAGGAAGAAATAAGACACCTAGCAAACTCACGCAAAGCAAGACCAAGATGCAACATGATGCATGATATGCAAATGAAAAGTTTTCAAGGAACTTTAAGATATAAAGAAAAAAGCAAACTTCATAAAGGAAATAACACATTTTGAAATACTGAAAATCTTATTTTATTAATAATGGAAAGAATTACAATCTGAAATACAATGTCAATAATCCTAAAACGTAAGAGGAAAGAAGTTAGGTCTATGGAATCATATCCGATGATGACCCAACTCCAAGCTGATACTTCTTGTGAAGTATTTTGATCTCTCTTTCATAGTTGCTCTTCATGGCATTCTTATCCATCACGAGTTGATCTATAATGCCTTTCCAAACACCAGAAGTAGGAAGACGAGTAGATGATGACATGTTAGAGGAAAATAAATCCTCGTGATTCCTTGACCTCTTCATGGCACGTTGCTCAAGCAACTCTATTAAGTCATCCTTTTCCTTCAACTGCTTATGTAATTCTATCTTCTCGAGGTTTGAAGCGTGAAACTTGTCTTCCCAAGTATCCTTCTCTTGATTCATCCTATCCAAATCTTATTGCAACTCTTCTATGCCTTTAATATGAATAGTGGGTGGTTTGGCCACTACTAAAGACATATTCCCCTCATAAGTGTAAGGCATCTTGAATTCTTTTGATCTCCTCTTTACCCAACTAGTGTAAGGCTCCAAATTTACACAATTATTCAATCCAAGCTCAATTTTTCCTTTCTTATGAATATTGTGCCAAGCATGCACCATCCTAGCCTTCAATCCTTGAGTGTCTTTCCCTTCTTGGAAAAATAAACCTTATAACAAAGTGTTATTAGGTTTGTCCTTCATAGCGAACCCAAGTTGACGTCTTGCCAAAACCAGATTGTAGTTGATTCCTCCTTGTGTACCAAGAAGAGGCACATTAGAGAACTCCCCATAACTATCAATAATCTTGACATTGCCGTAAACATAAGAATACCAAGTGATGTCATCATTGATGAGAGACATAAGTCTTTGAGACCACCTTAAACAACCCTTATTTTTTTGAAGATAAGAGACTACGACAAGTGCAAAATAAACCACTTGTACAACGAAGGTGCACAACAGACAATACTTCCATTTTCCTTAGAAGTCCTATGGTGAATGGAGAAATAGGCATGACCAGGCAAAGTTGGAACAAGATTCCCAACCAAAAAGATCCTAATAGCATTAACATCAACAACCATTAATCTTGAATTTATTATTAAAGGATTTTAAATGTATTAACAAGATTGAAAGGCTTGTTATTAAAGCTTCCTATTTATCCTCGTTATTAGGGAAACAACCATTAATCTTGAATTTATACTTAGTTGGAATTCCCGGGGGGGAAATAAACAGGATTCCAACACCGGTTCCTTTGGCATGACTAGAACCGTCGAAGTAAAACTTCCATGCTGATTGCTGGATATAATGTTGTCCTACTGTCGTTAATGCTTGATCTACTATTAAATCAACGATAATTTGGCCTTTCATGGCTTTTGACGATGCGTAAATCAGAGAGTACTCTGTTAAAGTGAGAGTACATTATCCTATTCTACTATGTAGAATTAGTTTCGACAACATATATTTAATAATATCAAACTAATCTATCGATTTGATGTAATATTTCAATTTCATACAAGAGAAATACAAAGAAAGGCACAAATTTCCTATCAAGATATATCTAGTTTTTGTATTGTTTAACAATCGATTGAGATAATATATGGCCCTTTTTGACGCCATCATCATCTTCCTGGGCTAATATATTGCCTATTGTTGAATCCGATGCAGAAAGGTACAATTTCATATTCTTGTTTCTCATGGAAGGTAACAATATATGAGGATTCGACAAATATGCCTTGATATCATTAAATGCCTTTTGATGTTCTGGTTCCTATCTAAAGCATTCCCCCTTTTCCAAATGTAGCAAGAATGAGAATACCTTAATTTTTCCACTTAGATTCGATATGAATCTTCTAAAAAAGTTTATTATTCCAAGTAGAGACTGAAGTTGCCTTTTATTTTTCGGAGACTCTGTGTTGAGTATAACCTTCATCTTGTTCAGATTTATCTTAATGTCTTTATTATAGACTACGAAACCCATAAAATTAGCTACATTGACACAAAAAGCACACTTTAATGGATTCATCTTCAGTCCATATTTCCTCATCCTTTCAAAGGACTATTGAGGGTGGTCTAAGTGACCACATTCTGATGAGGACTTGATGACTTTGTTATCTATATAAACCTGCATAAATGTTTTAATAAAATCATGAAACACGGAGTTCATTATCCTGCAGATCTTGACGCCAAATATGGATTGAGGGGTGACGTTATCGTTGCAACATTGTCTGTAAATGTCGAAGTGTGACTTTGTAATCCTTCCATCATGGTTGTTGGCATGCCATATGGTTGATAACTAATGACTAAGGGTAGGGTAAAACTTGGGACATAAGGGGGATTAGGGTCCCCTACAACTATTAAAGTAGGCATGTATGTAGTTGGAATGTTCGTTGCTGGAGGTAAATAAACTACTACTCATGTTATTAACGTTGAAGTCGCTATTGGAGTATACGTCATCCCCTTTGAAGTCAAAGCATGATTCTCCTTGGGCTGATGGAAAAGTATTTTCCAACTCTCGATCATAATTATTTATATCAACATGATTCACCTCCGCACAGAAGAAACTTCGATCATCTTCTATGCGTCCCAAGATCCCATCGAGCTTCCAGATCGTTATTCGTTGGTGTATGGAAGAAGTCACACATCCTACTCCAGGTATCCATTCCCGGCCTAACAAGAAATTATAATTCACTTTAGTTAGAATCACAACGAACAAGGTAGGTCGAGTGGTGGTTCTCACTACCACGTCAATTCGGACAACTCCCAAGGGCCTATTGGTATTCCCCTCATAATTTTAGAAGACCATATTATTGTATTTTAAATCAGTATCATATTTTCCAATCTTCCTAAGTAAGGAATGTGGCATAACATTGATATAAGATTAACAGTCAATGAGAACTTTATTTATCCTGACACCCTCCACCTTGGCCCTTATATACAAAGGTTTTAAATGTTATTGCATGTACATGTTGAACTTTAATACTTCCTCTACAGAGTACTCTCTTAATAAAAAATACTTCCTCTTCAGCTACTTCCGTAACTATGTCTATTCTAATGCAACACATATATCATATTTCATATAATATCCAAATCATCCTCCGACCTTAAGTCGAAGTCATTACTCGCCATATCTTCGTCTTCATTGACAAAAATCTTTGGCTCATCCTCCGACCTTAAGATTTTTCCTATTTGAAGGCTTTAGCAATTTACATACATAGGGAGGTCCTGGCTTTAGTTCTGCCATATTGAACTCATTTTCCTCGATAAAGTCACTACCTATATCAGATAAGTTTTCTATTTCATATATCTCAACATAGGTCACCTTTTCCTTTTTATGATACTCACCCTACCTGTCCTTTTCAGCTTTTAGGTGTTTGACCTGTCGAACTCTAACTGCTAATTGGACCATATATCTTAAATTTTGGGTGTCTAACTTTTTCCTGATGGAATAATTAAGATCCCCTGCCGCCAACTTGACTAATTCATATTCAGGCACCTGTGTGTAACCCCTTTAATTCATTATCCTAAACCTATTTAGGTAATCATCTATGGTTTCATCCACCTTTCGCCTCACACTGGATAATTCCCTAAGGCTAATACTAGGTTGGCCCATATAGAATTATTCATGAAATACGCTTTCTAATTGATTCCAATTAAATATGGAATGTGGAGGAAATATGGTGAGTTGCATAAAAACATTCTTTGTCAAAGAATTAGGAAAATATTTCATTTTCATATTCTCATTATTGGATCTACCATTGACCTCAGTCTGATACCTAGCAACATGCTCACCTGTAGACTCATTGGTGATACCAACAAAATTGGTGAATTTGGGGACTTTCCATCCTTTGGCAAGTTTGGTTTGCCGGACATATTCCGACATAGGAGACACATAATTATGCATATGAAGGCCAACGTTAAGTCCATTATGGTCCAAGATTTGTTCAACCACATTAGTCATATTATTACGCCCCACAAATTTGTTTTATTGTACATTTGGGGCTTGGTTTTCTTGGACTACCCTCGGTGGGGGTTGTTTGACGGGAGTTTGGTTATTAGGTGCCGACACAACTTGCATCGGAGGCGCACCCCCCCCCCCCCAGCAATTCTCCCATTCTGATGGGCCAACTGTTGGTAACTTTGGGTGGTGTTTTATATTAAAGGATGTAACACAATACATATTTGTTGTGTTAACATGTTCACCATCTCGTGATTACTTTCATCCATTTGTTGCCTCATGGAAGCTAGAGAATTTGTAGTTAAGGCTGGAATTCCTAGAGGAACACATTGATCTCCTCCTCGTGGTTATGCCATCCGACCAAGGTTGCTTATGGCAGATCTTGACGCCAAATATGGATTGAGGGGTGACGTTATCGTTGCAACATTGTCTGTAAATGTCGAAGTGTGACTTTGTAATCCTTCCATCATGGTTGTTGGCATGCCATATGGTTGATAACTAATGACTAAGGGTAGGGTAAAACTTGGGACATAAGGGGGATTAGGGTCCCCTACAACTATTAAAGTAGGCATGTATGTAGTTGGAATGTTCGTTGCTGGAGGTAAATAAACTACTACTCATGTTATTAACGTTGAAGTCGCTATTGGAGTTAAGATTGGGCTTGTGACTTCAACAAGGTTTGATGTAGTTGTTATACCAAGTGTTAAAGAGACTGTTGGTTCTGGGTCTGGAGCATCATTTTGGGCACACGAAGTATTTTTTAGCTTAACCATTTCTGCTAAAGTCCCACCACTTTTCAGACGCACATGACTTCGAACATTGAAAATATTTCATGTAGAACAAATATTTCTAAATAATACAATAATTTATTATAAAAGAAAATAATTTTTTTGCACAAAAGGTCCTACTAGGCGTTCCAATTTGCTCACATGTGTTTTTAGCAAACAAACATGAGTTTAAAAGTATGTAGGGTTAACTCAAAAAACCTCGGGATCAATTTTGTGCAAATATGTTTATAATAAAGTATGTTCTTGAAGTGACTGTGAATGTCTATATGCAGACAGAGTGAAGAAAAACTTTAACGGAAAAAAATTGAATTAAAGCAAAAGAAAATTGCAATGAACAACATTAAATATATGCAGTTAATGACAGAAAGTTATCATACACTCAAATTTGACCTACCCATATCATCTTCTTAAGCCTTAAAACCTAAGAATTCATCCTATACATATCATCTCATATACATTTTTACTTAATGATCCTCAATAATCCACAAGCCTAAGGCATGGGATTCATCGACAAAGCCCCAAGATCCTCTGATCATGTTGAGGTGTGCCCAAGCCACCTTAACCCTAATCGCATCCTCTAGCACCACACAAATCTTGTAAGATCACTCAAGACATCTCATTCACTCCCAAGTCCAATTTGGGTGGTGAGTCCCCTTTGAAGAAGCTTCAAGATTCATCTGGTCACCCAAGGACCAAACCCTAGCTCTTGACCCTCCTTTTGGCTTGTACGAGTCATGATTCACCATGGATCTTGACCATGCCATTAAGGACCCCTTAAATCCAATTTTTTTTCATTCCCCATGTCATTTAGACATCTCAATTTGATCTATACATATCAAATCCTAATTCATTTGACTAAGGTTCTTGATGAAACTTATGGCTCAAGGAACCCTAGTTTAAGGATCCCTTGATCATTGACCTTGCTCATTTTTGGACATCCAATCACCCTACCACTCATTCAAAATCATTTTACGTCCATTATAATCAAAATCAACCATTTAAACATCCATTCAATCTATGTTACAAGTAGTTGGTTTGTACATGATTTTTCAACTTTCCATGACTTGATCCACCCACCAATTTGACCTAAAATATTTCCACAAAGGTCCAAACTTCATTTCCCATCATGATATGATCATATGAACTCAAACTATCCATCATTTTGCCTTGGGAATCAAGAAATCACAAAATCACCAAATTAGGTCTTGTTGATTGGTCACATTTTGGCAAGAATGGCCTATGTGAAGTTCCAAAGACCATAACATTCTCATTTTTCAAGAATTTTAAATTCCACTTTGAGCCAAATGTCCTAAATAACTTCCTCTCCAATTTTATTTCAAGATCTAAGACCTAATTTATTGAGGAAGGGGTTCAATTTTGCTATTGGCCAAGCTGGTCCAACATGCCCACCATGCCCTAAAATCATGTCATGACCACTACTTTGACACATTGCCATTTCCAAACCACAAAACCTTATGACCTGGTTATTTTTGCATTCAATCAAGTTCATGGAAAGTAAAAAATGGCCCAAAATTGAGACAAAATGCATGAGCCAATTTTATTTGGCCTTGGTTCAAAGTTGTTGACTTGCCATGATGCACAAACTAGATGCACATCAGCCAGATTTTGCAATTGGGTACACCATGTCCTCAAACTCTTTCCTTATGATCCCAATGGTCCACAAACACTTTTCTTAGGATTGGAAGTTAACTTGCACATGGAAACCTCCCTAGACAGAAAATTCGATGCCATGGGCAAAAATCAGCTTTTGCCCAAAATGGTAAAATGCAAATTCTGCAGCAGACCAATTCAATGCTTTTGGTTGTTCTAAATCCATGCTAGGGACAAAACTAACTTGCATTTGGTGCAAACAAGCTCAAAATGTATCTGTTTCATTGTTCCTTAAGTCAATCCCAAACATGCTTCCAAGTCACATGCCAATTCTGATCAAACCTCCACTTTCTCCCTCCAAAACCATCCACACATCTTCCCTATAAATAGAGGAAGGTGTTCCACTTCCGAACCAAGCTCTCAAGCCCCTCAAACCTCTGCTGCATTTTCCACTTAGATCTTCCAAAACAGAACATCGGGTTTTGAGTTTTAGTGAGGCCCAACTTCAAATAACCACCCAGAAACCTTCACCAACCATCACTCAAGCTTTTCAAACACCAAACTACCCTTCCCAAAGCCTCACCTAATCTAAGCTATACCGTTGAAAAACTCCCTTGAGCTACTTCTGATCAGGTAGATTTCTCCACCCGCATCATCCAAACAAGTTTCCACTTCCCTCGAAACCACTCACTGAACATTTTCCCAAAAGTTATAGCTTTGATTACTTAGATTTTAGAATTTTATTTTATTTTAGGTCATCTGTGTTCATCAGTATCATGGTGAAATACTCCCCACTCAGAGCCAATCAATGGCTCATGAGTGGGGAGGATGTTTTGTTGTTGATCATACAAGCTACCTTGATGTTTGAATATGATTGAAAACTTGTATTTTTGAGTTTGGATTTTGAGTCGTCGAAGGTTGAAGACGACCGTTGGCACATGTTTTGAATTCAAACAAAATGGTTGACATGCTCTGATTGGTTGGTTGGCATGCATATTTCTTTTTTTTTTCATTTTTATTATTTATTCTCTTAAGACCTATTTGTTATTACAACTGGGCTTGTGGCCCAGCGGGTGAGGGAGTTGGTCCCCCCATCACCCCAAGATCCGGGGTTCAACCCCCAATGTGTACATTCTGCCCATTTTATTTATTTATTTTCCATATTATTATCATTTTGATTTCATTTTTTAACCCTTCCATTTTTATTATTTTGCAAATATGTTGAACATAAACACCCTTTATTTTTGTCTATAGAATTTATTAGTGACTTATTTTATTTAATTTGAGTTATTTTTAGTGGTCTTATGAAGTCTTGAACTTATGGAATAATGAAATCTATTTAAGTCATGACATGTTTGGATTAAGGTTAATTAAAACCTTTCATACTTCAAACCTACCATTGGATGATCAAATATTCATCCATGGTACTTTAAAGCATGGATAGGTTGCCCATACTTCAAATAACTTGGTCATTTGACTTGTGGATGAAGTCTTATCTTGTTAACTTGGATTCATATGATACATTATGTTTCCTTTTGGTTTATACTAACCCACTAACCCCTTTATCCTCATTTGTTTATCATATTGACTTGTTAACTTAACTTACCCCTACTAACCTTTTGTTATTGTTATTATCATTGTTATTTAGTTTTATGTCATTTACATTCAAGTACCCATCATCATCATTATCATTGTATAAACTCCATCATGCATGTTATTATATTGTCTTTACTTTATTGTTATCATACTCATAAAAATAACAAAACATGATAAAATTATAAAACCAAAAACAAGTCATGAAACTTAGTCAACTTGGAGTTAGAGGATCCCATTTAGTACCTTTTTGTAGCGGTAAATTCATGCCCATCAAGCTATGGATAAGCTTAACGTCGATAAAACTAGAGTCACCACCGTGCTTTTATTGTTTCCAAAGGAAAAGGGAAAAGTACGAACAAAACCCAAAGATAAGAAGTTTTCAAATCAAAACTAATAAAATGCCAGAGATTATAGGTAAGGGGGTTGGTTACACAGAGGGAAGGTGTTAGCACCCAAAGTGTCCTAGGTACTCCTAGGGAGCCCTTCTTTATGTGTGCATGTGTTTTTGGTATAAAAGATGTTTGAGAAAATATAGTGTGGGGATTAGAAAAAGAATTAATTGATTATATTTTTGTGTTTAACAAGACCTTCGGACTTGTGCCTACATACCGACATAAAAATAAGGGATCAAAACCTCGTAGTTCGTGGTAAAAATTTCAAAGAAGTTGATGAATTGCTTTTAACAAGAGTTTAAATGAAAAGGTACGAAGGGGCAAAAAATTTAAATGGATTTGTTAGTTCTTTTTGTCTTTTGAAGTTTTAAGTCAATATGATTAAGTGTATTTACAAATTTGATTTAAGAAAAAGTTTGAAAATCCAATGGCATAAGGCCAAATTTTCTAATTATAAAAACAAAGTCTAAGTTTGAAATTACAAGCAAAGAAAGTTTTTGAAAAGGGGGAGAGATTTTGAAATTTAAGAAGTGGGAGGAGATGAAGATGTTATCCTAAGCACAAATTAAAAGTTAAGAGTTGAAAAGATCTGACTAATGGGATGTAATCCAACAGGCAATAATGTCATATAGAAACACATTTTCCTTTGGACTTTGACCAAGCAATAAGCAACAGGAAATAAGTAATATCCATACATCATGAAGATTAAGGCATCAAATAAATATAGCCACATCCAAGCAAGCAATCTAAAAGCTAGCAGTCTTCTTTGTCTTCCCATGTATCAGATGAAACATTCATTGACCAACTCAGAGCAAAGCATCAGACACGAGATCAAAATGACAATTAAGTACACAGACATAGTAGTAGATGAATTCAAACAATTCCCAAGACTTGTATCAGATGAAGACTCAGTTGAAGATAACTCAGTCTCAAAATGTTGGCATTAGCCAAGTCCTTTTTGCACAGGGAATGTTGCCTAATTCTAAGTCCAAAAATTCAGATCAACGGTCCACCAGATGTTTTTTAGTGTTTTTATTGTTATTAGGTATTTTAAGGTCCTAAGACCACAAACAAAACCAAAATACATAAACGATATATATAATCACAAAGATATGGCTCAAATGAGCAAAGTAAAAATGACATAAACATAAAGAAGTTAGATGAAATATAAATGGCAATGAATGATAAATGACTGAAATTTAAATTGCATAAAGTAAATGACTTGAAAGTAAAGCAATATTAACAAGAGTTAGTCTAATGTTAGCCAAAAGTTAGTCAAGTGTTAGTGGTGTTTTTTTAATTGATTAAGTCATTCTTTGGAGAACACTCAACCACTCATTCACAAGTATGAATCCTTAAACCAAGACATCTTACATGAGAAGGGCTCCAACTTGGATAATTCAACAAGTATGCCACTAGCTCTCCTGAAAGGATAAAAGGTCAAGTCTCCATACAATGCCATGAAGAATTGGAGACTTACAATCTCACTTACTAGAATGCTATGCCTGGAGGGTCAAATTTAGCTCTATGTTAAGCAATCGCAATTGGACTTATGTAGAAGTCACAACTATCTGAGGTCGGGCAATAGAAATTTAGGTATTAATGCATGTTAGATATTAGGTATGAAGAACCAAACTTCTAAATCATACCACACACTAAAATAAAAGATCAAGAGAGAGAGATAGACATATCTCATTCATACTTATATTGGTCCATCTAACACAAGGTCATTTGATGAACCAATTAGCCTTTTGACATTAGAGATTTCATTGGTCAAATGGAGGAATGAGAAAGAATATGGATGAAGATGAAGGGGGGGGGGGGATAGAAACTCAAATTGTTCATGAGAGAAATTTCATCAAATAAAAACTATTCATTCATTTTGGGAGATGAAATGTACATTTCATCAATCCCCTAAATTCAATGGTTTTGATCCAACAAAAGTCAAATCAACCTTGACCAAGGCCCAAACAGAAAGTCAAACATCACAAGACCATAAAAACGTCTCAACAACATTTTTAAAGATTTAATCAATTAAAAAACTAATTAAAAATGAATTAAAATAAATTTTTATTTGGTCAAAACCTAAAATCCCTTCAAAATACCAAATAAATGGCCAAGGGATTTATCCTAAGTCAAACAAGGTCAAAGGACCTTAGACAAAAAAATTCACTATTTTTGAAAAGTCAGAAGTATTTTTAAACAATTAAGAATATGCACAAAAACATTTAATTCATGAAAAATATCAAAATTAATCCAAAAAATAATTTTAATTCAGAATATGGAAGAGAAAAATATTTAAAGAATTTTGGTGAAAGTACCATATTTTTTGGATTAAGATTTCTATGAATTAAACAAAATAAATGGATTAAATGAAAAATCTGAAATTAAAAAGAAATTAGAAAAAAAACAAGGGCCATCAGATTGAAGGAGAAGTGTGATCCAAAATGCAGCGGAAATTAAAAATGTCTCCTTTAGTGATCCTTACGAATGGGCATGATCAGTGATAGAATAGTTACCTCTTGCGACGATTGGAATCTTTACTGCAGATCTACGGAGCGACCACGAATGTTGAACGACGACAACGCCTCTACTCAGTCCACACGAACGGATTCCTTCAATCTCAGTGCTAGCTGTTACGAATGAAGACTTTGAGTGAGTGAGTGAGAGAGAGAGAGAGAGAGAGAGAGAGAGAGAGAGAGAGAAAACGAAAATGCAACCGCAATGAATGCTTCTGTACAAGGGTTCTATTTAGAGAACCACTTGTGTGGGCTTCAAGCTAAAAGGCCCACTTAAGTGTATGTGGCCCATATCTTGTAATATGCCCAAAATCACTTAAGCGCATGGTACCTTACCATATTTCGTATTCTACTTAAGTACACCGTACCTTACGATGTTCTACAATTCACTTAAGTGCACCGTACCTTACGGTGTTCCTTAGTTACTCTATCTCTTATCAATTCGTCCTTTGTGTGTGACCCTGTAGGTTTTCGCGGCATTGGCAATTATATTAAATCAGTATTTAACATAATAAGCAGTGAGCGGTATCTAGCAACATACCACTGCTACCCAAGACACAAAAATGTCATGTGATCTGACAAATCCTTTTGTGATAATACTTATGTGCACAATTACCCTTTTTCCCTTATGTCTATATTGAACACAAGGCATAGACCATGTTATTCTTGTCCAGTTCAATATTGGGCCCATAGACATTTATCCTGTTATGCAGGATGGGCAAATTCCATCTAGGTCACTCATGTCCCTTAGCATGCTTCGTGGAGTACCCATCAACTGTCTTTATGGTTATCCAGTTACGGACAATGTTTGATTAGCAATAAAGCACTCGACTCCACATCTAGGGTCCATATTGGTTTCAGGTCGAAGGGTGGTATACACCATTATCACCATGAGAATAACTTATGACACTTTGCATAACTTTCTATATAGTATTCTCATAGCGGGTCAATCCAGTATAAATATTACTCTTAACATTCATACCTATGTTTAAGACTTGATAACTCCTTATCCATGATCCATCAGATGCGATCATCAGTCTATATACATAATAGTCTTAATGCTTTAATGTTATCCCACTTCACAATAAAGCTCGACTACTGATACTTTAAGAATAGTGTCCTTATGTTTAATGTGATCTCATGATCAAGTCACACTTGATACATTAAACGGACTAGTTATTCTAAGGACTTTATTAAACAAACGTAATAAAGAAAAAGCCTTTTATTATTAATAAATAATTCGATACAAGTACCAAAAGTATTGGTCTCTGGGGCTTACACCAACACAGATCTCCCTCATTAATTGAGGTGGCAAATCTGATGGCCATGCGCGCGCTATCCACAATGCACCTCAATCAAAGCATCACACGCGTGGTAATAAATAAGAATGACTCAGATTGAAATGTTTGAACATGATCTGATGGTCATGAGGCGCACCAACACACCACCGGAGCTAGGGCTCCGGTCTTCTTCTCTGGTGGACCTCACCGGATTGGTCCACCATCAACCACCACCAAAATGAAAAACAAGGACATGGATTTAAAGGAAAAATGCTCAGGAACTCGAATCTGGCCTCTATTTGCTCCAATTCCAAGTATATTAAAAGATACAAGGATTTGAGTTTTGAGGATCATGAACTGGGTTGCTTAGATTTGACCTAAAAGCAACCCAATCTTGTTGCCTACATTGGTAGGACTTCATCCAACCAAAAATCAAAGAGAATGGTGAAGAATTGAGAGAGAATCGAAGAGATGATGTTTCTGAAAAATTACCTTCCAGGGAGCTTGAAACTTGCTTGATCTTGCTTCTACTTGGCCTTGGCTTGACTTCAGATTCTTGTAGGAGGCGAATTGAATCAAGGAAGGGCTTGGATTCTTGGAGTTTCAAGTTCAAAACTGAAGTGAAATTGAAACTCGATTTTCAATTGAAAACCTTCAAGTTTATCCTCTAATGGTGAGGGTTACGGTTGCAGGATCAAAGCTTGGGCAAGGTGTCCCCAATTCTGAGCAAGAGGGGTTGTATTTATAGGCTACGCACTTGCTTTATACACACTTCCATCAAAATTCCAAAAATAGTAATCTCACTTGGATGGATGCATGGG
Organism: Lathyrus oleraceus; assembly: GCF_024323335.1. Taxonomy (NCBI): domain Eukaryota; kingdom Viridiplantae; phylum Streptophyta; class Magnoliopsida; order Fabales; family Fabaceae; genus Lathyrus; species Lathyrus oleraceus. The sequence goes on from NC_066582.1 coordinate 406,605,258, forward strand.
CGTGTCGTAGGCCCATCAAATGATGCCAAATGATCCAATATTTTATGCTATTCAACCTAAAATGATGTCACATAGCCATGCATAAAGGAAATGAATTTTGACCATAAATCTAACCAAATGGAACCTTGTGAAGAACTCATGCGCAAGTCCCTCAATATTGGTCCAAATGAGGTGATCTAGGACTTTTTGGAAATGTGAGATCAAGGGGAACAACTTTAATGTTGAACACCTTTCCATTTGAAGCTTGGATCATGATGAATTTTGAGGTGGAAGTTTGGGAAATCAAACATAAATGAAATTTTTCTAAATACCAAGTCAAATGTTCACTTCTTCCACCTTGAATAACTTTTTCTATGACCTTCAAATAGAAAAAATTCCTTCATAAAAGTTGTATATCTTTCAAACCTGTTAAGTTTAGCCACAAATTTAACCTCATTTGGATTTGGCATGAAGGAGCATTTTAGAAGTTGAGGAAAATCTCTTGTTCAATGGTAATGCCCCAAAATGACCTATAATGTTTCCTCTTGGCACATGCCCTTGCAAGTTGGATTTGAAGTTATTCAAAGAATAAAAGTTGGATAGGACATCTTTAAATTGATCATGAAACTTGGATGACATTCATCTCATAAAATTGAGAAATTTATGGCTTTTGGAAGTTGACCTCCTAACTAGGGTTCAGACAAAATGACCTATAATATTTCACCATAAAAAGTGACTTTCCAAGCAAAAATAGCTCTTGACCTTAACATGAAAGTTGTTTTTAATATCATAGGGAGTAAAGTTTCTCTTGGAAGCATTTTCATATGATAAAAATTGTAGGAGATAGGGTCTAGGGAACCCTAGTTTTGACAAGTTGGCTTTCTCTGGTCAACCACCATGAACCATCTTGCAAACTTGAAGCTCTCTTGATATCTTGGACTCATGGAGGATCATATATGTCAAGATAATGTAATATGAATTATCCCTTAAAGTATTTGATCAAATGTTGAATAAACTTGCTAAGGAAGTCATACAAGATACCTAGATGAATTAGGGCTTCCAAGGCAAACAAGCTTCAAACTCTTGGTGAATTCTTGATAAAAATGATAAATGAAGATCATGAGGATCCATATATGATGTCTAGAATTAATGTGAACCATCTCTTTATTTGTATCCTTGCATTGAGTGTCTCAAACCCTAGATATGAGTTTGATGAGGCATTGGTGGATGCACACACTACCTACAAAAGAAACAAAGTTATACATAGACATATTTTTGGTATTTTGGTTAGTAAATATTGAAAAACAAAGTATGATACAATCAAATGTGTTTGGTGACCTCTCCCAATACAAACCCAATGGATGAGAGGTAAGGAGGATGCTAAGGTGTGATCCCTAAAACCAATGCATATGATGAGACAACATGAGGGATCTTTGGGTCAAAATTGGGGTCTTACAGCTGCCCCCATTTAAGGACATTATAAATAAGGATGTGAAGGTTAAAATCTTCGTATCGACTCAATAGAATGAACTTAAATAACAACCTATAGAAACAAATTTTGGTCCTTAAGATACCTCATGATGCATATGGTATGTATGTAAAATAATCTTTGTGGGAAATAAATTACCACAAAGGAAAAGAATCCGGAGAGATTGAAAGTCCACAGGAGCATAATGCGTTCCATAAGGAAAAGTCACTGGGAAGACAAAGACTCTAGGGGATAAGAAGTTATGCGTAGGCCAAACTACGACTTAAGAACTGCTGGAGACACGAGGGATTTTTCCATGAAAGTAAAATCAATGGAAGGAATCGGTCTGGGGATAAGGGAAATCTGCAAGGGATGGGAATAGATCAGAATAAAACTGACATATTCGAACCAAACAGGAAAAGGCGATTTCGTTGAGGAAATGCACACTCAAACTCAACTGGGGAAGAATGAACTTCAACACAGGAGTACCAGAGATATATCATCTATTACCGGTTACTGGGTAGAAGATAATATACTCTGACAAAGGGACATCCGTTATCGGTTAGGGTGAACATATCAAGGATGGCTCGTTGAGGAGAAAGAGGTATATTCGTTACCTGTTATTAGGTAAGAATAACCTACAGGGGAGAGAAATCAAATAGGGTTTATAACTACCGGTTACTGGGTAGAAGATAAAAGAGAGAGTATCCATCGCTGGTTAAAGTGAACATATCAAGGATAAACTCAAAGGAAGAATATCCTTCATCGGTTAGGATGAACATAACAAGGATAAACTGCCAAGGGAAAGAGGGAGAATATCCGTTACCGGTTAGGGTAAACATATTAAGGATAGACTTCCTGGGAGAAATAGGAATTATATCTATCAGTTACTGGATAGAATACCAAAGAGAGAATATCCATTACCATTTAGGATGAACATATCAAGGATAGACTCAGAGGGGAAAGATAAAATATGAATTACAACTACCGGTTACAGGGTAGAATACCAAAAAGGGAGAGAATTTGTCACTGGTTAAAGTGAACATATCAAGGATAAACTCTCTGGGGAATAAGAATAGGGATTACAAATACCTTTTTATTGGGTTGAAAACCAAAAAGGAAGAATATCCATCACCGGTTAGGATGAATATATCAAGGATATACTTAATGGGGAAACGTGAAAACGAATCCGCTGGGGAAAGCAAGAAAGTATTACATTTTACCGGGTATTGGGCAAAAGTAAAGTACTCAAGATTCAAGAAGAATATTACGAGTTACTGAGTAATAGACTCTCAGGGGATCAAAATATCTATCTAGCTAGAAAGAAACGGTCAAACGAAGACTCAACCCAATAAGGATATAACTCAAAGGGAGTGGTTCCATCCGGACAATTAACTAGGGAGGAAACTGAAACCATAATCATCCACGAGGAAATAACTCAGTGGGGAATGAGAAAGGTTAAACTCTTTCTACTTAAGGGCCTGATACTCTACAATTGAAGGAGGATAAACACACCAAATTTTGCATAGGTAATGTCGCAACCTGAAAAATACAGTGCGCGAAAAAATAACCGGCGAAAGAAAATGACAGAAGAGTCGCCACCGTGTGTTATTCATCCCAAAGGAGGGAAAGGAAACGCTCGAAGTAAACCTGAAAAAGGAAAGGACAAGACGGGGTCTCGCAACCAAATCTTGGGTTCGGGAGTCGGTTATGCGAAGGGAAGGTATTAGCACCCCTACGCATCCGTAGTACTCTACGGGATCCACTTTTGTAGTTCTTGTCTAAAGGGTGTGAGTTTATCTTGTGATGTTTACAAAAAAAAAGGGTTAAATGAAAATGACTCGCGCGGATGTCGCATCCACTGCATACGTATCTCATCTGAATATGAGAATCAGAGTCTTCGTAACTCGGCTGACCTATGGGTTGGGGGGATGTGTGCTCGCTAAGACATCGCGTCTTATGCCTACGTATCTCATCTAGAATGAGAATCAGAGCAAGCCGTAGTTCGGCTAACTACGGGGTTATGGAGTGGGTTTTGGACGAACGACGTTACTACGCAATCTACCGGATGCTCGACCTTTGGAGACTTACTCACCTGTAGTAGAAGGAGTAAACGTGTGTTTAGGAGAAGAAAAATCAATGAAGGGTTAGGGTTTGGTGAACTCATGCAAAGAGGCAGTCGTTGACGAAGGAACCTGTAAAAAAAACACACAAAAACATTGCCTCCTATCGAGGTCTTCCAGCTAGGAAAGTAGTAAAATGCGGGAAAAATGTAAAAGTACCACGCGGATAAAGATCCGAAGTAACAGCAGTTAGAGGAATGGGAAACCCAGGGATCCTTCCAAGCTAAACACCATCAAAGAAAGTGAGTCAGTACAGGTAATCAGAATGAAACCTCCAGGGGGTATCCCACAAATAAAGTGGAAAACCACGCAAGTTATCCCTGCAAAAGTCATGTGAGCCCTCACAAAAACTCAACAAAAGGGTTAGTGAAACACGATAAGCATTTTTTTCATGGATAACAGTATGGTTGCAGAAACCTCAAACCCTGTGGCATACACTTCAGAAATTAAACGATTAAGCATTCAATGCATTATTTATACATTCATACATAATTATAAACCAGTGGGCAAAAACCTAATGAAATTCATCCATCATACCTCAAACATTCAGAGTATTCAACTTCAAAGCACAAAGGTAATGGGAATAAGGGCAAACCTGATTGGAGAGCTTGATTGAAATTGAGTTGCACCCGTGAGGTTTACAAAATAATCTTTAGGGTTTTTGTGAGGCATAGGTGATTCTGTGCAGTTGAGTTCCCTTCAGGGTTTGGAGGTTGCTCTGAACTCTGTTAGCTCTTCTCTCACTATCTTTTTCCTCAGGGTAATAGGAATAGAATGAATATTTGTTTCATTGAAACTTTAGTATTTATAGCCTAATATTGGTAGCTTAGTGGGCTTTTGAGAGAGGTCCAAGTCTGAGATTTTTTCTTTTATTTATTTATTATTATTTTTATTTATTTATTATTTTTATTTTTTTTAAATAAAGTTTCTTGGATCTAATTCTGATTGACATGATGAAATGCAATGTATCTAATGTTAAATGACCTAAAAATGAATGCATGCATGAGGTGTAAAGCGTATGCTTCCAGGAAAAATGAAGGGTAAATTTTGGGGTATTACAGCTGCCCCTATTCAATCAACTGGAGACCTGGAAAGAAGATAGCAGCGGCTTTCGTGCTTTCGAGGTATCAAGGGATTGAATACAATAAAAGCCCAAAAATTTGCACTGAAGTGAAGTGAAGTAACAATGTCGGTCAGAATCGGCAAAGAGGTGGTCTTGAAAGAAGAATCCGTCTGGTACGGTGAGAGTCAGTCTGAATACCGAAAAAGAATGTTAACTTGGATACCAAAATAAATGGTAACACAGAAATAACCATGGCCTGAATGCCGCTCCTCAGTCTGAATACTGGAAATGACTTCGATCTGAACATCGGGAGATATGAGATTATTAATATCGGTCTGAACACCGAGAGGCTGGCCTGAATGCCACAAGTTGCGTCGACCTGAACGTCGGAAACTTCTTCGATCTGAACATCGGAAAATTGGCCTGAATGCCACAAGTTGCGTCGACCTGAACGTCGGAAACTTCTTCGGTCTGAACATTGGAAAATTGGCCTGAATGCCACAAGTTGCGTCGACCTGAACGTCGGAAACTTCTTCGATCTGAACATCGGAAAATTGGCCTGAATGCCACAAGTTGCATCGACCTGAACGTCGGAAACTTCTTCGATCTGAACATCGGAAAATTGGCCTGAACGCCACTTCGGTCTGAATACCGGAAAAACTTCATGCCTGTCAGCATCGGCAGAAATAGGGAAATATAATAGAGGCGGCGCATGGGCCAATGACACTCGCTGGGGATAACAAAGGTAAGTCATGAACAATCTTCAGTCTGAGTACTGGAAACAACTTCTAGCTTATCACTTGGGATACCGAGAATGTTTTATGCTTACATGCGTATGTTTGAATTTTTAAATGGCGTAATGCTCCATGAAAATGGAAATGCTACGCGATTTGGAAGGATGCAATGCAATATGATTCTACATGCAGGGATGCGAAATGCTGGGTAGAATGCCAAGCTGAGGCAAGGGGATCTGCTGGGGAAATGATCACCATCTTCTGGACCCTGGCAAGGCTGCTGGAGATGCACAGCGCAAAGAATTATGTGGGGAAATGACCCGCCACACGGTGTTCTAGCAATGACGAAATGCCAAGATTCAGACTGGGGAGAGAACGACACTAAAAACCTGCTATTGGGGAAAGCGATAGTGGTTCTGGAAACCACAATCTGCGAGAGATGACTCAGCAGGGGAAGCAAACACTGATACGGTACCGAGGTTCTTCTTCAAGGAAAGAAACCATGGATCTGGCATTGGGATTATCGATTTGTCCTCGAACTCTAAGGAGCAGCCACTTCTGCTGGGAAGATACAGTCTGGCACTGTCAACTCCGTTGGGGATATATAGTCTGGCACTGTCAACTCTACTGGGGAGTGTATGCCCTGAAACAAACGCTTGGGGAAGTACAGTGGTGAGAACCTGCTGGGGATTGAAGAATCCAACACTCTGATCAGCTCTGCAGGGATAAGACACCGGATTCGTTTGTTGGCGACTTCACTGGGGAAGATATTCACGATCATCTGCAGGGGATTTTAAGGAAATGCCCCGAGGGTATCTGTTCTGAATAGACGATCCAAAGCACTTAAAATTTACAGCAATTTTAAATGTTTATTAAGCATGTACCTGTAAAGCCCTTATGTGTCATGATGCAATGTTTATCAAAAATTCGGACGTCATTTTTGCAAACAAAACAGTAAAATGAAAATGAAAACAGAGATATACTGAATAACATGATTTTATTGATTGAATGGCCTCTGAATAGGCGTTTACATCAGGAAGCAATCCCTGGAAAGAGGTAATCGCACAAAAGATAAAAACAGAAATTAATCTAATGGCAATGTGAAATGGATTTCTATTGGGTTCCAATTCTGCTATGACTTGCCCGTCTTCAAGATCCTCCAGATGATCAGCCTTCTGAAAAGGTGATTGGACTGTTTCCTACCTTTCGAAAATTTCCCGTCATCGACATGAGATGAGATTCAGAACTAACTCAGAACGCAGTCATTCGCTTAATCCCTAACTTTTGCCTGGATCGCCCTTTTCGGGTTTTCAATCCACCGGGATACCCATTTTTGCCTAAGTTGCCTTTTCAGGTTTTCAACTTACCGGGTGTACGATCTTTTCATTTTTAATCCCTAATTTTTGCCCGAACCTTTTCATTTTCTTGGTACGTCGGGATGCCCATTTTTGCCTGGACTATTCTTTTTACTGTCCAGCGGGTCTATTTTATGCGAAGTATTTTTTAACTGCGTCTGAGTTCACAGGGGAAGTGAAGTTTTCACCATCCATAGTTGCAAGCATTAAGGCCCCACCATCAAAAACCTTGGTGACAATATACGGTCCATCATAGTTAGGAGTCCACTTGCCCCTGTGATCTGTCTGAGGAGGAAGGATCCTTTTCAACACTAAATCTCCGACTTGGAAACAACGAGGACGCACTTTCTGATCAAAGGCTCTCTTCATCCGACTCTGATACAACTTCCCATGACAAATGGCTGCCATTCGCTTCTCTTCGATAAGACTCAACTCATTGAACCTTGTCCGAATCCATTCGGCTTCGTCTAACTTGACATCCAACAGGACTCTTAGAGAAGGAATCTCCACTTCAACAGGTAGGACTGCTTCCGTACCATACACCAGGGAGTAAGGGAATGCCCCAATCGACGTACGTACTGAAGTACGGTACCCATGCAAGGCGAAGGGTAGCATCTCATGCCAATCTCTGTACGTGACGACCATCTTCTGCACAATCTTCTTTATGTTCTTATTTGCCGCCTCAACAGCGCCGTTCATCTTAGGGCGGTAAGGGGAAGAATTGTGATGCTGAATGTTGAAGTTCTGACACAACTCCTTCATCATTTTGTTGTTGAGATTAGAACCATTATCAGTAATGATTCTTTCGGGAATCCCATAGCGACAAATGATTTCTTTCTTGATGAAACGGGCAACCACATGTCTGGTGACATTCGCGAACGATGCTGCTTCGACCCACTTGGTGAAATAGTTGATGGCAACAAGGATGAAGCGATGCCCATTAGAGGCAGTCGGCTCAATCTTTCCAATCATGTCAATGCCCCACATAGCAAACGGCCACGGCGAAGTTGTAACACCCTTCTAAATACCCCAAAATATTTAATTAAAATAATAACATATCAATCAGAGTAATTATGCCCCGAAGGGTGTCACACAATCATTTCACAACATTCATCAAAATATCCTGTCATGCTCATTTATTTATTCAAAATAAGACTCTTTTGCATAATTCGCAGCGGATACAAAACATCGACATTCAAATCATGTGCTACATTACATGTAAAGTTGATCAACAACTAAATTAAAACATAGTCAAACATCCCCTCCCGATGTTACATCTACCAGAGCATGACCCACTAAGGACGACACTAGACTCCATAGCACTAGCTTCTACTCAACTCACTGCTCGTTACCTGAAAAATAGTTGTAAGGGTGAGTTCCTCAATCAATATAATAAGCATTATAGAACAACATGTAATGCTAAGTAAATAACACATCAATTCACCCTAATCAGACTACGCACTCAGCAACGGCAATATCCGTTCAAACATCATATTCAACAGTAACATATAGCATATGTATAATCTCAACCATACTCAACATCAACAGCACAACACACAACACACATATAATACTGGAATACATCCATTCATATTATATGCCATACATTCATTATGCAATGAGACTCCACACATGCGGTACCGACTATTCTCGAACATATAGTTCAAGCTCACCGATCCCTCCAGATACGGCTACTAAGCTCACTAGTCCCACTCATTGAGATCTAATGACTCACTCACTAATTCCTCACTATGGGAATTAGCTACAGCCCCAAGGCTAGACTATGCAAGCTAATCATCTAGCATGCAAACATCAACAACAATTCCATAATGATTCACTCACTAATTCCTCACCATGGGAATTAGCTACAGCCCCAAAGGCTAGAATATGCATGCTAATCACCTAGCAATGCAACCACAACAACAACAATTCAAGAATAGACATAAGCTCACACTCTAAGCCATAAAACAGTCTATTCACAAATGCATACATAACTGATACATTCACAGCATCATGCATATCATCACACATCATTAATACATTTTATCACAAAAGCATATCACATCATGCCACATAATCAAATACAGTATTAGCACACTCTACTAATACCTATACTACTCAAAACAACGGGAAATGATCCCTGCTACATCATACATCAGATAAGTACATCACTCAGCCTAAACAACCAAAAACTGCACAACAACAGCACAGAAAATCACAATTCTGCCCATACGTGTATTGCCTATACCCATACGCGTATTGCCCAAGCCTGACCAAATCCATACGCGTATTGCCCAAGCCTGACCAAATCCATACGCGTATTGCCCAAGCCTGACCAAATCCATACGCGTATTGCCCACGCCCATACGTGTATGCTACGCGTATCACATTCCCATACGCGTACCAACAGAGACCAAAACACGTTCAAAACATCATCTTCATCATCCATACGCGTATTGCCTAGTGCCATACGCGTACCAGCCATCTCATACGCGTATTGCCTAGTGCCATACGCGTATGACCAGAAACCAGAACTCTCAGATCTGCAATGGCTTTCTCTGCTACGAGATCTATCCAATTCACCCTTCCACAGTCCAAATTTCACACAATATTACTCATATCATCTAACCCGAATCATCCCCTATTCGATTTCACAAATCCTAACATCACTACATATAATTTCTACGAATTCTTTCGATTAAAAATCCCAATTTCGTTCATCCAATATTTCACCATTTTCAGCATACATCAATCTAATCAGAGGTAAAACAATAGTTTATTACTACCCAGTACATATCATCCCATAATACCCGTTAATCGATGATAAACCCCCCTTACCTGAGTTAATCCGGCAAATCTCTGAGCTTCAAGCTTTTCCTCCTCTCTTGCTCTGCCTTTTTCCTTTTTCCACTTGCAGCCGCTTCCCTGTTTTCCTTTTCACGTGAAAACCCTTTTTACCAAAAATGGGACTTTTTATTATTCCAACTTATTTTATTCCAATAAAATAATAACCCAATAATTATTATTCCAAAATAATAATAATAATCCAAACTTCCAATTATTCAATTAAATTAATAAATAAAATATTAATTTAAATTAAATAATTATCTTATTTTAATTGGGGTGTTACAACTCTCCCCCACTAAAAGAGTTTTCGTCCTCGAAAACATACCTCAAGCGAACAACTCCGGATAAGACTCCTTCATCTGGCTCTCAAGTTCCCAAGTCACATTGCCACCTGCTGGTCCTCCCCAAGCTACCTTCACCAAGGCAATCTCTTTACCCCGCAACTGCTTCAATTCTCGATCCTCGATCCTCATAGGTGATGTTTCCATAGTCAGGTTATCTCTCACCTGTACATCATCTATTTGGACTACATGCGACGGATCATGAATGTACCTCCTCAACTGAGACACATGAAAAACCTCATGCAAATTCGCAAGCGATGGCGGTAAAGCGATACGATAGGCTACCTCTCCTATCCTCTCCAAAGTCTGATAAGGACCAATAAATCGAGGTGTCAACTTCTTCGACTTCAAAGCTCGACCAACACCAGTTATCGGAGTAACACGAAGAAACACATGATCTCCCTCTTGGAACTCAAGTGACTTCCTCCTCCTATCATGATAACTCTTCTGACGACTCTGAGCAATTCTCATCTTATCCTGAATCATCTTAATCTTTTCTGTAGTTTGTTGAACAATCTCCGGTCCAACCACAGCACTCTCACCGGACTCATACCAACATAAAGGTGTCCGACATCTCCTACCATACAAAGCTTCAAACGGTGCCATACCAATACTCGAATGAAAACTATTGTTGTAGGTAAACTCAATCAAAGGCAAATAACAATCCCAAGCACCTCCCTTTTCCAAAACACAAGCTCTCAAAAGATCCTCTAATGACTGAATCGTCCTCTCAGTCTGACCATCAGTCTGCGGGTGATATGCAAAACTCAATCTCAGCTTAGTTCCCAAAGCTCTCTGCAAACCTTCCCAAAATTTCGATGTAAATCTAGGATCTCTGTCCGAAACAATACTCGACGGAATACCATGCAAACTTGCAATCTTCTCAATATACAACTCAGCTAGCCTCTCTAACGGATAATCCATTCTGATCGGAATGAAATGAGCCGACTTCGTCAATCTATCAACAATCACCCAAATAGCCTCAAAATTCTTACTTGTCCTCGGCAAACCAGAAACAAAATCCATACTGATACTATCCCACTTCCACTCTGGAATAGCCAACGGTTGCATTAGCCCAGACGGCTTCTGATGCTCAATCTTTGACTTCTGACAAGTCAAACAGGAATAAACAAAACTCGCAATTTCTCTCTTCATTCCCGGCCACCAAAATAACTTCTTCAAATCATGATACATCTTCGTAGCTCCAGGATGAATACTCAAACCACTACGATGTCCTTCTTCAAGAATACTCTTCTTAAGCTCAGTAACATCCGGAATACACACCCGATTACCAAATCTCAAAACACCATTCTCATCAACTCTGAATTCACCACCTTGACCTTGATTCACTAGAATCAACTTATCAACCAAAAGCACATCGGATTTCTGACCCTCTCTGATCTCATCCAGAATCCCACTCGTTAACTTCAACATTCCCAATTTAACACTATTGTGAGTACTCTCACACACCAAACTCAAGTCTCTAAACTGCTCAATTAAATCCAATTCCTTAACCATTAACATAGACATATGCAATGATTTCCGACTCAATGCATCAGCCACTACATTTGCTTTACCCGGATGGTAATTCAAACCAAAATCATAATCTTTCAGAAATTCTAACCATCTCCTCTGTCTCATATTCAGCTCTTTCTGATCAAACAAATACTTTAAACTCTTATGGTCACTGAAAACTTCAAATCTTGACCCGTACAAGTAATGCCTCCATAACTTCAGAACAAATACCACGGCTGCCAACTCTAAATCATGTGTCGGATAGTTCCTCTCATGAACCCTTAGCTGTCTCGAAGCATAAGCTATAACCTGCTTATTCTGCATCAACACACCACCTAAACCCAACAATGAAGCATCACAATAAACCTCGAATAGTTCCGACGAACTCGGTAATATCAGGATAGGAGCAGTAGTCAACCTTTTCTTTAACTCTTGGAAACCTTCTTCACATTTTGAATCCCAAACAAACGCTTGCCCCTTTCTAGTCAACATCGTCAGCGGTAATGCCAACTTAGAAAATCCCTCAATGAACTTCCTATAATAACCAGCCAAACCAAGAAAACTTCGAATCTCAGCAACAGACTTAGGAGCTTCCCACTTAGATACCGCTTCTATCTTAGAAGGATCAACAACAACACCACCTCTTGAAATCACATGACCAAGAAAACTAACCTCTTCTAACCAAAATTCACATTTTGAGAGTTTAGCAAACAACTTCTTTTCTCGCAGAACTCCCAAAACCACTCTCAAATGCTCAGCATGCTCTTCTTCAGATTTCGAATACACCAAAATGTCATCAATAAACACTACCACAAACTTGTCTAGGTACGGATGGAAAATCCTATTCATATACTCCATAAATACTCCAGGCGCATTAGTCACACCAAAAGGCATTACAGAATACTCATAATGTCCATACCTTGTTCTGAAAGCAGTCTTCTGAATATCTTCAGTTTTCACACGTATCTGATGATACCCAGATCTCAAATCTATTTTGCTGAACACACTAGCACCAACCAATTGATCCATTAAATCATCAATCCTCGGTAAAGGATACCGATTCTTGATCGTCACTTTATTCAGTTGCCTGTAGTCCACACACAACCTCATAGTACCTTCTTTCTTCTTAACCAACAACACTGGAGCACCCCACGGTGACACACTCGGACGAATAAATTTCTTATCCAACAAATCTTCCAACTGACTCTTCAATTCAGTTAACTCAACAGCAGACATACGGTACGGAGCCATCGATATTGGCCTAGTACCAGGTACCAAATCAATCGAGAACTCAACTTCACGCTCTGGCGGTAATTCATTCACTTCTTCCGGAAACACATCAGGAAAATCACACACCACAGCGAGATCGCCAATCACCAATTTATCTTTAGCTTCCAAAGTCGCTAACAGCATAAACAACTCTGCCCCATCAGCTACTTCCTCATTCACTTGCCTTGCTGATAGAAACAAACTCTTTTCTTCCTCAACCTCAGGAAAGATCACAGTCTTATCAAAACAATTGATATAGACTCGGTTAAACACCAACCAGTTCATGCCCAGAATAACATCAATCTGCACTAGTGGAAGACACACAAGGTCTATCCAAAAATCCCTACCAAAAATACTCAAAGGGCAACTTAAACAAACTGAAGTAGTAGTCACTGAACCCTTCGCAGGAGTATCAATCACCATACTACCCAACATCTCAGATATCTCTAACTTAAGTTTCACAGCACAAACCAAAGATATAAAAGAATGAGTCGCACCTGTGTCAATAATAGCTACAAGAGGAAAGCCATTAATATAACACGTACCTCGGATCAAACGATCATCTGCAGAAGTCTCAGAACCCGATAAAGCAAAGACCTTGCCTCCTGACTGATTCTCTTTCTTCGGCTTAGGACACTGTGGACTGATATGACCCACTTCTCCACAGTTGAAACAAGTCACAGTCTTCAACCGACACTCTGCAGCCAAATGACCACCTTTTCCACACTTGAAACACTTCATCTCAGCACTGGTACACTCATGAACACGATGTCCAGCCCGACCACATCTGTAACACTTAACAGGAGCACTAGAGTCTCCCCCACTAGGCCTCTTCATCCCACTCTGCCTCTGAAAACCTTTGCCAGCTGCATACGGTTTTCCACGATCAATCTGATTCTTGCCTTTCCTATCAACCCTCTGCTGATAGCTCTCCGCTCTGGCCTTGGAATCCTGTTCAAAAATCCTGCAACAGTCAACCAAATCAGAAAACACTCTAATCCTTTGATACCCAATAGCCTGCTTGATCTCGGGACGCAACCCGTTCTCAACTTCACACACTTTGAAAATTCCCCAGTAGCCTCAGCATAGGGAGTGTAATACTTTGACAGCTCTGTGAACTTAGCAGCATACTCCGTAACAGACCTGTTACCCTGCTTCAATTCCAAGAACTCTATCTCTTTCTTTCCTCTGACATCCTCTGGAAAGTACTTCCTCAGAAATCTCTCTCTGAACACAGCCCAAGTAATCTCAGCATCTCCAGCAGCTTCCAACTCAGTGCGGGTAGCAACCCACCAATCATCAGCTTCTTCTGATAGCATATGCGTACCGAACCTGACCTTCTGGTTATCAGCACACTCAGTTACTCTGAAGATCCTCTCGATCTCCTTCAACCACTTCTGAGCGCCATCTGGATCGTATGCTCCCTTAAACATTGGAGGATTGTTCTTCTGGAACTCACTCAACTGACGGGCAGCTCCCATTCCCACAACATTCGGATTCCCTCCAAGTACTCCAGCTAGCATACCCAGAGCCTCAGCAATTGCAGCATCATCTCTACCTCTTCCAGCCATCTCTATTCTGAAAACCCAACAAGCTAAAACAATAAGTACTGATAGGGTTACACAACGCCTATCCCGTACAGGGGAAATAGAATAATTACGACTCGACTCGACCGACTATGCTCTGATACCACTAATGTAACACCCTTCTAAATACCCCAAAATATTTAATTAAAATAATAACATATCAATCAGAGTAATTATGCCCCGAAGGGTGTCACACAATCATTTCACAACATTCATCAAAATATCCTGTCATGCTCATTTATTTATTCAAAATAAGACTCTTTTGCATAATTCGCAGCGGATACAAAACATCGACATTCAAATCATGTGCTACATTACATGTAAAGTTGATCAACAACTAAATTAAAACATAGTCAAACATCCCCTCCCGATGTTACATCTACCAGAGCATGACCCACTAAGGACGACACTAGACTCCATAGCACTAGCTTCTACTCAACTCACTGCTCGTTACCTGAAAAATAGTTGTAAGGGTGAGTTCCTCAATCAATATAATAAGCATTATAGAACAACATGTAATGCTAAGTAAATAACACATCAATTCACCCTAATCAGACTACGCACTCAGCAACGGCAATATCCGTTCAAACATCATATTCAACAGTAACATATAGCATATGTATAATCTCAACCATACTCAACATCAACAGCACAACACACAACACACATATAATACTGGAATACATCCATTCATATTATATGCCATACATTCATTATGCAATGAGACTCCACACATGCGGTACCGACTATTCTCGAACATATAGTTCAAGCTCACCGATCCCTCCAGATACGGCTACTAAGCTCACTAGTCCCACTCATTGAGATCTAATGACTCACTCACTAATTCCTCACTATGGGAATTAGCTACAGCCCCAAGGCTAGACTATGCAAGCTAATCATCTAGCATGCAAACATCAACAACAATTCCATAATGATTCACTCACTAATTCCTCACCATGGGAATTAGCTACAGCCCCAAAGGCTAGAATATGCATGCTAATCACCTAGCAATGCAACCACAACAACAACAATTCAAGAATAGACATAAGCTCACACTCTAAGCCATAAAACAGTCTATTCACAAATGCATACATAACTGATACATTCACAGCATCATGCATATCATCACACATCATTAATACATTTTATCACAAAAGCATATCACATCATGCCACATAATCAAATACAGTATTAGCACACTCTACTAATACCTATACTACTCAAAACAACGGGAAATGATCCCTGCTACATCATACATCAAATAAGTACATCACTCAGCCTAAACAACCAAAAACTGCACAACAACAGCACAGAAAATCACAATTCTGCCCATACGCGTATTGCCTATACCCATACGCGTATTGCCCAAGCCTGACCAAATCCATACGCGTATTGCCCAAGCCTGACCAAATCCATACGCGTATTGCCTAAGCCTGACCAAATCCATACGCGTATTGCCCACGCCCATACGCGTATGCTACGCGTATCACATTCCCATACGCGTACCAACAGAGACCAAAACACGTTCAAAACATCATCTTCCTCATCCATACGCGTATTGCCTAGTGCCATACGCGTACCAGCCATCTCATACGCGTATTGCCTAGTGCCATACGCGTATGACCAGAAACCAGAACTCTCAGATCTGCAATGGCTTTCTCTGCTACGAGATCTATCCAATTCACCCTTCCACAGTCCAAATTTCACACAATATTACTCATATCATCTAACCCGAATCATCCCCTATTCGATTTCACAAATCCTAACATCACTACATATAATTTCTACGAATTCTTTCGATTAAAAATCCCAATTTCGTTCATCCAATATTTCACCATTTTTAGCATACATCAATCTAATCAGAGGTAAAACAATAGTTTATTACTACCCAGTACATATCATCCCATAATACCCGTTAATCGATGATAAACCCCCCTTACCTGAGTTAATCCGGCAAATCTCTGAGCTTCAAGCTTTTCCTCCTCTCTTGCTCTGCCTTTTTCCTTTTTCCACTTGCAGCCGCTTCCCTGTTTTCCTTTTCACGTGAAAACCCTTTTTACCAAAAATGGGACTTTTTATTATTCCAACTTATTTTATTCCAATAAAATAATAACCCAATAATTATTATTCCAAAATAATAATAATAATCCAAACTTCCAATTATTCAATTAAATTAATAAATGAAATATTAATTTAAATTAAATAATTATCTTATTTTAATTGGGGTGTTACAGAAGTCATCACATTCAGAGGATTTGGCGGCACATGCACCTTATCAGCATAAATCTGGCATTTATGACACTTCCAAGCATATTTGAAGCAATCTAATTCCATGGTCATCCAATAATAACCCGCTCTCAACAATTTCTTAGCCATTGCATGTCCGCCGGCATGAGTAACGAAGGAACCTTCATGAACTTCCTGCATTAACATGTCCGCCTCGTGTCTGTCCACGCATCTGAGCAAAACCATGTCGAAGTTCCTCTTATACAGCACATCGTCTTTGTTCAAGAAGAAACTGCCTGCCAATCTTCTCAAAGTCTTTCTGTCATTGTTGGATGCCCCTGCAGGGTACTCTTGATTCTTCAGAAAGCACTTGATATCGTGATACCAGGGCTTGTCATCGACTACCAGTTCAGCAGCAAACACGTACGCGGCCCTGTCAAGGCGCATCACATCGATCCTGGGAGCATGGTTCCAACGAATTACCTTGATCATGGAGGATAGAGTAGCAAGTGCGTCTGCCATCTGGTTCTTATCACGAGGTATATGATACAATTTTACTGTTGTGAAGAAAGTCAACAGTCTTCTCGTGTAATCTCTGTAGGGGACCAGAGTGGGTTGGAGAGTATTCCAATCACCATTTACTTGATTGGTCACCAAAGTTGAATCTCCGAAGATGTCCAGAGTCTTGATTCTCAGATCAATGGCTTGCTCAATACCCAGGATAGAAGCCTCGTACTCAGCTTCATTATTTGTGCACTCAAAAGTCAAACGAGCGGTGAAAGGCATGTGGGCACCTTTCGGAGTAGTAATGACAACGCCAATTCCACTTCCTCTAGCATTGACAGCCCCATCAAACAACAAAGTCCACTTTTTGTTTGGATCAGGTCCCTCCTCAACAACTGGCTCTTCACAGTCTTTCATCTTGAGGAACATGATGTCTTCATCTGGAAAATCAAACTTCATCGGCTCATAATCATCAATCGGCTGCTGAGCAAGATAGTCTGACAGAATACTCCCTTTGATGGCTTTCTGGGATGTATACTAGATATCATACTCTGTCAGTACCATTTGCCAACGAGCCACCCTTCCGGTGAGAGCTGGCTTCTCGAATATGTATTTGACTGGATCCATCTTGGAGATCAGTAGGGTTGTGTGAGACAACATGTATTGTCTCAATCGCTTAGCAGCCCATGCAAGTGCACAACATGTCTTCTCAAGCATTGAGTATCTCGACTCGCAATCTGTGAACTTCTTACTCAAGTAGTAGATGGCATGTTCTTTCCTACCTGTCTCGTCGTGTTGACCGAGAACATAACCCATAGAATTGTCAAGTACTGTCAAGTACATAATCAGCGGTCTCCCTCGGACTGGAGGCATAAGGATAGGAGGATTCTGCAAATACTCTTTTATCTTCTCGAAAGCCCTTTGACAATCTTCATTCCACCTGATAGTCTGATCTTTCCTCAGCAATTTGAAAATTGGCTCACACGTGGTTGTTAGGTGAGAGATGAACCTTGAAATGTAGTTCAACCTCCCTAAGAAACTACGGACTTGCTTCTCTGTTCTTGGCTCAGGCATTTCCTATATTGCTTTCACTTTGTCAGGATCCACCTCAATCCCTTTTCCGCTAACAATAAAACCCAGCAATTTTCCCGATCTCACCCCGAAAGTGCACTTGTTCGGATTAAGTCTCAGTTTGAATTTCCTTAACTGTTCAAACAAGTTCTGCAGATTCACCAAATGTTCTTCTTCTGTCTGAGATTTGGCAATCATATCGTCCATATAAACCTCGATTTCATGATGAATCATATCATGGAACAGAGTCACCATAGCTCGTTGATATGTTGCTCCGGCATTTTTCAGACCAAACGGCATCACCTTGTAGCAGAAGGTGCCCCATGGGGTTATGAAAGTTGTCTTTTCCATGTCCTCTGGTGCCATCTTGATTTGGTTATAGCCAGAAAATCCATCCATGAAGGAGAATACCGAGGACTGAGCTGTATTATCCACCAAAACGTCGATGTGAGGTAATGGGAAATCATCTTTAGGGCTAGCTCTGTTCAGATCCCGGTAGTCGACACACATCCGTACCTTTCCATCCTTCTTAGGTACTGGGACGATGTTTGCAACCCATGGCGGATAATTGGTGACTGCTAGAAACCCTGCATCCAACTGCTTTTGCACTTCTTCCTTTATCTTGACAGCCATCTCTGGTCTTGTTCTTCTGAGCTTCTGCTTGACCGGAGGACAACCTTCTTTGAGAGGCAAGCGGTGTACCACGATGTCTGTGTCCAGCCCGGGCATGTCCTGATAAGACCAGGCGAAGATGTCAACATATTCTTGCAGCAATTCAATCAGCCCTTTCTTCACATCATCTCCCAAAGCAGCCCCTATCTTGATTTCTCTCTTGGCGTCCTCGGGGCCGAGATTAATCACTTCAGTAGGCTCTTGATACGGTTGAATGACCCTTTCTTCCTGTTTTAAGAACCTGGCAAGTTCTTCAGGGAGTTCACAGTCTTCATCACCCTCTTTTTCAGCTTGAAAGATTGGATTTTCAAAGTCGAAGCGAGCCATAGCAGAACCGTTATCAATAGGATCCGGTGACGTGCATCTACATGAGTGATGGTATGTGCTTATGAGTGTGAAAGAAAAAAATGGAAACTAAACAAAACATTGCCATTTTTTTTATTTTGAAAAACTGCAAAAATAGAAAGACAAGGAACGAAATATTTGAATGCAAAAAGACGTCCTTTATTTATGATAAAAAATGCAAGTGTCACATAGATGAGCCCTACAATGAGTCATTACGCCCTGGGCGGAACGTAAGACTTGGACATGCATGAATAAACAAAGAAAATTACTCCTTCAGAAAAGTGACTTGGACAATCTCCTCAGAAGACCAATTGTTGATGACTTCACCCGGGATCCTCGGACGCACCCAGTTGTCGATGTCACAATCACTATCCCCACCCTCTTCATTGATTGCTGATACCTGGCCATACTGAAAGATGTCAGCGCTGGAGAAAGTAATCGGCCCCTGATGAGTCTGAAGTGTTGAAGTACACACATCCGAAACATCAGAATCAAGTTCAGCAAGTACATCAGAATCAAACGCCATGTTTGGAATATCAGCGACAACATCATCATGGATCACAGAATCAGTAGGAACAACATCTGTGAATTCATCAGTAGCATCTTCAAACCCTTCTTCCTCAACCCCTTCCACAGACTCTTGGACAGACAAATCTTCAACCTGGAGGATACCTTTGTCGAGCAAGGCCTGGATACCCTGCTGTAGCTTCAAACAACCTCCACTCTGAGTGGCACAATCCAAACAATCCTTCCCACAACCGGGGAAAACATCGGCCTTCAGCAAGCATCCTTTGATATCCAACAATGGAGTCTTCAACTTCAACACATCCTTAATGGACTTGGCTTTTCCTTCCATCATATTAATGTTTGCACCACCATGATGCGGCATGGGATTGTTGACGACATTAGGAGCCGGTGCAAGGTTGATGGCTTTTGAATCTATGAGGTCCTGAACTACGTGTTTAAAAGCTTTGCAGTTCTCAATGTTATGGCTAGGTGCCCCAGAGTGGAAGCTACACCTAGCGTTGGCGTCGTAACCCACCGGAAGTCTACCAACAGGAGGAGCCAGAGTGCGCAATTGCACAAGTTGTAGTTGTTGAAGACTAGAAAGCAACTGAGCGTACGACATTGGAAGGGTGTCGAAACGCCGGTCCATCATCCTTTGCCTCTGTTGATAGGCGGGTCTGTTACCCGGTTGTTGCTGCTGTTGGTACTGAGCTGGTTGAGGTTGTGGTTGTTGTTGTTGTTGTGGTGCTGCAGCTGGAATGGTCACAACCGCAACATACGGTTGTTGATGATAATTCTGGAAACTGTTCCTTCTAACACCTCTGTTCTGATAGGAAGTCAAAGAATTCACTCCCCCCTCTCTCTGCTTATGCCCTCCAATGAACGACTTTTTTACCCCTGATGAAGATCCAACTCCATTTTGGATCTTGCAGGTCTTCAGGTAATTCTCCACCCTCTCTCCGGTAGAGACCACATCAGCAAAGTTGGAGGCATTGCACCCCACCAGACGCTCCAGATGAGGTCCATGCAGCGTATTCATGAACATGTTGGCCATTTCCTTTTCCAACATAGGAGGCTGAACACGGGAAGCTATCTCCCTCCAGCGTTGAGCGTATTCCCTGAAGCACTCATTGCTTTTAAGAGACAGATTCTAAAGTTGAGTTCTGTCCGGAGCCATGTCTGCATTATACTGATACTGCTTTACGAAAGCCTCCGCCAAATCCCTCTAGCAGCGGATATGGGCTCTGTCCAGCCTCATATACCATTCCAAGGATGCCCTAGCTAGGCTATCCTGGAAGAAGTACATAAGTAGCTTCTCGTCATCAGAGTATGCAACCATTTTACGGAAATAGCCTTGCACGTGAGTTTTGGGGCAAGAGCTGCCATTGTATTTGTCAAAGACCGGGACTTTAAATTTCGGTGGCACTCTCACACCTGGGACCAGCCCCAAGTCAGCAACATCTACTCCCAGAGGATTCTGTCCTTCCACAGCTTTCAGCCTCTCCTCTAATCTTCTAAACATGGGGTCCATGCCATGGCCCATGCCAAAGTCTTCCTGAAGTAGGGGGAATTGATCAGCCTGATCCTCATGGACGAGCTGTTAATCAAGGTTGACATGTGGGATCGGGATAGGCCCCGGTCCATTGGGACCATTAGCCTCTCCAGCTGGAGGATCATCCAATGTCTCTGGTTGAGTAGCGGTGGGATTCCTCTGCATCATCTGTCTGAGCTCTTGCTGTCCCTGAGCCACCCCTTGAACCACATCCATGAATTGGGTCATGCGGATCCTCATCTCAGCGAGCTCTGCTTGTACACCTTCCATTGCTCTCTGTTGATTCCTTCGGGTACCGTATCGGTGAATGCCTGAGTCAGCTATCCTAATGATGAAACACCAAACAAATGAGAACACTGCGGCAGTACCTGTTATGCAAGACATGTTATGGATATGAAAATGCAATGACATGTTTATCAAATCCAAAAGGTATTCTACCCCCTTGATTCCAGTCTCTCATCAGATAAAATATCCCTTTTAAAAAGTACCAGAAAAACCCCGACTAGAATCAAGAAGAAGATATAAACCCCACAGAAATGGATAAACATGTGTTAAATGATATGAAGGCAGAATGATGTGAATGCAATGCAATGGCATGGAAATCAGGATTGTAGGATCCGCTTGAACATCTGTCAGGTTGCACTGTCTGAAGAGAAACCCACTGAAGAATATAATACAAGATCAAAGCTTTGCTCCAGAAAACCGGGTTGGTTGGAGGTTAAGGTTTCCTGAATTTAGCCCGCCCCTCACTGGTAGGTTCTAAGAACAGAAGTTCGTCAGCTTCAGCCCTTCAGTCGCGAATAATACGTTTACCACTGAAGGTTTGGCATTATTACGGGACAAAAGACCTCCATTGACTCCCCTCAACAGGACATCCTAAAGCAAGTTCCCAGTCTCGGGGTCCTCGGATTGAGCAGCGAGAATGCGCCCACCAGAGCTAACATAATCACGTCTCGGAGGAGAGGCCTCGACTGAGTTCTCGAGAAATGGTCACCAGAGTCGACGATTTCTAGAGGAACATCCTGCCGTTACGGAACACCCGTAAGACATAATATATCCAAAAGAAACCTCGTCTGGGTGTGGTTCTTCACGAACGACTTAACGTAGCAACACGCCATGCAAGCCTCATGATTATCCACTCTAAAACCTGTGTGTACACTCAAGCCTGGGTAATGGGCTTATCTCTCATAGAACACCCCATCCCAACAAACAAACAAACAGATCCAACAGATACAACAGATGCATGCAAGCAGGTAAGCAAATAAATGTACAAAAGCATGAACACCCAATAAACAAGAAATCACACAAGCTAGGAGGGACTCGCTTAGGGAAGATGGACCAGCAAGAGGTCAACTTCTTAGTGTCCCCAGCAGAGTCGCCAGCTGTCGCAACCTGAAAAATACAGTGCGCGAAAAAACAACCGGCGAAAGAAAATGACAGAAGAGTCGCCACCGTGCGTTATTCATCCCAAAGGAGGGAAAGGAAACGCTCGAAGTAAACCTGAAAAAGGAAAGGACAAGACGGGGTCTCGCAACCAAATCTTGGGTTCGGGAGTCGGTTATGCGAAGGGAAGGTATTAGCACCCCTACGCATCCGTAGTACTCTACGGGATCCACTTTTGTAGTTCTTGTCTAAAGGGTGTGAGTTTATCTTGTGCTGTTTACCCAAAAAAAAAGGGTTAAATGAAAATGACTCGCGCGGATGTCGCATCCACTGCATACGTATCTCATCTGAATATGAGAATCAGAGTCTTCGTAGCTCGGCTGACCTATGGGTTGGGGGGATGTGTGCTCGCTAAGACATCGCGTCTTATGCCTACGTATCTCATCTGGAATGAGAATCAGAGCAAGCCGTAGTTCGGCTAACTACGGGGTTATGGAGTGGGTTTTGGACGAACGACGTTACTACGCAATCTACCGGATGCTCGACCTTTGGAGACTTACTCACCTGTAGTAGAAGGAGTAAACGTGTGTTTAGGAGAAGAAAAATCAATGAAGGGTTAGGGTTTGGTGAACTCATGCAAAGAGGCAGTCCTTGACGAAGGAACCTGTAAAAAAAAACACACAAAAACATTGCCTCCTATCGAGGTCTTCCAGCTAGGAAAGCAGTAAAATGCGGGAAAAATGTAAAAGTACCACGCGGATAAAGATCTGAAGTAACAGCAGTTAGAGGAATTGGAAACCCAGGGATCCTTCCAAGCTAAACACCATCAAAGAAAGTGAGTCAGTACAGGTAATCGGAATGAAACCTCCAGGGGGTATCCCACAAATAAAGTGGAAAACCACGCAAGTTATCCCTGCAAAAGTCATGTGAGCCCTCACAAAAACTCAACAAAAGGGTTAGTGAAACACGATAAGCATTTTTTTCATGGATAACAGTATGGTTGCAGAAACCTCAAACCCTGTGGCATACACTTCAGAAATTAAACGATTAAGCATTCAATGCATTATTTATACATTCATACATAATTATAAACCCGTGGGCAAAAACCTAATGAAATTCATCCATCATACCTCAAACATTCAGAGTATTCAACTTCAAAGCACAAAGGTAATGGGAATAAGGGCAAACCTGATTGGAGAGCTTGATTGAAATTGAGTTGCACCCGTGAGGTTTACAAAATAATCTTTAGGGTTTATGTGAGGCAGAGGTGATTCTGTGCAGTTGAGTTCCCTTCAAGGTTTGGAGGTTGCTCTGAACTCTGTTAGCTCTTCTCTCACTATCTTTTTCCTCAGGGTAATAGGAATAGAATGAATATTTGTTTCACTGAAACTCTAGTATTTATAGCCTAATATTGGTAGTTTAGTGGGCTTTTGAGAGAGGTCCAAGTCTGAGATTTTTTCTTTTATTTATTTATTTATTTATTTATTATTATTTTCATTTATTTATTATTATTTATTTTTTTTAAAATAAAGTTTCTTGGATCTAATTCTGATTGACATGATGAAATGCAATGTATCTAATGTTAAATTACCTAAAAATGAATGCATGCATGAGGTGTAAAGCGTATGCTTCCAGAAAAAATGAAGGGTAAATTTTGGGGTATTACAGGTAAATGATATCACCGAAGCAGAGGATCAAAATAAAGAATCAAATGCAATAAGATGCATAATGAAATATCTGATGTTGTGTTTCATGCATGAATGTGCATGTATATGACCATGCTAACAATTAATGCAAAGGATACAAATAACAAAGATTTGTATCACTGCTGCAGCACTCGGCTAACCTCGACACGATGGAAACACCAACTGGATAGAATGCTAGGGATGAAAATAAATCATCCCACTCTGAACAAATCAACTATGGTTGAGAAAGTCATGGAGAACATGCTTCCAATCAATTGCGGAAAACTCGATGGGGAAAGAGAGCACTTGCTGAAGGATAATTAGCCAAACATGTTGAGGATAGAGAAAAGATCTGCTGAGGATAAACAATTATCAATATTATGGGGAATTTTAGGCCAGCATCATATCAAATGGAGGACAACCCTTTAAGGGACAAAAAATAAAATACTGCTCAGAATCCAATACTACCGGGAACGAGGGATATTCATATCAGAAGATGAATTCCGCCGAGTGACACAAGAGATAAAACTCTGTATGGGTATCTTGTAGAAAATTGTTAGGGATGTTATGACCAAGATCATCACATTCCTCAGTAATCAACCAATTCTTCTTGGAAATTTAGAAATAAACCAATTCCAAGGCAAAGATAACCGGATCTGATTCACACAAAGGAGAAAATGCCGAAGTTATGCAACACAATTATGCAAATGGGAACCAAATAAGGGTTCCGGATCTCCAAGGTCTAATCATAAACTAGGAGGATACAAAACATGAGCACCTCAGCTGGGGAATATGAATTTGCAAAGGGGACTGATCACCAATTCAACTCTATTGGGGATGAATGACGAACTATTGGGGAGGAAAGTAATTACCAAACCAACTGCTTGGGGAAGACCAACAAGGCTTTACACTTCAAGACTTAATTGTTCTCAGATTGTTGTTGACATTCCTTACTGAAATTGTTTATTCTTAAAGTGATTGTTTTTTATAAAAAAAAATTAAGAAAAATAATTATTCATTAATTTATTTCAAAATTATCATCATAAAAATTCAATTTTATTTAGCAGAAGTAAATAAGAATATAAACAATTGGATAAAAAGCTCAACTTTATTTAATAGAATGGTAGTCTGTAAATGACAAGACTCCATAGATCTTTAAAAAGTTTGAAAATGGTAATTTACATGGAAAATGGCTACATTTAATACAATGATCACAACTCTCCCTACCAAATTCAACATCCATCACGCTTGTCTTCAGTTGAGAATGATGAATCAGAACTAGTGACTTGCTCATAAACTTCCCTGATCTGGACCATCCGAATGCAGTTACTTGCCATAACCCATAATTTTTTCCTAGATTGCCCCAAGATAGGGTACTCAATCTACCGGGATAAATTTTATATTTTATGTCTCTAATTTTTGCCTGGATCTTCCTTTCGGGTTTTCAATCCACCGAGACGCTCATTTTTGTCTAAGCCGCCCTTTTGGGTTTTCAACTTAGCGAGTTGTTCTTTTTTTTAGGCGAAGTATTTCTTGATTGCATCGACATTTATAGGACGAGTGAACTCTTCACCATCCATAGTTGTAATAATCAAAGCACCACATGAGAAGGCTCTTTTTACAACATATGGGCCTTCATAATTAGGAGTCCATTTGCCCCTATCATCAGGTTTGAAAGATAAAATCTTCTTGACCACGAGGTCACCCTCTCTAAACGCGCGAGGCCTGACCTTCTTATCAAATGCTTTCTTCACTCTCTGCTGATATAACTGACCATGACACATGGCGGCCAACCTCTTCTCTTCAATCAAATTCAACTTATCATATCTGGTTTGGCACCATTCAGCTTCTATCAACTTGGCTTCCATTAGCACACACAGCGACGAGATCTCAACCTCTACTGGGAGCACAACTTCCATGTCATAAACTAGAGAGAAAGGGGTTACCCCTGTTGAAGTGCGGATTGATGTACAGTACCCATGCAAAGCAAATGAAAGTATTTCATGCCAATCTTTGTATGTCACAACCATCTTGTGGATGATCTTCTTAATGTTCTTATTTGCAGCTTCAACAACCTTGTTCATCTTGGGTCTGTAGGGAGAAGAATTATGATGTGCAATCTTGAAGTCTTTTTAAAGAGCTTCCACCATATTATTGTTCAAGTTCGATCCATTATCAGTAATGATCTTACTTGGCACACCATAATGACATATAACCTGATTCTTGATAAACCTTACAACAACATGCTTGGTGACATTCGCATATGATGCCGCTTCAACCCACTTTTTGAAGTAGTCAATAGCCACCAGAATGAAACGATGTTCGTTTGAAGCTTCAGGCTCAATCATGCCAATCATATCAATTCCCCACATGGAGAAGGTCCATGGAGAGGAAATGACATTCAAAAGTGTAAGAGGAACATAAATCTTATCCGCATAAATTTGACACTTGTGGCATTTCTTCACAAACTTACAACAATCAGATTCCATTGTCAGCCAATAGTAACCTGCTCTCAACATCTTCTTTTACATAGCATGTCCATTGGAATGGGTACCAAAGGAACCTTCATGGATTTCTATCATCCATAAGTCTGCATCTGAGCAAAACTATATCAAAATTTCTCTTGTAAAGCACATCACCATTTAGGTAGAATTTTCCAGCTAATCTTCTCAAAGTCTTCTTATCTTTCAAAGATGCCCCTGACGGGTAAATCTGACTTTGGAGGAAACACTTGATATCAAAATACCACGGCTTTTTATCTTTGACTTCTTCAACAGCAAACACATGAGTTGGCCTATCAAGACACATCGCAGTCAAATTGGGAACTTCATTCCAAAATTTCACCATAATCATTGAAGCCAATGTTGCAAGAGCATCTGTCATCCGTTTTTCATCTCGAGGGATATGATGAAACTAAACCTTTGTAAAGAAAGTTGAAATCCTCCTCGCATAGATTCTATATGGTATCAAACCGGATTGATTTATCTCCCATTTACCTTTGATTTGGTTCACAACCAAAGCTGAATCTCCATAGACGTCAAGATATTTTATTTTGAGATCAATGGCCTCTTTGAGCCCCATAATGCAAGCTTCATACTCAGCCATATTGTTTGTACACTTGAAGGTCAACCTAGTTGTAAACGGAAAATGAGTGCCTTGAGGAGTAATAATCACTTCCCCAATGCCATTACCGTATGAATTAACAGCTCCATCAAATACCATGCCCCAACGGGAACCGGGTTCTGGCCCTTCTTCAAGCAATGGTTCATCACAGTCTTTCATCTTCAAGTACAAAATATCTTCGTCAGGAAAATCGTACTGCACTGACTGGTAATCTTCAATTGGTTGGTGAGCCAAATGGTTAGCCAAGACACTACCTTTAATTGCTTTTTGAGATCGGTATTTAATATCATACTCAGATAACAACATCTACCAACGGGAAATCCTCCCAACTAAAGCAGGTTTCTCGAAAATATATTTGATTGGATCCATTTTGGATATCAACCAAGTAGTATGATTTAACATATACCGGCGCAGATGCTTAGCAGCCCAAGCCAATGCACAACATGTCTTCTCAAGCATAGAATACCGAGTCTCACAGTCAGTGAATTTCTTACCGAGGTAGTAAATTGCATATTCTTTCTTTCTAGATTCATCTTGCTGACCAAGGACACAACCCATATTATCATCAAGCACAGTCAAATACATGATCAATGGTTTTCCTTCAACAGGCGGAGACAGAATCAGAGGCTCAAGCAAATACTCCTTGATACTATTAAAATCTTTCTGGCAATCCTCAGTCCAATCATAAGACTGATATTTCCGAAGAAGTTTGAATATAGGCGCACATATGGCATTCATATGCGATATAAACCTTGAGATATAGTTCAAACGGCAAAGAAAACCTCTGACTTGCTTCTCAGTTTTGGGCGCAGGCATTTCTTGTATCGCTTTAACCTTGGCAGGATCAACTTCAATACCCTTCTCGCTGACAATAAAGCCCAACAACTTACCGGAACAAACACCAAAAGTAAATTTATTGGGATTCAAGCAGAGTTTATATTTCCTCAAATGCTGGAATAACTTCAATAGATGCTTAACATGTTCTTCTGCATCAATTGATTTGGCAATCATATCATTAACGTAAACCTCAATCTCTTTATGCATCATATCATGAAAAAGAGTGGTCATAGCTCTCTGGTACGTTGTACTAGCATTCTTTAAACCGAAAGGCATCACTCTATAACAGAATGTTCCCCAGGGTGTAATGATTATGGTCTTCTCCATATCTTCAGGTGCCATCTTGATTTGATTATAATCGGAAAATCCATCCATAAATGAAAAGACTTTGAATTTAGCTGCATTGTCTACCAACATATCAATGTGTGGCCTGGGAAAATCATCTTTTGGACTAGCTTTATTCAAATCTCTATAATCAACACACATGCAGACTTTTCCATCCTTCTTCGGAACGGGCACAATATTGGCCACCCATTACGGATATTCGGATGTTATAAGAAAACCAACATCAAATTTCCTTATGCACTTCCTCTTTGATCTTAACTGCCATATCAGGATGCGTCCTTCTCAATCTCTGCTTGACCGGCGGGCATTCTGGCTTCAACGGCAATCTATGCTCCACAATCTCAGAATCCAAACCAGACATGTCTTGATAGGACCAAGAAAACACATCAGAATAATTTTGAAGAAGATCAATCAACCCCTTCTTAGCTTTTGGACACAGTTGAGACCCAATCTTGACTTCCTTCACATCATCCTCGGAACCCAAGTTGACTAATTCAATCTGCTCTTCAAACGGATGAATGGATTTTTCCTCATGCTCAAGTAAATGGGATAACTCATCAGATACATCTTCATCATCAATCTCTTCCTCAGCTTTAAACAGAGGGAAATCAAAGTTTGGAGAGGGAGTAGGATCATTGTATTCAATGGGTTTGAGAACCAACCTGCATAATGATTTGATATTTTGATTTTAGAGAAGTGGAGTACAGACAAATATTATGCTGATGGAAGATTATTATTTATTTATGTTTTTTTTGTGATTACTATTTTCCGAAAAAGCAAAAAGTGAAAATAAAACATCATAGATGTGGATGAATAAAGTTGTATTTTATTGGTGATAATAGTAAAAAGGCCCAACAATGTTCACTTCTCCCTTAGGCATAGGAGAAGGATTTTGTTTAAAATAATGAAAAACAAATTACGTAGAACGATGAATGACAACAGGAACATCAACAGCAACCCAATTGTTGCAAGTCTGGCCATGCTTCACAAAGTTAGCGCAAGCCTCGTCTTCATCACCACTGTCTTCAATAACGGCAGCTGAGTGTTGATCATTCTCATGAATGAACCCTCCACTGCAGAAAATTGGTTGCATAACTTTGGATTTACCGTTGAATGACCCTGGTTGAAATCTCAATCCGGCTCTTTTCTTATTCTCGGCAATCTCCACAACACGACCCCATTTGTCAATGCTGCCAGCCTCAATAGCATCTTGTGCATCTTTCAAAGAAGACATGGGTTCCCTAGTTTTCTTTAACTCATTACCAATAGATAAGGCTTGGAACATCGTTCCAACCTCCTCCTTAGCATCAACATAAGTGAAAGATGACAAATGGCTCACTAACAATGCCTTCTCTCCACCAACAACGACAAACTTGCCGTTCTTCACAAATTTCAGTTTCTGGTGTAGAGTAGATGTCATAGCTCCATCCTCATGAATCCATGGCCTTCCCAACAAGAAATTGTAGGCCGGGTGGATATCCATTACCTGGAAAGTAATCTGGAAATCACTCAGACCTATCTTCACTAGAAGGTCCACTTCACCATTTACAGTTTTACGAGAACCGTCAAACGCTTTGGCAATCACACCACTATACCTCATTGGGACACCTTGGTAAGAGAGTCTTGATAAAGTCGATTTTGGTAACACATTCAACGAAGAACCAGTATCAACTAACACATTGGACAAAGCGTCCTCCTTGCAATTCATAGAAATATGCAGCGCCAAATTGTGATTCATGCCTTCCTCAGGAAGCTCTTCATCACAAAAACTCAAGTTATCACAAGAAGTAATGTTGGCAACTATGTGGTCAAACTGATCCACAATCACATCATGCTCAACATAAGCTTGATCTAGTACTTTCTATAATGTCTCCCTATGTGCTTCAGAATTCATCAGTAGTGACAACACATATATCTTTGACGGAGTCTAGAACAGCTACTCCATAACATTGAATTCACTTATTTTTATTAACCTTGGCACCTCATCATCATCGTTAGCCCTTAACTTTCTGGACTCACCAGACTGACATGTTAGGGCACTAACCAAATTCACCACTGGAATCTCTGCCTTCTTACCTGCAGAAACATCTTCTACTGCTTTCGGAAATACTGGACTGAATACACGACCACTACGGGTCACCTTTGCTATATATGCAATGTTCACCATTAAATCTACGACTGGTAGAGGAACCTCTTGACCATTTTCAATCATAGTGGCATTGTATTGATATGGCATAACTTTATCGGATGCATACGAGACAGGGCCCGCTAACCTTATAACCAATGGCGATACTGATCTATTAACATTATTACTGCTGCTACTATCAAATTGGATAACCACCCGCTCAAGGGTCTTAAAAACTAGTACAATAACATTCACATCATATATATCCCTTGACTGTTGAATCTGGATTACATTCTCGTCCATCAACTTCTGGATATCTCTCTTGACAACCATACACCCACGGGGGTTCATGCTACAGATTGCACAACCATCATGGTCATGTTCACAATCACTGATCAAACACAAAGTCCTATGCATTTCCACCAACGACCTACGGATACGCCGCACATCAAAAATGCTAAAAGTCCCTGGACAGTCGTCCACAATGTTAACAAAAGTGTTACCATGAGCATGCAACGGATTGGCTTTTACGTTCAATGCTCTATCCTCAAAGGACACCATACCACTCTTCATAAGTTTTTGGACCTCATATTTCAATGGATAACATTTTTCTATGTCATGGCCATGGGCTCCCTGGTGAAAAGCATAGTGAAGGTCAGGCTTGAACCACCATGGAAGTGGCTCAAGAATTTATGGAGGATTTCTAGGTTGAATGAGGTTCTTGAGAACAAATGATGGGTACAACTCTGCATAAGTCATAGGAATAGGGTCAAAGGAATCCTGCTTCCTCTCGAAGTTTTATTGATGATGATTGTTGTTGTTGTTATAGTTGGTTCTTTGTTGCGGTTGTTGATGTTGTTGTTACAGATTTGGAACTGATTGATTGTTGGAATTATTGGAAAAAACTGGAATTACCGAGGAAACTTGATGCTGATGTTGACGGGGTTGAGAACTCTTTCTGACATGAGGCCTCCTCTACCTCCATACTTACACTGAATTAGTTTCTCCTTCCTTCCTTTTGGAGAAACTCCCACCATATTTATTGTTGGATGATGCTTCTTCTTTAGACAGACGTCCTTCACGGACTCCTTCTTCTAGCCTCATCCCCATGTTTACCATTTCGGTAAAATCATTGGGGGCACTCGCAATCATAAGTTTCTAATAAAACGAACTAAGCATCTTCAAGAAGATCCTCGTCATCTCTTTCTCTTCAAGAGGTGGACTTATTTGGGCAACAAGCTCTCTCCATCTTTGGGCATACTCTTTGAACGTCTCCTTATCCTTTCGAGACATAGACCTCAACTGGTCTCTATCATGCGCCATATCCACATTATACTTATACTGCTTGACAAAGGTCTCGCCTAAGTCATTGAAAGTACAAACACTTTCATTGTCCGAACCCATATACCATCTCAAAGCAGCCCTGATCAAACTGTCTTGGAAATAGTGAATCAACAACTGATCATTATCAGTCTGAGTAGACATTTTTATGGGGTACATCACAAGATGGCTTAGTGGGCAAGTATTCCCTTTATGCTTTTCAAAGTCCGAGACCTTAAATTTCATCGGGATTTTAACATTGGGGACCAAGCAGAGTTCAACAACACTCTTCCCAAACAAGTCTATCCTTATCAGAATTTCAAATCTTTACGCAGCTTGAGGAATTGATCTTTCATCTCATCCATCTTCTCATATACATATGGGCTCTCAGATGGCTCAGAATGGTAGATAGTGTCCTCAACACGAGGAAGAGTGTGAATGACCGGAGGTGGCACTGACATGACCAGGCTAGATGCCGATAGAGAAACAAAGGTGGGTGCATACCCTTCTGGCATGAAGTTTGATGGCATCCCCCAAGGGAAACCAGCATGCATAAAAGGAATGGGTTGACTAGCAGTAGTAACAGGAACAGTTGAGGTAGCAACCTCAGAAATAACTATCCTCTGGGGAGGAGTTGCAGGAGTTGGTGATGACTGATTCTGTGCAGCAATGACAGATTCCATCAGCATCGTTAATCTGGAGATCTCGTCTTTCAACTCTCGGTTCTCTTGCTCTAGATGCTCCATGATCCTTGGTTGATTAGCGCGAGTATTATAACGGTGAGTCATCTTGGCTGATGCACAGAAGAAGAAGTAATAAGACATATGGCAGAAGAAAACCTGCTATGCAAATGATGCATGAAATGCAATGTTTTAGATTTGTTTTTAATTTCAAGGAACATATGAAGTTCTATTTGCAAATAATAATAACAATTTGATTGACCATAAAATCTCTTTTTATTCATAAAATTTGGAAAGATTACACTAAGTACAATTTCAAAAACCAAAATACAAATATGAGAGAAAAATAAACTATCATCCTAAGGATCCCTTAACAACTGCATTAGATGATCTGGCTGTGGGTGCATACTTCCTTCGGATGCATCGAATCTTGGACTCAAAGGATTTCTTCATCTGATCCTTCTCAAGAACTAGCTGATCAACAATCTTCTTCCAAGCACCGGAAGACTGAGGCATACTAGAGGAAGATAGACCCTCCATCTCTCTTTGTCTCTTCACTGCTCGGTCTTCAAGAATCTCAATAAGCACATCCTTGTCTTCCGACTCAAGCTGAAACTCTTCATGCTTTCGGCTCAAAGCAAGGAACCTCCCTTCTCACATATATCTCTCTTGTTTCATCTTGGTGAGTGCGTCTTCCAACTCCTCTACATCTTGGTTAGGGAGAGTTGATGGCTCATCCATAACCAAAGACATAGGTCTTTCACAGGCGTATGGCATCTTCAGCTCCAAAGCTCTCTTCTTCACCCAAATAGTGTAAGCTTCTATAGCTACACAGTTGCACGAACCAAGCTCAGATCTTTCTTTCCTATGCACCTTATGCCAAGCATGTATCATCCTTTGCTTCAAATGTTGGGTATCTTTACCCTATTGATAGAATAGACCTTCTAACTGAGTTTATTAGGTTTATCTCTCAAGGGGAACCCAAGTTGACGACGAGCCAAAGCAGAGTTGTAGTTGATTCCTCCTTGTGTACCAATGAGAGGCACATTAGAGAACTCAGCATAACTATCAATAGTATCCACACTACTTAATGCAGAATCATACAAAACAATATCATCATTAATGAGAGATATAAGTCTCTGAGACCACCGTAAATATTGTGTGTTCTCCACGAAAGCAAGCGTCTGAGGCAAGTGCAAAATAAACCACTTGTACAGGAAAGGAACACAACACACAATAGTCCCACCACATTTAGAATTCCTCAAATGCAAAGAGAAATACATGTCACCCAACAAAGTAGGAACATGATTCCCAATCAAGAAGATTTTAATAGCGTTAACATCAACAAAACCATCAATGTTAGGGAACAAATCTAGACCATAGATGAGCAAAACAAAGATGGCTTCAAAAGCATCCATACTACCGGCTTGAGCAAAGATAGTAGCTTTTCCTATGAGAAACTCATAAGTCAACCCAAGAATACCTACTTTCTTCACCAAATGAGCATCAATCTTAGATTTCTTCAGATGAAGAGCTTCAGTTATGATATGAGATCTGGGAATCTCCTCCAATCTACTAAGTGGTACCTTGTCAGATACGGGTATTCCCAAGAGATGGGCATACTCCTCTAACGTAGGTACAAGCTGATAATCGGGAAAAGTGAAGCACCGGTAGTGAGGATCATAAAATTGAACCAACACACTCAGAATTCCTTTAACCACATCAGTAGATAACACAGATAAAAGCTTCCCATGACGTTGCTTGAAGTCCAAGGAATCTAATACAAAGGATGACAACATCCTTAGCTCTTTCAAATCAGGACATCTGAAACCGTACTTCTTAGTGTTCCTTCGTCCATAATCCATGGTCTGAAAATATTTTCAAATAAGACCTCAGTTCCTTGAAATTTATTTTCTGTGATGAATGTTTTGATGTGTATGTATGCATGAATGCAACAATCACAAACAAGGGACCACACATAAGGCAAGCACAAACAAAGGTCAAGGGATGGATCAAGTCATCATCAAGATCAATCATCTATTTTGGTGGATTATGGTCTTCACCTTATCAACACCCAAGTTCCATTGATATTGATAAGGCTTGATCAGATCAACCGAGAATTAAATGGTTTGTTGTGAGTCACGAGCATAGAGTCAGGTTAAGAACCATCCCAAAGGAGTGTACTAAGGATAAAAACCTGTAGATCATGTTCTAAAAAGTTCCAAGAGTCTTGATTCCATCTATCATATATTACAGGTTAGGATGACTGGCTCATCAACCCATAATATTCTCAAGAGAAACTCGTTTGAGTGTAGTATCTTATAACAACTATTATCAGGTCTACACCTAAATAGTCTTTGGACTACGTCCTAAATAGGCCAAGTTAGGTTAAATGTTCTACGGTCCTTAGCTTCTCTGACCCCAAATCAGAGAAAGTAATGCCTATCCACGAATAACTTGTGTGGCATCAGTAACTCCAAAAGGGTCTCCATTGAGTAGATGGGTCTCAAGCCAACTCGTTAAGGAATACTCCACACAAGCTGAACATGATTATACCATCCTCCTATCTTAATTACACTCAAGTTCGAGTTAGAACTTATTTCACCACTCATAGATCACCAAGCACAACAGATAGATCATATCACATAAACAAATATACAAACATCAAATATACAAATATATACACAAAAAAAGAAGTGGGCTAAATGAAGGAGAATTGCGACCCAAAGCGCAGCGGAAATTAAAATTTCTCCTTTAGAGATCCTTACGAATGGTCATGATCAGTGATAGAATATTTACCTCTTGTGACGGTTGAAACCTTTGGTGCAGATCTCTTGTGACGATCAAAACCTTTGATGCAAATCCACGAAGCGATCACGAACGTTGAACGATGACAACGTCTCTACTCAGTCCACACGAACGGCTTCCTTCAATCTCAGTGCTAGCTGGTACGAATGAAGGCTTTGAGTGAGAGAGAAAGAGAGAGAAAAACGAAATAATGCAACCGCTAATTTTTGCTTCTGCACAAGGGTTCTATTTATAGAACCACTTGTGTGGGCTTCAAGCTAAAAGCCCACTTAAGTGTACTTTGGCCCATATCTTATAATATGCCCAAAATCACTTAAGCCCATGGTACCTTACCATATTTCGTATTCTACTCAAGTACACCGTACCTTACGATGTTCTATAATCCACTTAAGGGCACCGTACCTTACGATGTTCTATAATCCACTTAAGGGCACCGTACCTTACGATATTCCTTAGTTACTCTATCTCTCACCAATCCGTCCTTTGTGTGTGACCCTGTAGGTTTTCGTGACGTTGGCAATTATATTAAATCACGCATTTAACATAATAAACAGTGAGCGGTATCTAGCAACACATCACTGCTACCCAAGACACGAAAATGTCATGTGATCTGACAATTCCTTCTGTGATAATACTTATGTGTATAATTACCCTTTTGCCCTTATGTCTATATTGAACACAAGGCATAGACCGTGTCATCCTTGTCCAGTTCAATATTGGGCCCATAGACATTTATCCTGTTATGCAGGATGGGCAAATTCCATCTAGGTCACTCATGTCCCTCAGCATGCTTTGTGGAGTACCCATCAACTGCCTTTATGGTTATCCAGTTACGGATAACGTTGGATCAGCAATAAAGCACTCGACTCTACATCTAGGATCCATAGTGGTTTCAGGTCGAAGAGTGGAATACACTATTATCACCATGAGAATAACTTATGACACCTTGCATAACTTTCTATATAGTATTCTCATAGCGGGTCAATCCGGTATAAATATTACTCCTAATATTCATACCTATGTTTAAGACTTGATAACTCTTTATCCATGATCCATGAGATGTGATCATCAGTCTACAAACATAATAATCTTAATGCTTTAATGTTATCCCACTTCACACTAAAGCTCGACTACGGATACTTTAGGAATAGTGTCCTTATGTTTAATGTGTTCTCATGATTAAGTCACACTTAATACATTAAACGGACTATCTATTCCAGGGACTTTATTAATCAACCATAATAAAGAGAATGCCTTTTATTATTCGATACAAGTACCAAAATGTATTGGCCTCTAGGGCTTACACCAACAATCTCCCACTAGCACTAGAGCCAATCAGGCATACCCCGTATGCCCATTGATCTAGTATGGCCATCATGCTTCTGCTGCGCAAGAGGCTTTGTCAGTGGGTCAACTATATTGTCATGTGTAGGTACTTTACATATTTTCATTCAACGTCTAAGTATGTGTTTGGATCGTTGGTGAGATCTAGGCTCCTTAGCTTGTGCGATAGCACCATTGTTATCATAATAGAGACCAATGGGATCCACAATGCTAGGGACTATGCCAAGTTCACTAATGAACTTTTTGATCCAAACAGCTTCCTTTGCTACACTTGAGGCGGCAATATACTCGGTCTCGATTGTAGAATCAGCAGCTGTATCTCGCTTTGAACTTTTCAAGCTCACAGCGCCACCATTTCAGCAAAACACATAACCATTGGAATCATTCATATTAAAGCGTCTCAGCACCTTGTCTATGTATTCTGACTCAGGCCGAGCATTTTATGATCTATCTCTATAGATTCTAATTCCTAATATATAGGCTGCTTCACCTAGGTCCCTCATAGAAAAGCATTTCCCCAACCAAGACTTTGCTTGTTGCAGGGTAGGGATATCGTTTCCAATAAGTAATATGTCATCTACATATAATACCAGGAATACGATCATGCTCCCACTAACCTTCTTGTAGACACAAGGCTCATCTTCGTTCTTGATTAATCCATATTGTTTTACTGTTTCATCAAAACGAAAATTCCATGAGTAGGTCACAGGCTCATCTTGGTCCATGAGTAATACATCACCTTGATCAGATATCCATATATCTCAGGTAGGTGACGTATCCTGCCTGACCTACGCTGGTCTTGTTCTACTTGAGCAGGTTGCTCTTACACAACCACTTGTGTTTCCTGCTCTAATTCCTCCATAGGTGTGTCGATGCTTTGTGATTCTTGAATTTCTTCAAGCTCTACTTTCCTCCCACTGGTTCCTTTGGAAATAAAATTATTTTCTAGGAAAACTCCAGTTCGAGCGACAAACACTTTGCCCTCAGAAGGATTGTAGAAGTAATACCCTCTTGTTTCTTTAGGATACCCCACAAATAAGCATTTGTCAGATTTGGGCTCAAGCTTAGTTGAAATTTGTCGTTTCACATAAACTTCGCAACCCCAAATCTTCATGTAAGACATATGTGGTTTCTTACCACTCCATATCTCATATGGTGTCTTCTCAACCTTTTTGGATGGAACACGGTTAAGTGTGTAAGTTGCTGTCAATAGCGCATGTCCCCAAAAGGAGTTTGGAAGATCGGCGTGACTCATCATGGATCGGACCATGTCTAACAGGGTTCGATTTCTTCTCTCAGATACACCATTCCATTGGGGTGTTCCAGGAGGAGTAAGTTGGGATAGGATCCCACACTCTTTCAGATGGTCATCAAACTTTAGGCTTAAATACTCACCGCCTCGATCTGATCGAAGAGTTTTAATATTCTTACCTAGTTGGTTTTGTACTTCATTCTTGAATTCCTTGAACTTTTCAAAGGACTTTGATTTGTGTTTCATTAAATACACACAATTGTATCTACTGAAATCATCGATAAATGAAGTACTGAAAACCTCCTCTGGCTGGAATGTTTAGTGGTCCACATACATCAGTACGTATGAGGGCCAAAAGATCATTAGCTCTTTCACCTTTTCCTGTGAATGGAGATTTTGTCATCTTCCAAGTACTTTGGGCAGTTTCTCTTCCAGTGTCCGGTCTTACCGCAATGGAAGCAGGTGCCTGCCTTTGTTATGCCTCCACTAGGCCTCAAAACAGTAACAGTGGGTCTGGGTTTGGCAACTTCCTTGCCCTTCCCTTTATCACCCTGCCTGGTGGGCCTTTTGTTCTGTCTCTTTCCATTTCCGATCATCAGAATGGACTTCCCTTTTGTCTTCAGATACTGCTCGGCAGTTCTTAACATGGCGAGCAGTTCAGGAAGAGATTTGTCCATATCAATCATATTGAAATTTAGGACAAATTGACTGAAACTATCTGGCAACGATTGCAAGATCAAATCAGTCGCAAGTTCCTTTTCGAGGGGAAAACCCAACCTTCCAAGGTTTTCCACATACCCAATCATCTTGAGCACATGGGGACCTACAAGGGCTCCCTCATCTAACTTGCCTTGAAAAAGGGCTTTTGAAACTTCAAGCCTTTCATGCCTTGCTTGCTCTTGATAGAGCATCTTCATGTGTTCGATCATATCGAACGCTGTCATGTTCTCATGTTGCTTTTGCAACTCTGAGTTCATGACATCCAGCATGAGACAAGCAGTTTCATTGGCATCATCGACATGCTTCTTATAAGCATCTCTTTCTGCCTTAGGTGCAGAACTAGGAGGTTCCTCTTCAGGAACAGGTGTCTCCAAGACATACAGCTTTCTATTATGTTTGAGGACAGTCCTCAGGTTTCGGTGTCAATCCAGAAAATTTGTCCCAGACAATTTTTCCTTATCAAGGATTGATCACAAGATGTTGTTAGAGGTGTTTGCTGTCATGGTTATCTACATAAGGATTAAGAAAATATAAGTATCATTGACATATTTAATTAGGCCTTTAATTAAATATGTTCCCACTATTTTACTCAAAACAAATGACCCTCATCATTTGATTCGGAAAATCCCGTTGGAAGATTTTCTAGTGGGTCGAGATCCATATTTCACTTCGTTCTAAGTCCGCGTAGGCGGATTACACAAAACTAGGTTATTTAGGTAGGAACTCCTTCCAATTGTATCTCATACAACTCTCGAAAATTTCAATTGGGTGAATAACTCCTTATTCCAATCCATCATATGGATTATTCCCAACTCTTGCTTCTAAACATATATAAGAAAATTATAATCAAGTTTGACTCATCGTTTTAGCAGTTGGATATTACAATTATCCCATCGCACCTTAACTAATACAAAACATGCACCTCGCGTAGGCGAAACCTACATATCCGATACCAGTCTTGATGAGTGCTAAAACTTGGAAAGCAAACACATATAATATTATTATAATTTGTTTAGTTAAGTTTGACCCATTGTTTTAACAGTTGGATATTACAATTATCCCATCGCACCTTACTAATATATAGATCATGCACCTCGCGTAGGCGAAACCTACATTATCCATTACTAGTCTTGATGAGTGTTAAAACTTGGAAAGCATAAACTTAATATTTAATTTTGAGGGAATTGCAATTGTACTGATCTCACCGGCTTGTTTATCATATAAATCGTCTCTCACATGCATCAACATACATTCACATACATTCACATACATTCACATGCATCAACATACATACACAATGAAACAGTTATGGCCCCTAGCGCAATTGTTCTCCCAAGCCAATGAGAGAACCTAAGCTAACCTAATAACGATCTAAGCTTCTCCAAGCAAGATCTTCAAGGTTGTCCTCCTTTAGTATTGAATTCTTCTCTAAGCTTCTCCAAGCAAGATCTTCAAGGTTGTCCTCCTTTGATCTTGAATTCTTCTCTTTCTTCATAACATTGTCTTCTTCTCTTTCTTCACAGTATTACATTCCAGAAGAAACTCGTTTTACATACGAGGGTTTGAGATGAGAAAAGAAGTTACATTAAGAGATCAAAAGGAGAGGCACGACACGCAGGTCGTATTTTAAAACCCAAAACAAAATAAAGGATAACTAAGGCCATAACTGATCACCACAAGGCAATAATAATAAACACATTGTTATTATTAAATTTTAATTCCTTTAATTAATTAAAACCAAATTAAATTTCGGCGACCGATCACACTACGCAGAGTTAGCCGGGGGTTCCACTGCCCAACTCTTGCGTAGGCACAAAATTAGAAACCCCTAAATTTTGACACTGGGAGTGTGACGACCGTCACAGGGCACGTTACGACCGTCACAGGTCAAAAACAGAAAAGCCTAAAATTCTGTGAGTGTGACGACCGTCACAAGGCATGTGACGACCGTCACGTCCTTGTTACGACCGTCATGCGCGTGTCACGACCGTCACACATCCAGTTTGTTACGCTTGTTACGCTCGTCACACGAGCTTCACGCGGCCAAAATAACAGACTTTGAAATAGTCAACACGCTCGTCACACGAGCTTCACGCAGCCAAAATAACAAACTTTGAAACAGTCAACAGACGTGTTCCAAAAGCCCTAAATTCACAACTCTTTGACGGCACAACCCTTGCGCCGTCACCAACCCTAATGCGCCAATTTCAGACCGTCAAACACACCTCGATTGTTGATTCAGTATGATTGATCAACAGGTCATTGCTTCACCATACTAATGTCGGATTCCGAAGCAAATGACCATTGATCGCTCAAAGGAAAACAATCATTTAGTGTTCGAATGAATGAAACAGAAACAGTATATCACATATACCGTACTTTGCATTAGGATTACTTATATCATATATAAGTTGATCGGTCTCAATTGCGTAACCTATGGACGATCGATGTATCGCTGCTTCACCATACTAATGTCGGATTCCGAAGCATAGTCAACATCAATCATCCAACTCGTACACTCATGATGCCAAATTTAATTACCCTTTTAATTAATCGATTCATTCTGTCTTTTAATCATATTAATACAGAAATTAAACAGCTATCCGATTCATGGTTTCGTAAGTGGCTCTGATACCACTGAAGGAGAATTGCGACCCAAAGCGCAGCGGAAATTAAAATTTCTCCTTTAGAGATCCTTACGAATGGTCATGATCAGTGATAGAATATTTACCTCTTGTGACGGTTGAAACCTTTGGTGCAGATCTCTTGTGACGATCAAAACCTTTGATGCAAATCCACGAAGCGATCACGAACGTTGAACGATGACAACGTCTCTACTCAGTCCACACGAACGGCTTCCTTCAATCTCAGTGCTAGCTGGTACGAATGAAGGCTTTGAGTGAGAGAGAAAGAGAGAGAAAAACGAAATAATGCAACCGCTAATTTTTGCTTCTGCACAAGGGTTCTATTTATAGAACCACTTGTGTGGGCTTCAAGCTAAAAGCCCACTTAAGTGTACTTTGGCCCATATCTTATAATATGCCCAAAATCACTTAAGCCCATGGTACCTTACCATATTTCGTATTCTACTCAAGTACACCGTACCTTACGATGTTCTATAATCCACTTAAGGGCACCGTACCTTACGGTATTCCTTAGTTACTCTATCTCTCACCAATCCGTCCTTTGTGTGTGACCCTGTAGGTTTTCGTGACGTTGGCAATTATATTAAATCACGCATTTAACATAATAAACAGTGAGCGGTATCTAGCAACACATCACTGCTACCCAAGACACGAAAATGTCATGTGATCTGACAATTCCTTCTGTGATAATACTTATGTGTATAATTACCCTTTTGCCCTTATGTCTATATTGAACACAAGGCATAGACCGTGTCATCCTTGTCCAGTTCAATATTGGGCCCATAGACATTTATCCTGTTATGCAGGATGGGCAAATTCCATCTAGGTCACTCATGTCCCTCAGCATGCTTTGTGGAGTACCCATCAACTGCCTTTATGGTTATCCAGTTACGGATAACGTTGGATCAGCAATAAAGCACTCGACTCTACATCTAGGATCCATAGTGGTTTCAGGTCGAAGAGTGGAATACACTATTATCACCATGAGAATAACTTATGACACCATGCATAACTTTCTATATAGTATTCTCATAGCGGGTCAATCCGGTATAAATATTACTCCTAATATTCATACCTATGTTTAAGACTTGATAACTCTTTATCCATGATCCATGAGATGTGATCATCAGTCTACAAACATAATAATCTTAATGCTTTAATGTTATCCCACTTCACACTAAAGCTCGACTACGGATACTTTAGGAATAGTGTCCTTATGTTTAATGTGTTCTCATGATTAAGTCACACTTAATACATTAAACGGACTATCTATTCCAGGGACTTTATTAATCAACCATAATAAAGAGAATGCCTTTTATTATTCGATACAAGTACCAAAATGTATTGGCCTCTAGGGCTTACACCAACACTAAACCCACTAAGGACTACTCCCCAGCAGAGTCACCACTTAATTTCTGTAGCAGTAAATTCATGACCATCAAGCTATAGGCAAGCTTAACATCGATAAAACCAGAGTCTCCACCACGCTTTTATTATTTCCAAAGGAAAAAGGAAAAGTACGAACAAAACCCAAAGATAAGAAGTTTTCAAATTAAAACTAATAAAATGCCAGAGATTACAAGTAAGGGGGTTGGTTACACAGAGGGAAGGTGTTAGCACCCAAAGTGTCCTAGGTACTCCTAGAGAGCACTTCTTTATGTGTGCATGTATTTTTGGTATAAAAGATGTTTGAGAAAATAGAGTGTGGGGATGAGAAAAATAATTAATTGATTATATTTTTGTGTTTGACAAGACCTTCGGACTTGGGCATACGTACCAACATAAAAATGAGGGATCAAAACCTCGTAGTTCGTGGTAAAAATTTCAAAGAAGTTGGTGAATTGTTAGTTCTTTTTGAATGGATTTGTTAGTTCTTTTTGTCTATTGAAGTTTTAAGTCAATATGATTA
Source organism: Lathyrus oleraceus (assembly GCF_024323335.1). Taxonomy (NCBI): domain Eukaryota; kingdom Viridiplantae; phylum Streptophyta; class Magnoliopsida; order Fabales; family Fabaceae; genus Lathyrus; species Lathyrus oleraceus. The sequence goes on from NC_066582.1 coordinate 406,648,591, forward strand.
AGTTTATTTACAAATTTTATTTAAGAAAAAGTTTGAAAATCCAATGGCATAAGGCCAAAGTTTCTAATTATTAAAACAAAGTCTAAGTTTGAAATTACAAACAAAGAAAGTTTTAGAAAAGGGGGAGAGATTTTGAAATTTAAGAAGTGTGAGGAGATGAAGAGGCTATCCTAAGCACAAATTAAAAGTTAAGAGTTGAAAAGATCTTACCAATGGGATGCAAGCCAACATACAAGAATGTCATATAGAAACCCATTTTCCTTTGGACTTTGACCAAGCAATAAGCATCAGGAAATAAGTAATATCCAGACATCATGAAGATCAAGGCATCAAATAAAGATAGCCACAATCAAGCAAGCAATCCAAAAGTTAATAGTCTTCTTTGTCTTCCTATGTATCAGATGAAATATTCCTTGATCAACTCAGAGCAAAGCATTAGACACAAGATCAAAATGATAATTAAGTACACAGAAAGAGTAGCAGATGAATTCAAACAATTCCCAAGGCTTGTATCAGATGAAGACTCAGTTGAAGATAGCTCAGTATCAAAATGTTGGCATTGTCCAGGTCCTTTTTGCACAGGGAATGTTGCCTAATTCTAAGTCCAAAAATTCAGATCAACAGTCCACCAGATGTTTTTTTGTGTTTTTGTTGTTATTAGGTATTTTAAGGTCCTAAGACCACAAACAAAACCAAAATATACAAACAATATATACAATCACAAAAATATGGCTCAAATGAGCAAAGTGAAAATGACATAAACATAAACTAGTTAGATGAAATGTAAATGCAATGAATGATAAATGACTGAAATTTAAATTGCATAAAGTCAGTGACTTGAAAGTAAAGTAATATTAACAAGAGTTAGTCCAATGTTCGTCAAAAGTTAGTCAAGTATTAGTGGTGTTTTTTTAATTGATTAAGTCATTCTTTGGAGAACACTCAACCATTCATTCACAAGTATGAATCCTTAAACCCATACATCTTCCATAAGAAGGGCTCCAACTTGGATAACTCAACAAGTATGCTACTAGATCTCCTGAAAGGAAAAAAGGTCAAGTCTCCACACAATGCCATGAAGAATGGGATACTTACAATCTCACTTACTAGAATGCTATGCCTAGAGGGTCAAATTTAGCTCTATGTTAAGCAATCCTAATTGGACTTATGTAGAAGTCATAACTATCTGGGTCCGGTCAATAAAAACTTAGGTGTTAATGAATGTTAGAGATTTGGTATGAAGAACCAAACTCCTAAAACATACCACACACTAAATGAAACGATCAAGAGGGAGAGACTTATCTCAGTCATACTTATATTGGTTCATCTGACACAAGGTCATTTGATAAACCAATTAACTTTAGAAATTAGAGATTTCGTTGGTCAAATGGGGGAATGGGAAAGAATAGGGATGAAGATGAAGGGGGAGGGGAAGATAGAAACTCAAATTGGTCATGGGAGGAATTTCATCAAATCAAAACCATTCATTCATTCATTTTGGTGAAAGTCCCATATTTTTTGGATTAAAAATGAAATTTCTATAAATTAAACAAAATAAATAGATTAAATGAAAAATCAGAAATTAAAAAGAAATTAGAAAAAATAAGGGCCATTAGATCTCCCTTAATAATTGAGGTGGCAGATCTGATGGTCACGTGTGCGCTATCCACGATGCACCTCAGTCAAAGCATCACACGTGTGGTAATAAAAAGTAATGGCTCGAATTAAAACGTTTGAACATGATCTGATGGTTAGGAGGCGCGCCAACACACCACTGGAGCTAGGGCTCCGGTCTTCTTCTTTGATGGACCTCACCAGACTCTTCCATCATTAACCACCACCAAAATGAAGAAAAAAAAGGACATGGATTTAAAAGAAAAATGCTCAGGAGCTCGAATTTGGCCTTAATTTTCTCTAATTCCATGTATATTAAAAGATACAGGGATTTGAATTTTGAGGATCATGAACTGAGTTGCTTCAATTTGACCTCAAAGCAACTCAATCTTGTTGCCTACATTGGTAGGACTTCAGCCAACCAAAAATCAAAGAGAATGGTGAAGAATTGAGAGAGAATCGAAGAGATGAAGTTTCTGAAAAATTACCTTCGAGGGAGCTTGAAACGTGCTTGATCTTGCTTCTACTTGGCCTTGGCTTGACTTCAAATGCTTGCAAAAGGTGAATTGAATCAAGGAAGGGCTTGGGTTTTTGGAGTTTCAACTTCAAAACTGAAGTGAAATTGAAAATCGATTTTCAATTGAAAACCTTCAAATTTATCCTCTATTGGTGAGGGTTACGGTTGCAGGATCAAAGTTGGGGCAAGGTTTCCCCAATTCTGAGCAAGAGGGGTTGTATTTATAGGCTATGCACTTGCTTTCTACACACTTCCATCAAAATGCCAAAAATAGTAATCTCACTTGTATGGATGCATGGGCGTGTGATAGGCCCATAAAATGATGCCAAATGATCCAATATTTTGTGTTATTTAACCTGAAATGATGTCAAATAGCCATGCATAAAGGAAATGAATTTTGACCAAAAATCTTACCAAATGGAACCTTGTGAATAATTCAAGCGCAAGTCCCTCAATATTGGTCCAAATGAGGTGATCTTGGACTTTTTAGAAAGGTGAGATCAAGGGGAATAACTTTCATGTTGAACACATTTCCATATGAAGCTTGGGTAATGATGAATTTTGAGGTGGAATTTTGGGAAATCAAACATAAATGAAAATTTTCTAAGTACCAAGTCAAATGTTCACTTCTTCCACCTTGAATAATTGTTGCTATGGGCTTAAAATGGAAAAAATTATTTCATCAAAGTTGTATATATTTCAAACTTATTCAATTTGTTCACAAATTTGACCTTATTTGGATTTGGCATAAAGGAGTTATGCATTTTAGAAGTTGAGGAAAATCTCTTGTTCAATGGTAATGGCCGAAAATGACCTATAATATTTCCTCTTAGCACATGCCCTTGAAAGTTGGATTTTAAGTTCTTAAAAGAATCAAAGTTGGATAGGACATCTTGAAATTGATCATGAAGCTTGGATGGACTTCATCTCATAAAAATTGATCAAGTTATGGTCTTTGGAAGTTGACCTCCTAACTAGGGTTCAGACAAAATGACATATAATCTTTCACCATAAAAAATGACTTTACAAGAAAACTTAGATCTTGACCTTAACATGAAAGTTGTTTGTAATGTCATAAGTAGTAACTTTTATCTTGTAATCATTTTCATATGATAAAAAGTGTAGGAGATGGGGGTCTAGGGAACCCCAGTTTTGACCAGTTGGCTTTCTCTGGTCAACCACCATGAACCATCTTGCGAACTTGAAGCTATCTTGATCTCTTGGGCTCATGGAGGATCATATATGTATAAGATGATATAGTATGGAGTATCCCTTGAAATATTTGATCAAATGTTGAAGAAACTTGCTGAGGAAGTCACATAAGATACCCAGATGAATTAGGGCTTCCAAGGCAAACAAGCTTCAAACTCTTGGTGAACTCTTGATAAAAATGATAAATGAATATCACGGGGATCCACATTTGATGTCTAGAATTAATGTGAACCATCTCTTGATTGGTCTCATTGCATTGAGGGTCTCAAACCCTAGATATGAGTTTGATGAGGCATTGGTGGATGAACACACTACCTACAAAAGAAACAAAGTTATACATAGACATATTTTTGGTATTTTGGTTAGTAAATAATGAAAACAAAGTATGATAAAATCAAATGTGCTTGGTGACCTCTCCCAATGCAAACCCAATGGATGAGGGGTAAGGAGGATGCCAAGGTGTGATCCCTAAAGCCAATGCATATGATGAGATAGCATGAGGGATCTTAGTGTAAAAATTAGGGTCTTACACTTTTCTTAGAGGCTTTTCCATTACTCTTTTATGACATTTTGTTTCAAACACTCGGGTTTCATCTATACTTACATCCCGATAGTAAGAATGGCATCATGACACCACCTTAGGGAGACATGTTTGCAAGACCATTATCCTTTGTTTAGCATAGGTCACTTTTACACACACAAGACTTTCTCTTGGTCTACCTTACAATGAGACCCTTTACTTTCTTGTTGGTTATTTTGCATTCATGTTGTATAAGCCAAATTTCTTAATCAAATAAACAAACCCTTGATTCAACGTCAAACAACTTTTTCATAATCAAATTCAAAACACTTAATAACTAAGATTAGTATTGTATGCCACGAGCCTTAAGTGGTGGAGAATGAGTGAGACTGGAGCATTCCTACCCTCACTCCCATTATTTTGGACGTAAGACGCTTAAATTGTTGTCTAGAATATTCACCTCCACCCATAGACTTTAGTGCAATCTAATCACAATTTTTTTTCATAAACCCTTGTTTAAGATAAAATCAACACAACCCATCAAACCTAATTTTTGTGCCTTAGGGCACCCACCCCGAAAACCCTTTTTCTCAAAGGTAAAATCAACCAACAAACAAACATTTTCTACTCCGAACTACGAAGCTCTGATTCCTACATAGGCGCAAGGGTCACAATCCTTGGCGAACACCATAAATAAAAACCCAAAACCCCTCTCTTTCACACACATTCTTTTGAAAATAAAACAGTAACAGATAAATCTCCATGTACGTAAACAACCCAAATGGTTCCCATGGAATACCATGGACGTGAGGGGTGCTAATACCTTCCCATTACGTAACCAACTCACGAACCCTAATCTCGGTTACATGACCGATTCTTTATCCTTTTATAGTGCTTCCCGTATGCTTATCTTTTTTTGAGGGTTTTATCGACTATTTCCTCCGCCTATCCGATAGAGGCACACAAATAAAATTTGGTGGAGTCTCTTCTGATCTTTAGTTCAAAAAGTCTCGGTTTTCATTATCGCGTTAAACTCCGGTGGCCATAGCTGGCGACTCCACTGGGGATCTGGTTTCCCTAAGAGAGTCTAACCTAGTTTGGGTTGTTTTCCTTTGGCGTACATGGAGATTAATTTGTTATTTATTTTTTCTATATATATTATTTTTATTTCTAACTTGTGTGTATTTTTCTTTGTTTGTCCGTTGGTCTATAACTTTGGTCTCTTGACGAAGAATTTTGGAAGCAATAATGATTGCAAAGAAAACCATGTGTGAAAGACTCTTCACCCGAGTCTGAGAGCTTGTTTGAGATATGAGAGGTTAAGTAATATTGGTTCACGAGGTGCCTTCCTCGTTAGGGCCGTACGAGAACCTTACTTAGTGGTAGATTCTCTTAAGGGGATTGATGATCGTCATGCTTTCGGCGTAAGCATCCTTTACTTTACTAGAGTCCATGACCCTAAGACCCCCTTTTAGAACATTTAAACATGGCCAGCCTAGACCGATGGTCGCGTAGTATAGGTCCCCGAGGTGCCTTCCTCGTAGGAGTCAAGGTTGATACGAAGATCTCACTTAGAGTAGATGACCTTGATGGAGCACTCGCCTAGCAAGTAAGTTGACATAATTGGCTGACAGTCAAGGAAGTCCATGACTCTAGGGGAAGTGTCTTACACCCAATTTCATAAAAGCCCTAGATCATACAAAGCGAGAACCTTGGTTTACTAAGCAATCATTATTAAACCCCATGCTTCGCCACGATGGTTCGAGACTTTGAACCCATGCCTAAGTTTCGTGGAAATAAATAAAACCAATCATTCATTCATACATACATTCATTCATCATCAAATTAATAAGAAAATCTCTTTAAAATTTTGTTTATTCAAACGGAAAATTACAAGACCTTTTACCGACCCAATCATGGATCCCTCAACAAGGAAAAACACTTCTACCTTCAGATTTAAGAGTCCCGACATCAGCTCATTCAAGGTCCTCAGCTCAAAAGTAACAACCCTCAAGGACAACAAGTTTAGAGCCAATTTTGGGAATATCATAGATCTTCTAACCGAGAAAGTTGATTATGGTGCTATCACTATAATGGCTCAATACTATGACGTCCCCTTGAGATGCTTCATTTTCCCCAACTTCCAAATTTCTCCAACTTTGGAAGACCTTGAGAGACTCCTCAACCGATCAATAAAGGAATACAACCCCTTTCCCAAATTGTAAGAAGGTTTCTGCTTGACCGAGCTCTCCATCGTCTTGGGTATCAATGCCAACAAGCTAATGGCCAATTAGGGCACTAAAGGTTCCGTCAAAGGTTTGACTAAAACAATCCTCGAAACCCATGCTTGGGAGATATTAAAGGAAGAAATACCTGACTTTTGTAGTGAAGCCTTAGCACTTCTGATTCATGGAATTATTCTATTCCCAAATGTAGACAAGTCTGTGGATCACTTGGCGGTTGAAATCTTTCTAACAAAGAACCTGGTGCCTTTTCTACTTGTCGGCTTCTATCATTCCTTACATACAAGGCATGAGAAGAAAGGAGGTATTTTCCTCTGTAGTGCTCCTCTATTGAATATGTGGATGAGGTCCCGCATGCCTCAACGTGGACCTTTTTCTCAAAGAAATTTGACATGGCCTAAAAAGTTCGCATCTCTCTCCACCAGTTCAATTATGTGGTACAAGAGAGAGTGGGATACAAAATAAGTCATTGCAAGATGTGGAGGATTCCCCCAACATACCCTTAATAGGAACACATGGTTGTATCAACTACAACCCCAATTTACTCAAAAGACAATTGGGGTACGCCATGTTGAGTCCTCCCGAGGAAAGAAACTCCATTCCTTTTACCATCAATATCATAGATCCGCTCGATTAAAACGTGAAGAGAGTGTGAAAAGCTTGGACAAACATAATCTGTATTAACCAAGAATGGGGTACGAAGAACATCCTAGCCAAGGAAACCTACTTTGTGTGGGTAAAAGAGAGGGCTAAGATTGTTAAGATGTCGTTTCTGTTTGACCCTTCTTCACTCCTGTTGATACCCAAGTCTGAGCCTATCCTACAAGAGGACATGGAAAAGCTTACCAACCAAATCAAAGAGCTTGAGTTAAAGAACACTCAATTATGAGTCAAACTCAACCGTGCCAAGGAACGTAATCACGTCTTAGAAAATAAGGGTAAGAAAGTTTGTGAAAAGTTTGAGGATAGAAAGAAGAGGTTCCGAATAGCCGCAGGCCAAAGAGTATGCGTTGATGGTGCTCTATAAGGAGCTAATTTTGAGCTAGACTTTCGTAACGACAAGTTGGATCAAGTGTTCTGAACTATCAATGACCTTGAGAAGACCGTTGAAAGGTCTAATTCTCTGAAGAAATAAGCAAAAGAGGATTAGGAAGCCCAAATCCTCGAGATTAGGACCACTCTCAAGGAGTGTAAGGACCTCTTAACTAAGGAATAACTAGAGAGAGAGAAAGTTCATCGAAGCTTTTTGCACGAGGAGTTTAAACTTGGACGAGCTTGTGAGAAAATAAAGAATCTAAATATGGGGATCTACGACCAAGCATATGTGGAGTTGCAAAACAACTGTAGATATTGGGAGGAGCGTTTCCATGGAGCCGAAGCTGCCATTGCTCAAAGGGATGAAATCATCTATAATCTCCAAACCCTTTACAACGAGTGGAGGGACAAATACACCAACATGACTGTGTTGGCTAAGTATGCCCTTCAAGACTTTCCCGACAAGTTGAAGGAGGCCGATCTGATTATGTTCCCAGATAATACCCCTGAGGAGGTCTATCACTTCATCAAATTCTGCAAGAAGATGATGGGCGAACTCATTATCGACATTGAGGCTCTCCGCAAGTCTCAAGGGGTCACTTTTAGAGTTGACATCTAGTTAATTTATTTGTTTCAACTACTTGTACTTTACAACTTCCATGTATTTGTAACATGTTTAATTCAAAGGTTGAATAAAGCTTTGTGATTCACTCTATTGTGTTTTCCTTTATCTTTGATTGCAAACGTAAACCGTTAAGTATTTCTTGCAATGAATAAATGCGATTAACTAAAAGAGTTTTACAATAATATAAAAACAATATCTTTCAAAACATAAAAATAAAAAAATCTCATTCATCCACCCTTTTCTGATCAGAACCACTCTCCAAAGCTGACTTTCCGGTACAATACGTGAAGACACCAACAAGTCGTCATGGAGAAACTTCAGCAAAACTAAGTTGCACTTCAAGAGGAAGTATCCCAAGTGAGGTCCTAGATGGGGCAACTAATGGAGACGATCCAAGAGGTCGCAAGGGGCCAAGAGATTATGGCAAAGATGCAAGAAGACACGAACCAGTGTGCCAACGTTGCTAATCCTCACATTCCTCCAATGGTCAAGACTCTGATTCCTCCTCCTCAAGTTAACCCTCCAGTCCACATAGGCACACCCGACGGTGTCCCACATGTCAAACTTCATCCTCCTGTCATCGATATAGATGATCAACGCGATGCTTTATTCATCCCTAGGGATGCCTCTTAATATGATGCTTTTGGTCCGACGGCCAATGAAGTGGATAAGAAAGTAAAGGCTATTGAGGAAAAACTAAAAGCAATGGAGAGTATTGATGCCTTAGGTCTTGATGCAGCTGAAATGTGCTTGGTGCTTGGCGTGGTTATCCCGACCAAAATCAAAGTCCTCGAGTTTGAGAAGTATAAGGGAAATAGTGACCCCAGGACCCACATCAGAGCCTAGTGTCAGAAAATGGTTGCCTATTCCAATGATGACCGACTCTTGATGCACTTTTCCCAATATTCACTCAGTGGGCGTCCTTAGATTGGTACATGCAATTGGAGGGAACTCATATTCGTACTTGGAGAGAGATGGCTGAAGCTTTCCTCAGACACTATCAGTACAACACTGATATGACACCTAACCGTACGCAGTTGTAGAATTTAACACAAAAGTCCAAGGAAACCTTTAAAGAGTATGCTCAGATATGGAGGGAGCTAGCAGACCGAGTACAACCGCCATTGTTAGAGCGAGAATTGATAGACATGTTAATGGGCAATCTACAAGGCCCGTACCTTGATAGAATGGTGGGAAGTACCTCCTTCGGCTTATCTGATTTGGTGTTGGCCGATGAAAAGACGAGAACATGATCAAGATGGGTAAAATTCAGAACTCTACAAGTACATCCGACATAATAAAGAAACCTTTTGTTCCTTATGGAAAGAAAAGAGATGGTGAGACTAATGCAACAGCGGTCGTCCAAGCAAGGACTCCAGCTTATAAAGTTCCATATCAACAAGTGGACACCATGGCCACCGTTCAACCAATTCAACAACAACTGTTTACTATTCATGTTCATCCTCAACAGCAAGAACAATAACGCTACCAACAACCATCACAACAACAACAACATCAGCAACCCCAGTATCAGCAACAACAAAGAGAAAGAAGGCCTGGAAGAAGGTTTGACCCGGTGCCCATGCCGTACAACCATATTCTACCATACTTACTAAGAAGATCACTTATACAACTAAGGGAGTTGGGACTCCCACCAGCGGTTCTTCCTCTCAGTTATGATGAAAATGCTCATTGCGAATTCCATTTCGGTGCTCCCGGATATTCTACCGAGAATTGCAATGCTTTGAAGTACAAAGTTCAAGATCTTATTGATTCGAAGGCAATTATGTTCGCGCCTAATGGCCTGAACATAAACAACAATCCTATGCCTCCGCACCATAAAGAAAATGTAAATATGGTAGAATTAAACGATGGAAGGAAAGTGATAACCTTTGTCGGTGAATTAAAGACTTTGCTCATTAAAATCAAGCATGTACTCATGAAAACTGATGCATTCTTAGTTTGAACAAATACTTGTGAACATTGTTTAAAGGACTCACAACATTGTGAGATATTGAAGGCCTCCATTCAAACTCTGATGAATCAAGGAATTATTTTAATTGATTGACCCTCTACACTCAAAGACATGTCTACCCTCGAAATACCTTATGATGAAGTCCCCCCTCTGCAAATTACGTATAACCTATTTCAGTTAACTCTCTCAGCATATCCTGTTGCTCCAATGGTAATAGCGGTTCCAACATTGTTCCCCTATAGCAACACCAAGGCAGTCCCATGGGTGTATGACACCTCAGTCTACATCCATGGTCCGAAAATTCAAGAAGAACCAATGAAGTCTAATGATCCAATAATTAACATCGTCGGAACTGGTGGAGTCACAAGAAGTGGAAAGATATTTACACTTGCACCGCCTCCAGTTGGTCCTAGCAATCCTTCAACCTTTGACAAGGGCAAGCAAATTGACGATACTCAGCAAGGGAAAGACCATGTGTAACACCCTAAACCCCGCGCATAATTTATCGCGTAAATTAAATATAAAATAAAACCACATAGGGTGTCGCACATTCATAACACACACGACCTGCTCCGTAACACAGGTTTCAACAGTAAATTTCAATACACACATTTGTAATAAGGATGTTTACACGATATCCAACTTATCTGAATCATACTTGGGATGTTTACACGACATCCATCTCATCTGATCGGTATTACATATTCACATAATAAGGCATTCATAACTTGTCACCGCATGCTCACTTCCATTTTAAAGTATCATCGCAGCGGAATTATCATCACAATTATCGAAGATAAAGCAAGTAATAACATCTAGTCTCAACTTCAATTGTAATAACAAAATAAGAGAGTTGTAATCAATCAACTCAACATCTTAAGAATTCACAACAACAAAATTAGTCTTATGACTTCAACATAATCAGACATAATGAATAAAATAAGTGTTTAACCCAACCCATGTTACATGATCAGAGCAAGGATACCACTCGTCAGCTTCAACATCCCCAACTTCACACTGTTAAGAGTTTCTCCACCCACTAACTCATATCTTTGAATTGCTCAATCAGTTCTAACTCTTGATGCATAAGCATCGATCTGTGTAAAAACTTCTTACTCATCGCATCAACTACAACATTAGCTTTACCCAATTGGTAACTCAAATCAAAATCATAATCCTTCAAGAGTTCAAGATATCTCATCTGCCTCATATTCGACTCTTCTGTTCAAATGAATATTTCAAACACTTGTTATCACTGAACACTTCGAATTTGGATCCAAATAGGTAATGCCTCCAAATCTTCAACATGAATACCACTGTTGTCAACTCAAGATCATGCGTAGGGTAATTACTTTCATGAAATCTCAACTATCTCTAAGCATAAGCCACAACCTGACCATTCTCCATCAACACACCTCCCAGACCCATCTTTGAAGCATCGCAATATACAACAAAGGACTCACTTGGATTCGTCGAAATCAAAATTGGAGCAAACATCAACTTCTTCTTGAGTTCTTGGAAACTCTTTTCACAATGCACATCCCAACCTAAGCTTAACCCTTTCGAGTCAATTGAGTTAACGATAATGCTAAATTTGAAAAACCTTTAATGAACTTCCTGTTGTAACGAGTCAATCCAATAAAAACTTCTAATCTCAGTGGCAGAATTCATAGTTTCCCATTGTAACACGACATCTATATTCGATGGATCCACAACTATACCATCACTAGAATCACATGACCAAGGAAACTCACTTCCTTTAACCATAACTCGCATTTGGAAAAACTGTATATACAAATGGTTCTCTTTTAATGCCTACAATACAATTCTCATATCACTCATAGCCTCATACTACCGTCCCTCTTCTTCACTAATAACACTGACAAATCCCATGGAGAAACACTTGGTTGAACAAACTTGTTCTCAAGCAAATCTTCTAGTTGCTTCTTCAATTCCCCAGCTCTGAAGTAGACACCCTATAAGGAGTCATCGACATCGGACTAGTACCAGGTACTAAGTCTATAGAAAAATCCACTTTGTGCACTAGACGCAAATCACTTATGTCTTCAGGAAACACTTTTAGGAAATTCACACACTCCAGGAAGATCCCCAACTACCCCCTTTCCTCTAGCTTCCAACGAAGCTAACATCATAAACACTTGTGCCATATCCCTCACGGACTCTCTCACTTGCTTAGCTGATACAAACATAAACTCTTCACCTCCATCAAATTTAAATTCATGCTTTGGAGGCAAGTCGCAAATATCTTTAGGAAAACATCAAGAATCACACATCACTGGCATAACACTAGTTGTCACATCGCTCTCTACTCTCTGAGAAACAACATTAACAATACCTGATCATTTTCCCTAAAGACTTCCCAACTTGACCGACATACAAGAATCTCGAATTCACAACATCTTCAGTGTTAAGAATAACACAACTTTACCATCAACTGAGCTCTTGCAATCAGCGGCACACTGTACCAACTTATCAAAACAATTGGTAAAAACTTGGTTTAACTGCAACCAATTCATTCCAAGAATAACATCAACTTGTTCCAACAAAATAAAAACCATACACATCCTTAGGGAACACGTCACGATACTCAACACACCACTGGCTCATATCTTGCCAAAACATCGCTTTCCCCCACACAAGGAAGCGACCAATGAGAACATCGGACCATATTCCCTCAAGGATCACACCATATTGCTAACCAACACCATCCTTGAAACCGACCTCTCTTAGGGTTTAGGAAAAGCATAACATTCTCAAAACAAGTTAACTAGCCAACACTGCACTCTTGTATGCAGCAACATGATGTCCAAGCTCTATACAGTTGGAACATCCAAGAGAAGCATATTGATCGGTCACCATTTCCATTGAATTCCCACCGTTAATCCGACATATTTTCATCACTTTGGTAAGATTTATGTTTGTTTTTAGTTGCTTCGGAGTCATTTATCATGTTTTGTTGGTTTGGTATCGCATTGCACTCGATTACAAGTTTATGTCAAAAAGATCTCGTTTATGCTTCGTTTGGTAGTGTCATTGTTACAGGCCATTGCACAGGTTTAAAAGCAATAATGGTGAAGTTATGGATACTCAGAAAGGCAAAAATATGAAGAAACAGCAGGTCAACACGGGCACCCGTGTGCCACAACACTGCCCGTGTTGTTGATCAGGCAGAGCAAAATGGGAGAAGAAAAACAGAGATCAACACGGGCACCCGTGTGTCACCACACGGCCGTGTTGTTTAAAACAGTGCATTAACACGGGCACCCGTGTGGAGGAACACGTCCCGTGTTGTTGCCTCTGTAGCTTGTGTTAAAGATAATTATAATGGAGAGCAACACGGGCACCCGTGTGGTGACACACGGCCGTGTTGTTGGGCGCAGCTTGGAAACCCTAACTTTTGCTTTGTGAACCGATTCTGCTCATTAAGGGTAGTTTGGACCTTTTTCTTGGAAGAGATTGATCTGAAGCTATAAGAAGGCTTGGAAGAGAAAGGAGAAGGCACTTTTGGACGGACGAAAGAAAACATTGCATTGGAGAAGATAGCTACTACGGAGGATTTGAAGACGGCGAGATTCAAGGGCATCAACCATTGAAGATCAAAATCTCCTAATTCTTTTTAATGTCTAATCTTTACATTATGAATTCTTTGAGTACTATGAAAGGCTAAACCCCCTATGCTAGGGGGGTGGTCCTGATGTTATCGCATGTTATGAATTTGAACAAATGATTTCTTGATTACCATGTTACTTATTTCAATTCAATTGTGTGATGTTATTATGCTTTTATATCGGACAAATACAAATTGATCTATGACTTTCAATAACAGGATTGTGATTGTTAGGGTTTTCACACAATTGGGTTTATGAATGCATCATCTAGGACTAGTAACTTTCGTAAATCACCGTAAACCTTGATATTATGTATGATTAAAACCAATGATTAATTGAATGGACATTTGAGTAAGAATTGGTAGTTTAATAGTTTCTTCCTTAAGGACTTAAGTAAGAACATTCTAAGGTTAGGTGATTGAATGTTTCATATGTATTAAGGAAATCTTGACTGAATTCATAACTGGTTAAATCAACCACTCACCCTAGCATCTTTTATCTTAATCAATTATTTTTACTATTTTTGTGTTTACTATTATAAATTCCAAAACAACCAAACCGTTATCTTTTTGTTCTGATAGAATCAAATTAAAATAAGTATTTCCTACGCAATCCCTGAGATCGATACTTGGAAATAAAACTCCTTATTACTACATCGGTAAAAATAGTACACTTGCTATTTTTCCGATCAAGTTTTTGGTGCCGTTGCCGGGGATTGCCAAAATACATATTTCAATTTCTATTCTATCGAAATTTTGTTGCTCGCCAACCAAAATTTTATCTGTGACAATTTTGTTATTCAATTCTAATCTTTGTCTAACTTGTTTATGCGAGGTAAGGCCTCAGCGGATTTTCCTTTTGACGCAGATCCAGAAAGAACTCTTCGCGCTAGACTAAGACAAGCTAAGAGAGAAAAACTGGAATTAGCAGAGAAAGCGGAGGGGGAAGTTGTTTCAGTGCACTCAGAGAATTCAGATTCAGACGCGGAAACAGTTCCTGAAATCATGGCTGCTAATCCACCACCACCACCACCAGAGAGACCTTTCCTGGAAACTGGAAGATGCATGATAGATATTGAGGAAGGAACCATGACCCTCAAAGTTTATGATGAAAATCTCAAAATTGATGTGAGGGATACTATGAAATTCAAGGATGACGAAGGGGCGAGTAAAAATATTGAAGTGTTAGATACAGTTTTTGCTCAATCTATGCAGATCACAACACCCAAGCTTCCTTTGGAGAGAGTTTTGAGTTTATCTATCGTTGAGGATATTGAAGGAATTGATGAGAAAGAATCCGAAGTGGTAGCGATGTTAAAGGAACAACCGCCTTGGGTTCGTTCCCGACCGCAACGGTGGGAGGAGCTTCGACCTAAAACGTCTTCAGAATCGAAACAGGATATAAAAAAGGGGATAGAGTTGAAACAATTACCAGAACATCTCAAATATGTCTTTCTTGACAATGAGGAAAAATGTCCAGCAATCATCAATTCAGGTTTGAGAGAGACCCAAGAAGGAGAGCTAATCAAAGTCCTAAAGAAATACAAGGGTGTTATTGGGTGGGCGATGGACGATTTGAAAGGAATCAGCCCGACAATGTGTATGCACAAGATTTTGATGGAGGATAATCAGAAATCAGTCGTCCAACCTCAAAGAAGACTGAATCCAGCTATGAAAGAAGTTGTTCGCAAGGAGGTTGTGAAACTTTTAGATGCGGGGTTAATTTACCCAATATCTGACAGTTCTTGGGTGAGCCCAGTTCATGTGGTGCCAAAGAAGGGAGGGACAACTGTGATAAAAAAATGAGAAAAATGAGTTGATCCCCACCCGTACTGTTAAAGGTTGGAGAGTTTGCATAGACTATAGAAGACTGAACACTGCTACAAGGAAGGATCATTTTCCTTTACCTTTTATCGATCAGATGTTGGAAAGATTGGCAGGTCATGATTTCTACTGTTTTCTGGATGGGTACTCAGGGTACAACCAAATTGCTGTGGCACCTGAGGATCAAGAAAAAACAGCGTTCACATGCCCGTATGGAATCTTTGCTTATAGAAGAATGCCATTTGGTTTATGCAACGCACCTGCGACATTTCAGAGGTGCATGACATCCATATTTTCCGATATGCTTGAGAAGCATATGGAGGTGTTTATGGATGATTTTTTGATTTTTGGATCTTCTTTCGAAAATTGTTTGTATAATCTTTCACTTGTGCTGGAAAGATGTCAACAAACCAATCTAATTCTGAATTGGGAAAAGTGTCACTTCATGGTGAGAGAAGGGATAGTACTAGGTCATAAAATTTCCCATCAAGGGATAGAAGTTGACAAGGCAAAAGTGGAATTAATCGCCAATCTCCCTCATCCTTTGAATGAGAAAGGTATACGGAGTTTCTTGGGACATGCAGGATTCTATCGTAGGTTCATAAAAGATTTCTCCAAGATCGCAAAACCTTTGACTAGCCTGCTTGTGAAGGATACTCCGTTTCTGTTTGACAAAAAGTGCAACGAAGCCTTCGAGACTCTGAAAAATAAATTGGTGTCTGCTCCTATAGTGATCTCGCCTGACTGGTCTCTACCCTTTGAGATAATGTGCGATGCGAGTGATATAGCAGTAGGGGCAGTCTTGGGGCAAAGAAAAGACAAACGCCTCCACGTCATCTACTATGCTAGCCATGTGTTGAATCCAGCCCAGATGAATTATGCAACCACAGAGAAGGAGTTACTGGCTGTGGTTTATGCCTTTGACAAATTTCGGCAATACTTGTTGGGAACAAAGGTAATTGTTTATACTGACCATGCTGCATTGAAATATCTTTTTTCTCAACAGGACTCGAAGCCAAGGCTGCTCAGATGGATCTTGCTGTTGCAAGAATTTGACCTTGAAATTCGAGACAAAAAGGGGTGTGAAAACACCGTTGCTGACCACCTATCTCGAATGTCTCCGATTGAAGAGACGGAAGAGAAACACCCCATAAAGGACGAGTTTATAGATAAAAGAATCCTCGCGGTGGTGGGTGTTCTTTGGTTTGCTGACTACGCAAACTACCTGGTGGGTGGTATAATTCCTGACGACTTTGATTATAACAAAAAGAAAAAGTTTCTTCATGATTGCAGGTTTTATTTGTGGGACGAACCATTCTTGTATAAGAAAGGGGTAGACGGACTAATTCGTTGATGTGTCCCTGAGGAAGAACAAAATGAAGTCTTAAAGGCATGTCATGACTCAGATTATGGGGGACACTTTAGTGGAGACAGGACAGCCGCAAAAGTCCTCCAATCAGGGTTGTACTGGCCCACGTTGTTTAAGGATGCCCAAGTCGTTGTGAAGGAATGTGACAAATGCCAACGGACAGGAAATATTTCTAGGAGGAATCAGATGCCTCAAAAGGGCATGCTTGAAGTGGAATTATTTGATGTTTGGGGGATAGACTTTATGGGGCCATTTCCACCCTCATTTGGAAAAAATTATATTCTGGTGGCTGTGGACTATGTCTCCAAATGGGTGGAAGCCGTAGCCCTCCCTTCTAATGATGCGAGAGTAGTGGTAAACTTCCTTAAACAAAACATCTTCTCAAGGTTTGGTGTGCCTAGAGCACTTATCAGTGATGAAGGAACACATTTCTTGAATAAGCTCATGGAGAACTTATTGAAGAAATATAATGTGAAGCACAAGATTGCCACACCATATCATCCCCAAACGAGTGGGCAAGTTGAAGTGTCTAATCGGCAAATTAAACAGATTTTGGAAAAGACAGTGAGTGCTTCAAGAAAAGATTGGGAAATCAAATTAGATGACGCGTTATGGGCGTACCGAACCGCTTTCAAAACACCAATTGGCATGTCTCTGTATCAGCTGATTTATGGTAAGGCGTGTCATCTTCCTCTGGAATTAGAGCACAAAGCCTTTTGGGCATCCAAGTTCTTAAATTGTGATCTTGCAAAAGCCGGTGAATCCCGAATTCTTCAACTTCACGAGTTAGAGGAATTTCGTAATCAGGCATAGGAGAATGCAAAGATGTACAAGGAGCAAACACGGAAGTGGAATGATCAGAGAATCATCAGGAAAGATTTCTGGGAAGGACAACTGATATTGTTGTTCAATTCGAGGCTCAAGTTGTTTCCTGGGAAATTAAAGTCAAGATGGTCCGGGCCATTTGTCGTGCATAAGGTTTTTCCCCACGAAGCAATAGAGATTAATAACCAAAACAATGGAGATATATTCAAGGTGGATGGCCAGAGGCTGAAGCCCTATTACAGAGGCCAACAACCTGGATTGATTGACCATATGCGCCTCGCCTAATGAGGTGTACAACCGTCGAGCCATGCGACGTTAAACGAAGCGCTTCGTGGGAGGCAACCCACGTGTTCGATTGTTAACTTATTTTGTTTTTTTCTTCTCTTTTCTGTATGGGTATGAAACGTTGTTGCAGGTAAGGAGTGGAACTTGGAGAGTATAGTCATAATCACTTCTCAGCGAAAGGATGCCACACCTAAGAAGCATTGCAGAATTCAGAAATTGAGGAAAACAGGGCATCCACACGGCCACCCGTGTGGTGACACACGGCCGTGTTAATCAAAACAGTGGATTAACACGGGCGCCCGTGTGGTGACACACGGCCGTGTTAATTAAAACAGTGGATTAACACGGGCGCCCGTGTGCAGGAACACGACCATGTTATTTGTAACGGGTAAATTTTTGAAATTTTGTGATTTTGGGTCTTTTCAATGTTGGGCCCCACTTGCTATTACATCTCTTCCCCACCACTTATTCTCACTTTTTCTGATTTTTGAAACCTCTCTCTCCCTCTTCCTCCATTGTTAACCTAGCCTCCATCAAATTAAGCTTCACTTTTCTCATAGCTCCACTCACTTTAACCTCATCTCACCTTCACAAAAATCGTTCCTCTCACCGTCCTCTACACAGTGACGGTGGCAGTTTTCACTAACCTGTTCTTTGGATTTTGAGAAATTTTTTCAGGTATCATTATGCCCCCAAAGCGTATAAGCAAGGAGAAGGATGTAGCCACGTCTTCTCGACCGAAGCAACGGGTTAGACGCTCTATGAATCCTCATGGCATTTTGTTTGACCAACCAAATCATCAAGAGAGGTATGTGATTCTCGCTAAACGTAAGCTCATTCCGACACGATATATGTGTGATGCTACACTGGATGAGTTAGGTTTAAAGGAAGAGGTGCACCGCATGTTTCACAACATCGGTATGTTGGAATTCATGCAATTCGAAGCATCGACCTTCGCTCGTATCACCCTTGAATTCTTAAGTACGGTTGAGTTCAAGATGAGGAGAAGGTGGACAGGTTCGGAGATGGAATTTTATGGTCAAATTACTTTCCGCTTGTTTGATGAAGATCGCGAGTTATTTGTTGAGGAACTTGGGAGTATTCTGAGACTCCCGGTATCTGGACCCGGAACCCCTCCGGACACTTTTTCTGCAATTGATTTCTGGCAGGCTATTACAGGTAAAACTGGATATAACCCTAGCTCGGGAAAAGCTTATGGAATTCATAACCCGTGCTTCAGGTATGTACAAAAAGGGTTAGCATTCACCTTGTTCGGACGGGGTGATAGTACCGGGGTCGCTGCTAAGAGAGAGTTATTTTTTCTTTATTGCATGGCCCACAATGAGCGAATCAATGCAGCGGCTTTTGCCGCCAATCATTTGAAACAGGTTGGCCACGCAACTACTGGTGATATTTCTGTGGGTGGTATGATCACGCAGATTGCGGGCCACTTTGGGTATGATTAACTCTTGCTGGAAGAGACTGCAGTGATGGGCAAGACTAAGATTGACATGCACACTCTAGTCAATCAGCAAATGATTGCCATCAGGCCGACTCATTATACTCTGATGATTCACAATGTGGAAGTGCTCGCACTACCAACACCTGGGTCCATTAGCATTGCCAATGTTGCTAACTGGTTGTACACAGGTTCAGCCCAAGCTGTAGGGGAAGATGCTCAGTTTGACCTTGACCTTTCGGGTGAGGACATGGAAAAAGATGAGAGGCCAGCTACCCACGGTATGCCACCCCCACATGATTCGAGCCTACATGGTGAAGGATCCTCTTTTATGTCTCAGGACCAGTGGGGTTGGATCCAGACTGAGATGGGAACTCTCCGCACCGAGCAAACCAGACAAGGTGCGGAATTAGATAGACAGAGTGTGGAACTGTTCCGGCAAGGGACAGTCATGGATGACATGCAAGCCATGATGCAACGTCTGATGTTGCATTTCCCGCACGATCCTCCGCCTCCTCCACAACAGTGATCACTGTAAGTCCCCTTCGTGTTTGAATTTAAATATTGAGGTCAATGTTTAGTTCAAGTGTGGGGGGGGGGGGGGGGGGGAGGGGGTTCTCCTTTCATGTTTTTATTTTCTTGCAATTTGTTTTGTTATGTTATCGTTATATTAGTATGTTTATTTGTTTTGTTTGTTTTCTGTTCTTTTGGACCTACTGTGTGTACAGAGTGATGAGAAACGGTTGGACGAGCCCGGGATCAATGGTAGTGGATGAATGACACCCCTCAAACTTTGGCTGATAAGGCACCCCGGAAGTTGATGCAACCTTGAGAAAAGAAGTCAGACACAATTTGGGGACACCGGACCAAGAGAGCGGTATGGAAAGACCAAGTCAGAAAAGAACCACATAACACGAGGAGACTTCAGAGCTTGCAAGCTAACCAACATGGTGAGATCACAAAAAGCCAAACACTAAATATCAGCATGAGAGTTCAGCCAGGTATGACTTTATCACTCTGATTTTGCGTATGTCCTGTTGACACGTCACAGCATGACAACACACACTGAGGCAAGTTGTTTGTTTAGCCAGGGCCTTTCTAACCATCCATATCTGTATGTTTCCCTTCGTGAACCCCGTTGAGCCTTAGCCATTTTATTCATCATAAACCCCCTGTTAACTTTTAATCATTCATTTTTTTCCATAACTCGGTATGATTGTGTGAATTGTAAGATGTGCAATAAAACTAAGTTTGGGGTGGAAATCTTGAAAGAGAAGGCAAGTGCATAATAAGAGATCATACAAAAAGAAAAATAGTATGTATGTTCTTTAAAATAAATAAAAAAGAGAAAAGAAAAACAAAAGAGAAAAATGCACTTGCCGAGACTTAAGACTCTAACACATATAAAATGCTCGAAAAATTTGAGTAGAAAAAGAGTCAAAAGAGTGAAATTAACCCCCAGAGTATACGTGATGCACGAGAAAAAGAGAAAGAAAAATCACACAACATGACTACTGAGTTCAAAACCCTTTGTTATCCATTTTTTTGTTTATCCCACCGTACCCAAGCCCCGTTACAACCCAAAAAGACCTCGAAAAGTGTGTGGAATCTGCTGTGGTAGTGACATTAGAATGTATTCAAAGTTAAGAGTTTGGTATTGCATACTGTGTTGTGAGTGTACACACCTAACCCTGAGAGATATTGTGAGTGTGTGAAAAGCTTGCAGGTGAAGAGGTTTCTGATGTGGAAATGTGGTAAACTGCCTGAATCGGAGACACCTGAAACTCGATTGGAAAGGAAGAACACAAATGGTGAAAGACTAGGTTGCATTGTGGAAAATGAATTCGGGGGTGACCTTTGTTTGGACTCAATACATCACTTGAGGACAAGCAATGAGACAAGTTTGGGGTTGTGATCGGTCACCATTTCCATTGAATTCCCACCGTTAATCCGACATATTTTCATCACTTTGGTAAGATTTATGTTTGTTTTTAGTTGCTTCGGAGTCATTTATCATGTTTTGTTGGTTTGGTATCGCATTGCATTCGATTACAAGTTTATGTCAAAAAGATCCCGTTTATGCTTCGTTTGGTAGTGCCATTGTTACAGGCCATTGCACAGGTTTAAAAGCAATAATGGTGAAGTTATGGATACTCAGAAAGGTAAAAATATGAAGAAACAGCAGGTCAACACGGGAACCCGTGTGCCACAACACTGCCCGTGTTGTTGATCAGGCAGAGCAAAATGGGAGAAGAAAAACAGAGATCAACACGGGCACCCGTGTGTCACCACACGGTCATGTTGTTTAAAACAGTGCATTAACACGGGCACCTGTGTGGAGGAACACGACCCGTGTTGTTGCCTCTGTAGCTTGTGTTAAAGATAATTATAATGGAGAGCAACACGGGCACCCGTGTGGTGACACACGGCCGTGTTGTTAGGCGCAGCTTGGAAACCCTAACTTTTGCTTTGTGAACCGATTCTGCTCATTAAGGGTAGTTTGGACCTTTTGCTTGGAAGAGATTGGTCTGAAGCTATAAGAAGGCTTGGAAGAGAAAGGAGAAGGCAATTTTGGACGGACGAAAGAAAACATTGCATTGGAGAAGATAGCTACTACGGAGGATTTGAAGACGGCGAGATTCAAGGGCATCAATCATTGAAGATCAAAATCTCCTAATTCTTTGTAATGTCTAATCTTTATATTATGAATTCTTTGAGTACTATGAGAGGCTAAACTCCCTATGCTAGGGGATGGTCCTGATGTTATCGCATGTTATGAATTTGAACAAATGATTTCTTGATTACCATGTTACTTATTTCAATTCAATTGTGTGATGTTATTATGCTTTTGTATCGGACAAATACAAATTGATCTATGACTTTCAATAACAGGATTGTGATTGTTAGGATTTTCACACAATTGGGTTTATGAATGCATCATCTAGGACTAGTAACTTTCGTAAATCACCGTAAACCTTGATATTATGTATGATTAAAACCAATGATTAATTGAATGGACATTTGAGTAAGAATTGGTAGTTTAATAGTTTCTTCCTTAAGGACTTAAGTAAGAACATTCTGAGGTTAGGTGATTGAATGTTTCATATGTATTAAGGAAATCTTGACTGAATTCATAACTGGTTAAATCAACCGCTCACCCTAGCATCTTTTATCTTAATCAATTATTTTTACTATTTTTGTGTTTACTATTATAAATTCCAAAACAACCAAACCGTTATCTTTTTATTCTGATAGAATCAAATTAAAATAAGTATTTCCTACGCAATCCCTGAGATCGATACTTGGAAATAAAACTCCTTATTACTACATCGGTAAAAATTGTACACTTGCTATTTTTCCGATCACATATGCTTCTCCCCTACTTGTTTCATTCCCAACCTGCAAATGGAAAACAAAACAAGCTTCGACAATGTTATCACACACATGTACTAAGGAACGAACATAATTAAACAACCTGCCCAGACCGACCGACCTCCTTTGATACCACTAATGTAACACCCTAAACCCCGCACATAATTTATCGCGTAAATTAAATATAAAATAAAACCACGTAGGGTGTCGCACATTCATAACACACACGACATGCTCCATAACACAGGTTTCAACAGTAAATTTCAATACACACATTTGTAATAAGGATGTTTACACGACATCCAACTTATCTTAATCATACTTGGGATGTTTACACGACATCCATCTCATCTGACCGGTATTACATATTCACATAATAATAAATTCATAACTTGTCACCGCACACTCACTTCCATTTTAAAGTATCATCGCAGTGGAATTATCATCACAATTATGAAAGATAAAGCAAGTAATAACATATAGTCTCAACTTCAATTGTAATAACAAAATAAAAGAGTTGTAATCAATCAACTCAACATCTTAAGAATTATCAACAACAAAATTAGTCTTATGACTTCAACATAATTAGACATAAGGAATAAAATAAGTGTTTAACCCAACCCGATGTTACATGATCAGAGCAAGGTACCACTAGTAAAAGTGACAAAATAAATAAGTAATCCAAGTGATGCTTTCCACTTACTTCAGCAATAGTACTCTTTAGTATCTGCACGATGGCCATGTAAAGGCAACATTCAAATAGAAGGGGTGGGAATTCATTTCAATAATAACGATATAGAATGAAGAGTAGAGTACAAGATCTACACAATCATGCACAATAATATATCACATTCTTACATCCAAATCATAATCAACATCATACACGATAACATCTCAATTATCATCAACGTCATACAAAACCACATCTCAATTATCATTAACATCATATGCAACAACATCTCATCCAACAACACATCAACAATAACCAATACAAATGCAACACTTATGCTATGTACTCAACACCGACTCAACATGCATGTGGTGTTGGTGTAAGCCCTAGAGGCTAATACTTTCGGTACTTGTATCGAATTATTTATTAATAATAAAAGGTTTTTTATTTATTATGTTTGTTTAATAAAGTCCCTAGAGTAGTTAGTCCGTTTAATGTATCAAGTGTGACTTAATTATGAGATCCCATTAAATAATAGGACATTATTCTTAAAGCATCAGTAGTCGAGCTTTGTTGTAAAGTGGGATAACATTAAAGCATTAAGACTATTATGTATATAGACTGATGATCACATCTCATGGATCATGGATAAGGAGTTATCAAGTCTTAAACATAGGTATGAATATTAAGAGTAATATTTATACTAGATTGACCCGCTATAAGAATACTGTATAGAATGTTATGCAAAGTATCATAAGTTATTCTCATGGTGATAGTGGTGTATACCACCCTTCGACCTGAAACTACTATGGACCCTAGATGTAGAGTCGAGTGTCTTATTGTTGATCAAACATTGTCCGTAGCTGGATGACCATAAAGATAGTTGATGGGTACTCCACGAAGCATGCTGAAGGACATGAGTGACCTAGATGGAATTTGCCCATCCTGCGTAACATGATAAATGTCTACGGGCCCAATATTGAACTGGACAAGGATGACACGGTCTATGCCTTGTGTTCAATATAGACATAGGGGAAAAAGGATAATTATACACATAAGTATTATCACAAAAGGATTTGTCAGATCACATGACATTTTCGTGTCTTGGGTAGCAGTGATGTGTTGCTAGATACCGCTCACTGTTTATTATGTTAAATACGTGATTAAATATAATTGATAATGTCGCGAAAACCTATAGGGTCACACACAAAAGGATGGATTGATGAGAGATAGAGTAAATAAGGAACACCGTAAGGTACGGTGCACTTAAGTGGAATACGAAATATGGTAAGGTACCACACACTTAAGTGATTTTGACATATTATAAGATATGGGACACATACACTTAAGTGGGCTTTTTTTTAGCTTGCAACCCACACAAGTGGTTCTATAAATAGAACCCTTGTGCAGAAGCATTTGTGTAGTTGTAATTTCATTTCTCTCTCTCTCTCTCTCTCACTCAAAACCTTCATTCGTAGCAGCTAGCAATGGGATTGAAGGAATTTGTTCCTGTGGATTGAGTAGAGGCGTTGTCACCATTCAACGTTCGTAATCGCTTCGTAGATTTGCATCAAAGGTTTCAATCGCCACAAGAGGTAACGATTATATCACTGATTATGCCCATTTGTAAGGATCACTAAAGGAGATAATTTTAAATTTCGATGCGCTTTGGATCGCACTTCTCCTTCAGTGGTATCAAAGTCACTTATGAAACCATGCATCTGATAGCTGTTTATTTTCTGTATTTTCTATATTAATACGATTAAAAGATAGAATGAATCAAAGAATAAACGAGTAATTAAATTTGGCATCATGTGTGTATGATTTGGATGATTAATGTTGACTATGCTTCAGAATCCGACATTAGTATGGTGAAGCAGCGATACATCGATCGTCCATAGGTTACGCAATTGAGATTGATCAAGTTATATATATGATATAAGTAATCCTGATGCAAAATACGGTATATATGATATATTGTTTCTGTTTCGTTCATTCAAACACTTAATGGTTGTTTTTCTTTGAGCCATCAATGGTCATTTGCTTCTTGATCCGACATTAGTATGGTGAAGCAATGACGTGTTAATCAATCATACTGAATTAACAATCGAGGGGTGTTTGATGGTCTGAAATTGGTGCATTAGGGTTCATGACGGCACAAGGGTTGTGCTGTCAAAGAGTTATGCGATTAGGGTTGTGACTGCGCAAGAGTTGTGCTTTAAAGTATCAAGTGTTTATGCGAAAAAAGACGTCAATTTCAAATGAATTGTTCACTGAAATTGGTGTATTAGGGTTCATGACGGTACAAGGGTTGTGTTGTCAAAGAGTTATGCGATTAGGGAAACCCCGTCCACTGACCGGGCAGCGGAATCCCCGGCTAACTCTGCGTAGTGTGATCGATCGCTGAAATTTAATTTGGTTTTAATTAATTAACAGAATTTAAATTAATAATAATAATGTGTTTATTATTATTGTCTTTTGGTGATCGGTTATGGCCTTAGTTTTCCTTTACTTTGTTTTGGGATTTTAAAATACGACCTGCATGTCGTGCCTCTCTTTTAATCTCTTAATGTAACTTCTTTTCTCATCTCACTCCCTCGTATGTAAAACGAGTTTCTTTTATGTAATGTAATGTTAGGAAGAAAGAGAAGAATACAATATCAAAGGAGGACAACCTTGAAGATCTTGCTTGGAGAAGCTTAGATCGTTATTAGGTTAGCTTAGGTTCTCTCATTGGCTTGGGAGAACAATTGCGCTAGGGGCCATAACTATTTCATTATGTATGTTAATGCATATGAATGTATGTTGATGCATGTGAGAGACGATTTATATGATAAATAAACCAGTGAGATCAGAATAATTACAAATTCCCTCAAATTAAATATTAAGTATGCTTTCCAAGTTTTAGCACTCATCAAGACTAGTATTGAATAATGTAGGTTTCGCCTACGCAAGATGCATATTCTATATTAGTAAGGTGCGATGGGATAATTGTAATATCCAATTGCTAAAACAATGAGTCAAACTTAACTAAACAAATTATAATAAGATTATATATGTTTAGAAGCAAGAGTTGGAAATGATCCATGTGATGGATTGGAATAAGGAGTTATTCACCCCAACTAAAATATTCGAGAGTTGTATTAGATACAATTGGAAGGAGTTCCTACCTAAATAACCTAGTTTTGTGTAATCCGCCTACGCGGACTTAAAAAAAAGTGAAATGTGGATCTCGACCCACTAGAAAATCTTCCAACGGAATTTTCCGAATCAAATGGTGAGGGTCATTTGTTTTGAGTAAAATAGTGGGAGCATATTTAATTAAAGGACTAATTAAATATGTTATTGATACTTATATTTTTATTATTTTCATGTAGATTACCATGATAACAAACACCTCTAACAACATTTTGTGATCAATCCTTGACAAGGAAAAATTGTCTGGGACAAATTTTCTGGATTGGAACCGAAATCTGAGGATTATCCTCAAACATGATAAAAAGTTGTATGTCTTGGAGAAACCTGTTCCTGAAGAGGAACCTCATAGTTCTGCATATAAGGCATAAAGAGATGCTTATAAGAAGCATGTCAATTATGCCAATGAAACTGCTTGCCTCATGCTAGCTACCATGAACTCAGAGTTGCAAAAGCAACATGAGAACATGGCAGCGTTCGATATGATCGAACACCTGAAGATGCTCTATCAAAAGCAAGCAAGGCATGAAAGATTTGAAGTTTCAAAATCCCTTTTTTCAAGGCAAGCTAGCTGAGGGAGCCCCTGTAGGTCCCCATGTGCTCAAGATGATTGGGTATGTGGAGAACCTTTAGAGGTCGGGTTTTCCCCTTGGAAAGGAACTTGCGATTGATTTGATCTGGCAATCGTTGCCAGATAGATTTAGTCAATTTGTCCTTAATTTCAATATGAATGACATGGAAAAATCTCTTCCTGAACTTCTAGCCATGTTAAGAACTGCTGAGCAGAATCTGAAGTCAAAAGGGAAGTCCATTCTGATGATCTGAAATGGAAAGAGACAGAACAAAAGACCCACCAAGCAGGGTGATAAAGGGAAAGGCAAGGAAGTTTCCAAACCCAAACTCACTACTCCTGCTTTGAATCCTAGTGGAGGCATAGCAAAGGAAGGCACTTGCTTCCATTGCGGTAAGACCGGACACTGGAAGAGAAACTGCCCAAAGTACCTAGAAGATAAGAAGAATGGAGTAGAGACTTTAACTTCAGGTATTTTTGTTATTGAAATTAATTTATCTACTTCTGCATCATGGGTATTAGATACTTGATGCGGTTCTCACATTTGTACCAATGCGCAGGGGCTAAAAAGGAGTAGAGATTTGGCAAAAGGTGAAGTTGACCTACGAGTTGGCAATGGAGCAACGGTTGCTGCTGGAACTTATGTATTGACTTTACCTAGTGGTTTAATAATTCAGTTAGAGAATTGTTATTGTGTACCTGCAATTAGCAGGAATATTATTTTCGTTTCTTGTTTAGACAAGTTTGGTTTTTCATTTATAATAAAGAATAATTGTTGCTCCATTTATTTGAATGATATATTCTATGCTACTGCACAAATGAACAATGGACTATATGTCCTTGATCTTGAAATGCCTATTTATAACATTAATACTAAAAGGATGAAACCTAATGAGCTAAATCCAACTTACGTTTGGCATTGTCGATTAGGCCACATAAATGAGAAACGCATTTCCAAACTCCATAAAGATGGACTCTTAGACTCTTTTGATTATGAATCATATGAGACATGCAGATCTTGTTTAATTGGAAAGATGACAAAGTCTCCATTCACAGGAAAAGGTGAAAGAGCTAATGATCTTTTGGCCCTCATACATACTGATGTATGTGGACCACCGAACATACCAGCCATTGGAGGTTTTCAGTACTTCATCACATTTACTGATGATTTTAGTAGATATGGTTATGTGTATTTAATGAAACACAAATCATAGTCCTTTGAAAAGTTCAAGGAATTCAAAAATGAAGTACAAAAACAACTAGGTAAGAATATTAAAACTCTTCGATCAGATCGAGGTGGTGAGTATTTAAGCCTAGAGTTTGATGACCATCCGAAAGAGTGTGGGATCATATCCCAACTTACTCCTCATGGAACACCCCAATGGAACGGTGTATCTGATAGAAGAAATCGAACCTTCTTATACATGGTCCGATCCATGATGAGTCACACTGATCTTCTAAACTCCTTTTGGGCACATGCACGATTGACAACAACTTACACATTTAACCGCGTTCCATCCAAAAAGGTTGAGAAGACACCATATGAGATATGGAGTGGTAAGAAACCATATATGTCTTACATGAAGATTTGGGGTTGCGAAGTTTATGTGAAATGACAAATTTCAACTAAGCTTGAGCACAAATCTGACAAATGCTTATTTGTGGGGTATCCTAAAGAAACAAGAGGGTATTACTTCTACAATCCTTCTGAGGGAAAAGTGTTTGTCGCTTGAATTGGAGTTTTCCTAGAAAAGAATTTTATTTCCAAAGGAATCACTGGGAGGAAAGTAGAGCTTGAAGAAATTCAAGAATCACAAAGCATTGATACACCTATGGAGGAATTAGAGCAGGAAACACAAGTAGTTGTGGAAGAGCAACCTGCTCAAGTAGAACAAGACCGGCGTAGGTCAAGCAGGATACGTTACCTACCTGAGAGATATGGATATCTCATAACTGATCAAGGTGATGTATTACTCATGGATTAAGATGAGTCTGTGACCTACCAAGAGACCATAACTGGTCCCGAGTCTGAGAAGTGTCTAGAAGCCATGAAATCTGAAATGGATTTCATGTACATAAACAAAGTTTGGACCTTGGTAGAGCCTCCTGTAGGAGTTAACCCTATAGGATGCAAGTGGGTCTTCAAAAAGAAGACTAACATGGATGGTAAGGTACATACCTATAAGGAAAGACTGGTTGCAAAAGGATATAAACAAATTCATGGGGTTGACTATGATGAAACCTTTTCACCAGTTGCAATGCTTAAATCTGTTCGGATTTTACTTGCTATCGCTGCATATCATGATTATGAAATTTGGCAGATGGATGTCAAAACTGCTTTCCTTAATGGGAATCTTCTTGAGGATGTCTACATGACACAACCTGAAGGATTTGACATACTAGAAGAAGCCCAAAAGATATGTAAGTTACAAAGATCAATCTATGGATTGAAGCAAGCTTCCAGAAGTTGGAATCTTTGTTTTGATGAAACAATAAAACAATATGGATTCATCAAGAACAAAGATGAGCCTTGTGTCTACAAGAAGGTTAGTGGGAGCATGATCATTTTCCTGGTATTATATGTAGATGACATATTACTCATTGGAAACGATATCCCTACCCTACAACAAGTAAAGTCTTGGTTGGGGAAATGCTTTTCTATGAAGGACCTAGGTGAAACAGCCTATATATTAGGAATCAGGATCTATATAGATAGATCAAAAAAACTGCTTGGCCTAAGTCAGAGTACATACATAGACAAAGTGCTGAGACGCTTTAATATGCATGATTCCAAGAAAGGATTCATACCTATGCAACATGGCTTGTGTCTATCAAAAACACAATCCCCTTCAACTAAGGAAGAAAGGGATCGCATGAATAAGATTCCATATGCATCTGCAATAGGATCTATCATGTATGCCATGTTATGTACTCGACCAGATGTCTCGTATGGTTTAAGTGCAACGAGTAGGTACCAATCTGATCCCAGTGATACTCATTGGGTAGCTGTCAAGAATATCCTTAAGTATTTGAGAAGGACTAAGGACTCATTCTTGATATATGGAGGTTAGGAAGAGCTTGCTATAATTGGATACACCGATGCTAGCTTCCATACAAATAAGGATGACTTTGGATTGCAATCTCGTTATGTGTTTTGCTTAAACGGTGGCGCTGTGAGCTGGAAAAGTTCAAAGCAAGATACAGTTGCTGATTCTACAATCGAGGCCGAGTATATTGTTGCCTCAAGTGAAACAAAGGTAGTTGTTTGGATCAAAAAGTTCATTAGTGAACTTGGCATAGTTCCTAGCATTGTGGATCCCATTGATCTCTATTGTGATAACAATGGTGCTATCGCACAAGCTAAGGAGCATAGATCTCACCAACGATCCAAACACATACTTAGGTGTTATCACCTCATTCAAGAGATAATAGATAAAGGAGATATGAAAATATGCAGAGTACCTACACTTGAAAATATTGCTGACCCACTGACAAAGCCTCTTGCGCGGTAGAAGCATGATGGCCATACTAGATCTATGGGC
The DNA here is from genome assembly GCF_024323335.1 of Lathyrus oleraceus. NCBI lineage: Eukaryota > Viridiplantae > Streptophyta > Magnoliopsida > Fabales > Fabaceae > Lathyrus > Lathyrus oleraceus. The sequence goes on from NC_066582.1 coordinate 406,679,072, forward strand.
ATTAGGGGTATGCCTGATTGGCTCTAGTGCTAGTGGGATATTGTTGGTGTAAGTCCTAGAGGCCAATACTTTTGGTACTTGTATCGAATTATTTATTAATAATAAAAGGCTTTTTCTTTATTATGTTTGTTTAATAAAGTCCCTAGAATAGTTAGTCCATTTAATGTATCAAGTGTGACTTAATCATGAGATCCCATTAAGCATAAGGACAATATTCTTAAAGTATCCGTAGTCGAGCTTTGTTGTAAAGTGGAATAACATTAAAGAATTAAGACTATTATGTATATAGACTGATGATCACATCTCATGGATCATGGATAAGGAGTTTCTCCACCCACTAACTCAGATCTTTGAATTGCTCAATCAGTTCTAACTCTCGAGCCATAAGCATCGACTTGTGTAAAAACTTCTGACTCATCGCATCAAATACAACATTAGCTTTACTCGATTGGTAACTCAAATCAAAATCATAATCCTCCAGAAGTTCAAGACATCTCATTTTCCTCATATTTGACTCTTCTGATCAAATGAATATTTCAAACACTTGTGATCACTGAACACTTCGAATTTGGAGCCAAATAGGTAGTGCCTCCAAATATTCAACATGAATACCACTGTTGTCAACTCAAGATCATGCGTAGGGTAATTCCTTTCATGATATCTCAACTATCTCTAAGCATAAGCCACAACCTGACCATTCTGCATCAACACACCTCCCATACCCATCTTCGAAGTATCACAATATACAACAAAGGACTCACTTGGATTCGTCGAAATCAAAATTGGAGCAGTCATCAGCTTCTTCTTGAGTTCTTGGAAACTCTTTTCACAACGCACATCCCAACCTAGGTTTAACCCTTTTGAGTCAATTGAGTTAACGACAATGCTAAATTTGAAAAACCTTTAATGAACTTCCTGTAGTAACGAGTCAATCCAATAAAAACTTCTAATCTCAGTAGCAAGCTTCATAGTCTCCCATTGTAACACAACATCTATATTCGATATATTAATAACTATACCACCACTAGAATCGCAATATCAAGGAAACTCACTTCCTTTAACCATAACTCGCATTTGGAAAAACTTTACGTCCAAATGGTTCTCTTTCAATGCCTATAATACAATTCTCATATCACTCATAGCCTCATACTACCATCCCTCTTCTTCACTAATAACACTGACACATCCCACAGAGAAACACTTGGTTGAACAAACTTCTTCTTAAGCAAATCTTCTAGTTGCTTCTTCAATTCCCCAACTCTGAAGCAAACACCCTATAAGGATTCATCGACATCGGACTAGTACCACTTTGGATATGGAGGAAAATCACCGAGGTCTTCAGGAAACACTTTTAGGAAATTCACACGCTCCAGGAAGATCCCCAACTACTCCCTTTCCTCTAGATTCCAATGAAGCTAACATCACAAACACTTGTGCCATATCCTTAATAGACTCTCTCACTTGCTTAGCTGATAACTCTTAACCTCCATTGAATTTAAATTCACACTTTGGAGGCAAGTCGCAAATATCTTTAGGAAAACATCAAGAATCACACACCACTGGCATAACACTAGTTGTCACATCGCTCTCTACTCTCTGAGAAACAACATTAACAATACTTGATAATTTTCCATAAAGACTTCCCAACTTAACCGACAAACAAGAATCTCGAATTCACAACATCTTCAGTATTAGGAATAACACAACTTTACCATCACAAGAGCTCTTGCAATCAGTGGCACACTGCACCAACTTATCAAAACAATTAGTAAACACTTGGTTTAACTCTAACCAATTCATTCCAAGAATAACGTCAACTTGTTCCAACAAAATACAAACCGTACACATCCTCAGGGAACACGTCATGATACTCAACACACCACTAGATCATATCTTGCCAAAACATCGCTTTCCCCCACACAAGGAAGTAACCAACGAGAACACCTTACCGTATTCCCTCAAGGATCACACCATTTTGCTAACCGACACCATCCTCAAATCCGACCTCTCTTTGGGTTCAAGAAAAGCATAACATTCTCAAAACAAGTTAACTAGCCAACACTGCACCCTTGTATACAGAAACATGATGTCCAAGCTCTATACAGTTGGAACATCCAACAGAAGCATACGCTTCTCCCCCACTTATTTCATTCCCAACCTGCAAATGGAAAACAAAACAAGCATCGACAGTGTTCTCACACACATGTACTAAGGAACAAACATAATTAAACAACCTGGCCGGACAGACAGACCTGCTCTGATACCACTAATGTAACACCCTAAACCCCGCACATAATTTATCGCGTAAATTAAATATAAAATAAAACCACGTAGGGTGTCGCACATTTATAACCCACACGGCCTGCTCCGTAACACAAGTTTCAACAGTAAATTTCAATACACACATTTGTAATAAGGATGTTTACACGACATCCAACTTATCTGAATCATACTTGGGATGTTTACACGACATCCATCTCATCTGATCGGTATTACATATTCACATAATAAGACATTCATAACTTGTCACTGCATGCTCACTTGCATTTTAAAGTATCATCGCAGTGGAATTATCATCACAAATATGGAAGATAAAACAAGTAATAATATCTAGTCTCAACTTCAATTGTAATAACAAAATAAGAGAGTTGTAATCAATCAACTTAACATCTTAAGAATTCTCAACAATAAAATTAGTCTTATGACTTCGACATAATCAGACATAAGGAATAAAATAAGTGTTTAACCCAACCCGATGTTACATGATCAAAGCAAGGTATCACTAGTAAAAGCGACAAAATAAAGAAGTAATCCAAAAGCTACCTTCCACTTACTTCAGCAATACTACTCTTGAGTATCTGCACGATGGCCATGTAAAGGCAACATTCAAACAGAAGGGGTGGGAATTCATTTCAATAATAACGATATAGAATGAAGAATAAAGTACAACATCTACACAATCATGCACAATAATATATCACATTCTTACATCCAAATCATAATCAATATCATACACGATAACATCTCAATTATCATCAACATCATACAAAACCACATCTCAATTATCATTAACATCATATGCAACAACATCTCATCCAACAACATATCAACAACAACCAATACAAATGCAACACTTATGCAATATACTCAACACCGACTCGACATGCATGTGGTACCAAATATGAACACTCAGGTTCATCTCACTCCATGGTCCCCATCATAGGATTGATTCCCTCTTGGAACCAGAGCACACCAAAATCGACACCATCACCATAGGTAACGCTTCACTAATCCCTCATAATACGAATTAGCTACTCGCACCCGATCCATCATAATGGAATCGAGGCTCACTAAAACTCGTTACCATCAACATAGGTAACGCTTCACTAATCCCCCAAAATAAGAATTAGCTACTCGCACCCAATCCATCACCATAGAATTGAGGCTCACCAAAATTGGACCGAAGCTCGTACACCAAGATGCATGACTATCAAATAACATACATTAACACAACAAGGTTCATCTAAAGGATCCCCACACACATCTCATCATTTATGCATCACATCATTCATCATGCAACAACCAATTCATGTTGCCACGTGAATAATATTGACAAACAGCAGTAACTCGTCAACATCTTAACATCATCAACATAACAACATAATCATCACACCATGATATTACAACAATGCAACGATTCATCGACCAAACGTATAAACTAATATATTTATTAACATATTAGAGATATGAATATTATTAAAACATATCAACAATTACTACTATTTTATAGCTATGAGAGTTAGCTTTCTAACTCTTCAAACGACATCAAAATCGGATATACGGAATAAAAGTTATGACCAAAATCGTCGGGATATGTCAATAATTAATTAATCGAACGTATGAACAAAAAATTGACCAACACCGTAGGCATAGGAATAATACTTAAATAATTCACTTATCACCATCACATTATATCTCTGAGAGTCAGATTTCTAATAATTCAAACTCCAAGCAAAAATGATTCACGAGTTGAAAGTTATGATCAAAACCGTGCATGAAGGCGTTACTAAAAAGTTGTTGTTTTCTAAAATTTACAACACAATTTTTATCTTCTTCAACCCCAAAAACATCCATGAAATAATCACCAAAATTATTTTATCCTTGAAACAAAGTTATAGCCCTCTATTCCAGATATCCAATGCTTCAAACGACAGTCGATTTGGACTTACGATCAAACGTTATGGCCAAAACTATTTCGATCGAAAAACATAAAAAAAAGCTCCTGCGCTGAGCACGATCTTGACGGACAGAATGTAGAAATTTCTGTGTTTTTCATCGTTTGAGGCCTTTTGGATCTCCAATTTCGATTCCGTAAAAAGCCAAACGCTCAAAAAAATTACAACCCATGCAATACTTTAATTTTCTAAAGTTAATTTACAGTTTTAACAAAATTAAATCATTTAATCACAGTTTTAAGATTATGCCTAAAAACTTCGAAATTGCAACAGTGGTGGATATATGTTCAATCATAAAAATAGAAAAATATACGCACATAAGACACACGAAATTCATCATATAATCATCATATAACAACCATCGTAGCATCTCAATTCACAATTATGAATAAAAACATCCAACCCTAAGGAGGTTAAGGGTTCCTCCATTACACCCTTCTACCATACCCTTTACTATTTGAACAAGTTCCCACCCTTACCTGAATTCCTTACAAAAATTCTGAATTGAAACATTCACTCTCTTCCCTTGATTACTTTGCCTTTTGCCTCTTTTCTCCTTTTTCTCAAATGTCACATACTGTGAAAATCTTCCTAAACCTAGGTTTCTCTTAACTTCTTATTTTTAGGGTAAACTTTTCCAAATCACCAACTTGGCCCAAACTTAATTATCTCATATTTCTTCCTCCCACTAACTTTCTCAATTTCTCATATTTGGTCCAGTTATTCTATCTTCACTAATTAATATAATAAAAATATATAAAATATTATTTTAATTATCAAAACAATTCTAAATTATTCTACTTACTTGTATCATCCCTCTATACCCCTAACTCAAGGATACATACTCCGTCAACACCCAGTCATAAAATAAATCATCAAAATCCATTATTCAAACAATTAAAATATAATAAAATATCTAATAAAAAATGGGGTGTTACATACCCTCATTCTGGCTCTGCACCCCTAGTTCCTTGTTGTGTTAAATTCTTTTTAGATTTTTATTAATTCTTTAATTGATTTTTTAACATGATAATTGTTTTTACAATTTTCCACATGAAATCAATATGTGGAATTATTGCTTAATTTATTTAGATGTTAATTAGGATTTTAATTAGAATTTAATTGCATTTTAATTGAATTTGTGAGTAGATTTTAATTAATATTTAATTAGAATTTAGTTAGATTTTAATTGAATTTATGATTATATTTTTTTTTAGAAATTAATCCACATACATTGAAATTTTTGCCCCTTGGTCTTAGAAAAATCATGGAATTCCATGCTCCCTTAGAATCATGCATAATAACATATCACATTCTCACTGCCAAATTATCATCAACATCACATACAACAACACCATCATCATACATAGTCATATTTCACGCATATAATTCATTCGTGATATGCAACTCACGACAACGACTCATATGCATGTGGTACCAATTCAACATTTGGTTCTTCTTACGAACCTGATTCCTCCTTCAGAATCCCTTACTCCCCCTTCTGAGTTCAGATAAGTCTTTCGTCCCCCTTCGGACCTATGACTTATCTCCTTCACATATCAACAATGGATGTATGACATGGTAATAATGCAATTAACACAACAATTATAACAATATTTATTGATTCACAATCTATCACAGAATTGCAACCATGCATAATATAATCCACCCTTTAGGACTACCACCAATATAATCAAACACATCATCCCGATCATTCACAATACATCAAATAATTTGTCAATACGGACCTCGTCCATATTCGTCACATCATACACTTCTTTCCCACATACTACCAACCTCTGATAAAATCATTAAAAATATTATATCTCTGAAACAAAGTTACAACCCTCTACTTCAGCTACCCATCACTTCTAACCCCTTCCCAAAATGATTTACGGGTTGAAAGTTATTATCAAAACTGTGCGCGAAGGCATTACCAAAAAGTTGTTGTTTTTCTGAAATTTTCAGCATGATTTTCATCTTCTCCAACCCTAAAAACGTCCATCAAATCATCACCAAAAATATTTTACTCCTGAAACTAAGTTATATCTCTCTACTTCGGCTACCTAATGCTTCAAACCTCGTACCAAAATAATTTACAAGTTGAAAGTTACGATCAAAACCGTGCACGAAGACGTTAACAAAAGTTGTTGTTTTTCTGAAACTTTAAGCACGATTTTCATCTTCTCCAATCCCCAAAACGTCCATGAAATCATCACAAAAAATATTTCATAATTTTAAACTTAGTCATAAACATACCTATATCACTCACTACTTATTTTCATATAATCATGGATCTATATATTATATCAATCCCTAAAACCTTTAAACATCATCCATGGTGAAACATACATGGACACTTTAAAACATAAATTTCATTCAACAAATATCAACATTCTTCATTAATCCAAAGAGAATTAAACCTTCCTCTACCCTTCCATTCATATCACTATTATTGAACCAAATTCTCACCCTTACCTTGTGTCGCACCTCGAAAAAATGAGAACACGACCTAGCGAAGCGCAATCGCACGCTCGCAATGATTGACTGAATAGAGTCGCCACCAAACTTTATTTATTTGTAAAATAGGAAAGGAGAAATATAGGTAAAACCCAAGAAAGAACGATAATGATTATGGTCGTCGCAACCAAATCAGGGTTCGGGAGTCGGTTACGCAAGAGGAAGGTATTAACACTCCTCACGTCCGTTGTACTCAACGGGAACCATTAGGTTTATTGTGCGCGTTAGTGTTAACTTAAAAATGTTAGGCTTTTCAAATTACTATGAGGGAAAGAGTAATAAGATCAAAAGAAAAGAGAAGATGTTTTTGGATTTGGAAACGAATGGGACTAAACCTAGGTTTTTTATTAATGGGTCTGACAAGATTTCACAATCCTGCTCCTACGTATCTCAATAGAGAACTCAAGGCTTACGTAGTTCTGGGTAGAAAATGTTTGTTTGTTGGCCGATTTTAACGAAAGTTATATTGTATTAATCGATGAAAAATATTGTTTTACCCAAAACAGATGAGGAGCGGACGTATACCACACATCGAATGGATTTACAAATCAACATTCGGAAAAACGTCATTTATCTCAACTCAACAATTATGGACGAAGTATTGATCTACATCATCTTAAGACAAGATGTCTTTTGTTTATGAAAAGGTTTTAAAGATCAGTCGCACGACGCCGAAAAAAGAGTTTGGTTGGTTGAATGTATTTTTGGGCTTGAAAAACGAATATTTATGACTTGCAAGCTCTTACAACTTGGGTCTAATACTCGGGACTACATCTGAACCTTTCACCCAGGTAATCTTTTTCTTTCAATTTTATTGAGAAAATAAGTTTGAATATTTACAAGTGTTTTGGAGGGAAAACGAACACTTATGGCTTACAAGCTCTTACAACTTGGGTCTAGCATCCAGGATTACAACTGTACTTTTCACCCAGGTAATCTTTTTCTTCCAATTTTAATTAAGAAAATGGTTTAAAATTAAATTAAAAATGATTAATGTACAAAGGTTTGAAATTATTGAAAATTAAGTTGATATTGCATAAAAGCTCATTGTAAGAAGGCCCAAGAGTAAGCCACGGGACCGAAAATCAACCAAAATCGAAAGCAATTGAATTTAACTCTAAGCTAACTAGAGTAGACTCATGTATGAATCACTCCATAAGTCAAACAACTAAATCTATTTGTCCAAGCAATTTTCAGAAATTAAATTAAATTTTAATTTCGAGATCGTAACACAATAAAATAATAGTAGTAATCAAATATATTATTATCAATAGTATTAAAAAAATATTTTTTACATCAACTCAAAACAATTAAAAAAAACAGAAAGATAACACGACACAAACACGCATGCTATTCACAATGAATTTATATTGCCACAAAATAGAACTAAAAGAATAAAAATATGAAACAGTACCATCACACACACAAAATATATATATATATATATATATATATATATATATATATATATATATATATATATATATATATATATATATATATATATATATATATATATATATATATATAAGTTTATCGAGAAAATATATGTATATATTTATTAAAAGAAAACAAAATATATATATACATTAAACTTAAAATAAATGTAAAAGTATATATTCATTAAAATTAAAAGAAGTATATATATAACACAAAACAAATATATATATATATATATATATATATATATATATATATATATATATATATATATATATATATATATATATATATATATTATATATATATATATATATATATATATATATATATATATATATATTCATTAAAATTAAAAGAAGTATATATATAACACAAAACAAAATATATATATATTCATTAAAGACAACCTAAAAGTATATATACCTTACACTTAAAACAAATATATATTTATATTTATAAAACAAAATATATATATATATATATATATATATATATATATATATATATATATATATATATATATATATATATATATATATATATATATATATATATATATATATATAACACTTAAAACAGCAAAGCATTATATGTAGAAATTTAAAAGTAAGCAATATATAAATCAACAAAATATCAATGAAATAAGACAAAAAGGGCTTACGGTGAAAAAAAAATGAAAAGAAAAAAATACAAGTCTTTTATGGTGAGTGTTTGTAGTAATGAGAAACGAAGGGTAATTTGTGAAGAAGAAAATGATAGTAATATTGAGAAGTTTGTTATAGGAAAATGAAGGATGCATATGGTGGTGCTGTGGAAGGATGGTCATTTTGTGTTTTAAAGTGGCAGCAAGAAGTGAGATAATTGAAATGGGGTAGTGAGGAATAAAGTTAAGGCTTTTGTTTGATGTTGATGAAAGAAAGTTTTCACTTTTTGTCAAGAAGAACACAATTTTTCTACCGAAGCAAAAACCAAATAGAATTCTCTCTTTTCACGTTTTCTCATTCCTTTATAGTGTTCGTGGTTTCTAGTTTTCTTTGGTAGGTGAGTCTAAGTGTAATGGACAATGAAGTTATTTATAGTGTATATTTAGGGTTTAACAAAATTCCAATAAGTCTAGAATGCCCTTGATATTTATTTTAAGGATAAAATTAATTAAAACTAAATAAAATTTAATTTTTAAAAATAATCACAATAAAATTGAAATAACACTATAGTTAAATGTATTTATTTTTTATGAATATGTTGATAAAAAGATAAAAATAAACGCACTCAAAATGAATAAAAAATCGGACGCAAAAGTGCCTGAAAAATTAAACTAAATGCACCTAAATGATCAGCGTGAAATAAACTTCTCGAAAATATACAACGTTTGAGCCAATTTTGAAATAAAATTTGAACTACGCGAACCAAAAAGGCTCAGACAGACCGAAATGCGAGCGAAAAAGTAGTCAAAAAGTTAAAACGAGCACGTCAGGTTAAACTACGCGAACCAAAAATTGACGTCTGCAAGATCGATCTTGAAAATTTTAGTCCGCTAATTTTACGTACATTTGAGGATCAGTTCGACCGGTCTATCTGTAAATCCGAAAATTTATTCTGGTTGACATTTCAGGCATTATGCAATATGAAATGCATGCTATGATGTGCAGATGATGCGAAACTTATGATGAGTGTATCGATTTATTGAATGAGGGTCAAAATTGGGGGTATGACACCTTGTAATTCCAGGAAAATCCAAGCTTTTGGTTATTCTTTCCCTAGAGCTTTCATGAGGTTTTTCTTACTTTTCTATTCTCTTGCCTCTTTTTCTTCGATTCCAAAACTTTCATTTACCGTAAACTTTTTCCTTCACTTCTCTCCTCCTAAATTTAAAACCTAATTCTATCTTTCTAATATTCCACTAAGGCCCAACTTATTACCAACTTACATTATTTGTTTTAATTTTCCATAATTCGCACTTTCCACTCCAAACTCACTATTTTCTTTTCTTTTATTATTTCATTTAAATAATAACATTAAAATATTATATTAATTAATTAAATAATTAAAAATAAATCTACCAACCTCTAATCACTCTCCACACTCTCTATCCAATGGTCACCCACCTCTGTTGCCCTAACACATCTCAATAATCATACAAATAATAATTAGATACACACATAAAATTATAATTAATTAATTAATATAAATAATTTCTATAAAAATAGGGTGTTACAGGGGTGTGTGCCAGCTACACAAGTGAATTTAATGAGCCTTAGATACGAGGTGTGTGTTTGAGTTGTATAAGAATTGCAAAAGTGCATTAACTCCGTATCGATATACAAAAGGGCATGGAACATGTTTGAGTCGTATCAGAATTACATAAATGCTTTAGGTTTGTATTAGATACACATTCATGCAAGCAGTGCATTTAAGCCGTATCAGAATCACATAGATGTGTTGAGTTAGTATCAGATATGCAATCAGGCACAAATACGCGTAAACCTTATCGAAATCGCAAAGACGCGTTTAGTCCGTATCAGATACGTATTCCTGCATAGAGTGTGCTTGAGTCGTATCAGAATCACATAGATGCATTAAATTCGTATTATACATACTCCAGCATTTTGTCTTTGTTCACCTGACCCAAATAGTCTAACAGAAAGAGAGATAAAGAGGCACATAACAGAGAATATATATATATATATATATATATATATATATATATATATATATATATATATATATATATATATATATATATATATATATATCCTTTGTTATGTGCTTCTTTTTATAAATAATAACGAAATGACGAGGTAGATTACCTTCGTCGACGAATTCAACATGGATGTACAGTATCCGGGGTCTCTGGACGTTGTTCTTTGTCGGGATTTCGAGTTGAGTGTACTTTCCATTTTAAAGCGTCTTCCTTGATTAGTTGGACTGTCGAGGTGCTTCGCTTTACATTTACTTGCCAATGTTGTGTTGGAAGGTCGACTTATATGAGGACATAGCTTGACGTCGACCGTTGAATTTTGAGCTCGTTGAATCGCTCTATCCAATGCTTGGGCATAACACTTCTTGGTCACTAGGCAGATACCTTCTGACTTGTTTCTTATTCTAGGGTGATGCACCCCGGTATTGGATCGACACCCGACATTAACTATGAACTTGTGGTATCTTCTAATTTCACCCTCGTAAACACCCCGACGGTGGTGAAAAATGTGAGATCGCGCCAGGTCGAGAGGTGAGTTGCGAATCCCTGGCCCGACCTTCATGGAAATTGCCTTTAGACCCTGGCGTAGCCCTAGATCTGGATATGATTCCTTTCTTTTACTTTTCTGTTGAGTTTTCGATAGGATCAAGGATCTAAATTTTGGAGAATTGCGGTTGAGAAGATGATCGATTAAATCAAGTACGATGAATCTCAGTGTTTGCTTTTGAGCACTTCTCGATTTCAAAATCTGAGAGGGTTGTGATTGGTGAAACTGAAAGGCGATTTCGGATTCTTCGAAGACATAGGAATCAAAAGTTGATTTGATCTTGATTCGGTAGCCTAAGGAGGTTTAGAAATGGTCAATAAAAAATTCAATCTAAAATCGTGGAAATCATATGAATCAGAAGTCGTTTCCCACAGACAGCGTCACTGTTCTGTTTGGGAACTAAAAATGGATACTCTAGCTCCATGAAGAAACCATAAATACGGATAGTTGAATAATTGATAATCTTGAACGGTGACTTCGATCTTATTTGCGGTACCCATGATTAACGCTCAACGTCCAAATCAGTTTAAGATTCAAGATGAATATTAAGTATAATATAAATGAAGATCAAAGATTGTACCTAACATTTAGTATGTGAACTATTTTATACTTTGAATTGAATAAAATAGATTTGAGATAGATTGTATTTTAATCAATTTTGCCTTTGTCGAGTTCATAAGAGATACAATTTAAAACTACATAGAAGTGTTACCATGTGTCTTCGATTATTAGTTATTTGATAGGATGACTTGTACTAATGCTAATTTGTGTTGGATATAAAAATTTCCTCTTAAAATATACGTTTGATTCTTTTAAATTTCAAAAAAGTATTAATATATATTTTTTACTTTTGTATTCCTTAAAAGTGTATCCTTAAACGGGCCCTTTAACTATTTAGGTGAGCAAAACCATTAACAAGAAATAAATCTGATTTTGTTGACAGCTAAATAATCTGTTTTCCAAATTACCTAATAATTTAAATATCCTTTAGCAAAACGTACAAATTCTCTGCTTCATGGTTACGTCTCTCTCCATATTTCTATCTCTCTCAGGTCAAAAGCAACAAAACATAAAAACCTCTCTCTATCTCTCCCCACCTTTCATCCACAATCTTGTTTCATATCAACCTCAACAACCTCTTTAACAAACCACAATAACAAAAACCCACAAACTAAAAAAACAAACCACAAAACACTATCCTCCAAGATATAAAAAAAAAAATCCAGCGCCCAACTATCATCCATCATCCTCCGCCGCCTCACCCTATCATCTTCACCCACCGTCCCTCTTTCTCAAGGTACCCATAAATAATAATATTTCTTTTTTTATGTCTTTTTTTTTTATCATTTATCGATTCAAATATTGATTTTCGCTTTGTAAACAACAGAGTCGATGGCAGAATTCAGAAACAAAAACAACACCCATACGTCGTCGTCTAGGGTTCCGATCTTCAACCGTTCTTTGACAACGATTCACTCAGAAGAAAAACAAGCTTTACAAAAAACCCAAAACCTCGAACGCGTCGCCTCGCTTCGCGGCAGGGTCGTCAAAAAGCTCTGTAGTTTGTTCGAACCGGAAACACCGTCTTCACAAGAAGAATCAACACCTTTCTCCAACAAACCAAAACCCTTGAAATCAACCGAATCAGCATCGGTTTCAAAATCGTTGGATGCTTCACGGATCATTCGATTACCGGGAACAGAAGATCGAATCGTGTTGTATTTCACGAGTTTGCGTGGAATTAGACGAACGTATGAAGATTGCTATGCTGTTAGGTTGATATTGAGAGGATTTAGGGTTTGGGTTGACGAAAGAGATGTTTCGATGGATTCTTGTTACAGGAAGGAACTGATGAATGTGTTGGGTGAGAAGAGTATGAAGAATGTTACCCTTCCTCAGGTTTTTATCCGAGGGAATCTCGTTGGTGGTGCTGAAGTGATGAAGCAGCTTTGTGAGATTGGTGAACTGGGGAAGATCTTGGAGGGTTTTCCGAAGACGAAAGCTGGGTTTGTTTGTGAGAGTTGTGGTGATATTAGGTTTATGCCTTGTGGGAATTGTAGTGGAAGTAGGAAGGTTTTTGATGAGGATGAAGAGTTGTTGAAGAGGTGTTTGGAGTGTAATGAAAATGGATTGATTCGGTGTCCGAATTGTTGCAGTGCTTAAGATTCTTTTCGACGCGTTCATTAGTAGTTCGTGTCTTTGCAATTGCAGCTTGTTTATTGTTGCTTGCTTGCAAGTTTTTAGGGTTTGATATATATATAATTTGATCAAGATCGATTCATTTTTCAGTTGTTGGTGGTGTCGACAGGGGTTTATATATAAATAAAGGTATGCAATGTGATTCTGCGCGACCACATTAGCCATCATGGATCAGGATTCTTTGTAATATCAATTAAAGTTCACGATTTGGCTGTATAGTGAGCGTGACTCCAGTTGAGACGACACCAGCTGCTGCCATCATCGACACATATATGGTTCAAAATCTTGGTTATATTATGGTTCAAACTTCTCTTTGAATTTTATATGGTTGTTTTAATTTATTTGTTTATAGGAATTGTGTGATGAGCTGAAGCAGATGGTGTTTTCAGCTCCTTGAACTGGATTTTGTTCAAGAGTGTGCTTTTATCACCCGAAGGAAAAAGAATTTGCTAATTGGGTTTGAGTTTGTATGCATGTTGTAGTTCATTCCTGGTGAAGAGAGTTTCTCATCAAGGGAATGTAAATATTAGTGTAATGATATATGATTCCTTCAAGGGATTAACAAATATTGACAATTGAAATTTATATGCATGTTTGTTGTTTTTGTGCCTAAGAAATGAAGAACAAGTAATTCTGTGTAATTTTCATTATTGTGATGGTAATGAAAATTCTTTACTATGTTTAATCTACTGTGATTAGTCATTAGTGTTGTTAAATGTGGATTACAGAAAATAGCTGGTTGTTAAGATTCTATTATGCCATAGTACTGCAAAATAATTGTGATTTGTTTAAATTCCAACGCATTTTAGCAGTTAGCACTAAATGTTTCATGGTAGATTTCCGCTTCATATCTTTTATGTCTGGTATTCTAGCATTCAATTTCAGCAACTTCCAGGAAACATAGGAACATTTCTCTATTATTCATTCTCGCACACGCCAGTAACACAACCCATCAATTTTTTGTTAGTTCATTTAAGCAAAAAGTATTCAATTAAAACTTATAAATAAACTTACAGAGACATCTGCGGGATATAAGGTTGATATCAAAGGATAATTTGAATTTTTTATTAAAATAATTCAGTTTTTTCAAAAAAAAATCAAAATAATCCTGTTTTCAATTTTTTTTTCAAACTACTTCACTTTTAGGAGGAGGCGTCAATCCAATTGGCGTGTCCTCCTAAAAATAGAGTGCAAGCGCCAATTGGATTGGCTAGGGCACGTGGTGCAACCAATTCAATTGACGTCCATGTGTGTTTTTTGAAACGAGGCGTCAATTGGATTTACACTTCAGTGTATTTTGCAATTTTTTTGTTAAATAATCTATGTGATACATAATTTTGAAATATGACTAATTCATATTAATATAAATTCTCGTTAACACAAAGAAGACTGATGTTGGTGACCGAGATCACCTAACCGACCTCCGGTCCCACATCTCTTAGCTATCAGAACTCGTGGTCCTAACCCGCGTTGATGATTCACAACTGATGTTTGAGCATCTGAGGGATCAGGAACATCACTACCAATTACAGGAGATGGCCTGTTGAGATAGTCAGACAAATCAGCATAGTCTTGAGTATGCATCGAAGGTGTACCGCCATAGCTGAGTTCATGACCTATGCCAGAGTAGTTGGGTTGTGTTTGACTTATTGGTGGGCGACCGTGACGGTTGAAGGGAGACATAGGTGTGAATGATGCATTGAGGAAAGGTTGGACAGATTGTTGGGGTGTTTGGTAGAGATATGGTTGTTGAAGGTTTCGGTTTTGTGAGGTTTGAGCTTCTTGGCTATGGTAGGAGGAGGGACGATTGATGTTGAATGATCGTTGAGTGTTCTGGTTAAGGCAGTTTTAGTAGGGTGATGTGTTGGGTGCAAAACGATGTTGGGTCTCTGGTTGATGATCCATTTGTTGGTGGTGGTACAGGGTATGCTCTTGGTATTGTGGTTAGGTGTATGGCATGTTAGGGTTGTATATTTGTGTGTTTGTGGAACGAGAAGTTTGACAGATAGGGGGTTGTGTGTAGCCGATCTGACAATGTTGTTAGGGGTTAGATGTTGAGGCGTCTGGTGGGTAAGTTTGTTGGCGTGGTCGTATAGGTACATATCCTTGACGATGAACTCAAAACCAACCGATCTGTACCAAGTCATATAAGTACGACTTGATTTTTCTTCATTTGGCATCACTGCGTCAGTTAAGGCATGGTCATGGCGGTGCTTCCATTTGCGACACTCAGATCTAGCGAAGCTTTGCCATGGATTGAAGTTCCATTGGTCGTTAACTTTGCACATATGCCATTCTCCTAGGTTTGCTGGGGGATCCGGGATGTGTTGAAGCATACCGAACTGCAACTTCACATGATCATTGTTGTGCATCTCCACAGTTGTGAATCTTATGATCGGTGTGCATGCAGTCCATACGACTGCGTCTTCTTCGTTGACTTCATGGTCATTGAAATTCTAGTTATCAGACTTTGGATGTCACACTGGTTGTTATGACATCCAATTCTGCACAGTCAGGGATTATGCAGAACTTAACAGTAAGTGCAGTAAATAACACAAGTAATTGTTCACCCAGTTCAGTCCAACATGACCTACATCTGGGGGCTACCAAGCCAGGGAGGAAATCCACTATTAGTAGTATCAATTCAAAGCTAAACTCACCCGTTTACAACTTATCACTTAATCCCTACCCAATGCAATTTCAATCTTAACCTAAGATCAGAGTTCCTACTCACTCCCCCTCAATCACCTCAGTGATATTAAAGACACTTTGAAGTCACACTTCAAACACAACTCTTGATTATGCTTCACAGCTTAAATCAAGATACACAGCACTCACGCTTAAAAGCTTTGAGTGACACAACACTTACAACTCAATGAACACCCTATGCCAAAGCTATCATCTACTTGATAATGGCTTGGCTTACAAGATACGTCTAATACTAGACTCACAAAAATACAGCAGTGAAGTATGATGGACACACAAAATCTTCACGCCTCAAAATCCCCGAAACTGAATGAAGGAACGCCTTCCTTTTTATATTGCAGCACCTGGGCTTTTGCACCTATATTCTCCTGAATTTAAGGTCACTCAAGTTCCCATAAATTCAACATTTAGGTCACTAACAAATAGGCTATTTGTTAGGTTCATTGAATGTAGCTTGGTTGTTGATTTCCTGGATTTTCTCTCAGGTGTTGAATCCCTGAAGAATAGCCTGAGAAAAAGCTGAAACAGAAAACTGAACAACCTACAATTTAGCATATGCTGTCAGGCATGAATGTCACGACATTCAGCTTGACATCAAGGTCCATATGCTGAGTCTGTTTTTCCAGAAAACAGACTGTACAATTTTGCTGACCTGTACATGATCAAAATGACCATACTACAGTAACAGCTTACATTAATAAATGTCAAAGTGTCCAACTTAACATTTACACATTTGGCCTTAAGTTAGTTCTGTTATTCTCTTGAAGAACAAACTAAGTTACATGCTGAAGTATAACAGAACACCACTCTGTCTAATCTTCAGCAGCTGCTTTCAATGATGAATGTCATAACATCCAGTTTGACATTCAGTCAGTAGGCCTTATGCCAGGTCTGGTTCTTCCTTGATAACCAGACTGCAAATAAATACTAAGTTCTAACAGAACTCCTGCTGTTCTATTCCTTAGTATCTGTTAACAGGTATGAGTGTCACAACATCCAGTTTGACATTCAATAAATCCTGTGTTAGCTAGTCCTGCAGTAACTACAATGTAGTCACACATACATGTTATGACATCAGTCAAGACATTAGTGTTTTACCATATAATGCAGCCAATTAAACACCTACAAACTCCCCCTTTGGCAAATTTTTGGCTAAAACACTTTGATCCCCATAACAGAGTTCATAGCAGCGGAATCACACACCTAGCAGGAAAAAATACTAGCTAATACACTCAGAGTGGCAGCACACTCACACACATGGAAGTTAAATAAAACTTCACACAGCAGCACACACACAGTTGCTGCAGGGGAGGGAATCTTCAGATCTGTCATGAGAGTCTGTTGTAGAGACCCACTCTGTTTGTCAGGGGTAGTGGTGGTGTGGTGGTTATTACTCCCCCTTTTTGTCAAAAATGTTGCCAAAGCCAACAACATAGCCAGAGCACAATGACAGAGTTCCAGACTTGGTTTTACTTCACAGTTTCAACCAAGTTAACATCCCCTTGATCTTGCTTCACAGCTTCGATCAAGTAATCACCCACTTTTGCTTTACAGTAGGTACCACCATATCAGATGCCCTGATTTTGTTTCTGACATCCAGAACCACTCCTGCATGAACAACATCCTTGAACTCCTGCAGGTACATTGGCCTTCTCACAGTAGGCTGTCTCCTTACCCTCTTGTATCCACCCTTGTTACAAGTAGCATAGCTATGATCTGGTGACCAATCATAACTTAGTACAAATTGTTTAATAGACAGAGATATTAAACAATTTATTCCCAACATCAGTGGTTGCTATAAGGTCTCAGAGAGACATATTCCCAGTTTGCTCCTTAAGTTTTCAAACTGAGTAGCATCCAGAGCCTTTGTAAATATGTCAGCCAGTTGAAGATCCGTGGCTACATGTTCCAAAGTGATCACCTTGTCTTCCACCAGATCTCTGATGAAGTGGTGCCTAATGTCAATATGTTTGGTCCTGCTGTGTTGGATGGGATTCTTGGAGATATTGATGGCACTGAGATTATCACAGAACAATGTCATGACATTTTGAGAGACATTGTACTCAGTGAGCATCTGTTTCATCCAAACCAGTTGGGAGCAACTGCTTCCAGCAGCTATGTATTCAGCCTCTGCAGTGGACAGAGAGACACAATTCTGCTTCTTGCTGAACCACGATATGAGGTTTTCTCCTAAGAAGAAACATCCACCTGATGTGCTTTTTCTGTCATCAGCACTTCCAGCCCAATCAGCATCACAGTACCCAGATAGGACAGGCTCAGACCCATGTGAATACAGCATCCCATAGTCACACGTCCCATTGATGTACTTGAGAATCCTTTTGACTTGATTCAAGTGGCTCACCTTGGGCTCTGCTTGGTATCTGGCACACACTCCAACTGCATAAGAAATGTCAGGTCTACTTGCAGTCAGATACAGCAGACTACCTATCATGCTTCTGTACAAGCATTGATCAACACTAGGCCCTCCATCATCTTTGGTTAACTTCTGATGAGTGGGAGCAGGAGTCCTCTTGTGCCTGGCATTATCCATACCAAACTTCTTAACTATGTTCTTGGCATACTTGCTTTGGGAGAGAAACATAGAGTCCTCCATTTGGTTTACTTGCATTCCAAGGAAATAGGTCGGTTCTCCCACTAGACTCATTTCAAACTCAGACTGCATCTGGTGAACAAATTTTTTAACCATTTGTTCTGACATTCCACCAAAGACAATATCATCAACATAGATTTGAGCTATCATGATTTTGCCTTCTTCATCCTTCACAAACAAGGTTTTATCTATGCCACCCTTTCTGTATCCATTTGAGGTCAGAAATTCGGTTAACCTTTCATACCAAGCTCTGGGTGCTTGCTTCAACCCATACAAGGCTTTCTTCAACTTGTATACATGCTCAGGTTGGTTAGGATCACAGAACCCTTTGGGTTGTTCCACATAGACTTCTTCATTCAGGTAGCCATTCAAGAATGCACTCTTCACATCCATTTGGAATAGCTTAAACTTCAGGATGCATGCTACCCCCAACAGCAATCTGATGGACTCAAGTCTAGCCACAGGAGCAAATGTCTCATCAAAGTCTACCCCTTCAACTTGAGTGTATCCTTGAGCTACTAGTTGTAGCACCTCAAATTTGCACCTATCATTGTACATACATTTTCATATTAGGTCATAGCATATCATGGTCCATTGCATAGCATTGCATTGTCCCATTTGCCTCAAGTGCAAGATCCTCAAGAGAATTAGGTCAAACTGATCAGGAGATCAGTCAATCAAGCAAGCAAGTGAGTTTTTCATTGAGCCAAGGCTCTAGGGTTGGTCCAACATGTTCACATGACTTGAGGATCCATTTGAAGTGTTTTGGTCAAGGATTGGATGTTCAGAAGTCATCAGTCAATGCACAGTCAGTCAGAAACCCTAAAAGTCAACTGTTGGTCAACTATCCATTTAATCAGTGATTTGAGGATGGAAATTGGTTTGAGAGGTCTCATTCATGTCCAAATAGGCCTCATATATCATGTCAAACACCATCATGGAAGAATTTGAAGCCAGATCAGAAATTTCCAAAAATGGAAACTGGACCTGTAACTGAAACTTACCAAAAATGGAAAGTCTTGATCCTCAAAATTACATCATGATAAAAGCTTCAAATGGATTTTTTCCCAACATGAAAGTTGAAGATCTTGTTCTCCCATTTCCAAAAAGTCCAAGAACTCTCAATTCCCATGTATGGTTGGCAAGTTATGATCAAATCATTTTCACAAAATCTTGGACTTCAAAAGGCCATATCTCTCAAACCATTTGGCCAATTTTGGTGGGGTTTTTTCCTACAAGTCACATTTGATCCCCTCTTTCCAAAAATGTAACTTTCATGTGCCAAAACCTTATGAATCAAAATGGCATTTTTTTTGACTTGTTCCATTTAAATTCAAGTTTGACTCAAGTTTGATTTTTTGAATTAAAAGTTTTCAGCACATTTGGCCAATTGGGAAGTGTTTGGAATGTCATTTGAAATGTGTTTGCAAGCCCATTCCCATGAAGTATATGTATCCATGCCTAACTTGCTTGAAAATTGGAAGAAAAGTACACTTTCACCATATCTATCCCACCATTTCATTGAACCATGCCTTGTACTATGAAAACAGAAAATTAAAACATCATTTGCTGTCATTTTGAAACTTCAGTGGCAGCCTAAAACCAACAGAAAAAAAAGGGCCATTCCTTGCTTGCTTGAAATTGGGAAGAAAGTACAAATGCAACCACCACATCCCACATATCCATGGACCATGCTTTGTACCTCTCAACAGCAGATTTTATGCATCATTTTCTGTCAAATGAAGCCAAGACAAGCCACATTTTGGCAGCAGAAAAAACCAACTTCACTCATTCTCTCAAACTTCATCTTTTGTGCATTTCTAAAAATCTGTCAACATGGGCCAAAGAACAAAACCTGGCCTTGCTCAATACAATATCCAACATCATTTTCTGTCATAGAAAACCACTAGGAGCAGCCATCATCTTGCAGACAAACATCATTCATCCTCTAAGAACATTCACTTTGCTTTTGGCATTTTCCAATTTTCTGTCCAAGAACTCAAAGAGAACAAAACCTTGCATTGCTGTTTCACTATTTTTTCACCATTTTGAACCTGTTTTCCACCACCATCCTACAGCAGACCAACCACAGAAATTCATGCTCTAAAAAACTGCATCCTTTGGCATTTTCCAAAACCAGTCAAGAAACTCCAAAGAACAAAACTTGGCCTTGCCTAAAACATCATTCAAACAACATTATGGACCTGTTGCAACCACCTTCCTCCATCTGTAAGCTCCTTTTCCACTGATGCATTAACAGCCATTCATCCACGACAGTCCAAGTTTGAAGCCCTTCCAAGCCATTTCAAGCCAAACATCAATCATCATCCATCATTGGAAGGCTTGTGGAGCATCTATTTTAGGCCAACAACATCAAAAGACCATTGTATCACAACTGTCCATCAATTTTGGTAAGTTTTCGAGTATCACCATTTGATAAATGAATACATGCTTTTAAAAGATCTCTTGATGCTGAGCTCAACAGTGGTCGTGGTTTTAAAAATGATTGAATATTTCCAAAGATATGTTGTTTTGAAGTTTGATGATGGATTCTTTTCTTGCTCGATTCATGAGTTATAGCTTGTTTTAATGAAAACCATGATTGGATTTGGGTTGTATGCTGTTTGCTGATCATGATGTTGTGTTTAATTCCCATTTCTGGGATTTTTGTTCATCATTGATGATGAACATTACTGTAGCAAAAACCCTAAGTATGTGTTTTGTGGCCCAGAAACCATGCTGCTCGTGTTACTGTTCCCATCAACCCAGAACCAATCAAAACATTTCCCTTCGTTGTAACACCCTTCTAAATACCCCAAATTATTTAATTAAAATAATAACATGTTAATCAGAGTAATTATGCCCCGAAGGGTGTCACACAATCATTTCACAAACATTTATCAAAACATCCTGTCATGCTCATTTATTTATCAACTAAAACAGTTGCATAATACGCAGCGGATACAAAACATCAACAATTCAAAGCATGTACTACATTACATGTAAAGTTGATCAACAACTGAATTAAAACATAGTCAAACATCCCCTCCCGATGTTACATCTACCAGAGCATGACCCACTAAGGACGACACTAGACTCCATAGCACTAGCTTCTACTCAACTCACTGCTCGTTACCTGAAAAATAGTTGTAAGGGTGAGTTCTTCAATCAATATAATAAGCATTATAGAACAACATGTAATGCTAAGTAAATAACACATTAATTCACCCTAATCAAACTACGCACTCAGCAACGGCAATATCCATCCAACCATCATATTCAACAGTAAAAATCTCAATCATATTTAACATTAACAACACAACACACAACACACATATGATACTGGAATGCATCCATTCATATCATATGCCATACATTCATTGTGCAATGAGACCCTTATGCATGCGGTACCGACTATGTTGTGAACATATAGTTCAACCTCACCGTCCAAATCCAGGCACGGCTACCAAGCTCACTAGTCCCACTCATTTGAGACATAGTGACTCACTCACTAATTCCTCACCATGGGAATTAGCTACCACCCCAAATGGGCCATGATATGCACGCTAATCACCTAGCATGCAAACAACAACAACAACAATCAACATGATTTACTCACTAATTCCTCACCATGGGAATTAGCTACCACCCGAAGGCCACAATACGCATGCTAATCACCTAGCAATGCAACATCAACGATAATCAAGAATAGACACATGCTCACACTCTAAGCCATAAAATAGTCTATTCACAAATGCACACATTCACAACATCATGTATACCATTCCACATTATCAACACAATTTATCACAAAAGCATATTATATCATGCCAAACAACAACCACCATATTAGCACACTCCACTAATATCTATACTGCTCAAAACAGCGGGAATTAATCTCTATTACCTCATAGGCCAACATAGGCCAACCCTCAAATAGGCACACAACATTAAAATTAACATTTTTCCACTCTGCAACAGCGTTAACCGGTTAACGTCCTGGGTTAACCGGTTAACGCAGCACAACACGCCTTCTGTCTCAAAATTTAACAGTGTTAACCGGTTAACGCCCTGGGTTAACCGGTTAACGCAGCACAAACAGCCAAATATCAGAAATTACAATAGTGTTAACCGGTTAACACCCTGGGTTAACCGGTTAACGCAGACAAAACAGCACATATTCATAATCCAACACAGTGTTAACCGGTTAACACCCTGGGTTAACCGGTTAACGCAAGACAGAAGCTGTTCCTGCGCTAACTCAAGGCAGAATGCAGAATTCTCCGCATTTTCCGCCATTGGAGGACTTCCGGACCTCCGAATCCGATTCCGTAAAAAGCCATACGATCGGGAAATTACAACAGACTCAATTACCGACTAAATTTCAACTCCTAACACGGTTCATCCAACAAAATTTCAGCATTCACAATTCCCAATTAGGGTAAATCAACAGCTTATCACTACCCATGACATTTTATCCCATAATACCCGTTAATTGACGATAAACCCCCCTTACCTGAGTTAATCCGGCGAATCTCTAAGCTCAAGCCCTTCCTTCTTCAACCTTCAGCCCTCGCTCTGTCTCTTTGCCCTTTTCCTCTTCTTTCACGATCGTTCTCTGTTTCACGTAAAACTTTTTCTTACCAAATGGGACATTTCCTTAAGTCCAACTTATATATTTTCCAAAATAATAATCCAATAATAATAATAACAAAGTTTCCAATTATTTAATTAAATTAATAAATAAATTATTAACTCAATTCAAATAATTATTTTATTATTACCGGGGTGTTACATTCGTCGCCCAAAACGGCGCGTTTTGATAAGTGGCCACGTTATTTACAAAAATGCCATGGCCGGACCCCATTGAACCATTAAACCATGTGTGTTTTCAATTATTATTTCATTTTGATGCATCAACTTACAAAAATCATTGTGCATCCAATTTTAATCCAAAAATCATGGGATTTTTTGCATCATGTCCTGTTTGATGTCTAGTTTTTTATCATTATTTTTCCAGAATTTTGTGATCAATGGATTTTAATTTGTATGGGGGTTTGTGACATGTATGCACATTTTGTACACTTTGCCAAAACATTTGTGAAATGGTGATACTTTATCCAATGGCTCCCAAATTTTTTGTGTTTAAACTAGACACACTCATGGTGATTTTGGTGTAGGGTTTGTGAATTTATCATTGCTGGTTTGTGAGTTATGATTTTTTGAATTAGGGTGTGACAATTTGTGTCACACCATTGATGTCCAACTTGATGATTTTTGATACCATGCTTCTTGACCTCCAATTGATCTGATTTTTTTGCATGAACCTACTCTTGTATGTCTAGTTGACTTGTGAATTTTCTTGGAATTATTTGTGGCATTTCCTAATTGTTTGGGATTTTCTCCCCTGCTTGGTCATATGTTGACTTTTTGTGACACTTGTTCCCATTTCATTTGTGAAATTCCCATACTTTACTAGATGGACATGAAATTTTACATGAGATAACTAGACATCCTCATCTTTGCCATGGTTTTAGTCCCATTCATTTATCATACACCATCTCTGACTTATGATTTTTCTAAGTTGATGCATGTTTGGTTGACTTCTTTGAGCATGTTCAAAATTGCTTTGACTTTCTGATTTTCATTGACTGCCTTCCACTTGTCCAAATAAGATGAAATTTGACATGCTTACCATGCTATGTGTTAGGTTTGATCATGATTTATTTGGTGATTTTTGGAAATGTTTAAGATTGCTTTTGAGTTAAGTCTTGCTGTTGACTTCTATGAGCTTCTAGATGCCATGTTTTGACCTAATTTGTTCATGAAATGGTGATAGTGATTGATATGCACATGAACCCAATTGGTTGTGTTTCTTAATTGTTTGAACATGATTTTGGATGCTTGTCGCTTGCTGTTTTGACTTTCTTATTCTCTTTTGACCCTAGGCTTGCCCTAGTGGTCCTGCTACTCACTTTTGGGCTTGTGTTTTCAGGTTGACCAACAAATGACCAATGAGACCATTTCTTTTTGATTGAGCTTGCTTAAATTTCATTGACTAACATGTTTTGTTTTGTAGGTGGCTTGGCTCACATGCCTTAAGCCCAGTGCCTTGCACATTCACTTGCTTGTGTTGACTGGTTGATATCTGTTTCATTTTGATTTAACTTTGACTTGTATACTAACTGTGCTTGACTGATTTCAGGTACTTTAGTTGCTTTTAGTTCCTTGTGAACTTTGCTTTGCTTTGCTTGTATAAGAAATTTGCATTGAGGTATGCTTCTAATCTTCATGTAGTCTGGAAGACCTGGCCTGTTACTTGGCCAGGCAACTGTCTGAAGTCCTCCTTAAGAGGCAATGTTTGTGGATGTTTAATTTTGTCCTTGCATAGAGTCAAAGACCTCCTAAGTGAAGAGGCAATTGGCAGAACCCAAGGGATATGCAACCTATCCCCTGCTATTCAGTGTGTCTTCTGCTTTGCTCACACCACTGTGTTGATGCATTGTAGATATAAACCCAAGATCTTGTACAATTGTACAGTTGAGTCAGTTTTAAATGTGTAGAAGGGTTCCCACTTTCTGAACCCACACATTCTTGTCTTGAGCTCTCCCAGGCCAGGGATAAGAGCTGTGAAGTCTTATCTTCACTCACCTTTCATCTGCTTCACCTTAGCCCCTCAATGGCAAGGTTAAGAGCACATTCACCCAGTTCCAGAGGTTTGTTTGTTGAGGTTGATATGACCCCTCGACTAAAACCTAACCCTTGTTTGAGCCACTTGCTTGTGTATAGTGTGTGCTATCTGTGCTTGTAGGATTGTTTGATTTGCTTCCTGTGCAAGTTAGGATTGTTTGACTTGCTTCCTGTGCAAGTTAGGATTGTTTGACTTGCTTCCTGTGCAAGTTAGGATTGTTTGACTTGCTTCCTGTGCAAATTAGGATTGTTTGACTTGCTTCCTGTGCAAGTTAGGATTGTTTGACTTGCTTCCTGTGCAAGTTAGGATTGTTTAGACTTGCTTCCTGTGCAAGTTAGGTTTTGCTCGGCTTGCTTCCTGTGCAAGTTAGGTGTGTGTGTGGCTTGCTTCCTGTGCAAGTCATGTTTAGGATAGGCTTGCTTCCTGTGCAAGTTAGGATTGTTTAGACTTGCTTCCTGTGCAAGTTAGGTTTTGCTCGGCTTGCTTCCTGTGCAAGTTAGGTGTGTGTGTGGCTTGCTTCCTGTGCAAGTCATGTTTAGGATAGGCTTGCTTCCTGTGCAAGTTAGCTAGAAACCTTAACTTAGGGATGATTTTGCATGATAACATCTAGGCTCGAGTCGTAGTCTCCCTAGTTGTGTCTCCCTCTGTTATCTGGTTAGGCTAGTCCTTTATCCCTCTGTAGGGGAACTACGTCGCCCTGATCCTCATACCAGATGAGGTACGTAGGCAGGAGATGAGCAGATCTCTCCGGGCGCCTGTGTCTTTGTTTTGTCTTGTTGTGTGCTTGGAAGCCGATGTAAGGCCATCGAGTGGCATTTGGGTTCCAGTGTGGGTTTGTTGGTTCGGATGCTGATGTAAGTCCAGTGATTGGCATTCAGGCTCCACGTTTGCCTCTTGTGTGTGTTTTGGTTCGGATGCTGATGTAAGTCCAGTGATTGGCATTCAGGCTCCACGTTTGCCTGTGTGTGTTTTGTTTGTTTGTGTGCGTGTCAGCCGAGCTACGAATGCTCTGATTCTCCTTCGTCCAAAGGAGATACGTATGCATAGGATGCGATATCCTAGCGAGCATGTGTCGTTTCCCAGTCCGAACTACTTCGACTCTGATGTCTATGCCTGATAGACTAAGTAGGCCCAGGATGCGGTATCCTGCCGATTCAGTTTCAGTCAGTTTCTTTTGTCTCCTTCAGCCAGTGTGTGTGAGTTTGAGCAGTGTTTAGCAACCATTTATCCTTCCTTTTGTGCGTGGATCCCGTAGAGTACTACGGATGCGTAGGGGTGCTAATACCTTCCCTTCGCATAACCGACTCCCGAACCCATTCTCTTTGGTCGCGAGACCATGTTCTTTCCAGGTTTACTCTGAGCGTTTCCTTTCCCTCTTTTGGGATAAATAACGCACGGTGGCGGCTCTGTTGTTCTTGTTTTCCCGCCGGTTTTTCGCGTGATGCGACAGCTGGCGACTCTGCTGGGGAATGGAGAAGTTGACCTATGCTGGTCCATCTTCCCTGAGCGAGTCTCTCCTAGCGCTCTCTAGGTTAGGATTTTGGTTGCTGTTTGCTGTTGTATTTATTGCATTCATTGTATATATGTGCACTTACTGTTTGCATTTATTATTTGCATTAATGTTTGCATTTCATTCATATTCATCTGCTGTGCTGTCTGTGTTTCTCTGTTTGGGGGTGGGAGTTACTTGAGGTAAAAGGCCCAATACCCAGGCTATGAGTGAAATCTAGGGAACTTAGGAATAGAGTGATTCATGGGAAGCGGGTGGTATTGCGCCACTTAGCGGAACATTGATATCACGAGCAGTTCAGACCCTGGTGGGATACTGTCGTTACATACTTCAGGTGTGTATATGATGGTATTCTGCGAAAGGTTATTTATGTTGCGTTTCTCTTCGACTTTACCCTGACCTAGATAACACCCGTGAGTGGGGAGGGTTTGATCATTACAGGTACAGTTGCTGATTGTTGGTGACTTGTTGGTGACTCTTGGTACTGATGGTGACTGTGAGTTATGGGCATTTATTTCTGGGACACCAGAGTTCTGCCCGTGGTTTATCAGTAGGTTCCGTTTATTTCGGATCCCCGGGTTGATTTGAGAGTACTTGTTCAGAGGATTTGACTGTCATCCGTTCAGTGGTTGTTCCTGTGAAGTTAGTGATGTAATCTCCGGTTCCGTTTATTTCGGAACTCCCCAAGTTGGATTTATGGTGACTTGGTCCCGCAAATTGACTGGTTCAGAAAAGCAGAGGGTCTACAGTTGACTTGGTGGCACAAGGACCTGCATTCATGCATTTGCATCATATCATCTCGCATTCATCTGCATTCAACTCATGTCTGTCCGTACTCAGGGTCCATTATTTTTAAATTAAAAACCCCGGTTGAGAGACATCCAGATGTCGAAATGTTGTTGATTAAATTTTATCTGTCTCAATGAAACCAGAAAAAAAAGAGGACTGAATATTCCTAGTACGGACAGACATTGCATGTGTGAGTCATACTAACCCATTTGCTGTTTTGTAGGTTTCAGTGTTCAACCGGTACGCATAGCTCGTCTGTTCAGATAACCTGCTGGGGGTCAACAAATTCAAGCCGATGGATCTTCCCAACGCCGACATCCTTGAACTGAAAGAAATGATGAGGGAGTTGTTCAGTGTTGTGCAAGGACTTGCCTTGGGACAGAAGGCCATGTCTGAGAGATTGGAAAAGATTGAGAAATGGCTGATAGTAGAGAAGGTTCAGGGGAAGGCTCCGTCCTCCGAAGTGAACAAACCTTCTGGTACTGTAGCAAGGAAATCCTCCGACAGTGGTCCATTCAAGAGGGAAGTTGAGCCAGTTGGTGTGCCTGCAAAGAAAGAACGTAGTAAAGATCGTTATCATCCTTATGCTGCCACTGTAACCACTCCTGTCAGCAATCCACCTGCTCAACAGCAACGACTGCCACCTCAACAGAAAACACCGAGAGCTGAAAGCCAGGTGAAGAAGAAGAAAGAGGATCGTCAGTTTGAGGAATCACCCGTGACTTACGCCCTTCTGTTCCAAAGGTTGATGGATCTTGCTTTAGTACGGCCAAGGATATTAATTCCCATAGAACAGCAGAAGAGGCCACCAAACTATGATGAGAATGCCAAGTGCGAGTTTCACTCTGGGGCACCCGGACACAACATTGAGGGCTGTAGAGCTTTTAAGCATGTCGTCCAGGACATGGTGGACTCCGAGACCATTAACTTGGCCCAGATTATGAAGGGGGATGTCAACCCTGCGCCCAGAAGGGGTCCTGTAAAAGTTAAGATGGTGAAGAAGGCCAAGAAAGGATTGGAGATGACTGAGGAGGATCAGCTAAAGGTTCCAATGGCCGTGGTCCCAAAACCTCTGGAGCAGGATGGAGTTTTCCCTGTTAGTGATAATTCTTGTGCGATCGTCACCATAAAGGGAAGTGTATTGATGAAAGACACGACCCAGAAGATGAAGGAAGTAGAAATGGACGATGTAAGGTGTGGAGCACCCCGTCTGGCAGTTGAAACCGTCCAGGTAGAGAAGGCCCTTGTTGCTGAGAAAGAGAAGAAGTTGTCCATTTCTTCTTATAAACAAGCTCTGGAAGTGGTGAAAAACAAAGAGGCGCAAGGCTGGGGAAGGATCATTGACATCGTGATAAAAGCAGACATGTTTGGGGTCGGATATCAGCCGGATTTAGAGTCGTCTAGACCAAACAGAGGATGTCGTCCGCCGTACACCTTCGTCAGTGCAGGAATGTTGGATCCTGGTCATGCCCGTTCAGTGGGTGAAGATGTTGACAGCGACCGCGAACTCGAGTCATGGATAAAGTCGTGTGTACCAGGAAACTGGAAGGACTCCAAAAGCATCACTGTCACTCATTCTGAAGAGTAGTATTTCTGTTTTTCAAATTTTTGTTTGCATGAAAGCCATACGTTTTGCCCGAAACGTAATGGTCCATTGTAAGGGCCATCTCATGTGTTTCATTATGCAACATTTTGCATCAGTAATGAATGGATGTTTTTGTGGTTAAAAGCGGTGTTCCCTGTTTTTCATTTAATTTTGCAATTTAAAAAAAAAGAAAAAAAACAAATAAAAATGGCAACGTTTTTTTTTCATTCTCTTTCCTTTTGATTTTGTCTCGTTCCAAAGTGATTACTCTCCTGATCTCACCGATAACGATTTGGTTACACCTCTGTATGACTTCGACAATTCGATCTATCATGCCAGAGAAAAAGGCGAAGAAGATTGTGATTTGCTGGAATTAGCCAGGTCATTGAAACAAGAGGAGAAGGTGATTCAACCGCACGAGGAGCGATTCAAGATTGTTACTCCAAGCTCCGCCGAGGTTAGAAAGCAAAAGCTGAGGCCGACAAAGGATGAGAAAGAGAGAAGGTGTGAATAGACTATCAAATGCGAGCAGAGCTAATCCAAAAGATGGATTCCCGGTACATCACAACGAGGTATTGGTTGATCATATGGCTCAGGTCTCAGTGTTTATCTTCATGGATGGCTTCTTGGCCCAGACCAGATTGAATTGTTGCCAGATGGTATGAAGTAAATCAAGTCCATCACACAAGGGGCACCTTCTTGTTCTAAGTTGATGTCGTTCCGTCACATGAGGCCGGTGCCACGTATCAGAGGTCTACGGTGACTTTGTTTCGTGATATGATTCATCGTGAAAGCAAATGCCATGTTGATGACATGATGGCAAAGTCCCAAGCAGAACAGGGGCATCCGGTAGACTTGGGGCAAGTTGTTTGACCGGTTTGAGATAACTCATACTTTTGAGTCTGAATCAGTGCACTTATGGAGTGTTGTCCATCAAGCTACCGAGGCTTGTTGTGAGCGAATCAGAGGAATCGAGGTCGATCCTGCTAAAAAAAAAAAAAAAAAAAAAAAAAAAAAAAAAAAGGGGGGGGGGGGTAAGTTGTAGGTACCTCTGATTCCGATACCTCAGTGAAAGTAATAACTGTTAATCCGGTACTTGATAACCCTCGAGGGGTCTACGAGGTGCGTATTGAGTCAGCATGACTAGTCTTGTCGAAAAGAGTATGCAATTTACCTAAGCAAAAAGTTTATCGACTGTGAAACAATACACTCACTGTTCGGAAAAACTTGATGTACTTTGGCATAGGCTGCTCGCCGACTGAGACAGTATATGCTGATTCATACCACTTTGTGGATGTCCATAATGGATCTGATCAAATATGTGTTTGAGAAGCTAGTAGCAACCCATGGAAAGGTTATCAACCAAGGAAGTTTGAGGTCCCTGATGAGGACATCTCGAGGTACTCAAATCGAAAGATTGAGAGTGACTGATCCCGGAGGAGGGGTCTGACCCCGAATCCGAACGGATTCCGATGTCTGAGGGGGAAAGAGATGAGGTGAATAAGGTAGTGCTTCCCGGATCACAGTTGGTTGCACCAACAATGGTATCTGAACATAAAGTCTGTATCCTGGATATTGAACCTAGGGATGTGTATCTACTTGGGGCGGTGTCTTCCTCACAGAAATATGAGAAATCAGAGAAGACTGAATGGATAAAGACTCGGAATGACACGTTGAGCCCAGCTGAAGGAAAGGGCTGACAGTTACCTGGCATGGGGCAGTTGTACCCAGTGAACGAAGCATGTTGTTAACCAAGAAGTGTGACCTCGCGCGTACCGCGTGGAAGAATTGGTTGAAAAGGATCCTCCCTCCTCAAGACGATTGTGGGGCAAAGGGACAAACAGTTATGAATGTCCATTCGTGGTCAAGAGGGTCCCATCTGACAGAACCTTGTTGTTTACAACCACGGATGACGACGATTTTCCATCCACTGTGAGGGCGGACGCAGTTAGAAAATACTTCGTGAAAGAAACCCGCTGGACAAAAAAAAAAGAATAAAGAGTCCAGGCAAAAAATGGGCATCCCGGCGAACCAAGAAAAAGAGAAAGGTTCGGGCAAAAGTTAGGGATAAAGATAAAAGAAAAGAACTGTACACCCGGCAAGTTGAAAACCCGCAAGGGCGACTTGGGCAAAAAAGGGTATCCCGGTGGACTGAAACCCGAAAGGGCGGTCCAGGCAAAAGAGGGAATGAAACGAACAACTGCGTCTAGCATGATCATTTGTGCTCATGATGACTTGGATAATCTCCGACAGAGACCGATCGGAAGCGTCTTGTTCAGAAGACAGAAGGTGCGGAAAGTCCTGAAGACATATGAGGTGTAACTGAGTGGGAACCCGATGAGATCACAGTCTCACGTTGCCATTAGGATAGATTTTTTTTTCTTTTATGTGCAATCACCTCTTTCCAGGGTTTGCTTCCTGTATGTTGCTCAATTGTGAGCCATCTTTTATTCCAGTCAAATAAAGCGTGTGTTCGGTCAAATAAATTTTGTTTTTGTGTCATTACTGTCTTAATTACGAAAACATCTATTCACTTTGATAAGAATATTTGCATTTTTGAAACATAGAGGTCCCTTCTGATGCATGCTTGTGAGATTGAAATATGGAAATCTTACTTGGAAGTCTGAGTGACCTAAGTGTTGAAATATCAGAACACCTGGGGCGTACCTGGGGCACGTTTTTATCTGACGATCTCTGGTGCAAGTGCTGTTAGACATCTTCGTTCACTTACCAGTGTTAATTTGAACCTTTTTGACAAGAGATCCCCTCAGAGCCCGATCAGGGGCAAGGGATAGATGAACCGTGAAAAGACGGTGAAGGATTACGACAACGATCCTGGAAAGTTAATCAAGAAGACTCTTCAAAGTCTGATGATTGGAAAGTATATATGAATCCCAGGAGTTCGATCTCCGTGAAGTACAGACGAGTTGGGAATACAAGATGATGGAGCAGAAAAGTCCAGATGAGTCTGGGAGTTCTTAAAAGTGGAAAGTCAACACTATGGGTGGATGATGGATACCAGTGTTCGACGAGTCGACCGACATCCCTGTCAAACAAGCTGTATCTCCCCAGAAGATTGAGAGTGTGATCTCACTGGCAGATTCGAGATCAGTGTCTCCTCAGCAAGCCTAAAGGTGGCCGTATCCCCAACGGAGTTGTGACTGTTTTCCAAGTCAGAAGCTGTCTTCCCAGCAGAGGTTGTGTTGATGGTTTTTTTTCCCCAGCAAGGTTTGTCTTTCCCCAGCAGAATGGAAGTTGACGTGGTTATAGGATCCCCAGCACAGTTCCTGGAGTTCCCCGGTGTTGTCCCTGAAGGAGACGTGTGTTTATGCATTCATCATTTAGATAAGCATATCATATCGCATCATTAGTGCATAGCATTTCCATGATCATGGGGCATTGTGTAAAGCAAGAAAAAAACTCATTCATCAACATTGCAAACATATCCATTAGCCCTAGGCCATGGCGACCAGCCGAGTTTGGGTTGTTGGAAAGAGTTTAGCATCGCGCCATTGGATCGGCTTCAGGATTGGGTTCATCAGCATGGTTGAGAGGTTGGTGTTTTCCCAACAAGTGATTCCTCAGTCGAGTGGGTATCCCCAGCAGTGTTAATCCCCAATTGTTAGCGTCTTGCCAGCTTGGGTCTTTTTTCCTTAAGCAGGTATGGGTGTGTCTGATCTCTCCATGTAGAGTCTACCCCTTAAGCATAAAGTGTCAATCTTTTCCTGCCGTTTCCCCACCGAGATACATCCTCGTGGATGACGGTTGCTTCCGTTCCCTCCCTAGTGGGATGGATTTTCCCTATTGAGTTCTTTCCTCATTAGGATGAGTCTTGATTCAGTCTGCCTTTTTGGATCGATCCTAAATTAGTTTCTTGTTAACTGTCTCTTGTGCTGCCCTGGGGCATGAATGAATAGTCGCTCACTAACCGGCACTCATTCATTTCATCCTCAGCGGAATTTGTTGGCCTCTACCTACAAACCGGTAGTTGTAAGTCCTATCTTTGTGGTTTTCTACCCACAAGCTGGTAGTTGTAAAATCCCACGTTCTCCCCTTGGTGGAGTTAACCCTGTGTGCTCATCCCGATGATGACTGGTTACTTTTCCGTTGGCCTCTACCTACAAACCGGTAGTTGTAAGTCCTATCTTTGTGGTTTTCTACCCACAAGCTGGTAGTTGTAAAATCCCACGTTCTCCCCTTGGTGGAGTTAACCCTGTGTGCTCATCCCGATGATGACTGGTTACTTTTCCGTTGGCCTCTACCTACAAACCGGTAGTTGTAAGTCCTATCTTTGTGGTTTTCTACCCACAAGCTGGTAGTTGTAAAATCCCACGTTCTCCCCTTGGTGGAGTTAACCCTGTGTGCTCATCCCGATGATGACTGGTTACTTTTCCGGTGGCCTCTACCTACAAACCGGTAGTTGTAAGTCCTATCTTTGTGGTTTTCTACCCACAAGCTGGTAGTTGTAAAATCCCACGTTCTCCCCTTGGTGGAGTTAACCCTGTGTGCTCATCCCGATGATGACCGGTTACTTTTCCATTGGCTTCTACCTACGAACTGGTAGTTGTAAGTCCTATCTTTGTGGTTTTCTACCTACTAGCTGGTAGTTGTAAAATCCCACTTTCATCCCCTTGCAGAGTTAACCCTTTGGGCTCATCCTATTGATGACTGGTTACTTTTCCGTGGTTTTCTGCCTACAAACCGGTAGATGTAATCCCCTCCTTGCAGTTATCAGTATCCGGTTTGCGGTGTTGATATTCTTTCCCCTCTGGATACTTGCCTTGATCAAGCAGTATTGTCCTCATTGGGTCTCCCCCTTCTTTTTGGACACTTGCTCCGAGTAAGCAGCTTTATCCTCTTTTGATCGGTCATCTTTTGCATACCTAGATGCCTTTCTTTTCGGTCGATTATTCATTTAACAACCTACAACCCGGTTATGGATAATCCTCCATGTGCGTGTATTATCTACGTTTTGGCGGCTATAGATAATATGTCTTATGTTTTCCCGGTATTCAGACCGAAGAAGTTTCCGACGATCAGGTCGATGTACTTATGTTTTTCCCGGTATTCAGACCGAAGGAGTTTCCGACGATCAGGTCGATGTACTTATGTTTTTCCGGTATTCAGACCGAAGGAGTTTCCGACGATCAGGTCGATGTACTCATGGCACTCAGGCCAATTTTCCGGTATTCAGACCGAAGTGGCGTTCAGGCCAATTTCCGATTTTCAGATCGAAGAAGTATTCCTCCTCTCCGTTGGTGTCGGTAAACGTCGAGTTTTTCCCAATCATCCGTTGATGATTTGGTTGTGTTCACTCTCCCCAGTAGAGTTTCCTCCTCTCCGTTGGTGTCGATAAACGTCGAGTTTTTCCTATTCGTCCTATGACGTCTAGTTGTACCTGTCCCCACGTGGATTTACCTCTCCGTTGGTCTTGGTAAACGTTGAGTTTTTTCCCATTACGTCCGTTGACGTATGGTTGTATCTCGTCCAGTCATTCATTAATGTTTGGTTACCTCTCCGTTGGTCTTGGTAAACGTTGAGTTTTTCCCATTTCGTCCGTTGGCGTATGGTTGTATCCCTTCCAGTCATTCATTAATGTCTGGTTACCTCTCCGTTGGTCTTGGTAAACGTTGAGTTTTTCCTAGTTGTCCGTTGGCATCTAGTTGTGACTTCTTTTCCCATTCATCATCGTTGTGATGTCAGGATGTGGCTGTACCCTTTGAAAACAAAAACCAAAAAATAATAATGTACCCAGTAATAAATATCAAATCCCAGTGGACGTTTCCATTGGTGGATCCCTGTATTGTGCAAATTCTACGGTTCTTGGTATTCAATCCCTGTTTACCCTGAAAGTCTGACAGCCCTTGCTATCATCCGTTCGGGTTCCCAGCTGATTGAATAGGGGCAGCTGTAGCACCTCAAATTTGCACCTATCATTGTACATACATTTTCATATTAGGTCATAGCATATCATGGTCCATTGCATAGCATTGCATTGTCCCATTTGCCTCAAGTGCAAGATCCTCAAGAGAATTAGGTCAAACTGATCAGGAGATCAGTCAATCAAGCAAGCAAGTGAGTTTTTCATTGAGCCAAGGCTCTAGGGTTGGTCCAACATGTTCACATGACTTGAGGATCCATTTGAAGTGTTTGGGTCAAGGATTGGATGTTCAGAAGTCATCAGTCAATGCACAGTCAGTCAGAAACCCTAAAAGTCAATTGTTGGTCAACTGTCCATTTAATCAGTGATTTGAGGATGGAAATTGGTTTGAGAGGTCTCATTCATGTCCAAATAGGCCTCATATATCATGTCAAACACCATCATGGAAGAATTTGAAGCCAGATCAGAAATTTCCAAAAATGGAAACTGGACCTGTAACTGAAACTTACCAAAAATGGAAAGTCTTGATCCTCAAAATTACATCATGATACAAGCTTCAAATGGATTTTTGCCCAACATGAAAGTTGAAGATCTTGTTCTCCCATTTCCAAAAAGTCCAAGAACTCTCAATTCCCATGTATGGTTG
Source organism: Lathyrus oleraceus (assembly GCF_024323335.1). Lineage (NCBI taxonomy): Eukaryota > Viridiplantae > Streptophyta > Magnoliopsida > Fabales > Fabaceae > Lathyrus > Lathyrus oleraceus. The sequence goes on from NC_066582.1 coordinate 406,715,133, forward strand.
ACAAGTTATGATCAAATCATTTTCACAAAATCTTGGACTTCAAAAGGCCATATCTCTCAAACCATTTGGCCAATTTTGGTGGGGTTTTTTCCTACAAGTCACATTTGATCCCCTCTTTCCAAAAATGTAACTTTCATGTGCCAAAACCTTATGAATCAAAATGGCATTTTTTTTGACTTGTTCCATTTAAATTCAAGTTTGACTCAAGTTTGACTTTTTGAATTAAAAGTTTTCAGCACATTTGGCCAATTGGGAAGTGTTTGGAATGTCATTTGAAATGTGTTTGCAAGCCCATTCCCATGAAGTATATGTATCCATGCCTAACTTGCTTGAAAATTGGAAGAAAAGTACACTTTCACCATATCTATCCCACCATTTCATTGAACCATGCCTTGTACTATGAAAACAGAAAATTAAAACATCATTTGCTGTCATTTTGAAACTTCAGTGGCAGCCTAAAACCAACAGAAAAAAAAGGGCCATTCCTTGCTTGCTTGAAATTGGGAAGAAAGTACAAATGCAACCACCACATCCCACATATCCATGGACCATGCTTTGTACCTCTCAACAGCAGATTTTATGCATCATTTTCTGTCAAATGAAGCCAAGACAAGCCACATTTTGGCAGCAGAAAAAACCAACTTCACTCATTCTCTCAAACTTCATCTTTTGTGCATTTCTAAAAATCTGTCAACATGGGCCAAAGAACAAAACCTGGGCTTGCTCAATACAATATCCAACATCATTTTCTGTCATAGAAAACCACTAGGAGCAGCCATCATCTTGCAGACAAACATCATTCATCCTCTAAGAACATTCACTTTGCTTTTGGCATTTTCCAATTTTCTGTCCAAGAACTCAAAGAGAACAAAACCTTGCATTGCTGTTTCACTATTTTTTCACCATTTTGAACCTGTTTTCCACCACCATCCTACAGCAGACCAACCACAGAAATTCATGCTCTAAAAAACTGCATCCTTTGGCATTTTCCAAAACCAGTCAAGAAACTCCAAAGAACAAAACTTGGCCTTGCCTAAAACATCATTCAAACAACATTATGGACCTGTTGCAACCACCTTCCTCCATCTGTAAGCTCCTTTTCCACTGATGCATTAACAGCCATTCATCCACGACAGTCCAAGTTTGAAGCCCTTCCAAGCCATTTCAAGCCAAACATCAATCATCATCCATCATTGGAAGGCTTGTGGAGCATCTGTTTTAGGCCAACAACATCAAAAGACCATTGTATCACAACTGTCCATCAATTTTGGTAAGTTTTCGAGTATCACCATTTGATAAATGAATACATGCTTTTAAAAGATCTCTTGATGCTGAGCTCAACAGTGGTCGTGGTTTTAAAAATGATTGAATATTTCCAAAGATATGTTGTTTTGAAGTTTGATGATGGATTCTTTTCTTGCTCGATTCATGAGTTATAGCTTGTTTTAATGAAAACCATGATTGGATTTGGGTTGTATGCTGTTTGCTGATCATGATGTTGTGTTTAATTCCCATTTCTGGGATTTTTGTTCATCATTGATGATGAACATTACTGTAGCAAAAACCCTAAGTATGTGTTTTGTGGCCCAGAAACCATGCTGCTCGTGTTACTGTTCCCATCAACCCAGAACCAATCAAAACATTTCCCTTCGTCGCCCAAAACGGCGTGTTTTGATAAGTGGCCACGTTATTTACAAAAATGCCATGGCCGGACCCCATTGAACCATTAAACCATGTGTGTTTTCAATTATTATTTCATTTTGATGCATCAACTTACAAAAATCATTGTGCATCCAATTTTAATCCAAAAATCATGGGATTTTTTGCATCATGTCCTGTTTGATGTCTAGTTTTTTATCATTATTTTTCCAGAATTTTGTGATCAATGGATTTTAATTTGTATGGGGGTTTGTGACATGTATGCACATTTTGTACACTTTGCCAAAACATTTGTGAAATGGTGATACTTTATCCAATGGCTCCCAAATTTTTTGTGTTTAAACTAGACACACTCATGGTGATTTTGGTGTAGGGTTTGTGAATTTATCATTGCTGGTTTGTGAGTTATGATTTTTTGAATTAGGGTGTGACAATTTGTGTCACACCATTGATGTCCAATTTGATGATTTTTGATACCATGCTTCTTGACCTCCAATTGATCTGATTTTTTTGCATGAACCTACTCTTGTATGTCTAGTTGACTTGTGAATTTTCTTGGAATTATTTGTGGCATTTCCTAATTGTTTGGGATTTTCTCCCCTGCTTGGTCATATGTTGACTTTTTGTGACACTTGTTCCCATTTCATTTGTGAAATTCCCATACTTTACTAGATGGGCATGAAATTTTACATGAGATAACTAGACATCCTCATCTTTGCCATGGTTTTAGTCCCATTCATTTATCATACACCATCTCTGACTTATGATTTTTCTAAGTTGATGCATGTTTGGTTGACTTCTTTGAGCATGTTCAAAATTGCTTTGACTTTCTGATTTTCATTGACTGCCTTCCACTTGTCCAAATAAGATGAAATTTGACATGCTTACCATGCTATGTGTTAGGTTTGATCATGATTTATTTGGTGATTTTTGGAAATGTTTAAGATTGCTTTTGAGTTAAGTCTTGCTGTTGACTTCTATGAGCTTCTAGATGCCATGTTTTGACCTAATTTGTTCATGAAATGGTGATAGTGATTGATATGCACATGAACCCAATTGGTTGTGTTTCTTAATTGTTTGAACATGATTTTGGATGCTTGTCCCTTGCTGTTTTGACTTTCTTATTCTCTTTTGACCCTAGGCTTGCCCTAGTGGTCCTGCTACTCACTTTTGGGCTTGTGTTTTCAGGTTGACCAACAAATGACCAATGAGACCATTTCTTTTTGATTGAGCTTGCTTAAATTTCATTGACTAACATGTTTTGTTTTGTAGGTGGCTTGGCTCACATGCCTTAAGCCCAGTGCCTTGCACATTCACTTGCTTGTGTTGACTGGTTGATATCTGTTTCATTTTGATTTAACTTTGACTTGTATACTAACTGTGCTTGACTGATTTCAGGTACTTTAGTTGCTTTTAGTTCCTTGTGAACTTTGCTTTGCTTTGCTTGTATAAGCAATTTGCATTGAGGTATGCTTCTAATCTTCATGTAGTCTGGAAGACCTGGCCTGTTACTTGGCCAGGCAACTGTCTGAAGTCCTCCTTAAGAGGCAATGTTTGTGGATGTTTAATTTTGTCCTTGCATAGAGTCAAAGACCTCCTAAGTGAAGAGGCAATTGGCAGAACCCAAGGGATATGCAACCTATCCCCTGCTATTCAGTGTGTCTTCTGCTTTGCTCACACCACTGTGTTGATGCATTGTAGATATAAACCCAAGATCTTGTACAATTGTACAGTTGAGTCAGTTTTAAATGTGTAGAAGGGTTCCCACTTTCTGAACCCACACATTCTTGTCTTGAGCTCTCCCAGGCCAGGGATAAGAGCTGTGAAGTCTTATCTTCACTCACCTTTCATCTGCTTCACCTTAGCCCCTCAATGGCAAGGTTAAGAGCACATTCACCCAGTTCCAGAGGTTTGTTTGTTGAGGTTGATATGACCCCTCGACTAAAACCTAACCCTTGTTTGAGCCACTTGCTTGTGTATAGTGTGTGCTATCTGTGCTTGTAGGATTGTTTGATTTGCTTCCTGTGCAAGTTAGGATTGTTTGACTTGCTTCCTGTGCAAGTTAGGATTGTTTGACTTGCTTCCTGTGCAAGTTAGGATTGTTTGACTTGCTTCCTGTGCAAATTAGGATTGTTTGACTTGCTTCCTGTGCAAGTTAGGATTGTTTGACTTGCTTCCTGTGCAAGTTAGGATTGTTTAGACTTGCTTCCTGTGCAAGTTAGGTTTTGCTCGGCTTGCTTCCTGTGCAAGTTAGGTGTGTGTGTGGCTTGCTTCCTGTGCAAGTCATGTTTAGGATAGGCTTGCTTCCTGTGCAAGTTAGGATTGTTTAGACTTGCTTCCTGTGCAAGTTAGGTTTTGCTCGGCTTGCTTCCTGTGCAAGTTAGGTGTGTGTGTGGCTTGCTTCCTGTGCAAGTCATGTTTAGGATAGGCTTGCTTCCTGTGCAAGTTAGCTAGAAACCTTAACTTAGGGATGATTTTGCATGATAACATCTAGGCTCGAGTCGTAGTCTCCCTAGTTGTGTCTCCCTCTGTTATCTGGTTAGGCTAGTCCTTTATCCCTCTGTAGGGGAACTACGTCGCCCTGATCCTCATACCAGATGAGGTACGTAGGCAGGAGATGAGCAGATCTCTCCGGGCGCCTGTGTCTTTGTTTTGTCTTGTTGTGTGCTTGGAAGCCGATGTAAGGCCATCGAGTGGCATTTGGGTTCCAGTGTGGGTTTGTTGGTTCGGATGCTGATGTAAGTCCAGTGATTGGCATTCAGGCTCCACGTTTGCCTCTTGTGTGTGTTTTGGTTCGGATGCTGATGTAAGTCCAGTGATTGGCATTCAGGCTCCACGTTTGCCTGTGTGTGTTTTGTTTGTTTGTGTGCGTGTCAGCCGAGCTACGAATGCTCTGATTCTCCTTCGTCCAAAGGAGATACGTATGCATAGGATGCGATATCCTAGCGAGCATGTGTCGTTTCCCAGTCCGAACTACTTCGACTCTGATGTCTATGCCTGATAGACTAAGTAGGCCCAGGATGCGGTATCCTGCCGATTCAGTTTCAGTCAGTTTCTTTTGTCTCCTTCAGCCAGTGTGTGTGAGTTTGAGCAGTGTTTAGCAACCATTTATCCTTCCTTTTGTGCGTGGATCCCGTAGAGTACTACGGATGCGTAGGGGTGCTAATACCTTCCCTTCGCATAACCGACTCCCGAACCCATTCTCTTTGGTCGCGAGACCATGTTCTTTCCAGGTTTACTCTGAGCGTTTCCTTTCCCTCTTTTGGGATAAATACGTGGCGGCTCTGTTGTTCTTGTTTTCCCGCCGGTTTTTCGCGTGATGCGACACTAGTCTTGCTTTATTTCTAGTAATTACTCCTTTCTCATCAGATTTGTTTTTGTAGATCCACTTGGTACCAATGATGTTGGACCCTTCAGGTCTTGGAACCAGCTCCCATACTTCATGCCTTGTGAACTGCTCGAGTTCCTCTTGCATGGCAATGATCCAGTATTCATCAGTCAGGGCTTCTTTCACATTCTTCGGTTCAACCTTGGAAACAAAGCAGGAATTTGAGTTTATTCCTCTTGACCTGGTAGTTACACCACTGGTGGGATCCCCTATGATAAGATCTTTAGGGTGGTCTTTCTGAATTCTGATAGATGGCACTTTGGTGGGAGCCTCTACTTCACATTCAGGAGGAGGTTCCTGTACTTCTTCAGACTTGACTGGACTGTCAGTTGGACTGTCAAGGAATGTTTCAACATCCTCCATGACATCGGTTCCTTCCTCTTTATCATCCACAATGACATTTATGGATTCCATCAGGACATTGGTCCTGTAGTTGAACACTCTGTAGGCTCTGCTGTTAGTGGAGTATCCCAGAAATACGCCTTCATCACTTTTGGGATCTAGCTTCCTTCTCTGTTCACGATCTGTGAGAATGTAGCATTTACTTCCAAAAATATGAAAGTACTTCACAGTGGGTTTTCTGCCCTTCCATATTTCATACAGAGTGGAGGAGGTTCCTTTTCTCAAGGTGACTCTGTTGTGAACATAGCAAGCGGTGTTCATTGCTTCAGCCCAAAAGTGCATAGGGAGCTTCTTTGCATGAATCATTGCTCTGGCAGATTCTTGAATAGTTCTATTTTTTCTTTCAACTATTCCATTCTGCTGAGGAGTTATAGGAGAGGAGAACTCATGGCTTATTCCTTCAGACGAGCAAAACTCATCAAACTTGGAATTCTTGAACTCCGTACCATGATCACTTCTAATCCGGACCACACAACTGTCCTTTTCCCTTTGAAGTCTTATGCACAGATCTTTGAATACATCAAATGTATCTGACTTCTCTCTGATGAAGCTTATCCACGTGTATCTGGAATGGTCATCAACCACCACGTAAGCATACTTCTTCCCACCAAGACTTTCAACCTGCATAGGTCCCATTAGGTCCATGTGCAACAGTTCCAGAACTCTGGAGGTTGTGGAATGTCCCAGCTTCGGGTGTGACATCTTGGTTTGCTTGCCCACCTGGCATTCTCCACGGACTCTTCCTTCATCAATCAGAAGCTTTGGAATTCCTCTGACTGCTTCCTTGGATATGATCTTCTTCATTCCCCGTAAGTGGAGATGTCCAAGTCTTCTATGCCACAGCTTCACCTCCTGTTCTTCCTTGGCTAAGGAGCATGTTGTGGAAAAGTTAGAGAGTTCAGGTTCCCACAGGTAGCAGTTATCTTTGGACCTGGTTCCTCTCATAACTTCCTGATTGTCACCATTTGTCACAATGCACAGCTCCTTAGTAAACTGAACATGAAAACCTTGATCACACAGCTGACTTATGCTGATGAGGTTTGCAGTTAGTCCTCTTACTAACAACACATTATTCAGTTTTGGCACTCCAGAACAGTCCAGTTTGCCCACACCTCTTATTTTTCCTTTGGCACCATCACCAAAAGTCACATAGCTGGTAGTGTGAGGTTGAATATCTACCAGTAGATTTTCTATACCAGTCATATGTCTTGAGCATCCACTGTCAAAGTACCAGTCTTCTCTGGAAGAAGCCCTTAGGGCAGTGTGTGCTATCCTAGCATGCCATAGTTGCTCCTTAATGGGAACACATCGCTTATGTGTTTTATGCTTAGGTCTGACATGTGAGGCTCTGTTAGGGAAACCATGAATCCAGTAGCAGAAGGCTTTTATATGTCCAAGCCTACCACAGTGGTGACACCTCCAATCCTGGTATTTCCTCTTCTGATGATCATTCATCCTAGATCCTCGATGTTGAGACATTGGATTTGACTTCTGCTTGTACTTATGAACTTTAGCCTTTGGGCGTTTGTGTTCGGTTGAGGATCTTTTCCCAAATCCTAGGCCAGATTTGGTTCCAGATTGCTGTCCCACCTTGAGAATCTCTTCCAAGGTGTCAGTTCCCTTATTCATCATTCTGATGGATTTAGTCATCTGGTTCAGCTTGGAGGTCAGTAGGACTATTTCACCATTTAGACCCTCTATGACAAACAGTTGCTTTTGTCTCTCATCTTCCAGTTCCTTGATGAGTTTCTTCTGCTTTTCTCCTTGTGCACGCACCTTTGCACTGGTGGAACACAACTTCTTATAGGCTGCAACAAGTTCATCAAAAGACAGTTCATCTGCACTTGAGTCATCATCAGAGGCACAAACACTGGTTAGTGCAGTGACATGTTTGGCAGATTCTCCTTCAGATTCACTTTCAGAATCTCCTTCAGACCATGTGATAGCTAGCCCCTTATTTTGCAATTTGAGGTAAGTAGGGCATTCAGCTCGGACGTGTCCATACCCTTCACAACCATGACACTGGATCCCCTTGCCATGGTTGAACTTCTCATCAGAAGTTGATCTTTTCTTAATGTCAGACGGGATGTTCTTGACATTAGGTCTACCTCTTTGATCAATCTTCTTCACGAACTTGTTGAACTGCCTCCCAAGCATGGCTAAGGCTTCTGATATACTTTCATCACCTCCAGCATATTCTGCTTCTGACTCCTCTTCAGCATTAGATACAAAAGCTATGCTTTTGTTCTTCTTCTCAGCATACTCACCCAAGCCCATTTCAAAGGTTTGGAGGGAACCAATGAGCTCATCCACCTTCATGTTGCATATGTCCTGCGCCTCCTCTATGGCTGTGACCTTCATAGCAAATCTCTTAGGTAAGGACCTGAGAATCTTTCTTACAAGTTTCTCTTCAGCCATTTTCTCACCTAGTCCACCAGAGGTGTTTGCAATTTCAAGAATATTCATGTGAAAGTCATGAATAGTCTCATCCTCTTTCATCCTCAGATTTTCAAACTTGGTGGTCAGCATCTGAAGTTTGGACATCTTCACCTTGGAAGTACCTTCATGAGTTACCTTGAGGGTATCCCAAACTTCCTTAGCTAGTTCACAGTGGTGTACCAGCCTGAAGATGTTCTTGCTGATTCCATTGAACAATGCATTCAAGGCCTTGGAATTTCCAAGAGCTAACGCCTCTTGCTCCTTGTCCCACTCTTCTTCAGGAATCTGCACACTGACTCCATCTTCACCTGTCCTCATTGGATGTTCCCATCCTTTGTTGACAGCTCTCCAGACTTTGCTGTCTAGAGACCTTAAGAAGGCTATCATACGAGGCTTCCAGTCATCATAATTAGATCCATCCAACATGGGTGGTCTGTTTGAGTGTCCTAAATCCTTGTCCATGGTACTAGAAAGTAACTTCCCTAGATCTCACCCAGAAATTCACAGGCAGGGTGCCTGCTCTGATGCCAATTGAAATTCTAGTTATCAGACTTTGGATGTCACACTGGTTGTTATGACATCCAATTCTGCACAGACAGGGATTATGCAGAACTTAACAGTAAGTGCAGTAAATAACACAAGTAATTGTTCACCCAGTTCAGTCCAACATGACCTACATCTGGGGGCTACCAAGCCAGGGAGGAAATCCACTATTAGTAGTATCAATTCAAAGCTAAACTCACCCGTTTACAACTTATCACTTAATCCCTACCCAATGCAATTTCAATCTTAACCTAAGATCAGAGTTCCTACTCCTCCCCCTCAATCACCTCAGTGATATTAAAGACACTTTGAAGTCACACTTCAAACACAACTCTTGATTATGCTTCACAGCTTAAATCAAGATACACAGCACTCACGCTTAAAAGCTTTGAGTGACACAACACTTACAACTCAATGAACACCCTATGCCAAAGCTATCATCTACTTGATAATGGCTTGGCTTACAAGATACGTCTAATACTAGACTCACAAAAATACAGCAGTGAAGTATGATGGACACACAAAATCTTCACGCCTCAAAATCCCCGAAATTGAATGAAGGAACGCCTTCCTTTTTATATTGCAGCACCTGGGCTTTTGCACCTGTATTCTCCTGAATTTAAGGTCACTCAAGTTCCCATAAATTCAACATTTAGGTCACTAACAAATAGGCTATTTGTTAGGTTCATTGAATGTAGCTTGGTTGTTGATTTCCTGGATTTTCTCTCAGGTGTTGAATCCCTGAAGAATAGCCTGAGAAAAAGCTGAAACAGAAAACTGAACAACCTACAATTTAGCATATGCTGTCAGGCATGAATGTCACGACATTCAGCTTGACATCAAGGTCCATATGCTGAGTCTGTTTTTCCAGAAAACAGACTGTACAATTTTGCTGACCTGTACATGATCAAAATGACCATACTACAGTAACAGCTTACATTAATAAATGTCAAAGTGTCCAACTTAACATTTACACATTTGACCTTAAGTTAGTTCTGTTATTCTCTTGAAGAACAAACTAAGTTACATGCTGAAGTATAACAGAACACCACTCTGTCTAATCTTCAACAACTGCTTTCAATGATGAATGTCATAACATCCAGTTTGACATTCAGTCAGTAGGCATTATGCCAGGTCTGGTTCTTCCTTGATAACCAGACTGCAAATAAATACTAAGTTCTAACAGAACTCCTGCTGTTCTATTCCTTAGTATCTGTTAACAGGTATGAGTGTCACAACATCCAGTTTGACATTCAATAAATCCTGTGTTAGCTAGTCCTGCAGTAACTACAATGTAGTCACACATACATGTTATGACATCAGTCAAGACATTAGTGTTTTACCATATAATGCAGCCAATTAAACACCTACAGTCATGATCCAAATTTAGGTATGGACGCCAAATGAACTGAAATGTGAAAGTAACTTAGATTATAGACTTGGTAGAAGAAGTTAACAAATTATAACGAAATAATGAGGTTATTATCCATACATCTGTCGGTCGAAGGTGATCCAAGAGATTGCGATATTGGGTAATATAGTGTTTAGGACATCTGTTATAACTCATACATCTGTTGAACAGGTATTCAGTAACTGAGAGGATTCATACAAAGAATTGTCACGGTTTTTATGGGCACTAAAAACATATGTCCCAGGAACTGTGGCAATTATGGAGACATTGCCAACAATGACACTAGACGGAACATGTGTTACTGATAATAGAATCTTTCACTGTCTCTTTTGGGCGTTTGACCCATGCATCAAAGGTTTTGCATTCTGCAAACCTATTATTCAAATTGATGGAATATGGTCATACGAAAAATACAAGGGTACTTTGCTTATGGCGGTTGCACAAGACGACAACAACAATGTCTTTCCCATTGCTTTTGCTCTGGTTGAAGGTGAAACTGCTGGTGGTTGGGGTTTCTTTCTTCGACATCTCAGAACGCATGTGGATCCACAAGTCAATCTCTGTTTGATTTCTGATAGACATGCTGCCATTGAGAGTGCCTACAATAACCATGACAACGGATGACATGATCCTCCTTCTATCCATGTCTATTGCATTAGACATATTGCACAAAACTTCATGCGTGCAATAAAAGATAAGAATCTTCGCAAGAAGGTGGTGAATGTTGGGTATGCTCTAACTCAACCATCATTTCAATATTACCGTGATGAGATTAGATTGTCTAATGAAGATACAGGAAGATGGCTGAATAACATACCAGTAGAGCAATGGACAAGGGCATTTGACGGAGGCTGCCGATGGGGACACATGACAACAAACCTTGTGGAATGCATGAACGGCGTATTCAAAGGCATTAGAAATCTGCCAATAACCGCCTTGGTCAGATAGGCCTATTATAGGTTGGCTTCTACGTTCGCAACCAGAGGTGAAAGATGGAATACGATGTTAATGTCTGGGCAAGTATTCAGTGAGTGTTGCATGAAATTCATGAAAGAGGAGAGCATCAAAGCTAGCACACACGTTGTAACAGTCTTTGACCGTCATAGGCAAAATTTCAGCGTGTAGGAAACAATGGACCACAACGAGGGGAGACCAAATTTAGCCTATGCTCTCAAACTAAACAGAAGTTGGTGCGACTGTGGAAAATTCCAGGCCTTCCGCATTCCTTGCTCCCATGTCATTGCAGCATGCGCACATACTCGTCAGGACGCTTACAACCATCTATCTGATGTGTACAAGGCCATCACCGTCATGAATGTCTATAATAAAAGCTTCTCGGTGCTACCAATGGAGGAATACTGGCCTTCATACGAAGGTGACATAGTTTGACACAACGACGAGATGCATAGAAAGGAAAAAGGACGACCGAATAGCACATGTATCAGGACACAAATGGATACGACAGATAAAATGATAAGACTATGTAGTATCTGTCGTCAACCAGGACACAATAAGAACAACTGTCCCAATCGAGGAGCATCATCTAGGCCATAATCTTTTTGTAACAATGAATTTTTGTAACCTTCAACTTTTATATATCATTAAGTTTTTGTTACAATGAGGTTCACAACAAACATTACTACAACATAACCAAACTGAAAACAAAATATTTCTAACTGATTACAACAATCAAAGTGACGTCATCTCGTCTGAACATCATTTTCCTAGCATCCTTATCAGTTTTCATTTGCACCCAGCCAAAGATAATGTCGAGTCTCTCAATACTTCTAATTTTTTCACCTTCTGGTATTTTCCCATCTAACCAATGAACCAGCTCCCTCTTCAGTTGATCGAAAGTAGTGATGTTCCAGAAGAGCATCAACATCTGAGGTTTGTCTCTCGCATAAATCACCTTTCCATAGCGGCGACGAACACCAAACATGATTGCCAAATGGTGAAATGAGATGTGGAAAAATGATTCACACAACACCTCTATTTATAACAAAAATAATTACAAAATACACTGAGGTGTCAATCCAATTGGCGCCTCCTTTCAAAAAATACACATGGGTGCCAATTGAATTGGCTGCACCATGTGCGCTAACCAATCCAATTGACGCCTGCACTCTATTTTTAAGAGGAGTCGTCAATTGGATTGACGTCTCCTCCTAAAAGTGGGGTAGTTTCGAAAAAATATTGAAAACAGAATTATTTGGGGAATATTTTGAAAAGTTGGGTTATTTTGATAAAAAATTCGGATAATTTGGGGTGCAGGATAAAAGATAAGTATAATTGTTTTATGAATTAATTTTGACATTTATCACAACCGTCTCTTTAATGTAAATTTTTGTTCTGAATTTCTAATCAATTGAATATGATAAGAAAATAAATTACTCATTTATCATTTTAAAATATAATTTAAATATAAAAAATTAAAGTCAATTATGATATAAAAATAAATTAAAAATAAATTAAAAATTTAATGATTAATAACTATTTAAATAAAAGTAGCTATTTCAAAGTTAATATAAATTATATGTTCATGTAAAAAATAACTATTTTAATAAATTAATATTTTTTTAATTATAATTAAAAAATATAAGCTTAATATCTCTTTTTTTTTCCTGTATATTAATTTAAGATTTCATTTTAATCTTTAATTTTAAAAAATTATATTGATCTCTTTAATGTATTATTATATTAGTAATTTTTGTTTTATTAATGATGAAAAAACTAAAAAAAAATGATTTTGAAGAGTTAATGGTTAATATAAAAAATATTAACCAAAAATAATCTCAAAATTAATATACAAAAAGAGGATTAAACAAAAAATGTAAAAATAAATTAATATTAATTTTCTATACTTAAATATAAATTTCAATAATTTTGTCATATATATATATATATATATATATATATATATATATATATATATATATATATATATATATATATATATATATTTCAAAATGAGGTGTAAAATCATAATTTATTTTAAAAATCTATGCATTTTTATCGATTTTTAAAAATACTCGATATAAATTAATATTTTTAAACTTATTTTTAAAATTATATAAGGATCCCCGGATTGTTTGGGTCGGCCATGATATATATATATATATATATATATATATATATATATATATATATATATATATATATATATATATATATATATATATATATATATATATATATATATATATATATATATATATATATATATATATATATATATATATATATATATATATATATATATATATATATATAATTTCTTTAGAATATAAAATAATGAAATAATATATTATCAAACACATGTTTATTGCATTCATAACAATTTAATTTGAAAGTTTAATTACACTTAATAAAGTGACTTCTTATTACTTGCTTGACACATAAATAACACATATTACAAGTGAAGCAAAACATACAATACAAGTAAGTTACCTAAACAATTAGATTGTACTTATGTGATGAGTGATGTAGCATAAGCGAGCAAGTTAACGGATATAGTAAAAAGGAACAAGAATTAGAAGTGTATCCGTTCGACAAGGATTTTATGTCAATGTTGATTTGTTCTTTTAGTTGTAAAGATTTAGAGGAGAATTAAAAAAAAAGTTTAGAGATTTTATTTTGTCTAAATTTTTAAATTTCGTGGCAATTCAAGAACTAAATTAAGTGTGGTTTCCTTTTTCTCTTGTTCATTTTTTTTGTGTGGAATAAATTTTGTATGTGATTGAAGTTTTTGTCTTTCTGTTGGGAGAAGTGGTAGTCTTCTTTCAATTTAGTATAGTTCGAAAGGTGCTACTAGTTTTGTGTGTTTTGTAGTTAATGTTTACTCTAAGTGTTCTCTGGTAAATAAGAAAGCTATGTGGGTCGATCCGTGTTCTCGTAAAAAGAATCTTGGAGGTAGAATTTGGTATGTTTTGGGTGATTTTAACTCCATTTGCGCTTCTAAAGAAAGGGTAGAGGGCGTGAGATCCCACTAGTTCATCTGGGATTATAAAAATCTTATATTTCTCTAATTTTATCTATCGGATGAGACATATTAATTTTCCTTTTTTAGGAAGGAAATTCACTAGGGTGGTGGAACCATTGGGGTGAGGTATTCTAGTGGGTCCTTGTTAGACATGTTTCAGATCATTTTTTTGATTATCCTTAAGTATGTAAATCAGGTGTAAATTTTCAAGCCTTTTGGATTCAATAACCATTGGTTATCTCACAATAGTTTCCTTGAGTTAGATCACTTGATTTGGATTTTTATTGAGGTCCATGATTGGAAAACTTTCCTTCAGCAGGAGAAGTTAAAAGCACTCAAATTGGCTCTAAAAGTTTGGAATAAACAGGTGTTTGATAATCTTGATTCCCAGATTGATAGGTTCAAAGATGCGGTGAGTAATGTGGATCCTCAGGCAAATCTTAGGATCTTATATGCTAAGGAAATTGAGATTAAATCAGAAGTGATTATGAATATGTGGTCATCTTTAGTCTCCAAGAGTTAGATTATGTTGTGTCTGAGTGTGATGGAAACAAAAGTCTAGGTCCATATGAGTTTAATTTCTCCTTTCTGAAAATATTCTGGAATCTTGTTAGAGATGATTTAGGGATCATATTTAACCAATTTCGTAGACTTGCATCTCTAGCTCTCAATTTTGCATCATATTTTGTGACTTTGATCCCCAAGGTTGAGTCTCTCTCTCTCATTTAGGAGAATTTAGATTGATTTCTTTAGTGGGATATTTGTACAAGCTGGTGGTCAAAGTGTCGGTCATTAGACTTAAGTTGGTGATGGATAATCTCATTTCCGCTAATCAACTGACTTTTCTTAAAGGGAGAATGTTGATGGATGAAATGGTGACAATCAATAAGGTGATAGACTTGGCTAAGAGATCTAATAACTCATGTATCGTCTTTAAGGTGGATTTTGAGAAAACATACAATTCGGTTAGGTTAGCTGGAGCTTTATAGACTGTATGCTTGTCAGATTTGGATTTAATGAGAAGTCAATGAATTAGATGAAAGCTTGTGTTTTTATGGTAACCTTGTAGTGCTGGTTAATGTGTGTCTAACTCAAAAGAATAACATTCAAAGGGGATTGAAGCAAGTAGATCCACTAGCTCCTTTCCTTTTCTTGCTTGTGGCCGAGGGACTTACTGACTTAATTACTAGGGTTAAGGATATTGACCTTTACTCTCGTTTTACGACATGATCGTCTAATTTAGTGGTATCTCATCTTTAGTGCGCAGATGATACACTTCTTGTGGCAGATCTTACTCTTGAAAATATTTGGAGTATTAAGGCGATTCTTAGAGGTTTTGAGTTGACATCATATTAATTTCTTTAAGAGTAATTTTATAGGGGTTAATCTGGACCATGTCTTTCTAATTTATGTAGGAGATTTCCTTAACTATGAGATTGAAACTCTTCCCTTCAAGTATCTTGAATTGTCGGTAGGGGCTAACCCTAAGCTGGAATCTACTTGAGACCCTTTAGTGAATATGTTAACCATGAGACTCCATTCTTGAAAGCACACATATGTCAGTTTTTGAGGTATGTTGACCATGAGGCTCCATTCTTGTTGAGAATGTATCAAGTGTGAGTAGTGTGGATAATAGTCCCACATTGGTTGAAAATATGGAGACTTGAGCATTTATAAGTGAGAGAACCCACCCACTTATCACCTTAAGATTTTGGGTGAATATATGGTGTGTCTCTCACAAAGGTGTTGCTCTACCCATAATGCTCAATGCTCCCTAGTGAAAAAACTCCCCCAACAATGGTATCATGAGCCTTTGGTTTCAGAAAGGGACCAACTTACTTGTATCGAAAGTCAACGGTGTTAGTTTGGTGAATAAGAAACGTTCCGTTGAAGAGTGTCAACGGCGCCAGTGTGGTGAATAAGAAACGTTTCGTGCAGTACAAGAGTTTGTGGAAGTAAGAAGAGCTTCCACTTCAGGGGGAGCATTGTGGACTCACACTTGAGGGAGAGTGTTGAGAATGTATCAAGTGTGAGTAGTGTGGATAATAGTCTCACATTGGTTGGAAATGTGGAGACTTGAATATTTATAAGTGAGAGAACCCACTCACCTATCACCTTAAGGTTTTGGGTGAATATGTGGTGTGTCTCTCACAAAGGTGTTGCTCTACCCACAATGTTCAATGCTCCCTAGTGAAAAAACTCCCCCAACAATTCCTGTAATGATGTCATCCTTAATGGTGCTACAAAAAATATAAAAGAGATGAATGAGAAAAATATATTTTTTAACTCAAAAAATAGTTTATATAAATACATGTATGTATTTCGACTGACTTCATAACCATAACTTTTATCTTAATCAATAGTGGATCAAATATTTGCCTATGTTCTGATGTAGGTTCTGTGATACATGATTTTACTTTTTTGATAGAGTCTAATTTATTGATGATCGTTCTGGCGATATAAACTCTAGCTTGCTTTCTAAGTGCCCGGTATATAGTTTCTTTGATTATTTTCCTTGCCCTTTCTCTTGATTGGTAGTTATTTTTGGTTGAGATGTTTATTTTTTTAGGTTTTTATTTGCATTTTTGATAGTTCTCCATGCACTCATTGTGCTTTAAAATTATCTATATTTTGATGATTTTCACCTTTCTTCTTATTATTAATGTACTAGTTTGCTATTTATTGTTATAAATAATGTACTAGTTATAAAAAAAAAGAAATACTAGTTTGCTATTTGAAAAAAGGATAAAAGCAAAACATACAAATTCCGTCAAATTATTGAATAATTGCGGGCCAGATTTCAATTTTCCGTCCTCGACTGCACAACAACTTCAAAAGATGAATGAACATTTCATTGTACATTTCTTTAATAAATATAGATAGATGCCAACACTAACTTTTGAGCTGGCCATAATAAAGTTCGTGGGGAAGGTATCATGTTAAGCTTAAGGTGAAAGGTGAGCCATCATTCTTATCTAAATTGGACTTTATCTTTATGATTATTATTAAAATTATTGTGTTTAGCTTAAAATGTTTAACTCATTTTTTACTTTTTCAACACTGTTTTTTTTATATTATATAATGTTATAGATTTTGATTGAAAATTTGATTTTCTTATATCCCACGTTTTCCCCAAATAATTAATAATGCATTTACAGAAACTAAGGAATTAAGAAAGAGGATTTAGTTGAACTCTATGCTATTCTCAATGACTGAGGTTTCAGCTGGCTTCGAATTTAGGCCACAAATTCATTACATGATGTTCATCTTGATGTTAGTCTTAAGCAAAGACAAATATTCCTTACAACATAAAGGATGTAGACAAATAACTTAATTGCAACTTTAATTTTATTTTTTATTTTTTTTGATCCACTCATTTTTAAATCTAATTTATAGATCTCTTCATTTAGATTTTTTTTAGATTTTTATTTCACTTTTTTTGAGTTCTTTTTATGATGTGACAATTGAATTGATGTGGTTATAGAAGTTAGGTGACATAATTTAAATTTTATTTTATTTATAATTAATTTGTATTTTAATAATAATATAAATTATTATATTTATAATAAAAAATAAAATATTAATTAATTTATATTTAAATTTAAAAATATTTATATTTTAATAATTTTTTTAAAAATTATTTTCTTATTTTAAAAGATTAATTATTTATTAGACTGAGTCTGATTCGAAAATATAAATTGATAAAGATTGACACAAAAATAAATAAGTTTATATTTAATGTATATAAAATATAAAACGCAAATGCTTTCATGATATTGATATTATTTATGTCATGTTTCAAAAGGTTTCTTTGTATATAATGTTTGATGTAGATTTAGTATATTGATCATTGTCATCAATTATCAACAATTTCAATCCTCCTTTTGAAGTGAATCTTAAAATTTTAACCTATAATTACCTGTGTGAAAAAATTGGTGAAAAAAATATAAACTCCAACATTCTTCGGTGATTGACTTTGTCTCTTATTAATTGTCATTGCAACAGAAACAAACGATAGAAATTGCCTTCGCTGAAATTTGAAAGGAAGTTTTGACATCAAATGGTGTCAAGGACAATCGAAAAATAAAGACTTTATCTTCGATATTACTCTCTGAAATAATCTTTTCTTCAACAATATATTTTTCCATCTTGATAATTATCAGTCGAGTTCCATTGCACAATCCTAAAGACTGGTCAATATGTCTTAATAATATTATTGATACTCCAACTTTAAATTTCAACTTGTGTTTTGTAAGTTCAGGAGTATTAATTGTCGTCAAGAATTCTAGTGTGTGAATGTCATCAACTAAATCAGTATCTGAACAGGATGAATACAGACTATCATAACTCAAATATATATTTTCTTTGCCAGGAAATAAATCTAACACATAATCATTAGTCATATCAACAATGAAATATTAGGAGCAGGGTCGACCCAAATAATTCGGAGGTCCTGTACGAATTTAAAAATTGAACTTGTTATAAATAAAAATATTTTTGTTAAAATTATTATACTTAATCTTTGATAAAAGATCGAGAAATAAGTGAAATTTTTATTATTATACATGTTCTTAGATAAAAGATCGGGAAATAAATGAAATGTAATATAAGTTCGTTGATGATTTTATATTTTACATCCATTTTATTGTTGAAATTATTATGCACATGTAGTCTAACAATGTTCTATTTAGCTAATGTCATGTAGCTTTCTGATATATGTATCCATATTTAATAATAATAGTAATTAAGTTAAGATAAATAAACTAAGACTCGCAATAAAAAAAGTTCACCATAATTCAATTAAACTAGTTTGCTGTTATTCTACGGTGTCTAACCTATCATATGTCAACCAAATATGAAATCAAAATTTTTATTCTATAATATTCTGAGAATGATGATAAAATATTGAGTATAATATTTAAAAACTCATTCTTTTTCTACCCAAATCATGTACCAGTAGTAACTAGTAGTAATAATATATAGATATATTTAAGTCCCACATCACGTTGGAAAACATTGGAGAGATAAGTTTCAATATTAATATATAATGTAAACCAAACTTTAATGATATAGAAATGTATAAGCAAAGTAAAAGCAACTACCCGGTAATATTTGTTAAATAATGAAGTAAATTATTTTGGGACCCATTATTTTATTCAGTAGTTGTTACTTTAAAGTGTGTAGAGGCCCCATAAAATATGAGGTCCTGTGTTGTTGCTCTGGTTGCACAGCTACAGAGTCGGGCATGATTTGGAACTAATATAGCCCTAGTTTGGGAAAAATATACCTCATTAATATTATCTAAAATAAAAGGATACATGCTTTCAACAATTGTTGCAAGTCGATTGTTGTCTGTTGTAATAAGTAAGTCATGTGGGATATCAAGTGTAATATCCATGTCATTGAAGTCTCCATTTGAACCATTATTGATTCCCAAAACCCACTTAGAAAACTACTTCAACTTCTCATTATTTGAATTTGGTTGTCCATTTGGAAGTCTTATATTCTTGATCGATGTAAGAACTTCACATGAATTCCATAACTATGACGAATTAGTTGTAGCGTGCACAACTTCCTTCATGGTTCCTTTCGGTATAACAAATATAATTTACCTAAAATCAACCCCAAATATTATAACTTTGCCACAAAATGTAGTGTTCATATTAGCTTCATCAGAAGACTGGAAATTGTCTCTTAAAATTCTATCAACATCTTCAAAGCAATATTTGTGCATCATTGGAGCTTCATCCCATATGAAGTCAAAGTTGATATCAATGTTGATGCTTCTTAAAAAAATCTTTCATTCAACGAAACTTTTGGAACTACCATATCATATGGTCTTATATCTTGAAAGATCAATCTTAATTTGAAAATACTAGCATATGATCCTTAAGTACCTACGAAATAATTAGTAATACTTAGGTACCCAATATTTTTTGGATCCTCTTGAGTTAGATCCCTTCCTCACCCGTACATACTCACCATAAGGAATACCATAATTTCTTATGTAGCAAGCATTAGAAGTATGGTCTTTTGCATTATAATAGAAACAAGTAGGTCTAAAAATATGATTCCTTTTATTGACATAAAAGTAATTTCTATCGTAAGACCTTTTATGATGATTTATAATATATACTTTCTTTGATTCCTTTTTGTTGAATTTGTTAATAGCTTTTACATAGATAGTTTGATTTGTCCTAGGTTTATCAAAATTAGAAAAGTCAAGTCCATATTTATTACTTGAATATATTTGACTACTCAACACATTTTCTAATCCAATTTGACATTTTTCATATTTCTTGATCACTTGGTGTAATTCTAATTTTAGATTCATGATCTTGACATTTTTTTTGCATGTAGGAGTATTCAATTCTTCTAATTCCACTTTTGTGCCATCAGTCATACTTTTTAATTTTAAAATAGTTTTATTTTATTTTGAGCATTGTCAAGAAATTTTCAAAAATTCTTCATGTAATTCATGAAAAACAATTTGTAATTCATCATATAAAGGTCTATCATCAATTTCATAATCACTAACCTCATGTTCTTCATCACTTGAATAATGTGATGCCATTAATGCTTTGTTTGCATGATATACATGTGTGACTTCTAAGATATCACAAATCTCTTTTGTTGTTTTACAATGAGATATACGAAAGAATTCATCCATACCTAAAGCTGGTTGAAGCATGTTCTTGACCTTCTTGTCAAATATAACTTTCTTTTTATCATCATCATTCCAAGAATTTTTTATTTTGGGTGTACCAACACTATTAACAACACTTACAGGAATGAAAGGACCGTTTTCAACAACATTCCAAATATCATCGCCTAGTGCCTGCGAATTTCCCAAAAATAATAATGTTCACCAACAAAGAATGGAGGTTTGTTGTTATTACCACTATCTCTAGAAACCGGATTAGCGGACAACATTTTTACCAGGATCTAGGAGCAAGTTACCTTAATCCGCTCTGATGGCAACTGTAAGTATAGAGTGTGAAATCTAAGAGGGAACAGGATGAATTAGGTTTAAAGATGTTTTTAGAGATTTATGATACTCTTCTGGTTTTTTGAATTTTTTCGAAATTATGAACGATAAACGGATGGTAAACATAAAAGTAAAGTGCAACAAATAAAGTGACGTAGAGAATTATACTAGTTCCATTTTCCAATCAAAGGCACGTCTAGTCCCCTCACACCCTTGTGAGAGATTTTCACTATTTTTTGATCTTTGTACAAACCTTACACCAAGACTTCTCCTACAATCTTCAACAATGAAATATTTTTCTTGTTCAAGTTAAAATTCAAGAACTAATTTTCACAAGTTTGATTTTGATCAAGATATGGTATCTCAAGGAACTAGGTAATGTTTCTCATCTAAGGTGATATGTAATTCAATTTTTATATACCTTAGGTACTCAAGAAATAATTATGCATTTTGATCATTCAATAAACCTGTTTTTGACTTAGAAAAATCTTCAAACTTTCTTTTTACAACAATCTATTGTCATATTGAACAATAGATTTTCAAACTTGCTACTGCCTAAATAATTTTTCAAACCCAAGCTAGCAGCAATCGATTGTACCCCATACCAATCGATTGTAACACTTTCATTTTGAAATTTTTTAATGTTGCAGCAAAGGCAACAATAGATTGTCTGCTTAGAACAATCCATTATTCTAGACCATATCCCATTTGTATAATATACCCACTAAGGCGTCTAAGTCTTTCTTATCTTGTAGGGGGAACACACACACCCCTTGTACTTTTTAGGATAGTATAGTGGCGCCCACTGTGGGGCTCGGTAAAACTAACCTGGGCCACACTTCCTTTTAACAACAACACATTTCACTTCAACCATATCATCCACATTTTCCTTTCTTGCGGGAGATGGATGACATGGTTCTACACCATGCAACAAGCACCATCACCGAAGTTATCTCTGAGAGGGGCCTCTTTAGAACTGCTCGACGGAGATACAAAGGCAGGTGCTTCCTGCGAACATTATATCCTCCGGTTTCGCTAAAAGCACCTCCGAAGCAACCGGGGCAAACATCATTTTATCTGAAGAAGATGCCCTGCACATTGATCTGCATGAGGATGGCCCCTATCATCACCATCCAGCATGGTGAATAGGATATCAGGCGTTTCCTGATAGACCCTGGTTGCTCATCCGATGTTCTATTTTGGGATGCCTTCCAGATGTTACAACTGAACCTATACGACATATAAGGGTTCACAGGCTCCCTGACAGGATTATCGGGGGAGTAAATATAGATAATGCGCTTTATAACCCTAAAAACCATCTATAGGGAGGGAACTAACACTAAAACCATCGATGTAAACTACCTCATCATAGACACCACGTCACCTTACAACATCATCCTAGGGCGCCCGACAATCAACGCCTTAGGAGCTATCGTACCCAGCTGGTACTTAACCATAAAATATCCACTCTTAAATGGAAAAGTGAGCATTGTTCGAGGAGATCAACAGGAAGCTCGCGAATGTTATATAAGCAGCCTGGAGATAACCAGAGAAGGGCCAATATTGGTTGATGCTCATCCTTCTGAAGTTCCAAATACTTACTTTGATGGTTGGAACCCTAGATTTGGTGCAGAGGCGGGGAGTCTCACGTTCATAAAAGACTTAAAGGAAGTCCAAATAGGGACTCATGCCCATCAAGTCACAAAGATAAGCACCTCCTTGTCTATATGGGAGGAGCGAGAGTTATTCAGACGACTAAGAAGAAACGTCAACATGTTCACCTGACCCCCCTCAAACATGCCAAGTATATACACCATAGTTGTGAGTCATGGCCTTGCCATCCATTCTTCCTCCATACCAGTGGCTCAAACACTACTACAAAATATACCTTTCATAATATGTTATTATCTCAGATATTCAATCAACCGAAGTAATATGTTATATTTAGGCGCCTGCATTTTTATTTTATTTTATTAAAATACTTTCCGCTACGGTCCTTAATAACAATCATGGTGAAAAGTAGGAAGACGTCACTTTTAACCACAGTTGGAATTCCAACGATGGTGAGAAGTGGTGTCTGGTCATGGGTTCAAATCCCAACACCAGCATTTTTAGTTTTTTTACTTATTTTTAAGCCACTTTTCACCATGGTCGGAATTCCAACTGTGGTGAAAAGTGGCGTCTATTCATGGGTTCGAATCCCAACACCATCTTTTTTTATTTTTTACTTATTTTAATCCATTTTTTACCATAGTTGGAATTCCAACCGTGGTGAAAACGTCACCTTCTTATTTTTTTAAGAGATATATAACGCTCTTAGTTTATTCACTTTTGCCCTAGATGTACTTAAACAAACTTAATCTTCTACCTCCAAACTTATTCAATTTATGAAACATTATTCCTCCACTAAAATAAACTTGAAAACATCATTTCTTCCATAAATGAAACTAAAAAATATTTCTTTCATTAACGAGTTTTGAAATTCCATCATCTCTTCTCCAAATTGAACGAGGCATGAAAAGTATGGATTCAACTTAGCAACGTTAGTTGTTGTTGTTGTGTTAGGTAAAATGTTCTTGTTTAATGATTATATTTACTTACTTTGTTGTTATTGTTGTTATTGTTGTTTTTGTTGTTACTGTTGTTGTTATTGTTGTTGTTGTTGTTGTTCTTATTGTTTTTGTTATTGTTGTTGTTGTTGTTCTTCTTCTTCTTCTACTACTACTTCTTGTTATTCTTATTATTGTTTATGTTGTTGTTGTTATTGTTATTGTTATTGTTGTTCTTGTTATTCTTGTTGTTCTTGTTGTTATTAGTGTTGTTGTTCTTGTTATTGTTCTTGTTGTTGTTGTGTTAAAAATATTGAATATTACATATTCTAATGAAATTAATAAATGTAGTGATGACGTCTCGGTAAGTGTACCGATATCGGCGAAGTAATAAAAAGATCGAATCCATAGGGAGTGCCTCAAAGCAAGACAAAATGTGTGCAATTTGGAAAAACTAGTAAAAATTGGGGTTTCCAGGTTTCAGTGCGAAAAGTAAATAAACGAGTAAACAATGTAACAAAAGCGGTCGGGTTGTGTAGTAGAATCCTATATTCCTCTCTTGTTTATGTTTGATGCCCTGTATGAATTATCTAATCACTATAACCTCACGGCGAATTAACAAAATCATTATAGTCGATCCCTCACGAAATAAATCACTAACCACTACCAGGAGCTTTCTATTCCTAGTTTGTCAATGTAAGCAGGGTTAGGCGATGTATAGAATGTTAATTCTCTATGCCGCTACTCGAGGTCTCCTATCTCTATTCAACCAACGTAAGTACAATAACTGCCCTAGGTCCAACACATAGACTAATGGTCAGTATTTCCTATATGCCCAAAATCAGATTAAAAGAGTATCTCACATAAAAAGCATCACGAGTAAGAAGCAATTGAATAAAATTATAGATCGATAGGTTCATACAGTGGTTAAATCAACATAGAATCCAACAATTGAGAAATAGGTTCATCATAACACAACCTAACCTAGAAGAATTTAGCTACTCATAGTGTAATTAAAAAACCCACAATTGATAAACAATGATAACATGAGAAGTTCCTTGAAGAGATGGTCTTCAATGGCTTCAAATGCTCCCAAAATCACCATTTTTTTCTCTAATTCGTGTTTCAATCTCCAAAAATCGTAACCCTTGTGAAAGTGTTGAAAAAACTCTTTTAAAGGCGTCTGAATGGACCAGAATGCATTGGAAAAAGGCCCAAAAAGTGGCTATCACGTGCATGGTACCCTGTATCACGATTGCGATGCAACTTTTAATGCTCTATCGCGTGTGTGGTCCTGCACGATGGTGGATGTGATTATTTCTGAAGCTTCACTCTTTTTTTTCTTCTCATTTTCACTAAGTCCATGATTTGCATACTTAGGTATTTTTCCTTCATTCTTTGGCCATTCTTCCTCAAATTTTCTCGACTTTCACTTGTTTTTCTCCAATTCTTTGACTAAATATATGCAATGGCAGACTATTATCACAACCCTAAACTTGAATCATTTCTTGTCCTTAATGGATAGGGTAATCACTCAATCAACATGTAAATTCAATTAAACTTAGCTTGATCATGTTCTAATCGTGTTCATCATAGAAATCACAACACACACACATTCTAGGACTTTTCATATTATAACTTGGCTTATGTTAGGGTAGGATATTTTTAGGAAGTAGGTTTAAACCTTTGGAGTTAGGTTCCTAGTTCTCCTTCATTCATCATACCTTTTTGTTCTTTTTTATGGTACTAGAGAGTTTTGATCCTTCCTTTTCTTTTCTCATTCATTTCTTTTTGAAGAAGTCTCTTTTTCCACTTCGTTTACACAATAATTTGTGAAATTTTGGATCATATTCTCCAGTACTCCAACCCCAAACTTAAAACTTTGCTCGCTTCCAAGAGAAACCCCAAACTTAATCTTTTTCATATACGTTAAGAACTATAATTCTACCTAACTCCAAAGAGAGGGTGGAAAGAAAAGATCTTTAAATTAATATGGCTTAATAATTTAAGGCTACGTCACCAAAAGAAAGGCTTAAGCTCAAAGTGTTTAGCGATGGATAAACCTATTACTAAAGGGTGGTTTACAAAGGCTCAAATTTCTAAACAATTTTTTTTCCTTAGCATGTGTTGTTCAAACTAGATAACTTAATAAAAAATAAATCAAATTAGATAAAATAATAATGCATAGATACACTCATAAAGAAAGAAAAGTGAATAATGGAAATATTTGGCTCAAATCTTACTAGATGATTCTTTTCTCATCCTTCTCCTCCAAGTTGCTAGTTGCTATTATGATGACCAAGTTTCTTTTGGATCATTTGTTCAATGGTAAAATGCTAAACTTGCAATCTAAAAAAACATAAAGAGCTACAAACTTATTTATTAAAGACAATTGAGTTCTTCATGGAAAATTTATTCTTGAGTAGCTACTTCCTCTTGATATGGTCTTGAATAGAAATAAAATAAATTCTGCCAAACGAAATCTAAAAAAAATTGATGGGCTGCCTCCCATCTAGCACTTCTTTTTCGTCAATAGCTTGACGCTCCATGCTCAAAATACATCAGGCGCAAGGGATACCCTCATGCCGGTGAAAACTCCTTTCTTTCACCCTCTTGTGAACTTCACTACCTTTCTCTTTCAATTGATAGCAAGTCTTTATATCCTCCACATGTTGTGTACATTGATATGCATTAAACATCAAGTTATCCTTATTAAACTTCAAAATCAACTCACTTGTCTCCATATCTATTTTTCCTTCCCGATTGCCAAGAATGGGCGCCCGAGAATCACTGACCCTTTCGAATCATTTTTCATATCGATCACCACAAAGTCTGCAGGGAAGGTCAAACCATCAACATGAAGTATCATATCTTGTACAATACCTAGTGGATGAGTTACCGATGGATCGGCCAAAGTGAGTGTCATGTTGCTCGGTATGATATCTCCTATCTCCAATTCCTTAAATTTTCTCAGTGGCATGACATTGATGCTCGATCCTAAGTCACATAAAGCATGTGGGATTTTCATCCCCCAATGGTTCAAGTGATGTTGAACTCCCCTGGATCCTTCATCTTTGGTGGAACTTCCGACGGTTCTATCATCTCCTTTTTTGTCTGCAATGTTGACCTGTTCTTGTTTTAACTTCTGCTTTCCACCTTTCATCAATACTTGCCTAAACTTAGAAAACTTGAGAATTAATTATAAAATTTCATGAAAAGAGAGACTTACCTAAAGTTTTTTCAACATATATTTAAAATATTCAAACATTCCAGCCTTATCCTCCTGTACTAGTTTCTTCTTAATGATGGGATATGGTAGTTTTATGTAATCCGATAAAGGTGGGTTCGGTTCATTCATAATTTGATCCTTTGTTCTCTTCTAAGGAGAATTTTTATCAATGAAGTGATCAAGGGTGACTCCTCTTTCCTATTATTCACCTTGATTTCCACTCTCCGCCTTTTCGATTTCACCGTCCTTTTCCTCAATTTTTTTCTCTTTAACCTTTTCAACTTCCTCCTTTCTAGTAACCACCCCAAAATCCATTTCCACAACCTTGCATGTTTCATTCTTGGGATTATCAACAATGTTACTGGTAAATCCTCCACTAGAGCTTGTCAAAGCATCTATTTGTCTTGATAATTGACCAATCCAAGTCTCCAAATTTTTGATTGATGCATCATGGTTTCTGCTCAGAATTTCATGGTTCCTAGTTACCCGCTTAAA
Organism: Lathyrus oleraceus; assembly: GCF_024323335.1. Taxonomy (NCBI): domain Eukaryota; kingdom Viridiplantae; phylum Streptophyta; class Magnoliopsida; order Fabales; family Fabaceae; genus Lathyrus; species Lathyrus oleraceus. Next base: position 406,742,218 of record NC_066582.1, read on the forward strand.
GCTACTTTCAGTGGCTTTAATGAAATTTTGCAAAGTCTCCTCCGACTATGATGGCTTCCATTGAAATGAAGCTTGTTGGCCTTATTGCATCTCTTGGTTGGAATTTTAATTCTAATTATTATTCCAACAGAAATTTGGATGATCTTTCCAACCCGGATTGTTTGTGTTGGAATACGTGTTGTTCTTTTGAAAATATTCAAATTGGACTTCTTCGCTTGTCCCTTCCAACGAACATCTTCCATTCACTTGTTCACCTCCATATAAATCACACCTAAGTGTCTGTACCAAACTCACATTAGCGCTACCTAAGATACTTTCGGGTAGCTTTTTATTCAACAATTCAATTTGAGCTAAAAGAGTAGTATGTGTATCAAGAGTTAACATACCTTTAGGTGTGCCAATAGTTTTAAGCTTGACCGACCTCTCACTTTTCGAACGATACTCATTCATACACATCTCCTCAATGATATCTTTTACTCGTGGTTCAATCATTTGGTGGATAGTACATCTCGCGGAAGTATCCAACAACATGTGAGTTTGACTCTTGAGACCTTTGGTGGAGTTTTGCATCTGCTCCATATTATTCATGCTATGATTTGGGAATATGTGCAACAAAAGTTTAAATCTCTCTCAAGCGTCATAAAGTGACTCAATTTCCTACTGCTCAAAATTAACAATTTCTTCTCGGCGCTCGGTAAATTGAGTAGTAGTAAAAAATATTTAAAGGAATTTATCCTCTAATTCCTTCCAAGTCCGGATTGTTCCATTCAAAAGGAAAATAAACCAATCTTTCACCCGTCAATCAGTGAGAACCCAAACAACCTCAATTTAACCTGGTCTCCAGTGGCATCAGTAGGTTTACACATTGAATTTGTTTCATAAAAGCGTGCAAGATGTGCCCATGGGTCTCTAATCGTGTTACCGTCAAACGAATTTTCTCTTAAACCTGAAAGTACATAATTTTTAATATCAAAATTAGCAGGGTCTGCCGGTACAAACCCCTAGAAAGCTTTCCTTCATCAGTTTGTTTACAGTAGTCCCCCATGGTGAGGGGTTGTGCAGCTGCCATGACTTCTTCTTCAGAGTCAGAAAAACTTGATAATTGCTCTTCTTCTGGTATTCCTCTGCCCAGAGCTGCTTCTCTAACTGCTTTTCTAAGATCATATGCAATTTTTTCAATTTCTGGATTAAATGGAATTAATGGTGTTCCTGAATTAGGCATACACAAACAGAAAATACCTTAATAGCACTATGATAAACAAGAAATTAAAACGAAAATTAGAAAGACTAAAAATAAAAATAAAAATAAAAACAATTGGACAAATGCAACCTTGTTGAAAAATTAATAGTGCCCGACAACGATGCCAAAAACTTTATGACTTCTCGGAAATTATACCGCTATTGTCGAAGTAATAAAAAGATCGAATTCACAGGGTCTGCCTTCAAGAAAGACAAAATGTGTGCAATTTGGAAAAAACTAGTAAAGGGGGGGGGGGGGGGGTCAGGTTTCAGTGTGAAAAGTAAGTAAACGAGTAAACAATGTCACAAAAGCGGTCAAATTGTGTTGTAGAATACCTTATTCCTTTCTTGTTGATGTTTGATGCCCTATATGATTTATCTAATCATTATAACCTCACTGTGAATTAACAAAATCGTTATAGTCGATCCCTCACTAAATAACTCACTAACCACTACCAGGAGCTTTCTATTCCTAGTCCGCCAACGTAAGCAAGGTTAGGCGATGTATAGAACATCGATTCTCTATGCCACTACTTTGGGTCTCCAATCCTTATTCACTAGCGTAAGTACAATAATTGCCTTAGGTTCAACACATAGACTAATGGTCAGTATTCCCTATGTGCCTAAAATCAGATTAAAAGAGTATCATAAATAACATTATGAACAAGAAGCAATTTAATAAAATTATAGATCAATAGGTTCATACAATGGTCAAATCAACATAGAATCCAACAATTGAGAAACATGTTCATCATAACACAACCTAACCTAGAAATATTTAGCTACTCATAGTGTAATTAAAAATACCATAATTGATATACAAAGATAACATGAGAATTTATTTAAAGAAATGGCCTCCAATGGCTTCAAATGCTCCAAAAATCACCATTTGTGCTATCTAATTCGTGCTTTAATCTCCCTAAATTGTAACATTTGTGAAAGTGCTGAAAAACTTCTTTTAAAGGAATCTGAATGGACCAGAATGCATCAGAAAAGGGCCAGAAAAGTGACCATTGCGCGCATGATAACCTACATCGCACGTGAGCGATGCAGCTTTTAATGCCATATCGCATGCACGATGTTGTGCAATGGTGGATGTGATTATTTCCGAAGCTTCACTCTTTTTTGCTCCTTTTTCACTCAGATTTTCTCTAAGTCCATAATTTTCATACTTATATATTTTTCCTTCACTCTTTGGTCAGTCTTCCTCAAATTTTCTCGACTTTCTCTTGTTTTACTCTGATTTTTCGACTAAATATATGCAATGACGGTCTGTCGTCATGTAGTCAGGCAAAACATGTTAAGGCTGGTTGAAGCATGTTCTTGACCTTCTTGTCAAATATAACTTTCTTTTTATCATCATCATTCCAAGAATTTTTTATTTTGGGTGTACCAACACTATTAACAACATTTACGGGAATGAAAGGACCGTTTTCAACAACATTCCAAATATCATCGCCTAGTGCCTGCGAATTTTCCAAAAATAATAATGTTCACCAACAAAGATTGGAGGTTTGTTGTTATTACCACTATCTCTAGAAACCGGATTAGCAGACAACATTTTTACCAGGATCTAGGAGCAAGTTACCTTAATCCGCTTTGATGGCAACTGTAAGTATAGAGTGTGAAATCTAAGAGGGAACGGGATGATATAGGTTTAAAGATGTTTTTAGAGATTTATGATACTCTTCTGGTTTTTTGAAATTTTTCGAAATTATGAACGATAAACGAATGGTAAACATAAAAGTAAAGTGCAACAAAATAAAGTGACGTAGAGATTTATACTAGTTCCATTTTCCAATCAAAGGTACGTCTAGTCCCCTCACACCCTTGTGAGAGATTTTCACTATTTTTTTTATCTTTGTACAAACCTTACACCAAGACTTCTCCTACAATCTTCAACAATGAAATATTTTTCTTGTTCAAGTTAAAATTGAAGAACTAATTTTCACAAGTTTGATTTTGATCAAGATATGGTATCTCAAGGAACTAGGTAATGTTTCTCATCTAAGGTGATATGCAATTCAATTTTTATATACCTTAGGTACTCAAGAAATAATTATGCATTTTGATCATTCAATAAACCTGTTTTTGACTTAGAAAATCTTCAAACTTTATTTTTACAACAATCTATTGTCATATTGAACAATAGATTTTCAAACTTGCTACTTCCTAAATAATTTTTCAAACCCAAGCTAACAGCAATCGATTGTACCCCATACCAATCGATTTTAACACTTTCATTTTTAAATTTTTTAATGTTGCAGCAAAGGCAACAATAGATTGTCTGCTTAGAACAATCCATTATTCTAGACCACATCCCATTTGTATAATATACCCACTGAGGCCTCTAAGTCTCTCTTATCTTGTAGGGGGAACACACACACACACCTTTGTTCGCAGTTGATTTTGGCGAACAACCTCTGGTTTTCCAAAACTTGTCGAATTGGGTTACTTGCAGGATCAACCACACAAATCCTAGGACATGTGCAAACCTAAATAACTTTGTAAATCTCTAGAACGACTTTTGTATCTTTCATTTGGCTCACTAAGTCTTTCATGTCGAAAGATATTGATTACAAACGCTTAAATAAAAGTAAACTTGACAAGATTAAGATAAATGGCGGAATATAACTGACGAAGCATAAAGTGTCGAAAAGAAAATGCAGAAAGATAAATGACTGGTGGATGTAAAGGAAAATTGGTAAAGAACTTTGAATTTTATAAAATAAAACTTTGAAAGAATTGGTGTTTGTTTACACGTACATGTTCCAAATATGACTCTTTTCTCTCACACGGGTACTTTGAGTATTTGCAGGAATTTTGTACAAGTTTTTACACACCTTTTTTGATAACAACTATCCTATTTATATACAAACAAAATAACTGTTACTAACGAACAAATCCTAAAACTGTGACACTTGGCTTTCTTCCTTTCGCCAGATGCTTCCACGCGTCTTCTGCCAAACGTCACAACTCTTTTAAATTTAAAATTTCACTTTATGTCGAAATGACGTCTCTCTCCAGACTTTGTTGAATTGTCGAAATACTGTAACATCATCCATGCCTGTCAAAGACGTCTTTCCATCTACAAATATCTTGTCGAAATGTCGAACCATCATTTTGTCGAAGTGTCGAACAACACTCATCAACTAAACTGTTAATCTCAAAATGTCATTTGTCGAAAGAATCATTCTGCATACTAAATCTCATGGCGTCAAAAACGCATGTATACAAATTTCCCCCCAGCAAAGATGTTTCGACTGTTTTGGAGAAACAGTCATTTGTTGTCAACCAGTGTTTTGATGCCATGTCATTTAATTTGATTATTCCCAAGTTTTTGTAATCTCAATTTCCAATACAGATTCATCATTACACTTTCTCCAAGATGTCACGTCTAGCCCACGTTCAGGCTCTACCTCCATCATTTCCTAACATCATGGCCTCTTTTCAACTTCCACCTCTTCAACATCACCATGAAAATTGGCCACGTGTCCACGATCATCATTAACATTTCAAAGCATTTTTATCATCTTCCTTCTATAAATACCCATAAACCATTTTCTTTGAACTCTTTTAACGCTTCAGAACTCCTTTCTTCATACCCGTTTCTTAAATTTTCAACTTTCCTGAGAAAAATTCCTTTGTTCTTCCCAACAATGGCTCCTCACAAATCTTCTAGCAGCAAACATTCCAAGAAGAATCAAGATTCATCTCTCTCTCTTGCGCATGATTTGAAGGGACCAATGACTATTGGGAACCAACAATATGTTCCTGAACCTCCAAATGAGAGAGAAAAAGAATGTATCTATAAATCCCAGGTATTAATTCCTGTTCTTGTTTCTGGAAACTGTCACGCTATGTTAGGTCCACTTCCGAATCTAGAGATTAAACCAGATCGTTTAAAAGAATTTTTTCCAACTTATTTCCATACTAAACCCATAGGTGCTGGAGTGAAACCCCAACCTAAAGAAAAAATGGTAGAACAAAAAGACCCACCGAGTTCGACTGATGACGGAGAGTTGAACTTAACTTATTTGAATTACACCAGGATATTTAGAACTTGTCCATGGTCGAAAGACCCTTCAGACTACTTATCTTGGCTAGATAAAGTTGAAAAGATTAAAGGGGATTTCTGGAAAGAAGTAGGTATTTTCGACCTTATTCAGTTGTCGAGAGCAGGACCCAACATTTGTCCCAATATGCTTTTGGCTTCCCTCTACTTCTGGGACAATACCTACAACACCTTTCACCTTCCTTGTGGGATGGTTATGCCCACTCTCTTTGACGCAGCAGCCATCGTTGGCCTTCACCCCAATGGGATAGATTTCGACCCCACTATCCTAAACGGAGATACCATCGCTTTCGACACTAGCTTCGCCCCATACTCTTTGTTTACGTCTTATTATCATGACAAGAGTACCACGAAAGTCTCGGATGTCGAACACATAGCCTTTTTGACTCTGTGGCTATCCAAATATGTGTTTTGCTATCGTTCTCTCCAAGTTGCCAAGAGATTCATCACCATGGCCAATCAGCTTCACGCAGGCACCAAACTATGTTTGAGTGAAATGGTTTTGGCGAATCTTTACGAATCTTTGAGTGAGAGTGTACATCTTTTGAAAACCATCAAAACCCAAGGTAAAATCAATTTGTCAGGGCCTTTCTAGCTTTTACAATTATGACTTAATGCCACCTTTGAAGCTTCTCTTCCAATAGAACCAGAAGTGAACGAAGAATAAGTGAAAGGTAGGACTGTCGAATGGCCTAGGTTAGTGCAACTAACGCCAACTGATGAAGGAATTAGCCTTCGACAAGCTTTCAAAAATTATGTCATGATGTTTGCCAAAAGGTATCATTTTACTTCGATCATGACACCTTTTGCTGATAGAAAAATTAGACCTAAATGGTTTACCCAACAACTGCCTTTGGAAATGCAGAAGGATGAAAATATATTTTTGAATGTTTGGGAATCATTCTTAACCCCAGGCTTCTTTTTTCCCACCGTAACGCAACCAAGACCCATATAGCTTTGATAGTCTATCAACCCAATCTTGTTGCTAGGCAGTTTGGCTTGATCCAAATAAAACCTCGACCCATATTCCCCAAGAAAGGATCCATCATTTTCTACAACTCCCTTCATACTGAAGATGAGAGCAGAGAACTGTCGAAGAAACTGACTGATGACTTTCTTGACATTCGACCAGTGATCTTTCGACCATCTTTTCTATGTACTCCTGAGTTTGATGAATGGTGGAAAGATTATTACTCCAACATATTTTTTGACGTAGCAGCTTTCACTACACATTTAACAAATGCTTTTGCTTTTGTGCAGGATCAGACCAAAAAAGGTATTCAAAGACACATTAGAGAAATACAAAAATTTCAAACATATTTCGAAACTGCGTATAGACCTGATGATCTTAGTCGAACCATACACGAAGCGGCATCAGAATTAAAACGTAAATTGACGGAGAAGTTTGAAAAATTGTCATTGCCTTCAAATGTTCGACCAGAGGCGCGCTATGACCTGACTTTCAGCTGTCATCCACCAAAATTTCCTCCTCTGCCAACTGCTGAGTTTGGCGTGGCATTTAGCCCTCCATTTCCAGATTGGTTTGTTTGTGGGGGACTTTATGAAAATTCTTCGTCAACAGTACAAAAAACCTGCTGAGCGTGTGGTTCCGACTAAGTATCATCTGGACGAATACCAATGACACCTTCATGTTAGACTATGGCACGGATCTAGAAAGGGGGGGGGGGGGGTTGAATAGATCCCAATTAAAATTTGAGTCGGCGCTACCAATTAAAAATTGGTTTATAAAATTTGTTTTAAGTGCGGAAGCGGCCGAGGAAAATATAGTCTAAAACGAATTGTTATTGGAAAACCGGATATGCGTCAAGCCTATGGATTAGAGATTATGTAGAATACGAATCACTACACTAGTCACACTATCAATGATTTGTTTCACTTACTAGGATTCCTAGTTCCAATGATTCAAAGAGCAAACCAAACTAGATACATAACTAAGATAATTTTGGTTTAGGCAAATTATCAAACACTTGGTGTGCGAAAACACTCCAAGTAATATTTATGTTGAGTAAGTGATTCCAATTAGTCTAGTACAATTTCTTGTTGTACTTTGGATTCAAAAACAGAGTTTTAACTTCTTACTCAATTAATATCAAGGTTTGATAAAGTGCTTATACAAAAATCACTTATTTTTAAGCCAAAACAAATATGCTGAAAAATAGAGAAGACAAAGATTTGATGAGGCAGTTCCCCCGTCGTCCTCGCTTCGGGGTACGTCTGCCCTCAATTCTAAAACTAGAATTGAGATTGCTTTAATAGATATCACCTGTTGAGTTTAACCGTTTATACAAGGATTGCAAAGAAAATATACAACAGAACTCTCAAGACGTTGAATGTTGCTTCCACTCCTTGTTCCTTGACTCAAGGTGAATCAAGTCCTTCGATTGTTGTTGATAGACCTTCGATTCCAGCCCCTTTGTTGAATAACCCTCAGTTCTTCAAACCCTCGGCCCGGCGGATCTCAACTACAACAAATCGAACTCGAAATCTTCCCTTCAATATCACTGAATCCGCTACTAGATTGATGAAGATTTCCTCTTCTCAATCACCTTCGCTCAGCTGAAAAATTGATGAAGAAATCGTCCAAAAACCCCCAAAATCAAACCAGTCTTGGAGGACAAAACCCTAAAGGTTTTATTCAAGAAAAAACCTGTCTCAAGCTTCAACCCGAACCAGATTCCCCAATCTCGGCTTCGAATGTTATCACCTTTAACCAATCACAAAGCACTTCAGAAATGGTTATGTGTAGTTGATGTGTTGTGAGATGTTGAAGATGAAGATGAAGAATCTTGGACACCTATTTCAATTTTTCTTGTTCTTTGAACACTTGAATCAAATTATCAAAATGTTAGTTGATACAAGTAACTAAACTTCTATTTATAGTAACAAACCAACCAACCCACTTAACAGCTTTTCAAACAGAGTGGGAAATACTTAAAAACTGAATTTGCGAACGAACGGTCGACCATAGCAGGTCTATACGTCGACGCATAGCCTGTAGTTTTGGACAGTCTGAAAAGCACAACAGTATGCGTCGACCATAGGTCGGTGTGTGCTGACCCGTGGTTCATGCGCTGACCCTTGCGGTCGACTCAAGCCTTTTGTGCGCTGACCCGTGGGAAATGCACTATGTTATACGCTGACCCGTGGGAAATGTACTATGTTATGCACCGACCCTGTGGTCGACTCAAACCCTGCAAATCTGCAAAAATTCATATTTTTGTGGTTTTCATGCATTTTGTCATGACCACATTTTATCCACATATGTTGTATGAAATATAACAGTTTATATGAGCATAGAAAAGGATATGATAGGTGATATGTTGCATTTGTTTTGTAGAGGTGGAATCGATAATGCCGATTCATCCATGGTGGTCATTTGTCATCGTCAAAACCTATGATCGTATGTTGTATGACAGTTTGCTCTTACATACTCCCCCTTTTTGATGATGACAACCTGTGTGAAACCAAAGAGAAACAACATGCAATATTTACACACACTCCCCCTTTCTTTTGTAATCTAAGGCTGGCTGCAAAACAACCTGTTAGTTGTTGTGAATATCTTGGCTTGGCTTTGGTTTGGTACATGCTCTTCTCCCCCTTTGACAACATCAAAAATAGAAAGAGAACTATTATTCAACATAAGATGATATTCAATAGGAGATAACGAATCATATAATAATACCACACCAAATATTACTACTGAACAAATTGAAAATGAGATAACATTAAACTAGATTAACAAACAAGCATAACAGATAATAGGTTCAGTCAAACAACAAAAGTACAGATGCATATGCAGTTCTATGCCCTAATGGCCTCGTCCTCGATGGTAACCAATATCCGGGTTTCTGTCAGGATTTGCCAACGAAGTCATTTGGTCAGCAACACTACTTAGATACTTGAGACCCATATCGACAGACCGCTCCTGTCGTTCAAATGTTTCAGTGAATGCTGCATACCGTTCATTCATGCTGGTAAAGAGGTTATCGATCCTCTCATTTTGTGCTTGAAGCTGGCTGCATATATGAGCATAGCGTTCATCCTGAGTTTGTATGAATGATTGTTGAGCCAACTGCATATTTCGCATCATATCTAAAAGTTCAGAAGAGTTTTCTTGCTGCGGAGGAGACGGTGGAGATTCTTCAGCACCATATTGATACGGCTGATAGAATTGGTGTTGTGTTGACCAGCCCATATGTTGCCATTCACCCCAGCCACCATGGTTGGGGGCATCTTCTTCAGTTGAATATGTATTCTGAACCCAAGCGGTGTTTGTGTAGTCGTGAGTGTCTGCTTGTGGAGGACTATCATGCTGCTCAAATGCTTGTCCTGCTTCTTCTTCTTCGTTTTCCTCTTGGTCTTCTTCTTCACTTTCATCACTTTCATCATCTTCTTCAATAGTCGTAGGAATATACCCTCTGCGAACAAATTTGTATATTCTCCACTCATCACACCAAAAATATCCCATCATAGACAAAGTTTTTGGGCTGAATTCTTTATTTGAGGAAATAGAGGTATACGGAAAGGATGGATAATCAACGTCGGCTGCAGTAAGAACCTCTTGAATAAAAGATCCATAGGCAAGAGCCGTTCCTCGTCCGGAGTCTCGTAAACTGAACATCCTACTAGCAATGTAGTAGGGCCAGTTGATTTTGCGCTGATTTTTCAGAATGTATATGAGATGAACCTCAGCCTGTTCAACTCGGGAAAGGCCACCCTTCTTAGGTTGCAGGATGCGTGACACAATCCACTGGAGAATGCGCTCACCTGTTTTCAGCTTACCGGCAGTGACAGTTCGTGGGAACACATCACTGTTCACAATGTGGTCTGGGTAGGGTCGTTTCAGCATAGCGTTCAAAGCGCTCTTAAACTCATATCCTTGTGAGAATCAGTCACCTCAGCAAGAGGATTTTCATCAGCAGCCAATGTCATATCAAAATATTTATTCCAAACATTAGACTTAAACGATACCTTTCTTGTGCCGATCCTGGAGTGAAACTTTTGCCCACGAAATTTGTCATGAAGGCAAGTGTAGAACACACGGACCAGGTCTTCGCTATATTTGGCATTGCATTCCAGGAATTTAACAATGCCGTGATACTGTAGCAGAGACATGATTTCTACGAGATGCATGCGTTCTGCTGTGAGTTTGTAGAAGGCATGTTGCCTCACAACTCCTCTTTTACCAATGTCTTTGTTGAAGGTGTCGACAAGAGCCGGTGGAACTAATGATACAACGATAATGGGTAAAGAGGCAGAGGATGATTCCCTTGATCTCTTACCGGTAGGTCTGCGAGATGAGGAAGCCATTGGTAGTGATTTTGAAGCTTTTTGTGAGGGTAGAGAGTGAAGCTTGGTGAAGGTTTTTGAGAATGATTTGTAAGAAGGAGGTTTACCCTTTTTATAGATGAAGATTTAGGGTTTTGGGAAGAGGAGAGGCCAAGAGACAATAGGTACTAGGTAGATGCAACTCACAATATAGTGGGTTGAATGCACACTTAATGAGAATTTGAAATGTAAATGCATGAGAAGTTTGAACATTTTCTGCAGAGAAAGACTGAGTTTTCGTGCGATGCGTCGACCATACCCTCTGCATGCGTCGACGCATACTGTTTGAATTTTGAAAAAGAGAAATTTTTTGAGGTGTGCGTCGACCATTGCCCTGTTATGGTCGACTCATACAGGCAAATTTTGCAGTTTTTCACTGTTATGCACATATGCTCACATGTTTGATGCATAAATAGAATGCCACACAACATTAAACATCCAAACAGATATGGTATAAGAAACAAGTCATATATATATATATATACAATATTATCATGTAATACAACTATTTAGCCATGAAGTTTGGGAGAGAGAGAAGGGTAAAGGAACAATATCACCTCGATGCCGGAATAACTTGATGAACAATATAATTGTGCTTGCAACAACATTAACTTGTTAGAAGTACAAGATTATAGTGTTAAATGAAATAAGATAAAGCAAGCAATTTATAACGCCCGTTCAGAAATGTCGAGAATACCAAGTTCTCGATGAATATGAAAGAAAGGCTCAGTAGCTAGCGGCTTTGTGAAAATGTCCGCTAGTTGATTTTCAGTATTAACATGTTCAAATACAACATCACCTTTCTCTACATGATCCCGAAGAAAGTGGTGTCGAATTTCGATATGTTTGGTGCGAGAATGCAACACAGGATTTTTGGTAAGATTAATGGCACTTGTATTGTCACAGAAAATGGGAATACGTTCGAGTTTGAGATTAAAATCCAATAATTGTTGCTTAACCCATAGGATTTGAGCACAACAACTACCGACGGCAACGTATTCCGCTTCGGCGGTTGACAAAGCAACTGAAACTTGTTTCTTGCTATGCCAACTGACCAAGGAATTTGAAAATAAGTGACAAGTGCCACTAGTGCTTTTCCTATCCGATTTGCAACTGGAAAAATCGGAATCGGAGAAACCTACCAATGAGCAATCATTACCTTTGGAATACCATAGTCCATATTTCGGAGTATCGGATAGGTATCGAAGTATTCGTTTGACAGCTTTTAGATGGGATTCCTTGGGACATGATTGATATCTTGCGCACATACACATGCTAAACATAATGTCGGGACGAGAAGCAGTAAGATAGAGAAGTGATCCAATCATACCTCTATACCTTTTTACCTCTACGTCCTTACCGTTTTCATCTTTATTCAAGTTTGCACATGTTGGCATGGGGGTGTCAATGGCCTTGGCTTTTGCCATGTCAAATCTCTTGATAAGGTCCAAACAGTACTTTGTTTGACTCACGAATGTTCCTTCTTTGAGTTGTTTAATTTGCAAACCGAGAAAGTACGTGAGCTTCCCCATCATACTCATCTCGAATTCACCCTGCATAAGATCCGAAAACTCTCTCACGAGATTCATGTTAGTAGACCCAAATATAATATCGTCAACATAAATTTGTACTAATATCAAGTGCTTTCCTTGACGTTTAATGAAGAGAGTTGCGTCAACCTTTCCTCTTGAGTAACCTTGATCAAGTAAAAATTTACTTAGTCGCTCATACCAAGCTCTAGGAGCTTGTTTGAGACCATTAAAGCCCTTTTTAGTTTGTAAACATGATCGGGATACTCATGAGATTCAAAACCCGGAGGTTGTGCGATGTAGACCTCTTCATTTATGTAACCGTTAAGGAACGCACTCTTAACATCCATTTGGAATAGTTTAAAGTCTTTCGCACAAGCGAAGGCAAGGAGAAGGCGTATAGCCTCGAGTCGGGCAGCCGGCGCATAAGTTTCCTCATAGTCGATGCCTTCCTCTTGGTTATACCCTTGCGCGACTAAACGCGCCTTGTTACGGGTTATTACCCCGTTTTCGTCCAACTTGTTTCTAAACACCCATCGGGTGCCGATTACTCGATGATCTCGCGGAGGAGGGACAAGGTCCCAAACCTCATTTCTAGTGAACTGATTTAGTTCCTCCTGCATTGACAAAAACCAGTGTTCATCGAGTAGGGCTTCTTTAGGATTTTTAGGTTCCATTTGTGAAACGAAAGCGAAGTGATAACAGAAATTACTTAGCTTCGATCGAGTTGTAACACCCTTTGAGATATCTCCGAGAATGTTGTCAATTGGATGGTCTTTGGGGGACTTCCAAGCTTGAGGGAGATCATCGTTTGAAGGCGGATGAGCTACTTCGGTTTCCTCATGGTGTACATCTTTATCCTCCTCAACTTTGACTTTGTCGGGTTGATCAATCCCCGGCTCACCACCCTTGAGTATGTCTTCCGTAGATGTACCTGCACCATGAACAACACTACCCTTTCCGACGTTTCTCGGATAGGATTCGTCAAAAGTGACATGTACAGACTCTTCCATAGCAAGTAATCATTTATTATATATTCTATATGCTTTACTCGATTGAGAGTATCCGAGGAAGATACCTTCGTCGGCCTTGGAATCGAATTTGCCCAAGTTTTCCTTTCCATTATTTAATACAAAACATTTGCAACCGAAGACATGTAAGTGAGAAAAATTTGACTTTCGCCCTTTTAAAAGCTCATACGGTGTTTTATTTAGAATGGGGCGAATGAGCACCCTATTCAAAACATAACACGCCGTACTAATGGCGTCGGCCCAAAAATATTTCGGTAAACCAGTTTCGTTAATCATTGTTCTTCCCAATTCTTCCAAAATTCGATTTTTACGCTCCACAACCCCATTTTGTTGAGGAGCACGTGGAGCGGAGAAGTTATGATCGATACCATGGTTACCACAATATTCTTCAAATGAATGGTTTTCGAACTCACCCCCATGGTCGCTTCTAATTGAAACAATGTTTGTATTTAATTTATTTTGGGAAAGACTAGCAAACCTTTCAAAGGCGGCGAACGTATCGCTCTTGCTTACTAATAAAATAGTCCAACAAAATCTAAAAAAGTCGTCCACTATTACGAAACCGTAATAATTTCCTCCTAGACTTTTAATCCTAGACGGCCCAAATAAGTCCATATGAAGAAGTTCGAAAGGTCTCGTTGTTGAAACGATATTTTTGGATTTAAATGAGATCCTCGTTTGCTTCCCTTTTTGACAAGCATCACAAAGGTGATCCTTGGTGAACTTTATTTTGGGGAGACCTAGGACTAGATCTTTTGAGACTACTTTGTTTAGTAAGTCAAAGTTAACATATGCTAAACGCCTATGCCATAACCATGAATCTTCACTCATTGTTACAAGGTATTTGTCACTTGTTAACGATACTTCGTTCAAGTCTAACATATAGACATTATTCACTCGCAGACCATTAAACATACTCTTCTTATCATCATTATGTACAATTTTGCAACAATCTTTTGAAAAAAATTCATTGTATCCTTTGTCACATAATTGACTGATGCTAAGTAGATTGTGTTTAAGACCTTCGACAAGAAATACATCAGAAATAGTAATGGAAGAAGGGTTACCTACACTACCTTTACCTAGTATTGCTCCACGGTTGTTGTCACCATAGGTTACATATCTTTTCTTCTTAGCCACGAAGTCAATGAAGAGTGATATGTCTCCTGACATATGCCTTGAGCATCCACTGTCGAGAATCCATCTTCTCTCGGTGGTCTCGAGGCATTGTACCTATGGAAATGCAATTAAGATGAGAAGGTACCCAATGACTTATTGGGTCCTGAATGGTGAGTAACGAAATGGTTGCATTTGGGCAGCCATTGATAAATGCCTTTAGGAAGTAAGAATCTCCTAAACCTGCATTTAGCAATGGAGTGGCCTTTCTTGCAACAATACAGACAAGAGAAATTTACATTTTGATTGCCTTTGCTATCTTCATCTTTTATAACATATTTATATTTTTGATATGGATTAACCATACTTCTTCGAAAGTTTGATTTATCGATTGCAAAGGTAATCTTGGGCTCAAGAGCCTTGTCAAGTTTGGCCTTTAGGTTTCTTACTTCACCTTGCCAAATATAACAAGTATCACACCCAAAGTTGATTATTCTATTTCTAAGGTCCTCACAACCTACTTTTGTGCTTTCTACCATAGAAGCTTTGAGTGCCTCAAGTTTCCTTTCGGATTCTCGAATTTTTTGTTCCAAATGGATAAAAATTTGGTTATTTGAGGCAAGCCTTTTAAAGGCCTCTTTAGCTTCACGGTGTAAAGTATCAAATGCAGCTTGTAATTCATGATGAGACATACTAGAGAATTTTTCATATTTAGCATGTCGTACCTGTTTCTTTTTGTTCTTTTGATGAGCAGAGAGGCATAGGTTTGCAGCTTCATCTTCATCACTAGAACTTTCATCATCGGAGGAGTCGCTATCGCTTTCCCAAGCTATGTATGCTCTCCTTGGCTTTGATGATTTCTTGTGTGATTTGTATGATTCCTTTTCCTTTGTCTTCTTGTTCATCGGACAGTCCGGTTTGTAATGATCGGGTTTCCCACAAGTGTAGCACGACCCTCTAGTCTTTTTACCTTTTGAGTCATCATCTTTAGAGTACCTCGATTGTTTCCGGAAGTTTACCAAGTTCTTCTCGGAATGTTGGATGTCGTTCTTTCTCACGTAACGATTGTAACGTTTAACGAACAACCCCATATCTTCGCTCTTGTCCTCTTCTTCTTCGTCGCTCGAGGAATAATCACTTTGCTCTTTTGCTTGAGACTTCGAGGAGGAAGTCTTAAGAGCTATTGATTTCTTTTCACTCACCTTTGTTTTGTCCTTCTTTTCTTTCTTTTCGTGTTGTTCTAGGCTCAAGAGTACTCGTTCGTGCTCTTGTAGTTTGCCAAATAATGTTGTCAAGTCTAATACAGTGAGATCATTTGCTTCTTTGATGGCGGTCACTTTCGGCTGCCATTCCCTGTTAAGACATCTCAAGATCTTATTAGTAGCAACATCATTGGAAACCGGCCTACCTAATGAATGTAATCGATTGATGAGATGAGTAAATCTCTTTTGCATGTCAGCAATGGTTTCCCCTTGCTCCATGAAAAAGAGATCAAACTCTTGTGTTAGTGTGTTGATTCTTGCCAACTTAACATCGTTCGTCCCCTCATGGGCAATTTGTAGTGAATCCCGCATGGCCTTAGCAGTAGGACAATGGGATACACGATAGTATTCATCTACACCTAATGAGGAGATTAGGATATTTTTGGCTTTCCAATCATAATTGTATTTCTTTTCATCATCATCGGTCCATTGTGCTTCGGGCTTTGGCACTAATTCATCATTCTCATTGGTCATGGTTATTTCAATTGGACCATTGAGAATAACGTTCCATATTTTTCTATCTATGGAATTTATGTGCACCCGCATACAGTCTTTCCAATAACTATAATTTTCACCATTGAAAACGGGAGCTCTATTATAAGCCCCTTTAGGTTCGTTAGCCATTTTCTATCAAAGTTATATTTTGAAGCACGGAGTGAACCGGAGCTCCTGATACCACTTGTTAGACTATGGCACGGATCTAGAAGGGGGGGGGGGTTGAATAGATCCCAATTAAAATTTGAGTCGGCGCTACCAATTAAAAATTGGTTTAGAAAATTTGTTTTAAGTGCGGAAGCGGCCGAGGAAAATATAGTCTAAAACGAACTGTTATTGGAAAACCGGATATGCGTCAAGCCTATGGATTAGAGATAATGTAGAATACGGATCACTACACTAGTCACACTATCAATGATTTGTTTCACTTACTAGGATTCCTAGTTCCAATGATTCAAAGAGCAAACCAAACTAGATACATAACTAAGATAGTTTTGGTTTAGGAAAGTTATCAAACACTTGGTGTGCGAAAACACTCCAAGTGATATTTATGTTGAGTAAGTGATTCCAATTAGTCTAGTACAATTTCTTATTGTACTTTGGATTCAAAAACAGAGTTTTAACTTCTTACTCAATTAATATCAAGGTTTGATAAAGTGCTTATACAAAAATCACTTATTTTTCAGCCAAAACAAATATGCTGAAAAATAGAGAAGACAAAGATTTGATGAGGCAGTTCCCCCGTCGTCCTCGCTTCGGGGTACGTCTGCCCTCAATTCTAAAACTAGAATTGAGATTGCTTTAATAGATATCACCTGTTGAGTTTAACCGTTTATACAAGGATTGCAAAGCAAATATACAACAGAACTCTCAAGACGTTGAATGTTGCTTCCACTCCTTGTTCCTTGATTCAAGGTGAATCAAGTCCTTCGATTGTTGTTGATAGACCTCCGATTCCAGCCCCTTTGTTGAATAACCCTCAGTTCTTCAAACCCTCGGCCCGGCTGATCTCAACTACAACAAATCGAACCCGAAATCTTCCCTTCAATATCATTGAATCCGCTACTAGATTGATGAAGACTTCCTCTTCTCAATCACCTTCGCTCAGCTGAAAAATTGATGAAGAATTCGTCCAAAAACCCCCAAAATCAAACCAGTCTTGGAGGACAAAACCCTAAAGGTTTTATTCAAGAAAAAACCTGTCGCAAGCTTCAACCCGAACCGGATTCCCCAATCTCGGCTTCAAACATTATCACCTTTAACCAATCACAAAGCACTTCAAAAATGGTTGTGTGTAGTTGATGTGTTGTGAGATGTTGAAGATGAAGATGAAGAATCTTGGACACCTATTTCACTTTTTCTTGTTCTTTGAACACTTGAATCAAATTATCAAAATGTTAGTTAATACAAGTAACTAAACTTCTATTTATAGTAACAAACCAACCAACCCACTTAACAGCTTTTCAAACAGAGTGGGAAATACTTAAAAACTGAATTTGCGCACGAACGGTCGACCATAGCAGGTCTATGCGTCGACGCATAGCCTATAGTTTTGGACAGTCTGAAAAGCACAACAGTATGCGTCGACCATAGGTCGGCGTGCGTTGACCCCTGCGGTCAACTCAAGCCTTTTGTGCGCTGACCCGTGAGAAATGCACTATGTTATGCGCTGATCCGTGGGAAATGCACCATGTTATGCGCCGACCTTGTGGTCGACTCAAACCCTGCAAATCTGCAAAAATTCATATTTTTGTGGTTTTCATGCATTTTGTCATGACCATATTTTATCCACATATGTTGTATGAAATATAACAGTTTAGATGAACATAGAAAAGGATATGATAGGTGATATGTTGCATTTGTTTTGTAGAGGTGGAATCGACAATGTCGATTCATCCATGGTGGTCATTTGTCATCATCGAAACCTATGATCATATGTTGTATGACAGTTTGCTCTTACACTTCATATTGGAATAGAACACGTTCGCGTGGAAGATCCCATTCTTGAAGGTGTTCACAGAAAACATGATTTTTCCTTTGTTATTCTAACTGTATTATCATGTATCTCTTATATTCGTTTCTGAATCCCCTTTCTTTCCTTAGCCGTAAGGATTCCTACAAAGAAAACTTCTGTCGAAGCGTCACCAAGTACTGCTAAGAAATGTTCGACAAAGGTACAAAACTCACTCTTCTCATTTATTCATTTCCTTTTTAAGAAACTAACTGGCTTTGGTCTTCATGACTAGGTAAGTCGAAAACCCCCATCAGTCCAAAAAAGAAAGAATGAAGAGGAGAAAGAAGAGGATAAAGTTCCTGATGAAGAGTCTGGTGACGAATCTCCAGAGCTAATCCCCCCTCCTCAGAAGAAAAAGAAAATCAAGAAAGTCTCTTCCCAAAGATCCATTGTTAAATCAGCTAGAAAGGATTCTGCAAGTACTCCCACTGCTAACCTTCAGTCGAAGGATACGGAGAGTGGGAAATCTAGTTTTAACACTGAGATTCCTGAGGTAAATCTTTTATTTCGACTGTATATATTCATCCTCTTTGCCTCTCTTTCTTCTAACTTAGAATTGTTCTAAAAAACAATTGGCTGTCGAAAGAACACCTGAGAAAACTCTGGAGGAAACAGTCCAAGAAGAGGATATCCCCACAAGTGATCATGACAGGCAGACTGTAGCAAAGTTCGACGCTACAATGGGTGAAGCTTCTGAAGACGAATCTCCTCCTCATCCAGGATTAGATGCTGCAACTCAGGGTGACGATACTAACATGGAAGCTGGGGTCGAAGATGATCATGAAGACGAAACTGCCAAAGATGGGGGTGACCAGTCGAAACAAACAGAGGCTGGGCAAACTTTAGGGCGAAACACTCCACCCGCTCCTGACCAGACCCAAGGAAGTGGCAAATCAACTGGTTCGACTGGTTTCTCTCGCGAGGAGCTTGAAAGTCTCAAAGTGCAGAAACCCTTAGAGTATCTGAAGGCTATGCTTAGCGCTCGTTTTAATTTTCAAGATTCTTCGCAGAGCAGTTCGACTACTTCTGGGGCCACTTCTGAAGCACCATCACTTGGCAACATCTTGACCAAGATTAAGACGAAGATCCTTGATGTTGATTTGTTCAAAGTCTTGGAAGAACACGCCCTCGCCCATATTGAACTCAAGAAAATTCTGAAACAAGTAAATGTTTTGGAAACTTCTGCTGAGGTTGGCAGTTTTGTGATGGAGCTGATGACCCTTATTGACTTGGCGACTGCAGATCTTCATCGTCAAAGAGATCTTTCCCAGCAAATCTCCTCGAAATCTAAAACTCAAACTGCTGAGTGGGATGCTGTTGTGACTGACAAAGTTTCAAAGCTACGGCAGCTTTCTGAAACTTACATCAAAGAAGTTGCTGCTTGTGATGATAATATCCAGAAATGGGAGAAACAAATAGCAGCACTTCAAGAAAAGATCTCCCAAGAGAAAAAGCGCAAAGCATCCATACAGCAACCTAAGCAGAATGGGATTGACGACGAACTGAAGGTGGGTATTCGACATGCAGAAAAGGCCCAGCAACTTAGTCAAGAGATTGGGACTCTCTCTACTCACAAAAGTCTTTGTGATCATCGACTCCAGTTTCAGAGGAAGAAATTCGCCACGTTGAAGGAAACTTTTGCCAGTATCAATTTGTAATCGAATTAATTTAACAATTCTCAGCCCTTTGAGGCTTTCTTTGTAATAACTTTAGTGCCATTTTTATTTGGCAAAGCTTATCACAATTATGTTTACAGTTATTCTATTATTATTTTTACTTCCTGCAATATTGGCTTATATTTTTTCAAATACTTGTCATTTATCTTTAGGATTCTCTCATCTTTCCCTATTTCTTCAATCTCATACGCACCATTTGAAAAACTTTTCACAATCTGGAAAGGTCCTTCCCACTTAGGAGACCATTTCCCATTAACTTATCTTTTCGATCCATAGGAAAGATTACTTTCCAAACAAGATCACCAATTAAGAAGGTCTTGAATTTTACTTTCTTATTGTAAAACTTTTCGACTCTTTCTTTTTGTCTCTTTATTAGATCTAGCGCACGCAGCCTTTCTTCGTCTAGATCAACTAATTCATCCATCATCATACTCCAATATATATCTTATGGGATTTCATGATGCCTTTGCACTCTAACTGACTGCAAATATATTTCGACTGGTAAAACTGCATCATGTCCATAGGTCAACTTGAATGGAGTCGAATTTGTTGCTTCTTTTGGAGACGTTCGACAAGCCCACAAGACTTGATCTAAAGTTTTATGCCAGTTTCTAGGTTTTTTCCCTACATGCTTCTTGATCAAGTTTATCACTATCTTGTTGGCTGCTTCAACTTGCCCGTTGGCTTGAGCATAGTAAGGTGTCAAAGTAAGGAGCTTAAAACCAATTTCTTGTGCGAATTTCTGCATTTTTTTACTAGTGAACACAGATCCTTGATCTGTTGTTATTGTTTCAGGTATCCCAAATCTGTAAATTATGTACTTTTGGATAAAATCTATAACTGCTTCTTGATCCACATTTACCAATGGTATAGCTTCAATCCACTTAGTGAAGTAGTCTATCCCAACCAAAATATACTTTTGCCCTTTTGAAGAGGCTGGTCGAATTTCACCAATCAAGTCTAAAGCCCAACCTCTAAATGGCCAAGGCTTTATAATTGAATGCAACTCACTTGCAGGAATATGGGGTATGCCTGCATGTACTTGACATTCCTGACATCCTTTTGCAAATTCGACACAGTCCTTCAGCATTGTTGGCCAATACATTCCTTGTCGAAATAATAACCACTTCATTTTGTGACCTGCTTGGTGTGCGCCACATGCTCCGCTGTGCACATTCGACAATGCTACGTAAGCTTCATCTTCGCCTAAGCATTTCAACAAGACTCCTTCTACAGTCTTTTTGAACAATTCGTTTCCAAAAAGTACATAACTTAAAGCTCTGTATTTTATATTTCTTTCTGCTTTCTGATTTGGGTCTTGTAGATAATTCTTGATAGGCTTTCTCCAGTCTGCAATTCCTGAATCATCTATATTGAATATCTCACAATTTTCTTCGTCACCGTATCCTATTCTTATTGACTCCAAATCTGATGGGGACAACCTGGTAGATGCGACTCTTCCTATGACTTCAATAACCTCTTCTAACTTCTCCTTCGACACTTTATATCCAGACGCCAGTTGAGCAAGGTCATTCTCCTCTTGGTTCTCCACCCTGGGAATATGCCTAAAGGCCATATTGTCGAATTCCTTGAGAAGTCTATTGGCTATTACAAAGTACATGATTAAATTTTCTTTCACACATTTATACTCTTTAGTCAACTGCTTTATCACCAGTTCAGAGTCGCCCATTATTTCGATTCTTGTTGCCCCCAATTTCAACAATATTTCAAGTCCAGCAATCAAAGCTTCATATTCTGCTTCGTTATTTGAACACAGACTTTCAACTTTGTACTTGAATTTTGTTGGAATTCTGTCAGGAGAAATAATCAACATCCCAACACCAGTTCCATTTTTATGACTGGAACCGTCGAAATATAGTTTCCATGGTTCTAATTCGACATATTCTACATTTTCATCTATAGAGTGGTCAGCTATAAAATCAGCAACCACTTGTCCTTTCACAGCCTTTAAAGTTAGATATTTCAAGGAGTATTCTGTTAATGCTAAAGCCCATTTTCCAATTCGACTATGTAAAATAGATTTAGATAACATATATTTTATTACGTCGAAATGGGAAGAAATGTATACATCAACAAGCTTTATATAATGCTTTAACTTCATACAAGAAAAATATACACATAAACATAGTTTTTCTATAATACTATATCTAGTTTCAACATCATTCAGGATTCTACTGAGATAATAGATGGCCCTTTCGACGCCATTCTCATCTTCTTGACACATCATACTTCCTAATATTTTGTCTGATGCCGAAATGTACAATCTCATACTTCTTTTTCTACAAGGAGGCATTAAAATTGGAGGACTAGCCAGGTATTCCTTGATTTTGTCAAAGGCAGCTTGTTGTTCTTGCCCCCATGCGAAGTCTTCCTTCTTTAGTCGAAGTAGAGGAGAGAAAGCTTGCGTTTTTCCACTAAGGTTGGAGATAAATCTTCTGAGAAAGTTGATTTTCCCTAGCAGAGACTGCAGCCTCTTTTTTGTTGATGGCGCTTTCACCTCCATTATGGCTTTGGCTTTGTTTTCATTTATTTCGATCCCCTTCTTGTGGACCACAAAACCTAAGAAATCACCCGCCTGCACACCAAAAGCACATTTAAATGGATTCATTTTCAAACCAACCTTCCTCATCCTTTCAAAGGATTGTCGAAGATGATCTATATGACTTTTTCCTGAAACAAACTTAATCACAATATCGTCAATGTACACTTGCATGAAAGTTTCAATAAAGTCATGAAAGATGGAATTCATAGCCCGTTGGTAGGTTGCTCCAGCGTTCTTTAAACCAAAAGGCATTACTACCCATTTGTACGTTCCTATTGCTCCAGGACAACGGAAAGCTGTTTTAGGAACACCTTCTTCAGCGATAAAAATTTGATTATAGCCAGAGTATCCGTCTAGCATACTTAAATACTCATGGCCTGCTGCAGAATCTATAAGCATTTCTGCCACTGGCATGGGATATTCATCCTTTTGGGTAGCCGAATTTAAGTCTCGAAAATCAATGCATACCCTAAGTTTGCCATTTTTCTTAATTACAGGAACGATATTTGCAATCCATTCGACATACCTGGTTCTGCGGATGAACTTGCACTTTAGAAGTCTTTCGACCTCTTCTTTTATTTTCGACAGAATTTCTGGTGCGAAGCGTCGTGGAGTCTGCTTTACTGGCTTCTTTCCTTCCATTATTGGCAGCTGCAATTCGACTAAACTTCTGTCTAGACCAGACATCTCGTCGTAATCCCATGCGAAGCAGTCTTTGAACTCTTTCAGCAACTGGACTATTTCGATCTTAAACTGGGGGTCCATTTTTGCACTTATGTAGGTTGGTCTATTTTATGCCCCCACTTCTAAGTTTATTTCTTCTAATGGATCCTGCGCCACCATCTTCTCGTTAGTTGACACTGGATCTTTATCGAATCCCAGAGGTTCGTCATCATAAATGGCGTCAAGTTTTTGGTGTTGCCATTCGCCCATTTAGTTGTTATCATAATCTTCTGCAACATCTCTTTGGGGACATTGTTCGTTGGAATTTTCTTTGTTGGCTTCGACAGCCATATATTTTACTTCAGCCTCAAGGGCCTCTTTGAGTTTGTTTTCGGCTATGTAAGCCGTAATTCTTTCGAGCGCTGATTCTTTACTCGTCATCTTCAAATTCGCTTCCCCATCCTGTTGGCGCTATATGAGTAGTTCCCCACATGTAAGATTCGCCAATTACCTCTTTGTCCCATTGAGAACCATGTGTAGGATGAAGGTACATGGAGCAGTAGGCATTGTCTGTTGCTTTTAAGTCGAATTCGGCTGGGCTGCACGGAGGTATGTAAGCCAGGTTCTTGTCGAAGCTTTGACTATTGACATTGTTTACTTCTGTCATGAAATAGCTTTGATCAGCCTCAATGTTTTCCACAATCCCGTCTGGCCTCCAAATGGATATTCGCTGATGCATTGAAGAAGGTACAGCTCCTACACCATGAATCCATTCCCTTCCAAGTAGTAGGTTGTAATTCGCCCTTGAAGCAATGACCATGAACATCGTTGGCCTTGTTATGGTTCCAACAGTCAAATTCACCTGGATAACGCCCATAGTGGTTCCTACTTTTCCTTCATAGTTCGACATCACCATGTTGTGAGGTTTTGCGTCTGAATCATCTTTCCCAATCTTCTTTAGCATGAAATGAGGCTTCAAATTTACTGCTGCTCCGCCATCTACCAGTATCTTGTTTACACCAACATTCTCCACCTTTCCTTTTATGAACAAAGGCTTTAAATGTGCTTTCATGGAATCATCTGGCCTTTCGAAGAAAGCATTTTGCTCTTCGACGCACCCATTGTTCATGACGTAGTAGCAGACGGGCCTGTGTGCCATTGTTTCCTCTTCCATCTCATCTTCTTCGTCTTCGACCTCCATGACTCTATCATAATCTCTAGGGAGGACAGAAACCACATTACAAATCACATTAAAGGACGCTTCTGAATCAGATTCGAAGTTGTCATTTATTTTGTCGTCTTCTTGCATCTTTTCTTTCGACGCCACTGGTTCGACAATGCTGCCAGGATTGATCTGGTGGGAAGTCTCTTTTCTGCTTACTATCTGAAGATTGTTACTAGATTCTGCTTTATCTTTGCTGTCAGTGTCTTTTCCATTCACGCTCTTTTCTACAGCCTCTTTTTCTGCCCTCTTCTGCCTCTGGAATCTTCTCCATTGGGATCTTGACATAGGGTTTTTTCCTTTGTAGTTTTCTGAAGGATATGGTCTTGGCTTGTGCTTTTCCATTTCCTTCTTGCCTTCCATCGAAGTGCCTCTCTGAACCTCAAATTTTCTCCATTTTCCCTGCCCTTGGGCATCTCTAATGGGTTGAACCCATTTGTCATCCGTTGCTTTGTTAGATGGTTTGTAAGTGTTATGGTGTCTTTCTCCATGCCTCCATTGATGATGATCACTTCTCCTTGGGTCATATCTTGTTGTCCCCCAATTCTCTTTCCTCTTGGCTTTATCTACTGCTTCCAGATTGATTGATGCCTTCCTGTCGAAGATTGCACTGCAGCGTGGGCATAACATCACTTCGGTCCTCATCTTTTGGCACCTCTTGATGAATTCCACTAGATTTTCCTCTTCTTTAGGATACGCCAGCCTTTGGTACTCCTTTCGATGACGATCTTCACCCACTTCAGCTTGGTCTCTCTGAGATACTTCCACCATATTTACCCCAACATTTCGTTCGTCAGCAATGCTTAATTCGTTCATTTTCTTAACGAGTCTTTCTTCTTCGACTTCGACACCTCTTGGTATCTGGTCAAACTCCTTTTCTGGGCCGCAACACCAAGACATGCTCCTGGGACTATGTTTGCAACAACACTTGTTCCAACTTCTTTTGGGGTCCTCCATTATTCTGTGCAGGATTCCACTGGTCACAAGCTTCATAGAACCATTCACAGCTTCTGCTTTGATTCTTGTGACCTCTTCACTGAAAGGTCCCATAGTGTTGACGCAGTTTGTGACACCACTTGTCTTCATTTGATCAGGATCAAGGCCTTTAGTAACCTTGTTTTCAACAGTGAGGTCTTTAGTGACCTTCTTTTTGGTAATAGGGAGATTCTCAATTGTCTCAAATGTTTTTTTATTGTTGCTCAAAGGTACATCTCCCCAACCGGTTGGTTGGATTGTGTTGATGTCGATATGAGAGCTTGCCGGCACATTGTATTTCACGAGATAATCGTACTTCCCACTTGGTTGTCCCAAGCAGTCCCAATTCTCTTCTTGTCGAACCATAACATCTTCAGCAGTATCGTCACTGTCCTTTTTGTCGAAACCTTCAGTAGTTTCCATCTTTTTCTGGTCGTCAAAGCCTTCAGTAACTTCAACTTCGTTTTGGTTTGCGAGATCATCAGCAATCTCAACCATGTTGATATTTGTGTCGAAACCTCCGGCAGCTTCCACCATTTCGAGATTGCCATCAGGAGCAATTTCAACCTCCACCATGTTCACAATGGATGGTTCAACGTAATGGGCTTCGACTGGCTGCATGGGATTCGAATCAATCCTCATCTGTTGTTTTGGCTTATCACCAAACTTCAGCCTTCCGTCACGGATAACATTTTGAACGAGATCCCTGAAAAGGAAACAACGAGACGTTTTATGGCCCAGAAAGTTATGGTATTTACAAAAACCTCTCTTTTTCTGTTGTTCCATAGGCGGCTCTTTAGCGCCTGGTGGTTTTATTAATTGACCATCTTTAACCAACAAATCGAAAATTTCGTCACATTTGGTGATGTCGAACGTATAAGTTCTTTTGGGGAACTTATCATTGGTTTCGACTGGGTTTCTGTTCGACGGAGTTAGTACTTTACACGAATAAGGTGGGCCTTGCTTTAGTTCTGCTAAGTCAATCTCTTGTTCGTCGAAGTTACTTGGTTCGTTTTCTTCGTATTCATCATTTTGACAAGTCCCTACATAGGCCACCCTTTCTTTTTTATTCTTATTTGCTCTGAATTTTTCGTCTCTTAACCTTTCGACTTGTCTCACCCTATCTGCTAATTGCGCCATATCCCTTAGATACTGGGTGTCTAGTTTCTTTCTTATAGAATAATCTAGTCCCCCTGCGGCCATTTCGACTAACTCATGTTCTGGCACTGGAGTGAAACATCTAGCCTTTAGCAATCTGAACCTATTTAAATAATCATCTATTGGTTCTGAGTGTTTTCTCTTAACACTGGCTAATTCCTTCAGACTTATTTTGGTTTGTCCCATGTAAAATTGTTCATGGAATAACCTCTCTAATTGGGTCCACGTATACACTGAGTTTGCAGGCAAAGATGTAAACCAAGTAAACGCATTTTTCGTCAAGGAACTAGGGAAGTATTTTATTTTCAAATTTTCATTACGGGCTATCTCTCCTGCTTCGATCAGATAACGTGCTACATATTCTATGGTGGACTCACTAGTATCCCCTGAGAACTTGGTGAACTTAGGAACTTTCCATCTTGGGGGAAATTCCTCTTGCAGAATATACTCCGACAGTGGGAAAGCGTAACTGGGCCTTTGTAATCCCATGTTCACCCTATTTTGTGCCATTATCGTTTCGACCATGGCCGCTAAATTGTTTTCGACAGGGAAGTGATTATACCGGATTTGCTGTTGCAACACAGCATCCACGTCTTGGCCTCTCTGGATTACTATCCTTCTAGGCTCTTGTGGAACAGGGATTTCGACACGAGGTTGTTCGACCACATCCTCTTGGTTTCTGACGTTTGTCTGAGGATTGTCTAATGGTATTTGGTTTATCGTAGGCTCTTCCTGGACCGCTACCGCTGGGTTCTGAACCACTTGTTCTCTGTGTCGAGTTTGAGGGACCCCAAAAAAGTCAGCAATGCGCGTCATTTGCGCTGCCAACAATTGGTTTGTTTGGGTGGTGTTTTGTATTAGAGGATTGAACACCGCCCCCATTTGTTGTGTCAACATTTGGACCATATCATGATTACTCTCGTCCATTTGTTGTCTAATTACTTACGCAGAATTATTTGTTATCGCTGACATGTAAAGTGGTTGTTGGTTTAGTCTATTCATGTTTCCGCCATATCCTGACCCTTGTAAAGGTGAAGACATATTGGCCATAGAATCAGAATAGACTACCGGGGAATTGTGTAAATTTGCCATTACCGAAGTTGGCATTCCAAATGGTTGTTCCCTACCAGGCAGAGGCATGGTGAAATTCGTCACAAAAGGCCTAGAGGTGTTTCCCATAGGAGGAGGTGTCCTAACAGGCATTTGTTGCGCCCTAATGGACGAACTAGGCGCATTTTGCGAAATTGAAACCGCTGGTATTGACCCTGTTGACGAAGGCACAACCTCTGACACAAGGACTGATCCCACATTTCCTCCTGTCGAAGGGATAGGGTTGGATACTGGGATGGCTTCACTTGGATTGGGATTATTTGGATTATTTGGCTGACTCGCCATTTTTCTTACTCTTATTCTTTTAGGTCTTTCTACGTCAGATACGGCTAATTTACCGCTTCTTATTCTCATGCAACGAAGAAAAAACCTTGACTAACGCTTATCTAAGTTTTAAATTTTTGCACGGTCCCACTGGGCGTGCCAATTTGTTCGCAGTTGATTTTGGCGAACAACCTCTGGTTTTCCAAAACTTGTCGAATTGGGTTACTTGCAGGATCAACCACACAAATCCTAGGACATGTGCAAATATAAATAACTTTGTAAATCTCTAGAACGACTTTTGTATCTTTCATTTGGCTCACTAAGTCTTTCATGTCGAAAGATATTGATTACAAACGCTTAAATAAAAGTAAACTTAACAAGATTAAGATAAATGGCGGAATATAACTGGCGAAGCATAAAGTGTCGAAAAGAAAATGCAGAAAGATAAATGACTGGTGAATGTAAAGGAAAATTGGTAAAGAACTTTGAATTTTATAAAATAAAACTTTGAAAGAATTGGTGTTTGTTTACACGTACATGTTCCAAATATGACTCTTTTCTCTCACACGGGTACTTTGAGTATTTGCAGGAATTTTGTACAAGTTTTCACACACCTTTTCTGATAACAACTATCCTATTTATATACAAACAAAATAACTGTTACTAACGAACAAATCCTAAAACTGTGACACTTGGCTTTCTTCCTTTTGCCAGATGCTTCCACGCGTCTTCTGCCAAACGTCACAACTCTTTTAAATTTAAAATTTCACTTTATGTCGAAATGACGTCTCTCTCCAGACTTTGTCGAATTGTCGAAATACTGTAACATCATCCATGCCTATCAAAGACGTCTTTCCATCTGCAAATATCTTGTCGAAATGTCGAACCATCATTTTATCGAAGTGTCGAACAACACTCATCAACTAAACTGTTAATCTCATGACGTCATTTGTCGAAAGAATCATTCGGCATACTAAATCTCATGGCGTCAAAAACGCATGTATACAACCTTGTACTTTTTAGGATAGTATAGTGGCGCCCACTGTGGGGCTCGGTAAAACTAACTTGGGCCACACTTCCTTTTAACAACAACACATTTCACTTCAACCATATCATCCCCATTTTCCTTTCTTGTGGGAGATGGCTGACATGGTTCTACACCATGCAACCAGCACCATCACCGAAGTTATCTCTGAGAGGGGCCTCTTCAGAACTGCTCGACGGAGATACAAAGGCAGGTGCTTCCTGCGAACATTATATCCTCCGGTTTCGCTAAAAGCACCTCCGAAGCAACCGGGGCAAACATCATTTTATCTGAAGAAGATGCCCTGCACATTAATCTGCATGACGATGGCCCCTATCATTACCATCCAGCATGGTGAATAGGATATCAGGCGTTTCCTGATAGACCCTGGTTGCTCATCCGATGTTCTATTTTGGGATACCTTCCAGATGTTACAACTGAACCTATACGACATACAAGGGTTCACACGCTCCCTGACAGGATTATCGGGGGAGTAAATATAGATAATGGGCTTTATGACCCTAAAAACCATCTATAGGGAGGGAACTAACACTAAAACCATCGATGTAAACTACCTTATCGTAGACACCACGTCACCTTACAACATCATCCTGGGGCGCCCGACAATCAACGCCTTAGGAGCGATCGTACCCAGCTGGTACTTAACCATAAAATATCCACTCTTAAATGGAAAAGTGAGCATTGTTCGAGGAGATCAACAGGAAGCTCGTGAATGTTATATAAGCAGCCTGGAGATAACCAGAGAAGGGCCAACATTGGTTGATGCCCATCCTTCTGAAGTTCCAAATACTTACTTTGATGGTTGGAACCCTAGATTTGGTGCAGAGGCGGGGAGTCTCACGTTCATAAAAGACTTAAAGGAAGTCCAAATAGGGACTCATGTCCATCAAGTCACAAAGATAAGCACCTCATTGTCTATATGGGAGGAGCGAGAGTTATTCAGACGACTAAGAAGAAACGTCAACATGTTCACCTGGCCCCCCTCAAACATGCCAAGTATATACACCATAGTTACGAGTCATGGCCTTGCCATCCATCCTTCCTCCATACCAGTGACTCAAACACTACTACAAAATATACCTTTCATAATATGTTATTATCTCAGATATTCAATCAACCAAATTAATATGTTATATTTAGGCGCCTGCATTTTTATTTTATTTTATTAAAATACTTTCCGCTACTGTCCTTAATAACAATCATGGTGAAAAGTAGGAAGATGTCACTTTTAACCACAGTTGGAATTCCAACGATGGTGAGAAGAGGTGTCTGGTCATGGGTTCAAATCCCAACACCAGCATTTTTAGTTTTTTTACTTATTTTTAAGCCACTTTTCACCATGGTTGGAATTCCAACTGTGGTGAAAAGTGGCGTTTGTTCATGGGTTCGAATCCCAACACCATCTTTTTTTATTTTTTACTTATTTTAATCCATTTTTTACCATAGTTGGAATTCCAACCGTGGTGAAAACGTCACCTTCTTATTTTTTTAAGAGATATATAACGCTCTTAGTTTATTCACTTTTACCCTAAATGTACTTAAACAAACTTCATCTTCTACCTCCAAATTTATTCAATTTATGAAACATTATTCCTCCACTAAAATAAACTTGAAAATATCATTTCTTCCATAAATGAAACTCAAAAATATTTCTTTCATTAACGAGTTTCGAAATTCCATCATCTCTTCTCCAAATTGAACGAGGCATGAAAAGTATGGATTCAACTTAGCAACGTTAGTTGTTGTTGTTGTGTTAGGTAAAATGTTCTTGTTTAATGATTATATTTACTTACTTTGTTGTTATTGTTGTTATTGTTGTTTTTGTTGTTACTGTTGTTGTTGTTGTTCTTATTGTTTTTGTTATTGTTGTTGTTGTTGTTGTTCTTCTTCTTCTTCTTCTACTACTACTTCTTGTGATTCTTATTGTTGTTTATGTTGTTGTTGTTATTGTTATTGTTGTTCTTGTTCTTGTTATTCTTGTTGTTCTTGTTGTTATTAGTGTTGTTATTCTTGTTATTGTTCTTGTTGTTGTTGTGTTAAAAATATTTAATATTATATATTCTAATAAAATCATAAGCCCTGACCGATTTTGTTATCGAACTTCGTTCGCTCGTTGAAGAGGAGCCACCATTGAAATGGACATTATCCGTGGATGGAGCCTATAAAATGAAAGGAAGTAGTGCACGAATAGTACTCGAGAGATCAAGCGATATATTTATGCAAGCGTTGAAGTTCGAGTTCACCTCTAGCAATAACAAAGCGGAGTAAGAAGCGTTCATCGACGGTATGATCCTTGCCTTGGAAATGGGGGCTACCAGATTAAAATCCAAAAGTGACTCTCAGATAGTAACCAACCAGGTCTCGAAACAATACCGGACCAAGGATTCTATGTTGATGAAATATCTGCAGAAGGTACGATATTTGTCCACACATTTCATTTCTTTTGAAGTAGAGCACGTCCCCCGTGAATAAAACTTCATGGAGGGCCTCTTGTTGAAGCTAGCCACCTCAAAAGTCGTGGGGTTCAATAGGACATTCATACTGAAAACTATGGCCTCCCCTAGAATCAAGATGGGTGAGGTATACTCCATAGAATTTGTCCCCGAGTCCAGCTCGATGTCGCCCATATTGCCTTACCTGTAGTCTGGAAAACTCCCACCTGACGTGGGAAAAGCGAGAAATTTCAAAAGAAAAGTTGGAAAATACACCCTACTCGTAGGAAAACTTTAGAGAATCGGGAAGGCCGCACCCATGTTAAACTTCCTAAACGAGAGCAACATCACCTTAGTTCTTACGGAAGTCCATAAAGGGGCATTAAATAGCCATATCGGTGGGGAAGCTCTCGTCGACAAGCTATTAAGAGCAGGTTATACTGGCCCATATAAATGAAAGATAACATCACCTTCATTAAGAAATGAAATCAATGCCAAATACATGCTGACCTCACCACACCCTGCCAGAATTCCTCTAATCTATGACCTTACCCGTGCCATTCTACCAGTGGGGCATGGATATGATATGCCCATTCCCTTTGGTGCCAAGACAACTTAAATTTTTGATAGTGGGACTGGACTACTTTACAAAATAGATAGAGGCATAGGCGGTGGCAAAAATCACGACAAAAAGATTCAAGCATTTCTAGTGGCAAAGAATCATGTGTCAATACAGTCTCCCCGACACCATTGTTTCAGACAATGGAACCCAATTCATCGGTATCATGGTTACTCACTTCTGCAAAGATCTGCACGTGCACACAAAGTTCGTATATGTAGTACATCCTCAAGCCAACATACAAGCCAAATATAAAAACAAGGTGATCCTCAAAGGACTCAAGAAGAAGCTGGACAACACTAAAGGTATGTGGGGCAAAGCTTCTACTTGAGATACTATGGTCATACCACACCATGCCACAATCCACCACCAAGGAACCCCCATTTTCCATGGTTTATGAGGCGGACGCGATGCTTACCATAGAAATCAATACGTCATCATGGAGACGAGCCCATTTTGACAAAGAAGAAAACCAGATAGGATTGAAGTGTGTGACAGATCTGGTCGACGAGCTACGAGAGGACGCCCACGTACGAGAGTTTGCTGCTAAAAATAGAGCTTCTAAGAGATACAACTCTAAGGTAAAGCCGAGGGAGATGCAGGAGGTAGACCTGGTACTAAAGTAACTGCTCATACCTGCATAACAAGGAAAGCTATAACATAATTGGGAAGGGTTGTACCACATATGCCAAAAACCGCCTCACAGAGCATGCAAATTACAAGAACTTGAAGGACCGCTCCTACCCTGGACATGGAATGCACTCCACCTCCAATATTACTATAGTTAAAATTATTTGTAACTTTCCAATAAACTTTATGCCAATGTAATTTTGTACAATCATTACAATGCTTTATTTCTCCAAGGACCCCCTCGAGGAAATTGTATGTTGGACCTTCATGGAAGGATCATTTTCGCCCCTCAAGGCAATTGTATGTTAAACCTTCATGGAAGGGTCCTTATCGCCCCTTGAGGAAATTGTATGTTGGACCTTCATGGAAGGATCCTTTCCTACCCTCGAGGCAATTATATGTTGGACCTTCATGGAATAATCCTTGCCGCCCCTTGAGGCAATTGTATGTTGGAAGGATATTTGGTGCCCCTTGAGGCAATCATATGTTAGGCTTCCACATGAAGATATTTTTCGTATCTCGAGGCAATCACATGACTGAATGTCCATAGGGAGATTCTGGCCTCCCTCCCGGGCCGTATCTAATTGACTGAAAGAAAAAGCTTTCACTCGAGGGACTCAATATCTCCTCGAGTTAGATAAATTCTGAATTCAAGCCTAATGGGCGCGACTTGTATCAAGCCCCGAAGACTTAGTGTCAAGTATTTCTAGAGGGATCGATAGAAGTCTCGCCCGAAAGGTTAAAACGACCCTTCTGAGGGACTCGGTATCCCCCAACCAAGCTACATGATATAATATCTGAGGGACTTAGAATTTCCAGAACAAAAAAATCTTTCGCCCGAGGGACTCAATATCTCCTTGAGCGAGATAGATTTCGAAGTTAGGCCTAATGGGAGCGACCTGTATCATTCCATGGAGACTTAGTGGCAAGTCTTTCTAGAAGGCTCGATATAAGTCCCGCCCAAAAGGTTAAACAATCTGCCTGAGGGGCTCAACATCCCCCCAACTAGGCTACATCGTATAATATTCGAGGGATTTAGAATTTCCAGAGAAGAAAAAGCTTTCGCCCAAGGGACTCAGTATCTCCTCGGGTGAGATATCTTCTGAATTTATCCATAATGGGTGTGACCTATATAAATCCCTAAAGACTTAGTGTCAAGTCTTGCTAGAGGGCTTGATAGAAGTCCCACCCAAAAGGTTAAAACAATCTGCCTGAGGGACTCAACATCCCCCATCCAAGCTACATGATATAATATAAGAGGGACTTAGAGTTCCTATAACAGAAAAAGCTTTTGCTCGAGGGAATCAGTATCTTCTCGGGTGAGATATCTTCCAAAGTCATTCCTAATGGGCGTGACCTATGTCAAGCCCAAAGACTTAGTGCCAAGTTTTACTAGACGGCTCAATAAAAGTCAGCGATCCTCTTGAGGGACTCAGTGTCCCCCTAGCCATGCTACATGATATAATGTCTAAGGATCTTAGCGCCTTAGTAGCTAAGTCGTATGGACACGAGTCATAAAAAACCTGATTTCTTAAGGGTCGAAAAAGGCCTCACAAGGGAAAACTCCAGTACTCAGAATAATCCCATTAACCGAGAGTGTAAAACACTTCTCCCTCTTCCGAAGGACTCATGTTTGAGGGACCGTGTAGTGTTATATTAGCAAATATCCATGCATAGGGTGGCAACTTGGGTTCACCCTAGGAAAGAGGCGATGGCACAAGGTCGCCTGAAGGGAGGCATCGCCTCTCCCCTACGTTTTCCTTACCCATGGGAAGAAGAAACATGGGATAAGACATGTCTTGGATAAAATGAAAGTCAAGATAGTTACTGACTTACATATTCCTTGGAAATAGGAATTCAACAATCCATCCTTTGACTGGGCAGACGACGACCTTTTCCAAGAACACTTGAGGATCAGGAATACCTATAAATACCATATCCCTTAAAAGGAGGGATGAAGTCATATTCACTCAATACCCCAAAATGCTTCTCAGAGAGCATTTTGCTCCCAGCAGTCCTAACACCAGTCATTTAACCGCCCTCCTACAACCTAGCAGCACCGACCGCCAACAGGGTCTCTCACTTCACGTGAGCTGGCTCTTTAAACATCCTAAAAAACCACCATATAGAGCTACTCACCACTATAAGCTAGTCCTTATCTCATTCAT
The DNA here is from genome assembly GCF_024323335.1 of Lathyrus oleraceus. Lineage (NCBI taxonomy): Eukaryota > Viridiplantae > Streptophyta > Magnoliopsida > Fabales > Fabaceae > Lathyrus > Lathyrus oleraceus. The sequence goes on from NC_066582.1 coordinate 406,776,853, forward strand.
GTAATATACCTATTATGGCCTCTCAGTCTCTCTGCCCTTGTAGGGGGAACATGCACACACCAAATGCTTTTTTAGATAGTACAAACTATGTCAAGCATTTCTTGCGATTAAAAAGAATTAGAGCATGCTAACCTTTTAAACTCCGTATGGTGACATTAGTTTCGTCCATAGTCTAGTGACCTTTCATATGTAGATGGGATGATATCTGTAAAAATGAGATGGTTTATATGGAATTTATAGGAGTGGATATTGATTATGAGCATTTAATGGTGAATAGTGAGAATATGTGATTAGTGGGTTTGGAAAATGTATTGATTGGTTGGAGGTTATGTGGTGGTATAAGTAGATGTGACTATTGTAAGACCCTAATTTTGTCCCTAAGATCCCTCATGGCATCATATCATTGCATTACATAGCCTCAAGGATCTTTGAGCATCTTGCCTTCCTTTCCCTTTGGGTGGGATCTCCTGTGAGTGTTTGAGATCACCAGGCATGCTTGCATTGTATATCATTGTTTTTCCTGTTTTAATCACTAACCAAAAGCACCAAAAATATGTCATCTAACATTTATTTTGCAGTCTAAGCAATCACAGGTCAATCACTTCAAGGATTTCCTTTGTATAAAAGCTGATGGTATTTTCTTGAGATGAGGATCACATTATCATTATATTGAGCTTATATGAGCTAGAGGTTCATTTTGAAACAAATTCCCCAAGTGGTAAAGGCTCAAGTTCATCAGGCATTGTCAAGATCATCTGAGGACCATATTATCAACTGTGCAGTCAACTGAGGGCCTTGAGGTGTGGGAAATGATTTGAGACATCCCAATCATGTTCATACAAGGCCTATTCATCATGTCAAACATCTATCTTGAAGATTTTGAAGCCATGGCAAAAGTTTCCAAAAATGGAAAATGACCTGTAATTCAAAGTTTCCAAAAATGGCAAGTTTTTGGTCCACATTCAACTTGACTTTCCAACATCAAAGAAGCTTCAAATGGAATTTTGGTGAACATGAAAGTTGAAGATCTTTCTCTCCTCTTTTCAAAAAGTCCTATATCATGATCATATGATAATTGGTTGAGGAGTTATGATCAAATGATTGCAAAGTATGCATGGAACTTCAAAATGCCATAACTTTTGATCCAAAACTCCAAATTGGTCCACTCTTTTTGCAAAATGCTTATCATGACCAAGAGATTACAAATAAATCACTGACTTGCATGAAATAAACTCACATGACCATTTGTTCAAACATGTGCATTTTGGAGGGAAAATGGAGAATTCAAAATTGGTGAATCATACAAGCAAATCAACACTTCCATGTTGTTTATTGACTGATTTAAGTGGAATTGAGGCATAACATGGCACTGTTCACGTGCACATTAGCCATGCATAGTCACATTTGCATTTTTTGCATTCCACCTCATTTTTTCTTAATCACAATTAACCAAAGCCTAATCTTGATTACAGCATGATTAATGAGTGGTATATAAGCTAAAACCTAACTGCATTTTCCATAACAACAATTCTAGATCTGAAAATTCACATTCCCTCTATTTTTTCTCTCTCCTTGAATTTCAAAATTCTTCACACAAACCTTGATTCTCTTTGCATATTCTTACTGCTGGTGGAATTTGGAGCAAGATTCAACCATTGGATTGAAGAATTGATCAAGAATTCGAGCTCCACAAGTGCACACACATGAAGATGGATTTCTGAAATTGGAGTGAATTGAGGTGGTTTCAGCTGCTGTTTCTTGCATCAAGCTTCATAACAAGGTTGAGGAAGAAGATCTGGAAGTTTTGAGGCCTTGAACACGCGAATTCATCCACTGCCATTTCCAAGTAGGTGAAATTCGACCTTCACTATTTGCTATTTCTTGTACATAAACCTATAGATCTTTTGATGCTGATGATTCTGATAGCTTTAGATTTTGATTTGGTTAAGTATTGCTCAAGATATGTTGATTTAAAGTTTTGATTCCAAAAATGTTTTCGCTCGATCCGGTTGATTCATGAAGTTTTAGGATTAATGAGCATGATATTCTTGATCCTTATTGCAAGAGCTTTCCAACCATATGCATTACGTTAAAATTTGGAATTTTTTTGAATCTTCTCCGCCTGGACGGCCGGAGAAGACGGTGGAAACCACCGTGTGCCACCGCCTGGTTTTCCTAGGGTTTGATCCTGCGTGTACGCTTGCGTGGCTCCTGCTTGGCATTTCCATTGGCTCGTATTTGCTTGACCGTGCTCGCGTGTGCTTTGACCATGCTGATATGGCTGCCACATCATTTAATGATGCGCAGCGTTTCGATCCAGCGCGCCTTGGACTGTCCTTGCACGGGTTCGATACTTCGCGTATGCATTTTTGTGAATTTTAATTGATTTCTTACTTTGAGCCTTAGAGCGCTGGTTCGATCCTTCGCTCATGCATTTTTTTTGAATTGCATTTTGTGAATTCTCATGTTGATACCTGCCTGGCATGTGTTCAAATCTAGCCTTGTGCACATGCTGATTTTCATTTGATTTTCTATTTTTCACATTATTTCATTTTATTTCATATTATTTTCATTCAACTTTCAAAAATCATAAAAAATAGTAGACATATCCAAATTGATTTCAAATTTTTTTCACATGTTTGTTTTAATGTCTAGTATTTTTTCATATTATTTCCATGATTTGTGTGTTTCTGGATTTTTACTTTGTGAGTTGTGATTGAACATGGTGCCATATTAATATGTTGCATTCATTTGATTGTAAAATGCTCATGGTTTATCCAATGGATTTGAAATTTTACATGCTTGTTCTTAACATGTGATGTGATTTTTTGGATTTGGTTTGAGTATTTTATCATATGCCATTACTGTTTTGGACACATGAACATATGGTGTGACAATTTGTGTCACATATTTGATGTTACATTTGTGAATTTTCATTTGCCTATCATCTGAACTCTCCTGGACCTAATTTTTTGCATGATGCTTGGTCATAACATGTTGAGTTCACATAAAAAATTTCATGATCATTGGATGTGTTTCTGTTTTGATTTGGATTTTCTAATTTGGATGTCCAACTTTGTGCATATTGTTTGCCTTTGCATGACATGAATTGTTTGATACCTTTGCCTTATGAATTGGTTTTGGTCCTTTTGAGGACTCTTTCTTGTTTGATTGAATGTGCTTCATGTGAAGTATTCACTTCTGTTTTGGTCATTTGACTTGCCTTTGACCCTAGTCTTTGTACTAGTTTGTTTTGTACATACTAATTGTGCTTTGTGTTTCAGGTATGAGCATTTAGCCTTGATGGTTGGTGTGGTCTCATTACTTGAGATGCCAATTACTTTGATCACTAACTCTTGTTGTGTTGTAGGTCCATTGATGTGATGAACTCATTTGAGTGCTTGCACTTGTGACTTGCATTGTGTAGATAGTGGAAAGTTACTCTGTTGTCTGTTTGGTTTTCTGAATGCAATATTAACTGTTTGGCTTTTGTACAGGTACATTAGTCGCTTTTAGCTCTTGCTTGAGTTTTGCTTTGGAGTGTGGTTGATACACCACTGAGGTAGTTTAGCCCTCTTACTCCATGTAGTCTGGAAGTCCTGCCACCTTTTTGGCAGGCATTTGGCTGAAGTCCTCCTTAAGAGGCAATGATTGTGATTGTTTACATTTATGCTAAAGACCTCCAAGTGAGGCATGTTACTTGATAAGTCCTCCTAAGTGAAGAGGCAATTGACAGATAGAAGGGATTAGCAATCAATCCCTTGTTATTCAGTGAGTCGTTCATTATGCTCGCACTACGTGCTGATCCTCTTGAACATAACCCAAGATCTTTGTATAGAGTCAGTCAAGTGGAATAGGGTCCCTCATTCTGGATCCCCACACTTTCTTTTGTCATAAGCTCACCCAGGCCAGGGTTAAGAGCATGAGGTCTCATCCTCATTACCACATTTCATCAGCTTCACCCTAACTCTCAATGTTAGTGGTTAAGAGCTTCAGAACACCCCTATAGTTTTGGCTTGTTTGTCGAGGTTGATATGACCCCTCTTGACTAAAGCCCAACCATTTGTCTGAGACTCTTGTTTGTATATAGAGTGTGATGATTGATTGATGTGATTGCTTTTGATGCATTTGCTCATGTGTGTTTGTTTTCATGCATCTTTGTTGCTAGGAGTCAGATATAAGTCCAGCTATTGGCATTTTGTTTCCTGTTTGTTCTTGTGGAGTTGGATGTAAGTCCATCTATTGGCATTCTGTTTCCAGTTTTGTTTTTTAGGAGTTGGATGTAAGTCCATTGATTGGCATTCTGTTTCCTCTTTCTGTGGTTCTCCTATGAGACTTGCTTATTGCTTTTACCTTGTGTTGCCTAATTCCAAAGGAACTTACTTGGATCATTTCTATGATCTTGAGAAAGGAATTCTTATCTGTGGTTGCATCCCTTAACCCTCACCCTTTTGTTAACCTTTCTCCATCCTTAACCCAAACCAGAAAATATTGTGCAAACATTTGACTTGTTTTCAACATTAGAAACCTAGGCCTTATGCCTTTGATTTTCAAACTTTCTTTTCATAATACTCATTTTGAATTGAACTTTAAGTCAACTTTGACCATCTTTGTGAATACTTCTAATTGGTTAATTCAACCCACTCAATTGTCTTTTGTGGCCCTTGTCCACTTCCTAATCAAATTTTCATGCATTAGCCATAGATCTGAATTATCTTAGTGGTTGATGTAAATCTCACCGCATCCTTAGTGGTTGAATTGTAAGACTTCCCTGCTTATTATAGGGTTAACCCCTCACTAGCATGTTGAAGCTATTCCCACATGGTGGATTGTTGGTTCAGGTCGAGTTTTCTCCCTTTGATAATGAAAGACCTTAAGGCTTTTGTTTAAAATCAATCCACTCACTGTTTTGAAATTTGTTACCCGAACTACGGGGTTTTGATCCTTATCTTTCATGAGAGGGTACGTAGGCAATGGGTTCATCCGTCCAAACACAAAATATAAATAAACTTGTATATTCTTTTCTCATCTCTTCAATCATGTTTGCACAAAATATTTTCATAAACAATAACCATTGCAACAAGTTGTGAAAAGGGCTCCCTAGGAGTACCTAGGATGTTGTGGGTGCCTAACACCTTCCCATGACATAACCAACCCCCTTACCCAGATCTCTGACCCTCTTTTACTAGTTTTGTTTGTAAAACTTTATAGGTTTTTGTTCGTTTTCTAACCATTCCTTTGGATAAATAGAAGTGCGGTGGCGACTCGACTTTGTATGATTTACCTTGGATTTAGTTAATATCTCCAATGGTGACGAATACACCGCTACAACTATCATTAAATGAGGGATTTTCTTATGTGGAAAATGAAAAGGGAGGAAATATATTAGGGTTAGATGTTGAAGCCTTTGGAGCCCGTTCCAGAGAAGAGTGCCAAACTACATGTGTATAAAAGGCTGCAAGAGAAGCCCATGAAACGGAAGCTAGGTAAGAAAAAGTTGCTAGGACCAAAGAAAATAGGTAAACCGCTCTATTTGAATCGATCAAGGGAGCTATCGCTACTCAAAATGGTTCAATTTTTTATTTTTCTCAATTTGATCCGTTTAACTTGGATTTCCCACCATCATCTTAGCATGTATGTCATAACATTACTTACCATATTTTTTTCTATTTAACTTTATGTTTTGGATATTTTATTGATGTTTATTTCCTCTTTTGTTTACTATTAACTTTTATAGCTTTTGGTATTTAATATTGCTGGTGTGATTTTAGCCGTTTATATCATTTAGCATGTTGTATGTTGTTTATTTTTTTCAACACATGTTATCTCATCTTTGCTATAATATTCTAAAAAACTATGTTTATATGCATTTTTGTGTTTCATTTTGTAATTGTGATTTATGTTGGGTCATCAATTATTTGGTGGTCAACATGAGGGAGCATTTACATTCATGAGGACTTTCTTTTATGAGAAATACACCAAGTGAGAGACATATCACATGCTCACCCAAAATATTAAGGTGGTAGGTGTGTGGATTCTCTCACTTATATAGTGCTCAATCTCCATTTTTCTAATCAATGTGGGACTTCCCCACACTTTATTTCTCAACATTTTAAACTCGCACTTGTTTTTATCAACACTCATCCTCAAGTGTGAGTCTATCCACAATGCTCCCCCTTAAGCATAAGCTCTTTCATCCACATACACTTGTACCTTCATTGACATTTTTTCAACGGGACATGCCTCCTACCCACCATCATGTGGGGAGGAATTTCGATACAAGTGAGTCGGTCCTTCACTTGAACCAAGCTCTTGATATCATAGTTGGGTCATCAGTTCTTTGGAGGTCAGCACGAGGGAGCATTTACATTTAGGAAGCCTTTCTTTAGGAGAAACACATCAAGTGAGAGACACACCACATAGTCACCCAAAACCTTAAGGTGATATGTATGTGGGTTCTCTCACTTATAAGGTGTTCAATATTCACTTTTCTAATCAATATGGGACTTCCCCATAATTTGTTTCTCAACCCTTTCAACTCACACTAGTTTTTCTCAAAATTCATGTGTTTGTTATTGCATGGCATTTCAAAATGTTATTGATTGTTATGATTTCATCTTCTATTGTATGTTTTAAGTGCATTAAGTTTTGAATGAAGGGGAGCTTGAGAGTTTAAAATATTATGTATGAATTATGTGTTGATCAATAATTGGAATCAAGTCAAAAATCAAATCAAATAATATCTCAAATTTTCCAAACGTAAAAAAGGGGAGAGTGAAATTTTGATGTCGGTAACATTGTTATCCTCGTTCTTTTTTCATCTATGTTTTAATGTTCTAGTAACATTTTTCAATTTGTTGTAATTTGATTTGTTGCTTTGATTAGTTTAGTTTTAATTTGATAATTTGCTGTAAATTGTACCTTGTGTCAGTCTTTACATTCAACAAGATAAATTTCATCAATTTCAATGTGTTTTTATCATGAAAACGTTCGTTAAAAGTCAACACATGTGTGCCTTGAATCACACATTAGAAAATTTAAAATAAGGTGTTTTTGATGCTTGATTCAAATAAAGTATATAGCTGATTTGAATAAAACACTAAATTAAAAATCAAGATTTTGGCTATGTATTTCTGATTCAAATTAAGGTGTTCACTTATTCAAATCAGAAAACACTATGACTCAAATCATGATTATCTTTGACTAGAACCATGGCCAAAAAACTTTTAAAAAATAACCATGATTCAAATCAAGTAATTGCTTGACTCGAATCACTAGTATCATATCGCGATTTGAATCAAAGCTTGCCACTTCTAGGTATTATCACCTTGATTAAAGTCATTCTTTCCTCTAATTCAAATCATATATGTATGATTTGACTCAATTCAACATTCATTTTATCTCACATTTTGTGCCTAGCCTCTAGCACCTATATAAATCTTTTTTTTTTCATTTTTCCAAAAAAATATGAATCATAATTCTTACACATTCATAAAAAATTATTTAGTAAGTTTTTCATGAACTAGTGAGATTAAATCCATACTTTCACAATTTTTTTGAGAAAAACTCATGCGTGTTCTTCCTATCACAGAAACTTATTCTCCATGTTTCAGCCTTGTGTAAAACTTTCTAGAACGCTGTTCTTGTAAAATCTAGATTTTGTTGTGTGAGATTGTTTAGATAATGTTCTGTGAAATCTAGATATCATTATTGTGGTACTCAACTCCAAACATTGAGTTAGTGGTAGATACAAGGTACATTACGAAAGCTAATATTTTTTTGTGAAGTTTTTCTGTGTGTATCAGGATAAAGAATTATTTTGTGTTTATGGTATCTAGAGATTGACTTACAATAAGAGAAATAGTGTTTTTATGCTCCATTAAAGACATAGGTAAACTGTGTAAAGGTTACTAGCGAACAAAGTTTGGAGTTTCCAAACATCCTTTGGTAGAACAAAGGCTCAGAAAAGGAATCATAGGACTAAGTAAAAGTCACTGCGGAACATAAGCTTAGAGGAAGATATTTGAGTTTATAAGGAATTTTGGATCAAGATCAAGTGAAGATCTTGAAATATTGGCGTTTTGTGTTCTGTTGCAATAGAAGGGAAAATCAATTCATACATGTGTATGGCTAAAACAATTTTTTGACTTGTAGTGTTCAACATTGTTGATTATCCGTTCTACCAAAAATAATCTTGTATTAACTTTTCATAATAGTGGAAGACACTACAAGTTCTCAACGGTGAAACTATTGAAGAATGGATTATGCTCTAGCGAGGAAGAATGAGATGAACCCTTATAAATATTGTGTACACTCTGTCTAACCTTATCTTTTTTTTCTTTCTTGCATGGATATCGTATGCTTAATCTTTATTTCTTTACTAGAAATTGCATGCTGTTAGGATTTACTGCTTTCGTAGCAATTTATTATGTAAAAGTAGGTATGTGTTAGACTAAGCCTCTAAAAGATCTTCTTGGTGATTAAACCTGAGAACTATGGTCGTAGAATCCTTATCAATCAAATAAGTTTAAAATACACTTCTCGTGTATGTTCAAAGTTAGATTAACTTCTACTTAATTGTTTAGTAATTTCATCGTGATCATGTTCTATTTTTTATCACCGTGTTGTTATTTGTGATCATTCTAATCATATATATTATAATTTTTCTATTGCGTCAAATATCTTTATTAAACTCTGATTTTGAAAAGAAAACATTTTCAAAAATTGGTTTTTAAGGAATAATCTATTTAACTCCCTCTTCTAGACCACCTGGCTATCATATTCTCCCCTAACAAAGTCTTAGATTGTGATTTCAAAATTAGGTATGACACTATGGGCCTTTGGCAAAACCAGAATAGTTACCCCTTACAAGGATTGAGGTCTTCAGATTGTCCCTTGTTGTTGTCTTATGATCCCATGGTGAGTCGTAGCTTTGTGCAAGTTGAATTGGAAAGCCTAGCAAATGGAATTAGATACCCTTTGGAACATTCACATTAAATGTCAATCTCGTCAATGAAATATTTCATGAAGTTATTCCTTCATATGGGTTCAGGTCCTTAGGGTAAATAATGGCAATGTTGTTTAAAGTCCTTCATTTTGGGACATAGTTTTTTTCATTTTCATCTTATATAAGAGCGGCCTCTTACTACACAAGATTCTTTCACCTTCTTGTTCAAACATTTTACTTCTTGTAATTTTCCATCGGTTCTTCCTTGGATTCAAGCAATAATGTTTGATCAAGTCATCTGTCTCTTCTTCTCCGACTTGTATTCCCTCGTTGCTTCTAAGCTTTTAGGTGGTTTCTTCATGGTTGGAGCTTCCTTTATTATCACTGCTTCATACTTATATAGATTAACTTTCATGCCTATCTTTGTTAAGTAAAAACCCAAGAATATTACGACTCTAACTCCAAAGATTCATTTCTCAAGGTTAAGCATCTTGTTATACTCTCAAACTTATCTCAAAACGTCGAGGAGGTGTTCACCGTGCTTTTCTTCTTTGATGGATTTTACGATTATGTAGTCCATGTATATCTCTATTGAAATTCTGGTATCAGATATAAGATGTCGAAGGTAATGTCACGACACTGATATCTGGTTATAAACAATGGATAAACAGAAACAGAATGGTAAAGCAAATAACACAAGCAATTGTTAACCCAGTTCGGTGCAACTCACCTACGTTTGGGGGCTACCAAGCCAGGAAGGAAATTCACTATAATAGAATTAGTTCAAAGACTATCCGTACACTTCACCAAGTTACAGTCTTTCTCACCTAATCTCTACCCGTGCAATTTCTACCTAAGCACTCTTAGATATGAGAACCCACTCACTTCCCTTACAATCACACACCCGTGATTTTAAACAACAATCCCTTGTGAAAAGAAAATACTTTTCAATTACAATATTCTTGATTTTACTTCACAGTTTCAATCAAGAAGACACACTCTTGATCTTGCTTCAAAGCTTTGATCAAGAAGACAAATCAGTCCAATTCAATCATCTATGGATGACTTGAATGACCTACAGACACAAACCCTAGCTCTCTCTCTAAATTTTGCTCAGTCTTGGTTGTGTGTCAAATCAGGTTTTCTGAGTCCCTTTTTATAGAAACATTGGACAGCTTGAAAACCCTAAATATATTTTCCAATTAAATCTTTTCATATCAGCTGTAAAGATCTCCTTGGAAAATAAACAAATCTGGTTGATATCCCTGATAGATTGTGCCAGCTAGCCATATCTTCAATCAACCAATGATTGCCACCAATTTTGCAATCACAAAACACCAGACATTCATACTGCATGTTCTATGTACAGGATGTCATGACATCGGGTCTGACATCTGGAAAAATCCTGTATAATCCAGTTTCCTTTTATAGCAGGTACAGCCATATCAGTTACCATGATAATGAGTATGTCAACTGAAATAATCCTGCAGCATATGTCTTCCATATAAGCTCCAGCAGGTACACCCAATATCAGAAGCCTTGTCTTTATATGTGGCATTCTGAAACAATCCTGCTTGCATATCTTCTTTAACTCCAGCAGGTACATAGGATATCTCATGTTAAGACATCACACATAACATCTTGTGAACACTCTTTGTTTTACCAAAATTGCTGCCAACACTTAGAATCAACAAACTCCCCCTTTGGAAAATTTTGGCTAAAACATATATCTGTCCTTTTTGTTCACAAGGCAAACTATCAGCAGTTAAACCAATAAACAGTAGTTTAATCAGCAGCAGAAGCAAAACAATTACTAGCTATGGCTACTAGTAATACACACATGCACAAGGGTACTTCTCCTCCCCCTAAAACTGTGCAACAATCAACAGAATTACTAGTTATGGATGCAACTAATAAGACACACAAATGCACAATACACCAGGGTACTTCTTCTCCCCCTAAATCTGTGCATTCACCAAAAAACAGCTACTGTAACTCCAGCACCTGTACCAGCCAGAATGTCATACTGACATCTGCTACAACATCAGCCCCTGTGCACCATCTGCTACAACATCAGCACCTGTGCACCATATCAATAATAGCTGTCCTTCTGAGCAGCCACATCCAACTTCCATATCAAGCACTTCTCCCCCTTTTTAGTCAAAATTGACCAAAGGTGACCAATCAGACAAAATAAATGTCTATTAGTCTACAAGAGAAAGTGAAAACAGATGTTATAACATTAAGCATGTTAAAACAAAAATCAGGAAGTACACAACATCATTATACACAGCAGACAGCTGAGATAATGAACAAATCCAAGGAACTCATTAAGAGCCCTAAATATTACATAACAGGCATCAAGAGGACTGCCACAAAATAAACAGAAACAGACAAAACAACAGCCTTCCAAACAGCAGCACTTTCTTCCAGCACCCCTCCAAGCCTCCAATACAGCCAGGGACAATTAATCAGAAGAAGAAGAATCACCTTCACCTTCATCTTCATCTTCAGATACACCTTCAGAGTCTTCTGAGTTTTCAAAACTGGATTGGGATCTTGCATTTGAGTCCTTTCCAGCTTTCTCTAACTCCTCCTTTTCAAGGCTACAAATAAGAGCTTCCAAAGCTTCTTTTCTTGTCTTGGCCACCTTCATACCTTCCTCCAATTCCTTGCAGGTATCTTTTAATTGCTTAATTAGGCTCCCTTGAGATGCAGGTTCCCTTCTGGCAGATGTTATAACAACATCATTGACATGACTACCCTCAAAAATCTTATAGTGAATTGATAGAGGGGTCTTTCTCCTGCTTGGAACATCACTTGTACTCAGGATTTCTGGTTGTTGACTCAGGATGATGCCACAGATGATAGATGGGAATGCAATGGGCAACTTTACAACATTGGTGGAGGCATGTTTGATGGTTTGATCAAACACAAACTTTCCAAAATTGTAGTTTATCTTAGTTCCAATGGCATGAATGATCCTCCCAAGAGCAATGGAGATGGTACATATGTGATTAGTAGGTACCCAATTTGTTGAACCAATCTTATGCAGAATGGCATATTTCACAGTGAGCTTACTAGCTGATAGGTGTTTCCTACTAGGCCATTCCTTAACTTGGCCAGCTATAATAATTCTACATACCTCATTGTCCGTGGTCTCTAGATCTACTCCTTCATCAGTTCCTCTCCCTAGGAACTTGTTGATAATAGTAGGTGAAAGTTTCACACACTTACCCCTAACAAAAACTTTGCAGCCCTCCCTGCTGCTACTTTCAGATAGCTCCTCAGGAATGTTCACAATGAATTCTTTGACCAACCCCTCATAGCACTGAGGCAGAGCAGTCACAGTTTTCATAAGACCAGCTGTCTTAATTAACTCCATGACTTCCTTTACTTCACTTGCTTCTTTTCCCAATTCTCTTTCAACTGCTACCCTTCTTTGAGTCACAAACTTCCATTTGGCAGCACCACCTTCCACGTGAAACGAGATATTGTCAGCAGCCACTTTGCTTGGAGACTTCTTTATAGGCTTCCTTTTAACAGGGGAAATGTCTGAGACATCATATTCGACATCCTCATCAGATTCAGAACTCTCTTTCTCCTTCATCTTTCTGACCTCTTCTTTACTCCAAGTCTTGGAGGGACCTATACCAGCACCCCTTTTCTTTTTCCTACCTGTCCTTATCTCAGCCATACTCTTCCTCTTCCTCAGTCTATTAGCTACACTTGTTTTCACAAGACTGACCAACGTGTCATCTTCTTCCTCAGACCCTTCTTCCTCAATGTTCTGAGCAGTATCAGGGGACATACTAGGTAAGTTTTTTCCAAGAGAACACAGACCCTCAACAGCTACTTCCTTTTCTGTTTTAGATGAGTTATCATCTTTCTCAACTTGGCTTTCTACCTCAGGTGAGGGTTCCCTTCTGGACAGAGGGGTAAAAGTGTCCTTGACTCCATGCTCTTCGTTCAGTATGCTAGTAACTAGGTTTCTTATGATGCGATCAGTAGAGTGCATGTCCTCAGGAGATTTTTCAGGAGTGTTACCTTGCTTAGCTTTGGCCATGGAAGGTGCACTTGGAACGTTACCTGGTATCATACACAGAGGAGTTACTTCCATCAAATCTTCATCTAAAAATTCCATGGAGGAAGTTCTAGTATGAAAGGATTTTGAGCTAGATGTTGACGGATGTTGAGACATGTTATTGAACTTCTGAGAAAACTTTCTTTGCCCTAGCAAAGGTTCTTTGATTGTGTTCAGGCAGAGTGTGTTATTTCCAATACTAAGAGATGGTTCATTAGTAATGTGGTTTTTTCTTTTCATTGGCCAGACAATATTATTCTTGCCTTTTCCACTCCACATTAATTGCCATACTTTCTCAAAAAAACACGCCCCTAATTTTCCCTTGATGATTCTTCTTGCAACAGTACTCATCTTAGAGGGATTATCCATTTGAGAGCTCCACATGTAGCAGTTGTTGTTGGTCCTGATTCCTTTCATAATTACTTCACTGTCTTTGTTCATAATCAGACATTCAGTTTTAGTGAAGATGATACTCAGACCTTGATCCCCTAGCTGACTGATGCTTATTAGATTTGGAGTCAAGCCCTTGACCAGAAGAATATTGTCAAGTTTAGGAGCTCCAGGACATTCAAGCTTGCCTATCCCCTTTATTTCACCTTTAGCTCCATCACCAAAGGTAACATAGCTTAAGTCATGAGGGTGAAGATCAGTTATCAAGTCTGAGTTCCCAGTCATATGTCTAGAGCATCCACTATCAAAATACCATTCTTCTTTGAGAGCCATTAGACTTGTGACATTAGTCTTAGGAACCCATTGCTTCTTGTTGATAGGCCTGTAATATTTGGGTCTGGGTTGATAGTGAATCTGTTGATGCCCGTGGCTAGGATAACCATACAGCTTATAACAGGAAGACTTAGAGTGTCCAGCTTTCCCACAGTAATGGCATCTCCATTTTTGGTGTCTGCCATACTGCTGTCTTCTCTTCTGTTGTTGCTGATGAAGGTGGGTAGGGTAACCATACAGCTTATAGTAGAAGGCCCTTGAGTGTCCAAATTTCCCACAGTAATGACATCTCCATCTTTGGTGTTTGTATTTTTGTTGTTCTTTCTTCTGATGGTGTGACATATGATGTGACATCTTGGAACTCCTCTTACTCTTGCTGCATTTAGGTTTAGCTCGAGGTTTGCAGCCAGTGTAGCTACTTTCAGCCTTGGTTTTATGGTACCCTAATCAAGATTTGACTCCTGTGACTTGTCCAGTCTGAAGAATCTTGTCTAAAGAGTCAGATCCATTGTTCAGCATCCTTACATACTTGGTTGTTTCTTCTAGTTTTGAGTTTAAGAGCACAACTTCAGTCTTTAGCTTGAGGATAGTTTCCACATGTTCTGCTTTTTCTTTCTCTAGTTGGACTATCTTCTGGCTCTCAACTTGTTGATCTTCTTCTAGCTTGACCTTTAGAGCCACAACTTCTGTTTTCAATTTGGAGATGGCTTCCAAGAATTCTACCTTCTCATTCTCAAGTTGAGTTATGTCCTTTTCTTGATTTAAAGACTGTTTGTTCAGTTCAACACTTTTCTGACACAGTTCTCTGTAGGTAGAGGACAATTCCTCAAAGGTTACTTCACCATCACTTGACTCTTCATCAGATTCACATCTTCCTGTCAAAGCAGTCACAAGATTTGCAGCCTCTTCAGTGTCACTCTCATCAGACCATGTGGCAGCAAGGCTCATCTTCTGTTTCTTAAGGTAGGTCCCACATTCAGACCTGATGTGTCCATACCCATCACATTCATAGCACTGAACCTCTTTTCCTTCTTTGGGCTTCTCATCTGCTCTTGCTTTTCTTCCAGCATTGTTGGATTTACTGATGTCAGACAAGATGTTCTTGACATTTGCCTTGGATCTGACATCCATTTTCTTTAACAGTCTGTTAAACTGTCTCCCCAGCATTGCGACTTCATTGGCCCATTCTTTATCCACATCTTGACTGTTTTCCTCTTTTGTGTTGGAAACAAAGGCAATGCTCTTGGTTTTCTTTTCAGTTCCCTCAATCAATCCCATCTCAAAGGTTTGGAGGGAGCCAATTAACTCATCTACCCTCATGTTGGAGATGTCTTGAGACTCTTCTATGGCAGTTACCTTCATAGCAAATCTCTTGGGGAGTGACCTGAGAATTTTTCTTACCAGTTTTTCATCTGTCATCTTTTCTCCCAGGGCTCCTGAGCCATTAGCAATTTCAAGGATACTCATGTGAAATTCATGAATATTCTCTTCTTCTTTCATCCTTAAGTTTTCAAACTTGGAGGTGAGTAGCTGTAGTCTAGACATCTTCATCCTGGATGTGCCTTCATGAGTGGTCTTGAGAATGTCCCAAGCATCTTTAGCTATTTCACAATTGTTTACCAATCTGAAGATGTTCTTGTCCACTCCATTGAAGATGGCATTCAAAGCTTTAGAATTCCCAAGGGCTAGGTCATCCTCCTCCTTGGACCATTGTTCCTCAGGCTTTCTCTCAGTGGTGGCTTTTCCTTCTTTAGTAACAACAGGATGCACCCAGCCTGTCAAGACAGCTTTCCACGCCTTGTTATCAAGGGATTTTAAAAAAGCAACCATTCTTGGTTTCCAATAGTCATAGTTAGAACCATCCAAAATTGGTGGCCTATGAACAGATCCTCCATCCCTCTCCATTGTACCAAAAATTATTCTCCCTAGATCTCACCCAGAGCCAGAGCAGGATGCCTGCTCTGATACCAATTGAAATTCTGGTATCAGATATAAGATGTCGAAGGTAATGTCACGACACTGATATCTGGTTATAAATAATGGATAAACAGAAACAGAATGGTAAAGCAAATAACACAAGCAATTGTTAACCCAGTTCGGTGCAACTCACCTACGTCTGGGGGCTACCAAGCCAGGAAGGAAATTCACTATAATAGAATTAGTTTAAAGACTATCCGTACACTTCACCAAGTTACAGTCTTTCTCACCTAATCTCTACCCGTGCAATTTCTACCTAAGCACTCTTAGATATGAGAATCCACTCACTTCCCTTACAATCACACACCCGTGATTTTAAACAACAATCCCTTGTGAAAAGAAAATACTTTTCAATTACAATATTCTTGATTTTACTTCACAGTTTCAATCAAGAAGACACACTCTTGATCTTGCTTCAAAGCTTTGATCAAGAAGACAAATTAGTCCAATTCAATCATCTATGGATGACTTGAATGACCTACAGACACAAACCCTAGCTCTCTCTCTAAATTTCGCTCAGTCTTGGTTGTGTGTCAAATCAGATTTTCTGAGTCCCTTTTTATAGAAACATTGGACAGCTTGAAAACCCTAAATATATTTTCCAATTAAATCTTTTCATATCAGCTGTAAAGATCTCCTTGGAAAATAAACAAATCTGGTTGATATCCCTGATAGATTGCGCCAGCTAGCCATATCTTCAATCAACCAATGATTGCCACCAATTGTGCAATCACAAAATACCAGACATTCATACTGAATGTTCTGTGTACAGGATGTCATGACATCGGGTCTGACATCTGGAAAAATCCTGCATAATCCAGTTTCCTTTTATAGCAGGTACAGCCATATCAGTTACCATGACAATGAGTATGTCAACGGAAACAATCCTGCAGCATATGTCTTCCATATAAGCTCCAGCAGGTACACCAAATATCAGAAGCCTTGTCTTTGTATGTGGCATTCTGAAACAATCCTGCTTGCATATCTTCTTTAACTCCAGCAGGTACATAGGATATCTCATGTTAAGACATCACACATAACATCTTGTGAACACTCTTTGTTTTACCAAAATTGCTGCCAACACTTAGAATCAACATCTATTATTTTGTTGTTCTTTTCCTCAAATATATTATTCATCATCTTTTAACACGCTGCAAATGCAATCTTCAAGCCGAAGGGCATGGAGGTGTATCGGTAGTTGGCACATTCGGTCATGCAAACGGCTTTGCCCATGTCTGCTTCATGCATTGGGATTTAGTTATATACAAAGTACGCGTTTATGAGTGATAAAAATTTATATGCACTAGAATCATCTACCTACTTGTTTATGTTGGGAAGAGAATACAAATCCTTGGGAAATCTCAATTGAGGTTGGTGTAGTCTACACATATACTTAATTTGCCAGACACCTTTTTAGATAGGACAATATTAGATAATCATTCAATGCATTTTACTTCGGAAATAAAGTTGGCATGGAGTAAGCCTCATAACATGCTCATGGAGGCTTAGAATTTTTTGGGGGGTTATCGTCTCCTCCTCAGGGCTACATATCAAATGGAAGGGTCAATATTTAGCTGGTGACATGTTATGCTAGAGTCGATGTTAGGAATTTTGTCAACGGAAATTGCGAAGAGGCCAATGTTATCTCTTATGCATTTGACAATACCTCTCTTCACCAATATCGGCATGTCATGCCTTATCTTACAAACCTGGAAGGGTTTTTTTCAAGCTTTACGATCTCAAAATTTTTGCTTGGAAACTGGTGTCAGGGTCTTCACCTCCTCATCGTTGAGCTCGATTCGTCACTCAATATAGTTTCATCGTTGGACATATCGATATCAACTATTTCAACAATGAGGACATGGTTCTTCTTTATCATCGGTTTAAGAGCGAGTACAATTACATAGGGGTTTTCAAAAATGTTTCACGGATTAGGCGGGCTCCGCGCAAGTCAGCTGGGATGACAACTGGTTCATCGAAGAAATTGTGCTATTTTATCTTTAGGTGGACATTGGAAGCTAGTGCGTTCAATGCTGTGAGGAAAAGCCTTCCAAAAATGCAATTGTAAACACTTTCACAAGGGACCACCAAGAAACGCACATTCACTTCCCTCTTGTTTCTTTTTTCTCCAACAAAAATCAACAATTCTTTAGTACCACACAAATGAGTGATAAAGTCACTGAATACTTGGAGACTCCTACCTTCATATGAGGTGAGGTCTTCTTTGCTCAGCCATAACTTTACAAATACACCGATGTACATGACGTCGCAAGAACTTCCGTCATTGATAAAGATTCTTAAGAATACGTGGTTATCTACAACAATATTCACCACTAACGAAAGTGTCGTGTTAAGGATCCCTTCGAACTTCTAACTATCTTGGAACCCTATAATGTGTCTTTCCTTCTTCGATTTTCCTTCCGCTATCTGAAAATCAAGGAACTCATCTCTTCTTTACTGGACGATCCCCCGTCAATGAGGAAACAAGAAGGTTTGTTTACGATCTTAACATAAAAGTTCGGGAGGTGACTCTGATAGTCAGATTAGAGATTGCCATCACAGATTGTGCGAGATTGTTGTCGGTGAGATGTTAGTTTTAGATTCAGAGGAATTTGATATGAAAATTCGTGAGAATCAAAAGTCGATTTCCATATACGACACCATTGTTCTAAGATGGAGAAAGAAATATGTGTAATGGTGGGACATGCTCTTCTGGGGTGGTGTCGAGAGCTTTCGATACGATGGAGAGTCGGTAAGATTAGCACTCAAAAGATCAAGTCAATAAAATTTTAAAAATATAGTTTAAGAGTAAGAATAAGATAATACTTGCATTCAACGCGTTTGGAGGTTTATATACGTTCTTTGATTGATAATTTGGATCAAGCATCCCGTGTATGAATGAAGCTCCATCTATCTATACGTCCTTCTTATCGAAGTTCTAGATTGAAGCTTTAGAGTATTTTGAGCAAAATCTACCATTAATTTTAAATATCGGGATTCTCTCCCACGTCAAATAATGTGCCGTTTGTGAATACTATGGGTGTATTATGGCAACAACCTTGCTTGTTTATATATTTTCTTTTTCTTTTGTCCTACTCACCATGTTCTTATATTGTTTTTCTTCATTTTTATATTCCCTATTATCTATGATTATGACATTTGATTATTTATACAAATAAAGAGAACTTATAAATGAAAAAGAACCATAATTTTTATCGAATTAACCTTATCAAATATTGATGAAAGAGAGTTAATTACATCACATAATGTATTGATTTTGAGTGAAACACATAAGATAATATTAATTAGAGATAAAAGACACTCATTATGAGATGAAAGAAGTATAAAACTCAAAGCATTACCTTGTTTTGAATTGGAGAGTATATATAAGTTTTAGATTTTTTTTAGGTATGTGTTCCAAGTTCCAACAATTGTGAAAATTTATGGATAAACCTTTTAAAAATAATCTCTTAAGAATAAATTGCAAATTATTTTGTCAAGATTCTCACAATAAGTGTTTGAAAGTATAATTGGAAAACCAAGTTAACTCCTTAAGAACAATTAGTAGAGGGAAATATACATAATATTCAAACAAATTAATAAGCTCCAAAATTTTATGTTCAACCGAGTCCTCTTGGCCCTTAACTTTCAATCCAAGCTATTGAGTAAGAGGAACACACTCAAGCTCAATCTCAAGAACACCTCTCTCAACATTCTGTAGCCTCACTGAGATTTCTTGTTTGATCTTCCCTTCATCAAGAGATATCACACCATCTCTAACAAGAGAGTTGTCTCTGCTTGCTACAAATTTCTCTAGCTGCATCGACTCGTTCACCATAGATTTTTCATATGCAATTGCGGCTAAAACCAGTGGTTGAATGTCTATTTCTGCTTCCCCCATGAAATCATCGGTTGAAAATGTATCCTTATCGTACACTAGCTGCATAGCAACCGCAATAGGTTTAATTAAACATAATTGTCATTTATAATGGCATCAAGAAAGAAACGGTTCCCACTTCATTATCGTCAAGGGATTGCGCATTTGTCATTGTAATGCGATGATTTGGACTATTAGATAAAGATTAAACGGTCCATGTTCTGAACTTAATAAATCGGGTCTACTATCAAAAGTCAGAACATGAGCCGTTCGATCTTTGTCTGATACTCCAAATCAACGACCGTATGAATGCAGGAAATCCATATCCGAAAGAAAGGAGCACGTGAAACAAAAAAGAAGGCACAAACAGAAAATTAAGAAGACTTGGCCACACAAATAAAACTATACCATTTTGAAACCCTTTCCCTTTTATGATGAACACAAACTTAAAACTACAATTGACATACCACTTTAAGGGGAGGAATGTTTTCTGGAATTGATAGCATCAAACTTTCATTCCAAACTGGATTCAAATTGTTCTTTATAACACGCGTTTTTACTGACTGCAAAAACAGATATTAAAAGTGTTACACTAAACACGTTTCATTTCCTTCATTTCATATATATATATATTCTATCTGGTCCTTATTATAAGAAAAAGTTTGTCTTTTAAATGCATTGAATAATCAATATACCTGATCTATATATAGTCCAGATACATTGATTCTTATAATAAGGACCAGAGAGAGTATTTTTCAAGTAGTTAAGAGAGAAGAATGCTCACTTGGTGTCCCAAAGAAAGGATCACATAAGGGTCACTTGTCATTACATCTCTAACAGCCAAGTGAGTGCCTTTTACAACATTAACCTTAATCAACCCAACAAATTCAACCATACCTGCCTATAACAGTAAATTGCAACCAAGCTAAGTATTCAAAAGGAGTATTTTAGTTTATATGAAAGATTGCGAACAGAACTAGCATTCATCAACTGAAAACATTACCAACGAGGAGCTCTTCTTTGAAGACTTGTGCTCAGAATCTTTTCTTGTCCAACTATTTCGAAATGCGTTTCCGATACGATGTTTGGTTGGGGCTTTGTCGTATTTTTTGTTTTCCATATGAAAAGTGTAACATGAAGAACTACTCTGAGCCAACGATAAACTTCTTCTTCGAGAGGGTACAATTGCACATGCTGAATTGTCATCACACTCCATGAACTGAAGTTGCTCGTACTTTTTCCTGAAAAACCAATAGGAGATTTATTAATACGAATGGTGTAATTATAATTCCTAAAAAAAAAGAGAGCTCTATTTCGTTCTAGTTACCTGATATAATCGCAGCGGTCTTCGATCGAGGTATGTGGTTTTGGTTTTTTTATATTACTTGGGAGGAAAGCTTCGTATTTTTTATTTAACAATGTATTGCCACCTAACTTCTCTAATGCATCGACTTGTTCCTCCGACCATTCATCTAACTTCAACGATGCAACCTGTAATAGTTAAACATGTAGTGCTCATGTAGCGGTATTTAACTAGCGAATTTGATTAAAGTGTTGTTTAAATTAACAGCTTAATTAAGCGCTTATAGAATAAATGCTTATCATACAAGTGCTTATGTATAAACTATTTTTATAACAAAAAAGATAGAATAAAACAAAACTGTCCAAATAAGCTATAAGCTTTTTTCATAAGTTACTATGGAGACCTTATTTACCAAAATCCCGCCATACCAGACGCTTTGCGGCGCTGTTATAGCAGATTCTGACAGAAAAACCTGCAATATCGGCATATATTTACTATTGCGGCAATCCCAAAAACCGCCATCCATATCTGCCATAGCGCTGCAAATACGGATATTTGATAACACTGGTCTATCGTCGAGTTCACATTTCGATAAACATGTAATGCGTATAAGAAACATACCTTTGATATGTGGACTCCTAAACTTCTATGTATGCCAGAACACTTTATGCAAATAAATACTCCAAGACTTGAAGATCTAATGTACAACAAAGAAATTGAATGAATAACATAAACTAATGATGAAAAAAATCGTCTATTGATAATTAGATTTAAACAAAAATAACGAACAATCCTAAAAGATCGAACTCCAACGAAAACCGGACGAACACTTACACCCATTTTGGTTCTGGAGTTCCGCAATCCGCGCAAAACTTGTTTCCAGCTTGATGCATCAAATTCGTTATCCTTCTGTGTGGACCTAATAATTGGAAAAATGGTTATTGAAAAAGATTGTATAATATGAATAAATAAATTTATTCTTATTTTTGTGTAAAATTGATCAAAATGAAGAGATGTTCTTACCTGATAAATCTTTTGCATCAGAATTTTCTTGCTGTGAAGACATTGTAGATTCCAATATTTGAAACCAAAATATAAAAAAAAAAATGATGCTAGAATTTGCAACCAGCCATATGTGAGTTGCTTTTCTGCATTGCACATATCAATAATCATCATCTACCATAAATCATATAAAATAAAAATGAAAAAAAAAAAAAAACTAAACATGAACAAAATGTTGCAAAGAAATAATTTTTGAATAAAAAAATAATGGATCAAAATATTAGAAATTACCTTTCTTCTTTTAAATGTTGGCATCAAAAGAACTCAATGGTGATTTTTCTGAGAAAAAACCAAAATGGCATGCAAAATTAAATACCAACAAAGAAATTGTGTACAATTAATGGGGTTGGGAATAAATTGAAAAATCTTGAAAGGTTTTCAAACGGGTGTTTGCAAGAAAATGTTTTTGACAAGAATTGAAGGTAAGGTTGAAAGTTTGGGAAAATTGAATTGAGAAGGTAAATGTATTGTGATTATGGGAGTGGCAGCAAATCACAGGCTTTCAGGATAAAGAGAGACAGGTAAGAATTTGTTTTTTTATTTTTTAACAAATGATTATATTTTAACTAATTATGTAACAAATTTGGTTATGGAAAAAAATTGTGAATCCTAACACACCAAGTAACATGAAAAAATGTTGCCTTTTCTAAAACAAAACTAAAATTCTAGAAAAATTGTCTCTTCTCCGTTTAATTGACTAAAAATTACTTTTTTTAAAATTATATGTCTAAATAAATTACAAAATAAAAAATAAGACTTTTTTTACACTTAAAAAAGAAAAGAAAGATACATGTGTCTATATGTGTTTATTATGGACCAATTTGTTTTAATTTTTTTTGCAAAACGATTTTGGTGAGAATCCATTTTTGATTACCACGAATTTCTACAAAAACTATAATATCTTCACCTCAGATCTAGATCTCATATTCTCATCGTTGTAATATCAACTTACATTGTTGAAACTCGAAAATATGCTATTTAAGATTATGGCAACATCAAGATAAACTCGATCTGCAAAAGCTGATGTAGTTGTTGCTACTATCAAAAATGAGATTGGTTCAAGTCATGACACAAGTAAAATCTCAAGATATCTTTGAAATTTTCAAAATTTGAGATTCTGGGTGTGTGATTCGAATCACACAACCTTGTGAGTTGAATCAAACCAAAACAAGGGGAAAACATGAGCTTTGGCAAGTATATGAGTTGAGTCACATATTGAACTTGATTCAAATCTTGGAACCATGTGATTCGAATCACAACTTCCACATGAGTCGAATCACAGAGTGCCTGTTAGCCACTATCTTGTTCGATCCAATTGTGACTTACACACGACTCGAATCACAACTTGTTTGAGTCAAAACATGTCTTGTGCTTGACTCGAATCACAACAAAATAGGGTTTTCTTTAAGTGTAGATCTTGTTCCACATTTCTTTGCCACTTTACTCAAATCACCAAGTTTTCTTGACTCTAATCAAACATGATTTTTCACTCAATTTCAACAATACCAAACAACAAATTATTCAAAAAAATTCACAACATACAACAAAAATCTTACAATCACCGTTGCAAGCTTTGGGTTTTGTTTTGTTAGTTGAATATTGTGCTCTTAACCCATCACCATTTTTCTTTTGTTTAATCTTTCATTTTTATTCTTTTTATGATTCATTTTAAGTTAATTTGGATAATAATCGTCACTATTATAAATTTCTTAGATCTAGATGTTGTAACATTAGTTTTTCAATTACGTTCATTTTTTAATCTTATAAAAAAACTCTAACTTAATATTCACCTTTCTTTAGTCTTGCATCGTATTTCGATTTATGACAAACCATCTTTTTACTTTTATTTCATTATTTTTTTTTTAGATTTGAGCCAATTGAAATTTAATTAAAAATGCATGTGTGAACCTGCCTCTACTCATGCACACCTCTCCTTTTTATTCTTGCTTTATTCTTCTTTTGCGTTCAAAGCCCATTACTAGTCTTCTGCTTTTGCACCTCTTGTAGTTGCTTGCCCCCATGTTAACTTTTATTTCAAGTTTTTATTATTATTTATTTTTTAATTAAAATGCAATTAGGGTTTCAAAATATGGGTCTTTGGCCTTAGCATTTTTCTTATTTGTACCTCACTTTTTTACTTCTTCAACATAATTCGCACCCCCTATTTCTTAGTTTTACCTTTCTTTTATTTATTTTATTTGTTTTATTATTCTTGTTTTTCTCTTTTTATTTATTTATTATTTTCTTGTTTTATCTTCTTATAAATAATTTTAATTACTTATGAGTAACTTTTTTAGGAAAAATCATTAGCTTGTACATAATTCTATGTAATTGTCAAACTTCTTTTTTTAATTATATTAAACGACTTTTGTTCATACAACCAAATATATTTAAATCATTAATAAAAATGATCGAACTTAATTGGTCAATTAAAGACGAATAGGAGTGTCTCGGACCTACATCCCTGTAGGTCTTCGAGAATTTGAATACAAGTTGTATAGCCTGACCAATTGAATGTGCATCTTCTACTCTAAAATCAACCTTAAGCACACTAAATTAATCTTTTTCCGCCCTTGCATGTTTCCCTTTAATTTTTTATTTTTGTTAATATTATTAAAAAGTCAAATGTTGACTTTTTAAGGGATATTTTAATATTATTTTCGTTTTTTAATTAGACTTTTTTTTGGATTTTTTTTTCATTTTTAGTCAAACAAATCACTAAAATATCAAAATCTTTCTCAATTTGTCAGACTTCTACCTGATTGATTGCAATTTGTCAACCCGATTTATGATTGGTTGCAATTTGTCAACCCGATTTATGATTGGTTGCAATTTGTCACATTTGGTCATCTTTGTGAGCAAGAAAAGAATTAAGTTAATTAAAAAATTATTTGTATGAGATTGTCCAAAATGGAAGATGTTTCATCAATTATTTCCACTTAACGATATTTAATTTTTTTTTCTCCTTTTTGTTGACCTGATTTAATACTATAAATAGAGTCTTCTTTCACATAGTCACACACAAATTCTCCCATAAAAAAATAATTTCTAGACACACAAAAATCTCTTTCACACACACAAAATCTTTCAAAAAAAAACACAAAACACATTCCTCCTTCACTACCTTCATCAACCATTCTTCATCATCCTCTTAACTATAACTATCATACTCCATTAACATCAACACTTTTTTTCCATTAATCTCTGTTATCCATTATAAAAAATCTTCATCAATTCCAACAATACCAAACAACAAATTATTCAAAAAAAATCACAACATACAACAAAAATCTTACAATCACCATTGCAAGCTTTGGGATTTATTTTGTTAGTTGAATGTTGTGCTCTTAACCCATCACCATTTTTCTTTTGTTTAATCTTTCATTTTTGGTCTTTTTATGGTTCACTTTAAGTTAATTTGGATAATAATCGTTACTATTTAAAATTTCTTAGATCTAGATGTTGTAACATTAGTTTTCCAATTACGTTTATTTTTTAATCTTATAAAAGAAACTCTAACTTAATATTCACCTTTCTTTAGTCTTGCATCGTATTTCGATTTATGAGAAACCATATTTTTACTTTTATTTCATTTTTTTTTAGATTTGAGCCACTCAATTATATTTAATAAGGCTAACCCCGTTTTTTTTCTTCTTCTTTATCTTATCTCAATTTTAATATTAATTAGAGACCGCCATGTGTTATCATTTGACTTGTGTTGAGATTTAATTAAAAATATGGATTTAATTGAAATACATTGACAGTGTAAAAGGATTTTACACTGTCAGTTAATCTTAGATGTTGGATATTAAAATAAGTTTAACTTTTATTTTAAAAATCTATAAAGTAATGCAAACGGGTGATGGTGATGAATTAATAGTGTAAAACGTTTTACACTGACAGTATATAGTAATTAATCTCTAAAAATGTTTGTGTGAACCTATCTCTACTCATGCACCCCTCTCCTTTTTATTCTTGTTTTATTCTTCTTTTGCGCTCAAACACATTACTAGTCTTTTGCTTTTGCACCTCTTGTAGTTGTTTTCCCCCATGTTAACTTTTATTTCATGTTTTTATTATTATTTATTTTTTTAATTAAAATGTAATTAGGGTTTCAAAATATGGGTCTTTGGCCTTAGCATTTTTCTTATTTGTATCCCACTTTTTTACTTCTTCAACATAATTCACACCCCCTATTTCTCAGTTTTACCTTTCTTTTATTTATTTTGTTTGTTTTATTATTCTTGTTTTTTTCTTCTTTTTTTATTTATTATTTTCTTGTTTTATCTTCTTATAAATAGTTTTAATTACTGATGAGTAATTTTTTTAGGAAAAATCATTAGCTTGTATGTAATTTCATGTAATTGTCAAACTTCTTTTTTAATTATATTAAACAACTTTTGTTCATACAGCCAAATATATTTAAATCATTAATAAAAATGATTGAACTTAATTGGTCAATTAAAGACCAACAGGAGTATCTCGAACGTACATCCCTATAGGTCTTCGAGAATTTGAATACAAGTTGTATAGCCTGGCCAATTGAATAGCATCTTCTACTCTAAAATCAACCTTAAACACACTAAATTAATCTTTTTCCGCCCTCGCACGTTGAAACATTTTTCAAACAATCTTTTTCTGACACCGCGCGTCAAACCTAAAACGAACTAACACACAATCATTTTTTATACGAACTACGAAGCTCTTATTTTCTCATTGTACGATGAGAATACGTAGGCACGGGATTTTGAAACCTTGGCGAGCACATTAATAAAAAAAACTTTTTTCCCTTTCTTTTGTAAATATTCCTTTAACAACTACAAACAAACACTTTCAACCTAGCTAACTAAACGGTCACCGTAGAGTACAACAGATGTGTGAGGTGTTAATACCTTCTCCTCGAATAACCAACCAACGAACCCGTATTTGGTCGCGACGGCCATCTTATCCATCTTTTTAGGGTTTTATCTTTATTTCCCCTTTCCTTAGGAATAAATAAAATGCGGCGGCAACTCTGTGTCATTTCAAGCGTTTAGACGCTAGGGTATTATTTCGCGTAGCAATAGCTGGTGACTATGATGGGGAAATTAGGGTTAGACCTAGCTTAGTTAAACTAGGATTCAGTTGTATGTTTGTTTTTTTTTGCTTTTATTGATTGCTTCTAGCTTTATTTTTATTTCTTTTATTTTGTTAGATATCCATTATTTATATTCATATGTGGGGCATGGGAATTATTTTAATTGAGACTTTACACCTGAGTCTGAGAAAAAACATAAGTTAGTAGGTGGTTGCATAGTGATGGCCTTCGGGACGTATATGTCGCTTGGATGGAATGAAAAACCCCACCTAGAATAGATCCACTTGAAAATGTTGTTGTCCTACAAGTATTTGTAGTGATGGAAATATCAATCAAGAAGATCCATGCCTCTAGGAACCTTTTATAGGGATCCTTAACCAATGTTGTTAATACCGATGGCTGCATAGTGTTGTCATTTTGGACGTATGTCTTGCTAGGCTGGCGTGAACGCCTCAAATAGAATAGAATCGCTTGAGGGTATCTTCGTCCTACAAGTATTTGTAATGATGACAATCCACTCGATTCAGGTCCACGACTTTGGGAACCTACCTAGATACCTTATCTAAGGAAACTTTATAACCTACATGTGAGGGGATTATAGGATACATATCATTTACTTACCTTTATACTTAGCCTATGTCTATGGCTCAAAGTAAAATAACCTTGCATGCATATCATTCATTTAGATTTTTTGAGCATACACGTTGGTGTTTTCAGGGAATTAAAAAAATAAAAATTATTGCAAGCATTTAAAAGCCATTAGTTCTGCCAAAAGAAATACCTACCCTCTCAAGTTCAAATCCCCACGTTTGGGAGGCTTGAAAGATCTGATCTCTGAGTTACCAAGTAACGACGCTCAATATTTCAAAAAAGAGTATGTGAATCTCCTCGATCTTGTGAACATTGAAGTGAACCATGGGTCATTGTTGCTTTAGCCCAGTTCTATGATCTTCCTCAAAGGTGTTTTACCTTTCAAGACTATCAATTAGCGTCTACCCTAGAGGAATTTGAAAACATCATTAGAATCTATGTGAAAGACCAGGGTCCTTTTACCGGTCTTGGTGAAGCTCTAGACTATCATTTGCTAACCACTGCCTTACGTCTTGAAAGACAGGATGTCTCAGCCAATCTGACTACCAAGGGTAATGTCCAAGGTTTCTCTCAAAAGTTCTTGGAAAATGGAGCATGAACCCTTGTAAAAGCTAAATGTTGAAGTACCCTTAATGCAACTCTAGCCCTTCTAATATATGGGATCATACTATTCCCCAAATTGGACAGCTTCATAGATACATCTGCTATCATTGTCTTCCTGTCCAGAAATCCAGTCCTTACTTTCCTCGTCGATGTCAATTATCACCATCATGTAAAACATGAGAAGAAAAGCGGGACCATTCTGAGTTGTGCTCCTTTATTATACACATGGTACTTAAGGCGCCAACCTAAGAAGGCACCCTTTGCTAACAATCCTGGAAATCTCAAGTGGCCATAAAGGATAACAACTTTAATTGGAGATGAGCTTTCTTGGTACTCTCGGGATTATGATAGTTTAAATGTCGTCTTTAGCTGTGGTGACTTTCCAAATGTTCCCCTTATGGGACCTCGAGGGTGCATTAACTATAACATTGTCCTTGCTCTGAGGCAGTTGGGGTACCCAATGCTGGATAAACCTGACAACAAGTTTTTGGAAGGTTTTATTTTATACAAAGGGGTTGAAGATTCCAACCTATTGAAGAGACTCAGAAGAGCATGGGCCAGAATTCGTAGAAAGGGAAAACAGCTTGGGAAAAAGAACTATATAGCCAAGGAACTCTATAAACAATGGGTAAAAGCCCGAGTTCTTGAGATCAAGCTTCCCTTCTGTCATACCCTAATTTTACCCATAATATTCCACCTATCATATCATTTGAATTTCAACCAAGATCACAAGCATGGTATCCTCATAATCCTCACCCAGGGGCGAAGCCAGGAAATATAGAATGTGGGGGCGATATATTATTTTGTTAAACCCAACTTAGTTGATAATTGTGCAGGAATATCCAATTATACAAGCGCAGATTCGAATTCACAACTATTAGACATTTAGATCAGAAAATAATAAAAATATACATCTCTAATAACTTTTTTTTAAATAATAAATTAATCAATTCAATGAGTGAATTATTTAATATTATTCATAATCAAATAAGTAAAAATTTAAATAATTTAAAACTTTTTAGTATGTATTAAAATAGTATGTTATTTTAAATGAAAAATATGTATTATTTACCATATATATCTATATCTATATCTATATATATATATATATATATATATATATATATATATATATATATATATATATATATATATATATATATATATATATATATATATATATATATATATATATATATATATATATATATATATATATATCATGACATATAATTAGTTACATATTTATGTTTTATATTTATTAAAGTTCATGAATATAATTTGACTGTCTTAAAAAATATTTATGTTTTATATTTTAATGAATGGTAGCAATCTCTCGTGAAAATGGATTGTTCAGTTTTTAAATATTTTTTCAAATAGTATTTTACAAATTACATAACAATTATTAGAAATTTGAATATACTAATATACTAATATAATATAGATAAAATATTAGTGGGGCACTTGCCCCCATAATAACATGAATAACTCCGTCCTTGTCCTCGCCTTTTTGGGTTTGCCTTTATGGGAGATCATCAATCACCCTTTGTGTTTTCTTTTTACCTTTTTGCTTGCTTGCATTATAACTTTTCTAACCTTATTCAAAATACAATAATATATGTTGTTTCCTTTTTATTATTGTACAAGGTAGGGACTTGCAATCAAAGGATCAAGTTTGGATTCTCATGGTCAAAGTTTGGTCAATAAGTGGTCTGCAAGAGCTTTTAATTCAAGGCATGACCTATAATCTTGGGTCACATTCATGTCAAGCATCATTCAACATCATTTGATCAAGATAAGTTCAAATTTGGTTCCTAATTTCAAAGTTGATCCAAGTATGGTTCATGTGTTTATTTCCATGTTATCTTCATCCAATTTTCAAGCAATTATCAAGATTATTCAAGGGACAATCAAGTTTCTTCCATTTAGTATTCAAATGTTCATCATTGGGCCTTTGGATGGAAGAAATTGTAAGAAATCACAAGTTTGTACATGTTTGGTTGACCTAAAATCAAGTATGGCATGTCACTTGGTCCAAACACCATAACTATCTCATTTCTCAACATTTTTGGAATCTACTTAGAGCCAAATGTCACATTTGAACTCCTCTACAAATTTGCTTCAAGGGTAAAACATCAACTTTTCATCTCCGTCAATTTTGGAATTTGTTAAGATGCATGTGTGTGCACAAAAGTAGGCCCAAGACCTGGTCGACCTAATGTTTGGCCTAGAATTTCATGTCATGATCCCAACTTTCCATCCATGTCATTTTCAACTCAAGCATCCTTTTGATTTGATTCCTTTTGCATTTGATTCTTCACCATGAGGAGATCATTTGGCACAAAGAATATATCAAAATGCACGAGTGAGTTTAATTTGGCCTAAGCTCAAACATGGTACCATGGACTATACTTCTTGCGCAACTTTTAGGTCACGAATTTCATGCCATTTTCAATCTAGGACCACCTGCACATATTCAACTCATTTGAGGACCTAAAACGCATCTGGACAAACACAAAACAAATGGTTTCAAGTGCTAATTCACACATTTCATCCTTACTCTCACATGTTTTGCAAATCATCAAAATTTTGACCTAATTCACATGATTTTGCCTCCATTTCACACGTGTCTGACCTGATTTCGTTCCCTATAAATAGAGGGATGATTTGCCTTCATAAAAAATCTGGGATAGCCAAAGAAACGTTGAAACTATTTGAACCTGATACCTCAAAAAAACTAGTTAACCATTTCTTTGATTCAAGTTATTTTACCTTTGTTTCTTTGCCCATAATCACTCATCGGCCTCCTCTGAAGCTAATTGAAGCATTGCAGTGGCTTGAAACTCATTGGAATCAGACTTTCAAATTCACCATTTTTGACCTCTGAAGCTTCAATTGGAAAGGTAAATACGAGTTAAATTTTTGAGCAAGCAAGTTACCAGCGTGTTCGTCTTGATTCACTGATCAAAATCCCTATATCACCTTGAATTTATCTTTTGTATTCATCATTTAATTTTATTTTGAAGAACTAGGGTTCTTCGTGTTCTTGAGAAAATTCTCTTTGCTCAGAGTCAATCAATGGCACTGATGCAAAGAGACATGAACGATGAAATGTTAGGCACTTGAATCAATGCTTGATTCTGGCTAAAAATACAAGTTTATAAAGCTTACAGAATTAACTCAAGGTTGAAGATGAAGTTGATGAGTGCACTCTGGTAAAAATTGTTTAAATCTGGCCAATCACAGCTTGCCACTCTTTTTTTTTAAAAGTAGCCGTTGGCGCCATATTTTAATTACATTTTTTGCTATTTTCTTTTTCCTTTTGATTTCTTATTTAATTTCAATTGATTTTTAATTCATTTTTGCTCCAATTTTTTTAGAGAAAATCCCTAAAAATATTTTGCATCTCATATATATTTTTTATGATTTTAAAAATCATTTTTGCATTTATTTGAGATTTTCTCTTAATTTTCATTTAATTGTTATTTTCAACTTTATTTTTGACCATTTTCAAACATTTTTGCATCCAAATTTTGAGATCTTTTCATTTGTAATATTCTTGACTTCTCATAATTTTTTCATCCCTTTATTTTACATTTTGACATTTGTTTTGCATTTTCTCTTTATTTTCCATTTTAAATCATTTTTAAATCCCTTTTAGTTCATTTTTAATTCAAATTTTGTCATCCTTTTGACTTCGCTTGATTGACCCTATCTTCAACACTTCAAGTCATCAATAGATGATCCTTTGGTTGATTGAAGCTTCAATATTTCAAACATGTTGATGGATGATCATTTGATCATCTTTGACACTTTGGATCAGTGATAGATTATCCCTTAATGTATCATATGTTTGGATCTTTTGACTTGTTGATAGATGATCCTTTCTGATTGTTTGAGTTTTGCTTGTTAATCTCTCCTTCTTCATCTATCTTTCTTCTTTGTTTTAATCATTGTGTTACATATTTTAGGAGTATAACTTGTGTTATTACTCTAACATGTTTGACACAAAAATTGTTATTGACCGATCTCAGATAGGTGTGACTTCTACATAAGTCCACTTATGATTGCTTAACATAGCGCTAAATTTCCCTGACTCAGTTAAATCCTCATTAATACTAACATTGACATATTAATTATTTTTGTGTATATTTTTAATTGTTTAAAAAACTTATGACTTTTTAAAAATAGTGATTTTTTTGTCTAAGGTCCTTTGACCTTGTTTAACCTAGGATAAATCGCTTGGCCATTTATTTGGTGTTTTGAAGGGATTTTAGGTTTTGACCAAATTAAAATGTATTTTAATTCATTTTTAATGTGATTTTTAGTTGATTAAATGTTTAAAAATATTATTGAGTCATTTTTATGGTCTTGTGATGTTTGACTTTCTATTTGGGCATTGGTCATGGTTGATTTGACTTTTGTTGGATCAAAACCATTGGATTTAGGGGATTGATGAAATGTATATTTCATCTCCCAAAATGAATGCATGGTTTTGATTTGATGAAATTCCTTCCATGATCAATTTGTGTTTCCCCCCCCCCCCCCCCCCCCCCCCCCCCCCCCCCCCCCCGCCCCCTCTTCATTTGCATCCCTATTCTTTCCCATTCCCTTATTTGACCAATGAAATCTCTAATGTCTAAAGGCTAATTGATTCATCAATGACCTTGTGTCAGATGAATCAATACAAGTATGATTGAGATAGGTCCCTCCCTTTTTTTTAGTGTGTGGTATGTTTTAGGAGTTTGGTTCCTTGTTCCAAATCTCTAACATGCATTAACACCTATATTTTTATTGCTCGTCCTTATATAGTTGTGACTTCTACATAAATACAATTATGATTGCTTAACATAGAGCTAAATTTGACCCATAAGTCATATCATTCTAGTAAGTGAGATTGTAAGTCTCCCATTCTTCATGGCATTGTGTGGAGACTTGACCTTTTTTCCTTTCATGGGACCTAGTGGCATACTTGTTGAATTATCCAAGTTGGAGCCCTTCTCATGGAAGATGTCTTGGTTTAAGGATTCATACTTGTGAATGAATAGTTGAGTGTTCTCCAAAGAATGACTTAATCAATTAAAAATCACCAAAATCACCACTAACACCACTAACATTTGACTAACTCTTGTTAATATTGTTTTACTTGCAAAACATTTACTTTATGCAATTTAAATTTCAGTCATTTATCATCCATTGCAATTTATATTCCATATAACTTGTTTATGTTTCAAGTCATTTTCACTTTGCCCATTTGAGCCATATCTTGTGATTGTATATATTGTTTGCTTGCTTTTGGTTTTGTTTGTGGTCTTAGGACCTTAAAACATTTAATAACAAGAAAAACCCTAAAAAAACATTTGGTGGACTATTGAACTTTATCTGAACTTTTGGACTTAGGATTAGGCAACATTCCATATGCTAAAGGACTTGGCCAATGCCAACATTCTGAGACTGAGCTATTCTTGACCAGTGAATTTCATATGATGCAAGACTTGGGGATCTCTTTGATTCATATGCTACTTTTTCTTTGTGCTTAATTATTATTTTGTTTTGGTCTTTGTCTGATGTTTTATTCTAAGTGGATCAAGGAATATTTCATCTGGTACATTGGAAGACAATGAAAACTGCTAGCTATTGGAATGCTTGCTTGGATGTGGCCATCTTTATTTGATGCCTTGATCTTCATGATATCTGGATATTGCTCATTGCTTATTGATCATTGCTTGATTAAAGTCCAAAGGAAAATGGGTCTCTATATGACATTCTTGTCTGTTGGATTGCATCTCATTGGTCAGATCATTTAAACTCTTAACTTTTAATTTATGCTTAGGATAGGCTCTTCATCTCCTCCCACTTCTTAAATTTCAAAATCTCTCCCTCTTTTCAAAAACATTTATTTGCTTGTGATTTCAAATTTAGACCTGTTTTAATGATTAAAAACTTTGGCCTTATGCCGTTGAATTTTCAAACTCTTTCTTAAATCAAATTTGTAAATAAACGTAACCATATTGACTTAAATTTCAAAAGACAAAAAGAACTAACAACCCCATTCAAATTTTTGGCCCTTTGTGCCTCTTCTTATTAAACTTTTGTTAAAAGCAACTCACAAATTTATTTGAAATTTTTACCATGAACTACGAGGTTTTGATCCCTCATTTTTATGTTGGTACGTAGGCACAAGACCGGAGGTCTTGTCAAACACAAAAATATAA
Source organism: Lathyrus oleraceus (assembly GCF_024323335.1). NCBI lineage: Eukaryota > Viridiplantae > Streptophyta > Magnoliopsida > Fabales > Fabaceae > Lathyrus > Lathyrus oleraceus. Next base: position 406,811,312 of record NC_066582.1, read on the forward strand.
TTAATAAACTTTTTTCTCATCCCACACTCTATTTTATCAAACATCATTTATACCAAAAACACATGCACACATAAAAAAGGGCTCCCTAGGAGTACCTAGGACACTTTGGGTGCTATCACCTTCCCTCTGTGTAACCAACCCCCTTACCTATAATCTCTGGCATTTTATTAGTTTTGATTTGAAAACTTCTTATCTTTGGGTTTTGTTTGTACTTTTCCCTTTTCCTTTGGAAACAATAAAAGCGCGGTGGCGACTCTGGTTTTATTGACGTCAAGTTTATCCATAGCTTGATGGTCATGAATTTACCGCTACAGAAATTAAGTGGCGACTCTGTTGGGGAGTAGACCTCAGTAGGTTTAGCATACTTTTTTATGTGTATATATTTGTATATTTGATGTTTGTATATGTTGTTTGTATGATATAATATGTCTGTTGTGCTTGGTAATCTCTGAGTGGTGAGATAAGTTCTAACCCGAACTTGAGTGCAATTAAGATAGGAGGATGGTATAGTCATGTTCAACTTGTGTGGAGTAGTCCTTAACAAGTTGGCTTGAGATCCATCCACTCAGTGGAGACCTCTTTGGAGTTACTGATGTCACACAAGTTATTTGTGGATAGGAATTACTTTCTCTAATTTGGGGTCTGAGAAGCTGAGGACCGTAGAACATTTAACCTAACTTGGCCTATTTATGACGTAGTGCGAAGATTGTCCAGGTGTAGACTTGATCACAGTTGTTACGCGATACTACACTCAGACGAGTTTCTCTTGAGAATATCATGGGTTGATGAGTCACTCATCCTAACCTATAATATCCGATATATGGGATTAAGACTCTAGGAACTTCTTAGAACATGATATATAGGTTTTTATCCTTAGTACACTCCTTTGGGATGTGTCGCAACGCGAAAAACAACTGGCGGGAAAAGACACAGAGCCGCCACCGTGCGTTATTTATCCCAAAGGATGGAAAGGAAACGCTCGATGTAAACCTGAAAAAGGGAAAGGAATGGTCTTACGACCAGAGATTGCTAGGTACGGGAGTCGGTTACGCAAGGGGAAGGTATTAGCACCCCTCACGTCCGCCGTACTCGACGGGATCCACGCTCAAAAGAATAGAATAAGGTTGCTGATAAACTGCTCAAAGAATGCACACACACACTGGAATAAACAGGTGAAAGAAAACGGAGGAAGGGGACTCGGCAGGATGTCGCATCCTAGGCCTACGTAGTTTGTCAGAAACAAACATCAGAGTCAACGTAGTTCGGGGAAATAGGGAACAGGCTCGCTAGGATATCGCATCCTATGCCTACGTATCTCATCTGGAATGAGAATCAGAGCTACCGTAGTTCGGCTAACGCACGCCGAAACAAAACACTGAACAGAGACGCTGAGACATCGAAACAAACACACCAAGGAAACGGAATGCCAATAGCTGGGCTTATATCCGACTCCACAAAACAAACAAGGAAATGGAATGCCAATGGTTGGGCTTACATCCAACTCCAAACAAAAGCAAACAGGAAACAGAAGGCCAATAGATGGGCTTACATCCGACTCCAAACAAAAGCAAACAATCGCTAACCAGCGAACACCAAAGGTTCTACAACTGACAAACTAAAAGGGAGTCTGGAACTCGAGCCTAATAGCTGTCACACAAGCACCAAGAAGACGCTGAGACGTCAAAAGAAACAAAGGTTGAACACACAGACTAATAGGGAGTCGGGAACTCGGACCTAATAGCTGTCAAGCAAAACACACGCAAAAAAGAAAAGGGTGCCCGGAGAGATCTCGCACGATCTCCTGCCTACGTACCTCATCTGGTATGAGGATTAGGGCGACGTAGTTCCCCTTAACAGGGGAGAAACTCTCTCCTAACCAGAGACCAAGGGAATAACGAACTAAAAGGGAGACTGACTCGAGCCTAATAGTTGTCATGCAATCCACAATAGCCCTAGGTTGAGGTATCTAATCAAGAGTTTGACTCACACAGGAAGCGAGTCAACTCAAGTCCTAACTCTACATACGTTCAACTTCCTCGAAAGTTAAACGTACGATTCCTACAGAAAAGGAGATGAGAAGTGGAAAGCAGATAAACATACCAAAAGCAATCACACAAGCAATCATCACATTCTATATGCAAACAAGAGGCTCAGACACAGTTGGGCTTTAGTCAAGGGGTCATATCAACCTCGACAAACAAGCCAAAACTGTAGGGGTTCTGAAGCTCTTAACCACTGACATTGACCGTCAGGGTGAGCAGATGAAAGGTAATGAGGATTAGACCTCATAGCTCTTAACCCTGGCCTGGGTGAGCTCAAATCAAAGAAGGCGTTGGGGTCCAGAATGAGGGACCCTACTCTACTTGACTGACACTGTACAAGATCTTGGGTTAGGTTCAAAAGCCTCAGCACGTAGTGCGAGCTTAATGAACGACTCAAATGATTAGCAGGGGATTGATTGCTAATCCCTTCTATCTGCCAATTGCCTCTTCACTTAGGAGGACTTCAAGTACATGGCACAAATATAAACAATCACAGTCATTGCCTCTTAAGGAGGACTTCAGCCAAATGCCTGCCAAAAGAAACGACAGGGCTTCCAGACTACATGGAGTTAGAGAATGATTACCTAGGTGGTATGCCAACCACAAGCAAAGCAAAGCTCAAGCAATGAGCTAAAAGCGACTAAAGTACCTGTACAAAAGTCAAACAGTCAGTATTCACATTCAGACAAATCAAACAGACAGTCAACAGTGGTTCTATATGTACACAAGTCAAGCTCTATGTGCAAGCATTCAAGTGATTCCACCAATGAACCTACAACACAATCAAGGTTAGTGGACAATGTAATTTGCATCTCAAGTCATGAGATTACATCAACCATTAGGACTAGAAGCTTGAACCTGAAATGCAAAGCTCAAAAGGTGAGTACAAACCACTAGTGCAAAGACTATGGTCAAAGGCAAAGCAAAAAGTCAAAACAGAAGTTGATATTCAACATGAAGCACATTTATTCAAGTGAGAACATGTCCTAAAAAGGATCAAATCCAAATCAATAAGCAAAGCCATCTAAAGCACAAAATAAGGCAAAGGCAATTACAAAGCACACAATTGGACATTAAGAGTAGAAATTCCATATTAAAACATAAATGAATCAAATAACCATGGAAATTTTTATGTGCACCCAACATGTTAAACACAAACATCATGCAAAAAATTGGAATCAGAAAAGCTCAATTGACATGTATATGAAAATGAACAAGAGCAACATCAAAATGTGTGACACACATTTTCACACCATACATCCTTGTGTCCCAAACAGAGATGAAAAATGCTAAAAATGCCAAATAAAATCTCACGAGTCATGTATCATGTTAGGAATCAGCATATCAAATTTCATGGCAATTGGACAATGTATGAGCATTCCACAATTAATTGAATGAAGCATGGTAGATTTGCATACATGTTCAAACATCAGTTCACAATCAAAAATCCAGAACCATTCAATTAACACAAATGACATCTAAAAATAAAAGACATTAATACAAACAAGTGAAAAAAAATTGGAAGCAATTTGGATTAATTTCCTATTTTTAATGATTTTTGGAATTTAGATGAAAATATTGAAATAAAATGAAGAAATATGCATGGCAATTTGGAGGGAAATGGAATATTATGTTGAAGTTTGAAAAAGTGTTGTCAGTGGGAATCGAACCATGTTCACATGAAAATAGAGGCGCTGGACAAAATAAAATTCACAATTGTTGTGGCCAGGAATTGAATGGAGGTTCAAAGCGCATGGAATCAAAACACAACACTCCATTAATTGAAGTGGCGTCCCAGTCAGCAAGTCCAAGGCCACGCGAGCGAGCCAATGGAGCGAGAGCCAATGGTTTGGCCAACAGGCGCATGCGTGGCGCCAGCTAGGAACAAACCCTAACAACTAATTATAGACGGCGGCTGGTGGAGGAGCTCAGCCTTCTTCTTCGGCGAGACCGGCGGAGAAGCTCAAATTTTTTTCCAGAAATAAGCAATATATACATCAATGGAAAGGTCTCGTCGCGAGGATTTCAAATATCATAAAAGCTAAACCTAACTCTCCATGAATTGGACGGATCAAAGACAAACATATTTGCACATCAAACTTTAAATCAACACAACTTCATCAATATTCATCCATTTTCAAAACTATTTATATCAGAATTCTCAGCATCAAAAGATCTATCTAATCATGGCAATGAATTGAAGAAACATGAGATTCGAAATTTCACCAACCTGAACTTGCAGTGACCGAAATCGTGTGCTACAGCTTCCACCAGCTCCAGATCCACTCCTCTATGATTGCTTTGAAGCTTTGAATAGAAATTGACACTTGAATTGGTCTGGATCTAGCTGAAATTCAAAACTCCATGTTCATGTTCATGTGTTGATGCAGCTTGTTTCTTCACCAAAACCTTCAATCCAGCACTTGATTTGCACTTAATGATGATCAATGAACACGATTATGCAGTAAAATTGAGGTGTTATGTGAAAGAAATTGAAATTTGAGATGAGAGAAAAAATGGAGGGAAATCCAAAATCTAGATCTAGAATGTGTGAAACTGATCCAATTTTGTTATGATTAGCATTTATACTCTGTCCTAATCACCTTGCTAATCAAAATTTGCATTGGGTAATTGAGATTAAGAGAAAATGAGGTGTGTGACCAAATTGGAAAAATGTGAGGTGCATGGCCAATTGTACACGTGAACAGTGCACATGCAAGGTGTAATTTCACTTAAAATCATCTCATGCACATAATTGGATTGGAATTAATCATGTATGATGCACCAAATTTGAATTTTCAACTTTCCCTTCAAAATGAACATGCATGAACAAATGATCATGTGATTAAATTTCATGCAATGCAATGATGGATTTGGAAAATATTAGTCACAACAAGCATTATGCAAAAAGAGTGGCTCAAATTGGAGCTTTGGATCAAAAGTTATGGCTTGTTGAACCTCCATGTGCACATTGCAATTATTTGGCCATATCTTCTCAACCATTCATCAGATGCTCATGATCTTAGACTTTTTGGAAATGGGAGAGAAAGATCTTCAACTTTCATGTTGGACAAAATTTCATTTGAAGCTTCTTTGATGTTGGAAAGTCAAGTTGAAGGTGGTCCAAAAACTTGTCATTTTTGGAAACTTGAAATTACAGGTCACTTTCCATTCTTGGAAACTTTTGATTTGGCTTCAAATTCTTCAAGGTATGTGTTTGACATGATGAATAAACCTCTTTGTAACATGAATTAAGTGTCTCAAACCATTTCTCCCCCTCCTAGCCCTCAGTTGACTTTTAGTTGACTTTTATGGGGCCCAGATGACTTGAAAATGCACTGTGGACTTTGAGCCCCTACCACCTGAGGAAATGGCTCAGAAATGAACCCCTAGCTCCAATAAGCTCTTCATAATGATCATGTGATCTACACCATCAACAAATACCTCATCTCCTTGAGAAGCTCTGACTGGAAGAATACCAATGATTAGGGTTGACCAGGGGTCAAAACCCTAATCCTGAGGAACTGGAGCATGCACAATGGAGCCCTTAAAGATGACATAACCATGATGATGGGGACATATCCTTGCAACCAATATAATACTCAAGACCTTTGAAGGATCAGGAAATCCTAATGCACTGCAAACCCTCAGATGGTTGATCACCAATCCATGGAAACCCTCAGGCTTGAACCATATACCACCTCCCTCTTCTGAAAAATACATTGGAGGATGACTTCTGATTTCCATATGATATGCAATATGCAAATGCCTAATGTCCTAAAACATGAAATGCAATATGCTAAACTAGTCCCGAGAAGAGGGGGGGAAATTTTGAGGTGTTACAGCTGCCCCTATTCAATCCACTATGAACCTGTTGATATGAACAGCCTCGGCTTTCAGATGATCAGGGTGAAGAGTGGTTGAATACAAAGAACAGACGAACAATTTGCGCTCCGCTGGGGATTATATATTTTTTTGCTTTTCTTGAACCCCGCAACTTTTCAATGATTTTTTTTTCACTTTTCTTGAACCCCGGGACATCTTTGATTAATTTTTTTTTATTTTTCTTGAACCCCAGAATTTTTGATTTGATTTTGCGCGGATAATCCCTGATCACCGCATTTGAACCCCGACAACTTCATGTCACTCCTACTGCCAAACAATGAACCCCGTTCTCCATTTGAACCCCAGTCGCCTGACGATAACTCTCGATCGCCATTGTGAACCCCATTCTCCAGAAAACACCCCGTGTCTCCCTTTATCCATTTGAACCCCATTCTCCAGAAAATGCCCAGCACTTCCTTCTCTCCATTTGAACCTCGTTCTCCATTTTCTTGTGATAATTCCGCTGGCAACGCCGGAAATAACACCAAAACGCCACTCTGATGGCGACATATCAGAGGGTACACCTCCTCAACAGGAAGGTAATCATGTGCATTTCTTCCTCCGAAGATACCCATAACGACTTCTGTTGGCCTTGCCAAAGTCTAGGGTGACACATGATCAGAAGACAATCCTAAGGACCTCATCCCAGATACCATCTTCAACTCCAATCTCCATTTGAACCCCGTTCTCCAGAAAATGCCCAGTACTTCCCTTTCTCCATTTGAACCCCGCTTTTCGTGCTGATCACGTAACGTTCTCTGATTTTCATTTCCATCTCTGCCCGACGGAAAATTTTCCTCCAATATCGCACTACTGGGAACATTGTTGCTCCAACGTCATGATAGTAACATTTTCTAACTGGCAGAACCAACTCTCAAACGGTAACCATGGCTTGAGTCGCGCTGATCGCGTAACATTCTCCGATCTTCATTTCCATCTCTGTCCGACGGAAAATTTTCCTCCAATATCGCGCTACTGGGGAATACTATTAATCCATAATCACGATGCCGAACTCCTCAGAGTAACATCTCCAACTTCCATCTCGCACGACGGAACCTTCCTCCAATATCGCACTACTGGGGAATATCGTTGATTCAACGTCACGATACTAAACTCCTCAGAGCAACATCTTCCAACTTCCATCTCGCACGACGGAACCTTCCTCCAATATCGCACTACTGGGGAATATTGTTGATTTAACAACACGATGCTGAACTCTTCAGAGTAACATCCTCTAACTGGCAAAGCCAACTCTCGAACGGTAACCACGGCTTGAGTAACATCTTCACCACCCAGCTAAACCAATTCTCAAACGGTAACCACAGCTTGAGACTAGCTTATGCTTGCAATGCTGATGCATGATGATTTTTTTTAGCGTAATGCTCCATAACCATGGAAATGCTACGCAATTAACTATGCAATATGCTATGATCTTCTAAATGATGAATGCATAAAAAGCATCCCCCTCAAGGGACTCTACTGGGGGCTCGAGGCGCTCTGCTGAGGAACTCGATAACACTCCAACCTCCACCCTACTGGGGAATAACACTGCTGCTGGGGAAAGGACAACCCTCACCAGGGATGACTTCCACTGAACCTGATCTGCTTGGGGACTTCACTGGGGAAGAAACCACCAACGCACTCTGCGGGGAAAACAGCAATCTCCGACTTGCTGGGGAAATAACAATCTCCATCTTGCTAAGGGAAACAACAACCTTCAGGTCTGGCTGCCAAGGAAACACCGACCTAGAATTCGCTGGGGAGATACAGAATATTTGACACGGAACACTTGTCGACTCGTCGAGCACTAGCGTTCAACATCTAACCAAATTATCAATTTTCTATTTTCCCAGACTTTGAAGAGTCTTCTTGATTAACTCTCAAGGATCGTCGTACGTCTTTCGCCGTCTTTTCACCATTCTCAACTCCTTGTCCCTGATCGGACTCCACGGGGATCTTTTATCAAAAGCTTCACATCACAACCTGCAAGTGAGTGAAAATATCTAACAGCACCTGCAAAAGAGATCGTTAGATAAAAACGTGCCCCAGGCGTGCCAAAGTTTCAACACCTGAGTCACTCAACCTTCCGAATAAGATTTCAGGTTTTCAATCTTATGAACATGCATTGGAAGGGACCTCCATATCTCAAAATGCAAAGATTCTTTATCAACATAATCGGATGTTTTCGCAATCAAAGCGGTAATGAAAACAAAAAACAAAATTATTTGACTAAATATGCATTTTATTGATTGAAAAAGGTGGCTCAAAACTGAGCAATACACAGGAAGCAATCCCTGAAAAGAGGTAATTGCGCACAAAAGGAAAAATCTATCCTAATGGCAATGCGAAACCGTGATCTCATCGAGTTCCAACTCGGTTACACCCCATATGTCCTCAGACTCTCCGTGCTTTCTGCCTTCTGAACAAGACGCTTTCGACCGATCCCTGCCGGGGATTATCCATGTGTCTTAACCAAAACACAAATGATCATGCTAGACGAAGTTGTTCGTTTCAATCCCTCTTTTGCCTGGACCGCCCTTTCGGGTTTTCAGTCCACCGAGATACCCTTTTTTGCCCAAGTCGCCCTTGTGGGGTTTTCGACTTGCCGGGTGTACAGTTTTTTTCTCTTTTTTATCCCTAATTTTTGCCCGAACCTTTTCATCATTTTTTCTCGGTTCGCCGGGATGCCCATTTTTGCCTGGACTATTTTATTCTTTTCGTCCAGCGGGTCTCTTATACGAAGTATTTTTTAACTGCGTCCGCATTCACAGGGGATGGAAAATCCTCGCCATCCACGGTCGTCAACAACAAGGCTCCGCCAGAGAAAACCTTCTTGACCACGAATGAACCTTCATAATTGGGTGTCCACTTGCCCCGACGATCGTTCTGAGGAGGAAGGATCCTTTTCAGCACCATATCTCCTACGTGATACACACGAGGTCGCACCTTTCGGTCAAAAGCACGCTTCATCCGCTGCTGGTACAACTGCCCATGACAAATGGCCGCCAGCCTCTTTTCCTCAATCAGACTCAACTCTTCGTACCGAGTCCTTACCCATTCAGCCTCTTTCAATTTCACGTCCATCAGGACTCTCAACGAAGGAATCTGGACCTCAACTGGTAGCACGGCTTCCATCCCATACACAAGTGAGAAAGGCGTTGCCCCAGTAGATGTACGCACCGAGGTTCGATACCCATGCAATGCAAACGGCAACATCTCGTGCCAATCCTTATAGGTCACGACCATCTTCTACACAATCTTCTTAATATTCTTATTAGCTGCCTCGACCGCTCCATTCATCTTCGGACGATAAGGAGAAGAATTGTGATGCTCGATCTTGAACTCCCGGCACAGTTCTGCCATCATCTTGTTGTTGAGATTAGAACCATTATCAGTAATGATTCTTTCGGGAACCCCATATCTGCAAATGATGTCTCTCTTGAGGAATCTGGCGACGACCTGCTTCGTCACATTTGCATAAGAGGCTGCTTCCACCCATTTGGTGAAGTAATCGATAGCCACTAATATGAACCGGTGCCCATTCGAAGCCGTAGGCTCGATTTTTCCGATCATATCAATGCCCCACATAGCAAACGGCCACGGAGACGACATTAAGCTCAACGGATTTGGAGGCACGTGCACCTTGTCAGCATAAATCTGGCATTTATGACACTTCCGCACGAAATTGAAACACTGGGCCTCCATCGTCATCCAGTAATAACCAGCCCGTAACAACTTTTTCACCATTGCATTCCCACTGGCATGGGTACCAAATGACCCCTCGTGTAATTCTTTCATCAATTGGCTTGCTTCTTTGCCATCAACGCATCTGAGCAACACCCAATCGAAATTCCGCTTGTACAAAACCCCATCCTTGTTCAGATAGAACACCATGGCCAACCTCCTCAGAGTCTTTCGGTCCTTCTTGGATGCTCCCTCAGGATATTCTTGGGTTTCCAGATAGCGCTTGATATCAAAATACCACGGCTTCTCATCATCAGGCGTTGTGTCGACAGCAAACACATAAGCAGGTCTATCCAGACGTCCCACCTCAACACTAGGGAACTGATTCCACCACTGCACCTTAATCAAGGCGGCCAACATAGCCAAAGCATCCGCCAAAGGATTTTCCTCTCTCGGCACATGATGTAATTCCACTTTGGTGAAGAACGTCAACAATCTCCTCGTATAGTCCCGGTATAGAATTAAATGAGATTGATGCGTATACCATTTTCCGTTAACCTGATTCACAACCAAAGCTGAATCTCCATAGATAACAAGGTTCTTGATCCGCAAATCAATCGCCTCTTCAATCCCCAAGATACAAGCTTCGTATTCAGCCACATTGTTGGTGCACTCAAATGTTAGCCGGGCAGCAAAAGGAATATGAGATCCTTTTGGCGTAACCTAAACAACACCAACTCCACTACCATTCACGTTAACGGCCCCATCAATCATCAGAATCCATTCGGATTCAGGGTCAGGCCCCTCCTTCGGGATTGGTTCCTCACAATCTTTCGATTTGAGAAACTTGATGTCCTCATCAGGGAACTCAAACTTCATCGGTTGATAATCCTCAATGGGTTGCTGGGCGAGGTAATCAGACAACACACTCCCCTTGATCGCCTTCTGAGAGGTATATTGAATATTGTAACACCCCGATAAAATATGATAATTATTTAAATTAAGTTAATAGTATATTTATTAATTTAATTAAATAATTAGATTATTATTGGAATATTATTTGGAATTATTATTATTGGAATAATAAGTTGGAATATATATAAAGAGTTCCATTTGGTAAAAAGGGTTTTTCACGTGAAAACCAGAGAAGCGACAGAAAGTGAGAAAAGGGCAAAGAGGAAGAGCAAGAGAACAAGGGTTGAAGAAGGGAAAAGCTTGAAGCTAAAGGATTTGCCGGATTAACTCAGGTAAGGGGGGTTTATCGTCGTTTAATGGGTATTATGGATTAACATGTAATGGGTAGTAATAAGCCGTTGAATTGACCCTAATTGGGATGATGAGTGCTGAAAAATTGTGATGAATAAGTTATGTTAAAGCTGTAATTGAATCTATATTTGGGTGAGTTGTGATTTTCCGAACGTGTAGTTTTTTACGGAATTGGAATCGGAGGTCCGGAAGTCCTCCAACGGCGGAAAATGCGGAGAATTCTGCATTCTGCTTCGTGTTAGCGCAGGAACAACTTTCTGTCTTGCGTTAACCGGTTAACCCATGGTGTTAACCGGTTAACACTGTTATGAATTGGGAAATATTGCTGTCTGTCTTGCGTTAACCGGTTAACCCAGGGTGTTAACCGGTTAACACTGTTAAAATGTGCCAGGAAGCGTGTTCTGTGTTGCGTTAACCGGTTAACCCAGGGCGTTAACCGGTTAACACTGTTTGAAAGGTGGAAATTTGATATTTTAAATATTATAAACAATTGAAGATTGGCCTATATTGGTGTATGATATAGGAGGGATCAATTTCCCGTTGTTTTGAGCAGTGTAGGTATTAGTAGAGTGTGCTAATATTGTGATTGATTATGTGGCATGACATAATATGATTGTGTGATAATTATATTGATGATGTATGATGGTGTGCACAATGTTGTGAATATATCTATTATGTATGTTATTGTGAATGGACTGTTTATGGCTTAGAGTGTGAGCATATGTCCATTGTGGATTGTTGATGTTGCATGCTAGGTGATTTAGCGTGCATAGTATGGCCTTTATGGTGGTAGCTAATTCCCATGGTGAGGAATTAGTGATGAGTTATTGTGGATTGTTGTTGATGTTTGCATGCTAGGTGATTTAGCGTGCATAGCATAGCCCTTGGGGTGGTAGCTAATTCCCATGGTGAGGAATTAGTGATGTGAGTCACTAGGTCTCAAATGAGTGGGACTAGTGAGCTTGGTAGCCGTATCTGGATTTGATTGGTGAGGTTGAACTATATGTTCACGAATAGTCGGTACCGCATGCATGGAGTCTCATTGCATAATGTATGTATGGCGTATAATATGAATGGATGTATTCCAATATTATACGTGTGTTTTGTGTTTGTGCTGAATATGATTGTGATTATGAGTTGGTGTTGCCGTTACTGAATGTGTGATCTGATTAGGGTGATGAAATGTGTTAATTTACTTAGCATTACATGATATTTTATAATGCTTATTATATCGATTGAGGAACTCACCCTTACAACTATGTTTTCAGGTAACGAGCAGTGATTGAGTAGAAGCTAGTGATTGGAGTCTAGCGTAGTTCATTAGTGAGTCATGCTCTGGTAGATGTAACATCGGAACGGGATGTTTTACCTTGTTTTTATTTGGTGGTTGAATAATTTTACATGTAATGTGTTACATGGTTTGCATATCCGCTGCGAATTGTGCAATATTTATTTTGATTATTAAATGAGCATGACAAACTATTTTGGTGAATGGTGTGAAGTGTCAAGTGTGACACCCTTAAATTGCATATCTACTCTGATTTATATTTGTTGAATTAATTAATTATTGGGGTATTTTAGAAGGGTGTTACAAATATCATATTCAGTTAAAATCATTTGCCATCTCGCAACCCGTCCGGTCAATGCTGGCTTCTCAAAAATATACTTGATCGGATCCATCTTGGAAATCAACAAAGTGGTATGAACCAGCATATACTGTCTCAGTCGGCGAGCAGCCCATACCAAAGCGCAGCAAGTTTTCTCGAGCAGTGAATATCTTGTTTCACAGTCGATAAACTTTTTGCTAAGGTAGTAAATCGCATGCTCTTTTCGACCAGACTCGTCATGCTGCCTCAGTACGCACCCCATAGACCCCTCGAGGATTGTCAAGTACAGAATTAACGGTCGTCCCTCCACAGGAGGCATCAGAATCGGAGGCTCCTGCAAATATTCTTTTATTTTTTCAAATGCCGCTTGGCAATCATTATTCCACCTGACCGTTTGATCTTTTCTCAACAACTTGAATATGGGTTTACATGTGGCTGTTAGATGAGATATGAACCGTGAAATGTAGTTCAATCTACCTAAGAAACCACGAACCTCCTTTTCTGTTCTCGGTTCAGGCATTTCTCGTATTGCTTTTACTTTAGCAGGATCAACCTCGATTCCTCTTTCGCTCACAATAAACCCCAGCAACTTACCAGACCGCACCCCGAAAGTGCACTTATTCGGATTCAACCTCAGTTTGAATTGTCTCAAACGGTCAAACAACTTGGCCAGATCTACCAGATGCCCCTCTTCTGTTTGGGACTTTGCTATCATGTCATCAACATAGCATTCGATTTCATGATGAATCATATCATGAAACAAAGTCACCATGGCCCTCTGATACGTGGAACCGGCATTCTTGAGACCGAATGGCATCACCTTATAACAGAAAGTGCCCCACGGTGCGATGAACGTTGTTTTCTCCATATCATCTGGCGACATTTTGATTTGATTATAGCCAGAAAAGCCATCCATGAAGGAAAACACCGAGAATTGAGCTGTATTATCTACCAACACATCGATGTGAGGTAATGGAAAATCATCTTTCGGGCTAGCTCTGTTCAAATCCCGGTAGTCCACACACATCCTCACCTTCCCATCCTTCTTCGGCACTGGCACAATATTCGCGACCCAAGATGGATAATTAGTAACAGCTAGGAAACCAGCATCCAACTGCTTCTGCACTTCTTCTTTGATTTTCATGGCCATCTCGGGTCGAGTTCTGCGCAACTTCTGCTTCACTGGAGGACAATCTACTCTCAATGGTAACTTGTGCACAACAATATCGGTATCCAACCCTGGCATATCCTGATAAGACCAGGCAAAGATATCAACATACTCTTTCAACAAGGCTACCATTCTGCTCTTGACATTTACCTCCAAAGCAGCCCCAACTTTCACCTCTTTTCTGACCTCTTCGGTACCCAGATTCACAATCTCAACTCACTCCTCATGCGGCTGAATCACCTTCTCCTCTTGTTTTAACATCCTGGCTAACTCCTCCGGCAGTTCACAATCTTCTTTGCCTTCTTCTTCGGCATGATAGATCGGATTGTCGAAGTCATATGAGGGTGTAACAGGATTGTTATCAATGAGATCCGGAGAAAGATCGCATCTGCATGAATGTTGATTCATGCATTGCTTTAGAACCGGAGCGAAGCAAATTAAAAGGAAAATGAAAACAAACATTGCCATTTTTATTGTTTATTTTTAAACTGCAAAAATAAATGAAAAACAGAGAACACCGCTTTTAATGAAAAAAACATCCTTTTATTAATGATGCAAAATGTTGCAAAATGAGACACATGAGGTGACCCTTACAATGGACCATTACGTTTCGGGCAAAACGTATGGCTTTCATGCAAATAGTATTGAAAAACCGAAATATTACTCTTCACGTAGAGTGACAGTGATGATCTTTTCGGCCTTCTAGTTCTGGATCTCCATCCCTGGTACGCACGGTTTTATCCAATGATCAAGCTCGCAGTCACTGTCGACCTCTTCACCCATCATACAGATGTGATCTGGATCTAGCATTCCAGCACTGGTGAACGTGAACGGTTGACGACGTCCTCTGTCCTGCCCAGACGAGCCTCGGCCCGGCTGATAACCAACCCCAAACCTGTCTTTCTTGGCGGCGATGTCCATCATTCTTCCCCAACCTGGGGCTTCTCCGCTCTTCACCACCTCGGCGGCCTGCTTATACGAAGAAATTGACGGCTTCTTCTCTTCTTTGACAAAAGCGGCATTCTCCACCTTGACGGTTTCGAATGCTTGACTTGGCGTTTCAAATATTTCACCGTCCATTTTCACGTACTTGAACGATGACAGTTGGCTGACAAAGATGTCCTATTCCCCCCAATCAACTTTCTCAAATCGGAGACGTCCCCCATCCATCATTCTCTGGATCGTCTCCCTCAACATCACACAACCATTTAGAGTGACAGTGCAAGCAGTGCAACAATTATCACAGCCAGGGAAAACTCCACTCTTCATCAAATGTCTCTTAACCACAGACATTGGAGCTCTCAACTTGTCCACATCCGTCACCTCTATTTTTCTCTTATCTTCTGACATCACGTTCACCCCCATAGGACCATGCACCGGCATGGGGTTAGCATTAACATTCGGTGTCGGTGCAAAATTGATGGCTTTAGAATCCACCAAATCTTGAACGACATGCTTAAAAGCTTTACAACCCTCAATGTTATGCCCGGGTGCACCAGAATGGAACGCGCACTTGACGTTCTCCTTGTAACTTGCAAGCCTTTGAACCGGTCCTACCTGAGCCAACATCCTCGGCTGAACCAACCCAAGATCCTTCAACCTCTTAAACAAAAGAGCATACGTCATGGGTGGCTTATCGAACTGACGATCAGTCATCCTTCTTCTCACTTGGCACCCAGCTCTCTGTGTTCTCTGTTGAGGTGACTGTTGTTGCTGTTGTACAGATTGATTACCAGTAGGAATCGTTACTGTAGCAGCATACGGGTGGTAACGATCCCTACCGTGTCCCCTTTGGGCATGCACATCACTCGATTCACCCTCCTTCTGGTGCTGATCATTACCAAAAGGATTCTTCACTCCAGACGACGGAGCATTTCCCTGTATTTCCCCCATTCTCAGCCAGCTTTCAATTCTTTCCACCTTCTCGGCGATTGCTTTCTGCCCCAAGGCGAACTCTTGCATGACACTGATCAGCTCACTCATCTTCTCTTTCAGCTCGAGAATGTCAGCGTTGGGTGGATTCATCATTCCTGAGTCAATCAAACATGTTAGAAACTGACACCTGCAAAACAGAAGACAAGTTATTATGACTCACGCATGAATGCAATGTCTATCCGTATGAGGAACATTCTGTCCTTCGATCCTGGTTTCATCGAGACGGATAATAATTTGACAATAACATTTTGACATCAGGATGTCTCTCAACTAGAGTCTCAATCGAGAATGTACCCTGAGTATGGATAGGCATGAGTTAGATGCTGATGAATGCAAAATATGAATGATGTGGATGCATGATAGCAATGCACTGTGCCATCCTCCAAGTCCTCTGAAAATCAACTGCACTGAGTTCCAGTCTCTAAATTGATCATAACCATCTGAGGGAACGAGTGACCACAATTCCGACTTAAGGTTCCGAAATAAACGGGACCGAAGGATATACCATCATCACCACTGAAAAACCACTGATCTGATAACCACAAAATCATTTGTACCAACCCAGGGAATCCTGAAATAAACGGATCCCCACTGATAAATACCACGGACAGAACTCCGGCGTCTCAGAAATAAATATCCATAATCCAACTGAACCACTGTCACCACCAGAAAGTCACCACCAGAATCCGCATCTGTGGGAATCAAACCCTCCCCTCACAGGTGAATTCTAACAAGGTCATCCTAAGGCGGATAATGGTCTCGACAATCGGACAAGATACTCAACAAGTTTGCCCTTTCGGGTGTGCCGTTGCAGCTCTCATAAGATCGTCTAAACCAAAGATCCGGGAAAGAATGTTCACCGAAGTCAACAGCTCAAAAGAGATAAAACTCAACCATAGTGGAAACTCCACAAGGAAGAGCCCTCTCAGAAGAACCTCGTCCGGCTTGTGGTATGTCACGTCGCAACGATCATGTCAACCCAACATGTGAGGAACGTGAGACCACGCTAATCCTAGGTGTATACTCGGGCTTGGGTTTTAGCCCTACTCAGAACACCCACCCCAAATCAAAGGAACCAAACTTGTACAGAATCCAGCATAATGATAATATGATGCATGCAAACATATATGCAAATATATACAATCACGGTATAATAATCATAAATGCAATAAATAAAGCAGCAAAAGCAACCAAAACTATCCTAGAGAGCGCTAGGATTGACTCGCTAAGGCAAGATGGACCAGCAAGAGGTCAACTTCTTATAGTCCCCAACAGAGTCGCCAGCTGTCGCAACGCGAAAAACAACCGGTGGGAAAAGACACAGAGTCGCCACCGTGCGTTATTTATCCCAAAGGAGGGAAAGGAAACGCTCGACGTAAACCTGAAAAAGGGAAAGGAATGGTCTTACGACCAGAGATTGCTAGGTATAGGAGTCGGTTACGCAAGGGGAAGGTATTAGCACCCCTCACGTCCTCCGTACTCGACGGGATCCACGCTCAAAAGAATAGAATAAGTTTGCTGATAAACTGCTCAAAGAATGCACACACACACTGGAATAAACAGGTGAAAGAAAACGGAGGAAGGGGACTCGGCAGGATGTCGCATCCTGGGCCTACGTAGTTTGTCAGAAACAAACATCAGAGTCAACGTAGTTCGGGGAAATGGGGAACAGGCTCGCTAGGATATCGCATCCTATGCCTACGTATCTCATCTGGAATGAGAATCAGAGCTACCGTAGTTCGGCTAACGTACGCCGAAACAAAACACTGAACAGAGACGCTGAGACGTCGAAACAAACACACCAAGGAAACAGAATGCCAATAGTTGGGCTTATATCCGACTCCACAAAACAAACAAGGAAATGGAATGCCAATGGCTGGGCTTACATCCAACTCCAAACAAAAGCAAACAGGAAACAGAAGGCCAATAGATGGGCTTACATCCGACTCCAAACAAAAGCAAACAATCGCTAACCAGCGAACACCAAAGGTTCTACAACTGACAAACTAAAAGGGAGTCTGGAACTCGAGCCTAATAGCTGTCACACAAGCACCAAGAAGACGCTGAGACGTCAAAAGAAACAAAGGTTGAACACACAGACTAATAGGGAGTCGTGAACTCAGACCTAATAGCTGTCAAGCAAAACACACGCAAAAAAGAAAAGGGTGTCCGAAGAGATCTCGCACGATCTCCTGCCTACGTACCTCATCTGGTATGAGGATCAGGGCGACGTAGTTCCCCTTAACAGGGGAGAAACTCTCTCCTAACCAGAGACCAAGGGAATAACGAACTAAAAGGGAGACTGACTCGAGCCTAATAGTTGTCATGCAATCCACAATAGCCCTAGGTTGAGCTATCTAATCAAGAGTTTGACTCACACAGGAAGCGAGTCAACTCAAGTCCTAACTCTACATACGTTCAACTTCCTCGAAAGTTAAACGTACGATTCCTACAGAAAAGGAGATGAGAAGTGGAAAGCAGATAAACATACCAAAAGCAATCACACAAGCAATCATCACACTCTATATGCAAACAAGAGGCTCAGACACGGTTGGGCTTTAGTCAAGGGGTCATATCAACCTCGACAAACAAGCCAAAATTGTAGGGGTTCTGAAGCTCTTAACCACTGACATTGACCGTCAGGGTGAGCAGATGAAAGGTAATGAGGATTAGACCTCATAGCTCTTAACCCTGGCCTGGGTGAGCTCAAATCAAAGAAGGCGTGGGGGTCCAGAATGAGGGACCCTACTCCACTTGACTGACACTGTACAAGATCTTGGGTTAGGTTCAAGAGCCTCAACACGTAGTGCGAGCTTAATGAACGACTCAAACGATTAGCAGGGGATTGATTACTAATCCCTTCTATCTGCCAATTGCCTCTTCACTTAGGAGGACTTCAAGTACATGGCACAAATTTAAACAATCACAGTCATTGCCTCTTAAGGAGGACTTCAGCCAAATGCCTGCCAAAAGAAACGACGGGGCTTCCAGACTACATGGAGTTAGAGAAAGATTACCTAGGTGGTATGCCAACCACAAGCAAAGAAAAGCTCAAGCAATGAGCTAAAAGCGACTAAAGTACCTGTACAAAAGTCAAACAGTCAGTATTCACATTCAGACAAATCAAACAGACAGTCAACAGTGGTTCTAAGTGTACACAAGTCAAGCTCTATGTGCAAGCATTCAAGTGATTCCACCAATGAACCTACAACACAATCAAGGTTAGTGGACAATTTAATTTGCATCTCAAGTCATGAGATTACATCAACCATTAGGACTAGAAGCTTGAACCTGAAATGCAAAGCTCAAAAGGTGAGTACAAACCACTAGTGCAAAGACTAGGGTCAAAGGCAAAGCAAAAAGTCAAAACAGAAGTTGATATTCAACATGAAGCACATTTATTCAAGTGAGAACATGTCCTAAAAAGGATCAAATCCAAATCAATAAGCAAAGCCATCTAAAGCACAAAATAAGGCAAAGGCAATTACAAAGCACACAATTGGACATTAAGAGTAGAAATTCCATATTAAAATAGAAATGAATCAAATAACCATGGAAATTTTTATGTGCACTCAACATGTTAAACACAAACATCATGCAAAAAAATTGGAATCAGAAAAGCTCAATTGACATGTATATGAAAATGAACAAGAGCAACATCAAAATGTGTGACACACATTGTCACACCATACATCCATGTGTCCCAAACAGAGATGAAAAATGCTAAAAATGCCAAATAAAATCTCACAAGTCATGTATCATGTTAGGAATCAGCATATCAAATTTCATGGCAATTGGACAATGTATGAGCATTCCACAATTAATTGAATGAAGCATGGTAGATTTGCATACATGTTCAAACATCAGTTCACAATCAAAAATCCAGAACCATTCAATTCACACAAATGACATCTAAAAATAAAAGACATCAATACAAACAAGTGAAAAAAAATTGGAAGCAATTTGGGGGTAAAGGTCCTAAACACTTGAAGAAAAGGATGGTGCATGTTTGGAATAATGTGCATAGGAAAGGAAGATCTGAGCTTGGTCCGTGCAACTGTGTAGCTTTGAAAGCCTACACTATTTGGGTGAAGAGAGTTTTGGAGCTTAAGATGGTGTATGCTTGTGAAAGACCTATATCTCTGGTTGTGGCTAAACCATCAACTCTCCCTAACTAAGATGTAGAGGAGTTGGAAGACACGCTAGCCAAGATGAAGCAAGAAAGAGATATGTGGGAGGAGCGGTTCCATGCTTTGAGCCGAAAGCATGAAGAGTTGTCGCTTGAGTCTAAGGACAACGATGTACTTATTGAGATTCTTGAAGATCGTGAAGTAAAGAGACAGAGAGAACCATAAGGTTTAGTTGCCTCTAGTATGCCTTAGCCTTCCGGTGTTTGGAAGAATATTGTTGATCAGTTAGTTCTTGAGAAGGCTCAGATGAAGGCATCCTTTGAGTCAGAGATTTGACGCATCCGAAGGAAGTATGTGTAACACCTCAAAATTTTCCCTCCTCTCTTGGGACTAGCTTAGCATGTTGCATTTCATTTTTAGGTCATTAGTCATTACATATTGCATATCATGTGGCAACATTGAGCAAGTCATCCTCCTAAGTCTTGATCAGAAGATAAAGAGGTTAAGATGCAAGCTAAGGTTTTATGGAATGATCATTAACCATCTGAGGGGGTGTGATACAAATTAGGGTTTCTTGATTCCTCAAGGGGGTTGAGCTTCATCTTGGTTGAAATGATACATCATCATCATCATGGTTTTGTCATCACCAAGAGGTTCATCATGCTTGATCAGATACCTTGAGATTAGGGTTTTGACCACTAGTCAACCCTAATCAGTTGTATTGGGCCAATCAGGGCTTGGCAAGGAGATGGGGTCTTCAGTGGATATGGGGATCATCATATGGTTATATTGAGCTTATGGAAGCTAGGGTTTCATCATTGAGCCATTTCATCAGGAGTTTGAAGCTCAAGATCATCAATGCACAGTCAATTCATCTATCAGTCAGAAAAGTCAACTGCGGTCAACTGTGCCTGAAATGATGGATTTGGAGGAGGGAGAGGGTTAGAGACACTTCATTCATGTCTAAAAAAGTTTCATTTGACATTTCAAAGATCAAGAATGAAGAAAATAAAGTCAGATGGAAACTTTCCAAAAATAGAAAGTGACTTGTAATTGAAAATTGCCAAAAATGGAAAGTTTTTCTCCTCAAAATTACATGTCCAAAAATGCTTTAAATGAAAATTTTCTCAACATGAAAGTTGTAGATCTTGCTCTCACCTTTCCAAAAAGTCCAAGAACATGAATTTCTCATGTGTGGTTGGCAAGTTATGGATTGATCATTATCCAAAAAAGTTGATTTTCAAAGTGGCATAACTTTTGATTCACAAGGCCAAATTGAGTGAGGTTTCTTTGAGCAAACTCCATTTGACATGAGCTATCATGATCCATCATCACATTTCATGAAAACTCATCACATAAAAAGTCCATTTTTCAAGTGGACCAATTTTAAAAAGTGGAGGGAAAAAGGTGTTTTTGAGAAATATTCATTATTTTCACTCCATTCCTTTTGCACTAGCTCACAAATGCCACTTGAAACTTGCTCAAACCAGAAAATTCCACTGTTACATTGGTTTTACATGAGTGAGGGTGAATTACTAATTGTCCATTTAGCATAAAAATGCATTTTCACTAATCCACTTCATTAACACTAATCTTGATTACTAACATGATTAACATCACATATAAAAGGATAATTGTAACTGTTTTCTGATGAACCATAACAGAATTTCAGATCTAGATCCAAAATTGCACAATTCTCTCAACTTTTCATCTTCACTTTTTTTGCAATTTCTTCAAAAACCTTGCTTAGATCTTCATTGTTTCATCATCCACATGCATTATTGAAGCTAATTGAAGCAAGAATTCATCATTTCCAAGCCAAATTTTGGACTGTTAAAGTGAGGTGCAACAATGGCAATTCCAGATTTCATCAAGATCGTGCATAATTGAGCAACAAGACTTGTTCCATTCACTTCTACAAGCATCATAGAAGTTCTGTTTTCACATTTCAAGGCCTAAAACGCGCGATTTAGCAACTGTCCTCAAATTAAGGTGAGTTTTCGACTTTAATGATTCTTGAAATTGATTGATGCTTTGGATAGATCTTGTTTAGTAGAGAATTCTGCAATTTGAACCACTAAATTTGGTTGAGAAACAAGGAAGTTATGATGATTTGAAGTTTTGTGCACAAACATGTTTGCATTCGAATTTTTTTAAATCATGAGGAATTAGGCTTAAATAATTATGGACTCATGATGTACGTTGAAAGACCTTTCCGTTGATATAAAGTTTGTCCAATTTGGTGGAGATTTGTTCTCGGACCTATGAATGTGTGAAGAACATGAAGAACATGAAGAACACTTGAAAAATTGCCAAAAACCATGTGCTAGATCCGAATTAGCGTTACTGTTCACGCTACAAGCTGTTCGTGCGTGCCAGGCTGTTTCAATAGGGGACACGCTTCGATCCCGTGCTGTGCCAATTCGCTTTTGGCCTTTTGAATTAATTTCCTTGCCTCCACATGATTCACATGCCTCCATTTTTTATTTTTTCCTTACATTCAAAAATTCATATCTCCATAACCATAAATCCAATTGATGTGAAATTTTTTTCACCATGATCCTTGCCCTGTCTAGTATTTTTTGGTTATTTTTAATAAAATTGTGCACGTGTAAATTTTGTTATGGCCTAGGGTTTGTATGAACATATGTTTGCTTGCACCTTGCTTGGTATTTTGCTCATGAAATGATGATGCCTAATTATAAATGCTTGAAATTTTGCATGCTTATTCTAGAGAGCTTAATGGACATTTTGGTGTATGGTTTGTGATTTTTGAGTTCCTGGATTGAGAGATATGACATGATCATTAGAGGTGTGACAATTTGTGTCACACCATTTCTTGTCTGACTTCATGAATTTTGTTGCCATGCCATATGAACTTTAAATGAGCTGAATTTTTGCATGATGATGCTTGGGGATGTTAGGTTCACATGTGAAGTTTTCTGGAATTTTTGGATGTGTTTCCAATTCTATTGAGAATTTCCTTTCTGTTTGACCAAATGTGGACCTTTTGTGAGTCATGTTTTTAAATGTTTTGTGAAATTCTGGATATGTATTGGATG
This sequence comes from Lathyrus oleraceus, assembly GCF_024323335.1. Lineage (NCBI taxonomy): Eukaryota > Viridiplantae > Streptophyta > Magnoliopsida > Fabales > Fabaceae > Lathyrus > Lathyrus oleraceus. Next base: position 406,834,091 of record NC_066582.1, read on the forward strand.
GACCTGAAATTTTGTGGAGTGATTATAGACACATTAAAGTGTATCATGGTTTTGGTTTTGTGCATTTATCATGTTCCTACATTGTTTTATGCTTGCTTGAAGTTGATACATGAAATTGTGCTTTGTTTGGACTTGCATGAGCATGCTTTAACTTGATGAATTTAATTGACTTTCTTCCCATTGTCCAATTGGCTTGACATTTGGTGTGATTGACATATAATGAATGCTGTTTAGCTGTGAATTTTTTGGGGATTTATTGAATTGTTTTGGATTGAGTTTGGATTAGATCTTTCTGTTTGGTCCAATGAGCTTCTAAGTGACATGCTTTGCACTATTTCTTTCATGAAATGATAATGGTTGATGATATGAGCATGAGACCAATTGGACATGATTCTAAATTGATTGAACTTGATTTTTGATAATTTTCATGTTCTGTTTTGAATTTTTGATCCCTGTTGGACCCTAGGCTTTGTCCTAGGGTTATGCTTCTCATGTTTGGATTGTGTTTTCAGGACAAAAGGCAAATGGAATGGAGGAATTAATGCACTTGGCTTAAGTTGCTCATTTGAATGATGTTGATTAACATTAATTTTGTTTTGTAGGTGGTTTATAATTCATTTGTGTTGAGCATTGGATTATGCTTTGCTTGATGCATTGCTTGTGTACAGTTAACTGTGTGACTTTAAACTTGTCTGTTTAACTGTTTGAGTTGAGTACTGACTATATTAGATTGATTTCAGGTACCTTAGTTGCTATAGTTCTTTGTGAACTCGTTTTGTGTTGCTGCTTGGTTGTGTAAACCAATTGAGGTAGAATCACTAACTCCATGTAGTCTGGAAGACCTGGCCTGTTACTTGGCCAGGCACCTGTCTGAAGTCCTCCTTAAGAGGCAATGTTTGTGCTTGTTTATTTTTGTCCCCAAGCAGGAAAAGACCTTTGTTAAGGCAATTGGCAGACACAAGAGGTGTGTAATCCGCCTCCTGCTAATCTGTTGAGTTGTCCCTTGGCTCACATTACATGTTGATGCCTTGTGGATCCTAACCCAAGATCCATGTACAGTTGTACAGTTGAGTCAGTGTCATAAGTGTAGAAGGGTTCCCACTTTCTGGACCCACACTTCCTTTGTCTGAAGCTCTCCCTGGCCAGGGATAAGAGCTGTGAGGCACACCCCTCACTCACCTTTCATCTGGCTTCACCCTGACTCTCAATGTCAGGGTTAAGAGCTAACATCACCCTGATACAGTTGACTTGCTTTGGCAGTCTAACCCTTGTTTGAGCCACCTCTGTTTGGATATAGTGTGTGCTATTTGTGATTGTTTGCTTTGATTGTTTTGCCTGTTTAGGATTAGCTTGCTGCCTGTGCAAGTTAGGATAGAAACCATAACATAGGGCAATGATGCATGATAACATCTAGGCTCGAGTACAACTCCCTAGTAGTGTGTCTCCCTTTGTATCTGGTTAGGTTAGAATTTCTTTCCCGTTCAGGGGAACTACGTCGCCCTGATCCTCATACCAGATGAGGTACGTAGGCAGGAGACCGTGCGAGGTCTCTCCGGGCACTTTTTTTCTTTTCTTTGTGTGTGTTTGCTTGACAGTTGCTAGGCTCGAGTGCCTGACTCCTTAGTAACTTGTTGTTTGTTTGCTCTTGTGTGTCGGGATATGGATGTAAGACCAGCGATTGGCTGTCTGTATCCTGAGTGTGTTTGTTTGGTTCGGAAGCCGATGTAAGTCCAGCGATTGGCGTTCGGGTTCCAAGTTTGCCTGTGTTTGTGTGTGTCCTGTTTGGCGTGCGTGAGCCGAACTACGGCAACTCTGATTCTCGTTCCAGACGAGATACGTAGGCATAGGATGCGATATCCTAGCGAGCCCTCTCCTCTCTTTCCCCACCTGTGTTGTCTTCAGTTTGTGTGTGTGTGTGATGTTTGTTTTAGCAACCTTAACCTATTTTTAGAGCGTGGATCCCGTCGAGTACGACGGACGTGAGGGGTGCTAATACCTTCCCCTTGCGTAACCGACTCCCGATCCCATTCTCTTTGGTCGCGAGACCATGCTTTTCCCAGGTTTACTTCGAGCGTTTCTTTTCCCTCTTTGGGATAAATAACGCACCGTGGCGGCTCTGTGTTGTTTTTGTTTTAGCCCGTCGGTTGTTTTTCGCGGATGCGACAGCTGGCGACTCTGCTGGGGATCACAGAAGTTGACCTATTGCTGGTCCATCTTCCCTAAGCGAGTCTCTCCTAGCGTTCTAGGATAGTTTAGGTTGTTTGTGTCGTTTTATTTATTGCATTTATTATTCTGATTGTGTATATATTTGCATAAATATTTGCATGCATCATACTATCATGTTGCTGTCCTCTGTACAGGTGGTTCCTCTGTTTGGGGTGGGTGTTCTGAGTGGGGCTAAAACCCAGGCCCGAGTATACACCTAGGATTAGTGTGGTCTCACGTTCCTCATTTGCTTTATCAGCATATTGTTGCAACGTGACATACCACAAGCCGGACGAGGTTCATCTGAGAGCTCTTCCTCAGTGGGGTTTTCCACTTTGGTTGAGTCACCTCTTTTGAGCTATTGACTCTGGTGACCGATCATTTCCTGGATCTTTGGTTTAGACGATCTTAAGGGAGCTACAATGGCACACCCGAAAGGGCAAACCCATTGAGTATCTTTGCCCGATTGTCGAGACTATTATCCGCCTTAGGATGACCTGATTAGAATTTACCTGTGAGGGGAGGGTGATTCTTACAGATGCATTGTTCTGTTGGTGACTTTGTTGGTGACTGATGGTTCCGTTGATCAGAGTCCTATTTATAAGTCAGATTTATGGCCATTTATTTCTGAGACGCCGGAGTGCTGTCCGTGTTATTTATCAGTGGGGATCCGTTTATTTCAGGATTCCCCGGGCCGATTCAGAGGTTATTATGGTTGTCTGCTCAGAGATTGTTTGGTGATGATGGTGATGTATCTTTCAGTTTCGTTTATTTCGGAACTCCCTTGAGTTGGATTTGTGGTCACATATTCCTTCAGATGGTTGTGATCGATTCAGAGATCGAGGCTTCAGTGCAACAGATGATTAGATGATTTGGAGGATGGCACAGTGCATTGCATTCACACATCAGCATCATCCATATTTTGCATTCATCGGCATCTAACTCATGTCTATCCATACTCAGGATACATTCTCGATTGAGATTCTGGGTGAGAGACATCCTGATGTCAGAATGTTATTGTCGAAATTTTATCTGTCTCGATGAAACCAGGATCGAAAGATAGAAGCTTCCTCGTATGGATAGACGTTGCATTCATGCATATTAACCTGTTTGTTGTTTTGTAGGTATCAGTATCTAACCGGTGCGCACAGCTTTTCCGCCCAGATACCCTCCCAGACTCAGCAAATCCGAAATGATGGATCCACTCAACGCTGACACTCTCGAGCTGAAAGAGATGATGAGGGAGTTGTTCAGTGTTGTGCAAGGGCTTGCCTGGGGACAGAAAGCCATGGCGGAGAGATTGGAAAGGATTGAAGGCTGGATGATCAAGGAGAAAGTTCAGGGAAAGGTTCCGTCATCCGAAGTAAACAACCCCTCTGGCGCCGTGGTAAGGAAGCCCCCTGACAATGGTCATCTCAAGAAGGAGGTTGAATCAGGTGGTGTACAGGCAAAAAAAGAACACGGTAAGGATCGTTACCACCCTTATGTTGCCACTATAACCATTCCTGTTGGTAATTCACCTGCACCACAGCGACATCAGCCGCCTCAACAGAGAGCACAGAGAGTTGGGAACCAAGTGAGAGGAAAGGGGGTTGATCGTCAATTTGATAGGCCATCCATGACGTATGCTCTTATGTTGAAGAGGTTGAAGGATCTTGGATTGGTGCGGCCAAGGATGTTGACTCCATTAAAACCTGATCAGAGGCCTGCCGGTTATGATGAGAATGCCAAATGTGAATTCCACTCTGATGCCCCTGGACACAATGTGGAGAATTGTAAAGCTTTTAAGCATATGGTCCAGGACCTGGTGGATTCCAAGGCCATTAATTTTGCACAATCTCTAAATGTTAATGCTAATCACATACCCGTGCATGGTCAGATGGGGATGAGTGCAATTGCTGAGGATAGGAGGACGATTGGGCTGATGAATGGGGATCAGTTAAAAGCTCCAATGTCTGTGGTTCAGAGACCTCTGATGAAGAATGGAAATGTCCCTGGTTGTGATCATTGTGGTGCAGCCATCGCCACAGAGGGGTATGTAGTGATTGGGGAAACGGCTCAGGGAATGATGGAGGTGGAAATGGGTGATGAAAAATTTGAAGCACCCAGTCTGGCAGCTGAAACCGTCAAGGTGGAGAACGCCATTATTGCTGAGAGAGAGAAAAAGCCATCCATTTCTTCTTACAAACAGGCCGTAGAAGTGGTGAGAAATGGAGGGATCCCAGGCCGGGGAAAGATCATAGGCATTGTGGTAAAGGCGGATATGTTTGGGGTTGGCTATCAGGAAGGCCAAGACTCGTCTGAGCAGAACAGAGGACGTCGTCCACCGTTCACATTTGTCAGTGCTGGAGTGATGGATCCAGGTCACGCCTATACAGTGGGTGAAGAGAGTGACAGCGACCGCGAGCTGGAGTCGTGGATAAAATCGTGCGTACCAGGGAACTGGAAGGCCTGAAAAAAAATCAGCACTGTCACTCATCCGGAAGAGTAATATTTCTTGTTTCTCAGTACTGTTTGCATGAAAGCCTTATGTGTTTCCCGACACGTAATGGTTCATTGTAAGGGCCGCCTCATGTTTCATTCTGCAACATTTTGCATCATAAATAAACGGATGTTTTTCACATTAAAAGCGGTGTTCCCTGTTTTTCATTTATTTTTGCAGTTTAAAAATAAAAACAAATAAAAATGGCAATGTTTGTTTTCATTTTTTCCTTTTTGATTTGTCTTGTTTCGACCCCGAAAAGTAATTCTCCGGATCTCATTGATAACAATTTGGTTACACCCTCATATGACTTCGACAATCCGATTTATCATGCCGAAGAAGAAGGCGAAGAAGATTGTGATCTGCTGGAAGATTAGCCAGGTTGTTGAAACAAGAGGAGAAGGTGATTCAGCCGCATGAAGAGCGAGTTGAGATCGTTAATCTGGGCACCGCCGAGGTCGGAGAGGAAGTGAAAGTTGGTTCCGCCTTCGAGGCAAGTGTCAAGAGTGGAAGTGATGCCATTTGGTCTCAAGAACGCCGGTGCTACTTATCAGAGAGCCATGGTGACTTTGTTTCGTGATATGATTCATCATGAAGTTGAATGCTATGTTGATGACATGATAGCAAAGTCCCAAACGGAAGAGGGGCATCTGGTAGATCTGGCCAAGCTGAATGGACCAGTTGAGACAATTCAAACTGAGGTTGAATTCATATAAGTGCACTATCAGAGTGCGGTCCGGTAAGATGTTGGGGTTCATTGTAAGAGAGGAATCGAGGTTGATCCTGTTAAAAAAAAAAAAAAAAAAAAAAGGAAAAACAAGAAGTGCCTGAACCGAGAATGGAAAAAGAGGTTCGTGGTCTATTAGGTAGATTGAACTACATGTCATGGTTCACATCTCCTCTAACAGCCACGTATGAACCTGTATGAAAACGGATCAAACGGACAGGTGGAATAATGATTGCCAAGGGGCATTGAAAAATAAAAGAATAAGTTACAAGAGCCTCCGATTCTGTTGCCTCCTGTGGAAGGAACAACTGTTAATCTGATACTTGACAGCCCTCGAGGGATCTATGAGGTGCGTACTGGGGCAGCATAACGAGTCTGGTCGAAAAGAGCATGCTATATACTACCTTAGCAAAAAGTTTACCGACTGTGAAACAAGATATTCACTGCTCGAGAAAACTTGTTATGCTTTGGTCTGGGCTGCTCGCCGACTAAGACAGTATATGCTGGTTCATACCACTTTATTGATTTCCAAGATGGATCCAATCAAGTACATTTTTGAGAAGCCAGCATTGACCGGACGGGTTGCGAGGTGGCAAATGATTTTGACTGAGTATGATATACAGTATACCTCTCAGAAAGCAATCAAGGGGAGTGTGTTGTCTGATTACCTCGCCCAGCAACCCATTGATGATTATCAACCGATGAAGTTTGAATTCCCTGATGAGGACATCATGTTTCTCAAATCGAAAGATTGCGAGGAACCAATCCCGGAGGAGGGGCCTGACCCTGAATCCGAATGGATTTTGATGTTTGATGGGGCCGTTAACGTGAATGGTAGCGGTGTTGGTGCTGTTTTGGTTACGCCGAAAGGATCCCACATTCCTTTTGCTGCCCGGCTAACATTTGAGTGCACCAACAACGTGGCTGAATACGAATCTTGTATATTGGGGATTGAAGAGGCGATTGATTTGCGGATCAAGAACCTTGTCATATATGGAGATTCAGCTCTGGTTGTAAATCAGGTTAACGGGAAATGGTATACGCATCAATCTCACTTAGTGCCGTATCGGGATTATACGAGGAGATTGTTGACGTTTTTCACCAAGGTGAAGATGCATCATATGCCCAGAGAGGAGAATCATTTGGCAGATGCTTTGGCTACTCTGGCCGCCTTGATTAAAGTACAGAGGTGGAATCAGTTCCCCAGTGTTGAAGTAGGTCGTCTGGATAGACCGGCTTATGTGTTTGCTGTTGATACAGCGCCTGATGATGAGAAGCCGTGGTATTATGATATCAAGCGTTATCTGGAGACTCAAGAATATCCTGAGGGAGCATCTAAGAAGGACCGAAAGACTCTGCGGAGGTTGGCCATGGTGTTCTATCTGAATAAGGATGGGGTTCTGTACAAGAGGAATTTCGATTGGGTCTTGCTCAGATACGTTGATGATAGAGAAGCAAGCCAATTGATGAAAGAGGTTCATGAAGGATCGTTCGGTACCCATGCCAGTGGGAATGCGATGGTAAAGAAGCTGCTGAGGGCAGGCTATTATTGGATGACAATGGAGGCCCAATGTTTCAATTTCGTGCGGAAGTGTCATAAATTCCAGATTTATGCCGACAAGGTGCACGTGCCTCCTAACCCGTTGAGTTTGATGTCGTCTCCATGGCCGTTTGCTATGTGGGGCATTGATATGATTGGAAAGATAGAGCCTACGGCTTCGAATGGGCATCAGTTCATCTTAGTGGCTATTGATTACTTCACCAAATGGGTAGAAGCAGCCTCTTATACGAACGTGACAAAGCAGGTCGTGGCCAGGTTTCTCAAGAGAGACATCATTTGCAGATATGGGGTTCCCGAAAGAATCATTACTGATAATGGTTCTAATTTGAACAATAAGATGATGGCAGAATTATGCCGGGAATTCAAGATCGAGCATCACAATTCTTCTCCCTATCGTCCGAAGATGAATGGGGCGGTTGAGGCAGCCAATAAGAACATTAAGAAGATTGTGCAGAAAATGGTGGTAACCTACAAAGACTGGCATGAGATGTTGCCATTTGCATTGCATGGGTATCGAACATCGGTGCGTACATCTACTGGGGCAACGCCTTTCTCTTTGGTATATGGAATGGAAGCGGTGCTACCAGTTGAGGTTCAGATTCCCTCTTTGAGAGTCCTGATGGACGTGAAATTGCAAGAGGCGGAATGGGTAAGGACCCGGTACGAAGAGTTGAGCCTGATTGAGGAAAAGAGGCTGACGGTTATCTGTCATGGGCAATTATATCAGCAACGGATGAAACGTGCTTTTGACCGAAAGGTACGACCTCGGGTATATCACGTGGGTGATATGGTGCTGAAAAGGATCCTTCCTCCTCAAAACGATCGAAGGGGCAAATGGACACCTAATTATGAAGGTCCATTCGTGGTCAAGAAGGTTTTCTCTGGCGGAGCCTTGTTGTTGACGACCATGGATGGTGAAGATTTTCCATCCCCTGTGAATGCGGACGCAGTTAAAAAATACTTCGTAAAAATTGACCCGTTGGACGAAAAGAATAAAATAGTCCAGGCAAAAATGGGCATCCCGGCGAACCAGGAAAAACAGAAAGAAAAGGTTCGGGCAAAAATTAGGGATAAAAAGAAGAAGAAAAAAACAGTACACCCGGCAAGTCGAAAACCTGAAAAGGCGACTTGGGCAAAAAGGGGTATCCCGGTGGACTGAAAACCCAAAAGGGCGGTCCAGGCAAAAGAGGGATTGAAACGAACAACTGCGTCTAGCATGATCGTTTGCTTTGGTTAGGACACATGGATAATACCCGGTAGGGATCAATCAGAAACGTCTTATTCAGAAGGCAGAAAGCACGGAGAGTCTGAGGACATATGGGGTGTAACTGAGTTGGAACTCGATGAGATCACGGGTTTCACATTGCCATTAGGATAGATTTTTCCTTTTGTGCACAATTACCTCTTTTCAGGAATTGCTTCCTTTGTATTGCTCAATTTGAGCCACACACTTTTCAATCAATAAAATGCATATTCAGTCAAATAATTTTGTTTTTTGTTTTTCGTTACCGCTTTGATTGCGAAAACATCCGATTATTTTGATAAAGAATCTTGCATTTTAAGACATACAGGTCCCTTCCAATGCATGCTTATAAGATTGAAAGCTTGAAATCTTATTCGGAAGGTTGAGTGACCCAAGTGTTGAAATCTTGACACGCCTGGGGCACGGTTTTATCTAACGATCTGTTTTACAGGTACTGTTAGATCTTTTCACTCACTTGCAGGTTGTGATGTGGAAGCTGTTGACAAAACGAATCCCCATGGAGTCCGATCAGGGACGAATGAATAGGAGAGCGGTGAAATGACGGTGATGGACGTACGGCGATCCTTGAAATTAATCAAGAAGACTCTTCAAAGTCGGAAGATTGAAAAGTTTGTATAAATCCCAGGAGTTTGCTCTCCGTCGAGTACGGAGCGGTCGGGAATACAAGATGATGGAGCAGAAAGGTCCAGACGAGTCTGGGAGTTCTCAAAATTGGAAAGCTGACAGTGGATTTGGATGATGAATACCAATGGGTCGACGAGTCGACGGGTGTTCAGTACCAGACTGTCCTCCTCCCCAAGCAGAGTCGGAACGACTAATTCCCCAGCAGATCCAAGGTCTGTGGTTCCCTAGCAGGGTCAGGATGGTTATCCCCAGCAGGTTTGGGATCGATGTTTCCCCAGTCACCAGGCATGAAGGTTGTTGTTTCCCAGCGGAGGTATCTGTGAGGGTTTCCCAAGCAGAGTCAGGATGTATATCCCCAGCAAGTCAAAGACCGGTGTATCCCCACAGAACGTTGGTGGTTCTTATCCCCAGCAATCCCCCAAACGGACCGGGTGCAAAGGGGGTTTTTTTTCCCCAGCAAGGGTTGCCTTTTCCCAACAGCAGTGTTGTTCCCCAGCAGGGTGGAGATCGGAGTGTTGTCGGGTTCCTCAACAGAGTGTCTCGAGCTCCTCAGAAGAGTCCCTGGAGGGGGATACTTTTTATGCATTCATCATGTAGAATAAGCATAGCATATTGCATAGTAAATCGCGTAGCATTTCCATACTTGTGGAGCATTACGCTAAAAAAAAAAGAATCATGCATCATCATTGCAAGCATCAGCTAGTCTCAAGCCGAGGTTACCGCTTGAGATATGGTTTTGCCCATGGGTGAAGATGCTACTCAAGCCGTGGTTACCGTTTGAGAAGTGGTTCCGCTAGTTGGAAAATCAACAGTGTTCCCCAGTAGTGCGATACTGGAGGAAACTTTTCCGTCGGATAGAGATGGAAATGAAGATCGCGATCAGCGCGACTCAAGCCGTGGTTACCATCCAAGAATGGGTTTTGCCGGTCAGTGAAGATGTTACTCTGAGGAGTTTAGCATTGTGACGTTAGGTCAATGGTATTCCCCCCGGTAGTGCGATATTGGAGGGAGATTTCTGTCGTGCGAGATGGAAGTTGGAATGTGTTACTCTGAGGAGTTCAGCATCATGATTTTGGGGCAACAGTATTTCCCAGTTATTCCTCGGCAAGCGTCTTCTTGGTGTTGACATATGTCGATGTCATCCCTGCGATACCAGTAAGTGTCATGTCGATCCCTGTAATATCCTTTCTTTGGTGTCAGTAAACATCATTGTTCGATGTCAAGTAAACGTCGAGTTTCCTCCCAGTCGTTGGTTAATGTCTGGTCGAGTTTTCTTTGGTGTCAAGTAAACATCATTGTTCGATGTCCAGTAAACGTCGAGTTTCCTCCCAGTCATCAGTAAGTGTCTGGTCGAGTTTTCTTTGGTGTCAAGTAAACATCATTGTTCGATGTCCAGTAAACGTCGAGTTTCCTCCCAGTCATTGGTTAATGTCTGGTCGAGCTTTCTTTGGTGTCAAGTAAACATCATTGTTCGATGTCCAGTAAACGTCGAGTTTCCTCCCAGTCATCAGTAAGTGTCTGGTCGAGTTTTCTTTGGTGTCAAGTAAACATCATTGTTCGATGTCCAGTAAACGTCGAGTTTCCTCCCAGTCATCAGTAAGTGTCTGGTCGAGTTTTCTTTGGTGTCAAGTAAACATCATTGTTCGATGTCCAGTAAACGTCGAGTTTTCTCCCAGTCATCAGTAAGTGTCTGGTCGAGTTTTCTTTGGTGTCAAGTAAACATCATTGTTCGATGTCCAGTAAACGTCGAGTTTCTTCCCAGTCATTAGTCAGTGTCTGGTTGATGGTGTTACTCTGAGGAGTTTAGCATCAAGACGTCAGATCAGCAATGCTCCCCAGTAGTGCGATACTGGAGGAATTTTTTCCGTCGGACGGAGATGGAAATAAAATCAAAGGACGTTACGCGATCAGCGCGACAATCGGGGTTCAATTGGAGAAAAGGAAGTGTTGAGGCATTTTCTGGAGGTCGGGGTCCAAATGGAGATTGGAGTTGAAGATTAAATTCGGGATGAGGTCCTCAGGATTATCTTCTGTTCATGTGTCACCTTAGACTTTGGCTGAGGCCAATGGAGATCGTTATGGGTGTCTTCTGAGGAAGAGATGCACATGTTACCTTCCTTTTGTGAAGGTATACCCTCTGATATATCGCCATCAGAGTGGTGTTTGATGTTATTTCCGATGTTGCCAGCGGAATTATCACAAGAAAGCAGAGAACGGGGTTCAAATGGAGAAAGGGAAATGTTGAGGCATTTTCTGGAGAGCGGGATTCAAATGGAGAAAGGGAAATGTTGAGGCATTTTCTGGAGAATGGGGTTCACAATGGCGATCACAAGTTATCGTCAGGCGACTGGGGTTAAAATGCAGAATGGGGTTCATTATTTTGGCAAACAAGATGTCGGGGTTCAAATGCAATGATCCGGGATCATTTGCGTGAAGGGAAATTTCGGGGTTCAAGAAAACAAAAAGAGAAAATTTTCGGGGTTCAAGAAAAGCATTAAAAAGAGATGATAATCCCCAGGGGGTATGTGGTGTTCAGGCCATGGTTATCCCTGCGTTACCATTTATTTTGGTATCCAGGTCGACGTTTCTGTTTCGGTGATCAGGCCGACTTTTTCCATACCAGACGGGTGTTTCTTTCAAGATTGTTTCTTTGCCGATTCTGACAGGCATTGTTAATTATTTTCCCATCGGAGTGCAAATTGTTCGTCTGTTCTTGGTATTCAATCACTCTTCATCCTGATCATCTGAAAGCCCAGGCTATTCATATCGACAGGTTCATAGTGGATTGAATAGGGGCAGCTGTAACACCTCAAAATTTGCCCTCCTCTCTTGGGACTAGCTTAGCATGTTGCATTTCATTTTTAGGTCATTAGTCATTACATATTTCATATCATGTGGCAACATTGAGCAAGTCATCCTCCTAAGTCTTGATCAGAAGATAAAGAGGTTAAGATGCAAGCTAAGGTTTTATGGAATGATCATTAACCATCTGAGGGGGTGTGATACAAATTAGGGTTTCTTGATTCCTCAAGGGGGTTGAGCTTCATCTTGGTTGAAATGATACATCATCATCATCATGGTTTTGTCATCACCAAGAGGTTCATCATGCTTGATCAGATACCTTGAGATTAGGGTTTTGACCACTGGTCAACCCTAATCAGTTGTATTGGGCCAATCAGGGCTTGGCAAGGAGATGGGGTCTTCAGTGGATATGGGGATCATCATATGGTTATATTGAGCTTATGGAAGCTAGGGTTTCATCATTGAGCCATTTCATCAGGAGTTTGAAGCTCAAGATCATCAATGCACAGTCAATTCATCTATCAGTCAGAAAAGTCAATTGCGGTCAACTGTGCCTGAAATGATGGATTTGGAGGAGGGAGAGGGTTAGAGACACTTCATTCATGTCTAAACAAGTTTCATTTGACATTTCAAAGATCAAGAATGAAGAAAATAAAGTCAGATGGAAACTTTCCAAAAATAGAAAGTGACTTGTAATTGAAAATTGCCAAAAATGGAAAGTTTTTCTCCTCAAAATTACACGTCCAAAAATGCTTCAAATGAAAATTTTCTCAACATGAAAGTTGTAGATCTTGCTCTCACCTTTCCAAAAAGTCCAAGAACATGAATTTCTCATGTGTGGTTGGCAAGTTATGGATTGATCATTATCCAAAAAAGTTGATTTTCAAAGTGGCATAACTTTTGATTCACAAGGCCAAATTGAGTGAGGTTTCTTTGAGCAAACTCCATTTGACATGAGCTATCATGATCCATCATCACATTTCATGAAAACTCATCACATAAAAAGTCCATTTTTCAAGTGGACCAATTTTAAAAAGTGGAGGGAAAAAGGTGTTTTTGAGAAATATTCTTTATTTTCACTCCATTCCTTTTGCACTAGCTCACAAATGCCACTTGAAACTTGCTCAAACCAGAAAATTCCACTGTTACATTGGTTTTACATGAGTGAGGGTGAATTACTAATTGTCCATTTAGCATAAAAATGCATTTTCACTAATCCACTTCATTAACACTAATCTTGATTACTAACATCATTAACATCACATATAAAAGGATAATTGTAACTGTTTTCTGATGAACCATAACAGAATTTCAGATCTAGATCCAAAATTGCACAATTCTCTCAACTTTTCATCTTCACTTTTTTTGCAATTTCTTCAAAAACCTTGCTTAGATCTTCATTGTTTCATCATCCACATGCATTATTGAAGCTAATTGAAGCAAGAATTCATCATTTCCAAGCCAAATTTTGGACTGTTAAAGTGAGGTGCAACAATGGCAATTCCAGATTTCATCAAGATCGTGCATAATTGAGCAACAAGACTTGTTCCATTCACTTCTACAAGCATCATAGAAGTTCTGTTTTCACATTTCAAGGCCTAAAACGCGCGATTTAGCAACTGTCCTCAAATTAAGGTGGGTTTTCAACTTTAATGATTCTTGAAATTGATTGATGCTTTGGATAGATCTTGTTTAGTAGAGAATTCTGCAATTTGAACCACTAAATTTGGTTGAGAAACAAGGAAGTTATGATGATTTGAAGTTTTGTGCACAAACATGTTTGCATTCGAATTTTTTTAAATCATGAGGAATTAGGCTTAAATAATTATGGATTCATGATGTACGTTGAAAGACCTTTCCGTTGATATAAAGTTTGTCCAATTTGGTGGAGATTTGTTCTCGGACCTATGAATGTGTGAAGAACATGAAGAACATGAAGAACACTTGAAAAATTGCCAAAAACCATGTGCTAGATCCGAATTAGCGTTACTGTTCACGCTACAAGCTGTTTGTGCGCGCCAGGCTGTTTCAATAGGGGACACGCTTCGATCCCATGCTGTGCCAATTCGCTTTTGGCCTTTTGAATTAATTTCCTTGCCTCCACATGATTCACATGCCTCCATTTCATGATTTTTTATTTTTTCCTTACATTCAAAAATCCATATCTCCATAACCATAAATCCAATTGATGTGAAATTTTTTGCACCATGATCCTTGCCCTGTCTAGTATTTTTTGGTTATTTTTAATAAAATTGTGCACGTGTAAATTTTGTTATGGCCTAGGGTTTGTATGAACATATGTTTGCTTGCACCTTGCTTGGTATTTTGCTCATGAAATGATGATGCCTAATTATAAATGCTTGAAATTTTGCATGCTTATTCTAGAGACCTTAATGGACATTTTGGTGTATGGTTTGTGATTTTTGAGTTCCTGGATTGAGATATATGACATGATCATTAGAGGTGTGACAATTTGTGTCACACCATTTCTTGTCTGAATTCATGAATTTTGTTGCCATGCCATATGAACTTTAAATGAGCTGAATTTTTGCATGATGATGCTTGGGATGTTAGGTTCACATGTGAATTTTGCTGGAATTTTTGGATGTGTTTCCAATTCTATTGAGAATTTCCTTTCTTTTTGACCAAATGTGGACCTTTTGTGAGTCATGTTTTTAAATGTTTTGTGAAATTCTGGATATGTATTGGATGGACCTGAAATTTTGTGGAGTGATTATAGACACATTAAATTGTATCATGGTTTTGGTTTGGTGCATTTATCATGTTCCTACACTGTTTTATGCTTGCTTGAAGTTGATACATGAAATTGTGCTTTGTTTGGACTTGCATGAGCATGCTTTAACTTGATGAATTTAATTGACTTTCTTCCCATTGTCCAATTGGCTTGAAATTTGGTGTGATCTACATGTAATGAATGCTGTTTAGCTGTGAATTTTTTGGGGATTTATTGAATTGTTTTGGATTGAGTTTGGATTGGATCTTTATGTTTGGTCCAATGAGCTTCTAAGTGACATGCTTTGCACTATTTCTTTCATGAAATGATAATGGTTGATGATATGAGCATGAGACCAATTGGACATGATTCTAAATTGATTGAAATTGATTTTTGATAATTTTCATGTTCTGTTTTGAATTTTTGATCCCTGTTGGACCCTAGGCTTTGTCCTAGGGTTATGCTTCTCATGTTTGGATTGTGTTTTCAGGACAAAAGGCAAATGGAATGGAGGAATTAATGCACTTGGCTTAAGTTGCTCATTTGAATGATGTTGATTAACATTAATTTTGTTTTGTAGGTGGTTTATAATTCATTTGTGTTGAGCATTGGATTATGCTTTGCTTGATGTATTGCTTGTGTACAGTTAACTGTGTGACTTTAAACTTGTCTGTTTAACTGTTTGAGTTGAGTACTGACTATATTAGATTGATTTCAGGTACCTTAGTTGCTATAGTTCTTTGTGAACTCGCTTTGTGCTGCTGCTTGGTTGTGTAAACCAATTGAGGTAGAATCACTAACTCCATGTAGTCTGGAAGACCTGGCCTGTTACTTGGCCAGGCACCTGTCTGAAGTCCTCCTTAAGAGGCGATGTTTGTGCTTGTTTATTTTTGTCCCCAAGCAGGAAAAGACCTTTGTTAAGGCAATTGGCAGACACAAGAGGTGTGTAATCCACCTCCTGCTAATCTGTTGAGTTGTCCCTTGGCTCACATTACATGTTGATGCCTTGTGGATCCTAACCCAAGATCCATGTACAGTTGTACAGTTGAGTCAGTGTCATAAGTGTAGAAGGGTTCCCACTTTCTGGACCCACACTTTCTTTGTCTGAAGCTCTCCCTGGCCAGGGATAAGAGCTGTGAGGCACACCCCTCACTCACCTTTCATCTGGCTTCACCCTGACTCTCAATGTCAGGGTTAGGAGCTAACATCACCCTGATACAGTTGACTTGCTTTGGCAGTCTAACCCTTGTTTGAGCCACCTCTGTTTGGATATAGTGTGTGCTATTTGTGATTGTTTGCTTTGATTGTTTTGCCTGTTTAGGATTAGCTTGCTGCCTGTGCAAGTTAGGATAGAAACCATAACATAGGGCAATGATGCATGATAACATCTAGGCTCGAGTACAGCTCCCTAGTAGTGTGTCTCCCTTTGTATCTGGTTAGGTTAGAATTTCTTTCCCGTTCAGGGGAACTACGTCGCCCTGGTCCTCATACCAGATGAGGTACGTAGGCAGGAGACCGTGCGAGGTCTCTCCGGGAACTTTTTTTCTTTTCTTTGTGTGTGTTTGCTTGACAGTTGCTAGGCTCGAGTGCCTGACTCCTTAGTAACTTGTTGTTTGTTTGCTCTTGTGTGCCGGGATATGGATGTAAGACCAGCGATTGGCTGTCTGTATCCTGAGTGTGTTTGTTTGGTTCGGAAGTCGATGTAAGTCCAGCGATTGGCGTTCGGGTTCCAAGTTTGCCTGTGTTTGTGTGTGTCCTGTTTGGCGTGCGTGAGCCGAACTACGACAGCTCTGATTATCGTTCCAGACGAGATACGTAGGCATAGGATGCGATATCCTAGCGAGCCCTCTCCTCTCTTTCCCCACCTGTGTTGTCTTCAGTTTGTGTATGTGTGTGATGTTTGTTTTAGCAACCTTAACCGATCCCGTCGAGTACGACGGACGTGAGGGGTGCTAATACCTTCCCCTTGCGTAACCGACTCCCGATCCCATTCTCTTTGGTTGCGAGACCATGCTTTTCCCAGGTTTACTTCGAGCGTTTCCTTTCCCTCTTTGGGATAAATAACGCACGGTGGCGGCTCTGTGTTGTTTTTGTTTTAGCCCGCCGGTTGTTTTTCGCGGATGCGACAGTATGCGCCCATAGCCAGGTCATCTGATGCAATTGTTAGGGATCCTTAGGATGATGTTTTCCTTTTCTCTTGTATTTGTACTTTGGTTTCTGAAATTATACTCAGTGTAATCCTTCTAAATTTTATGAATACAAAGAGATTTTATGGTCAATCAAATTGTTGTTATTGTTATTGTTTGAATATATATTTGCGAATAGGTGTCGCAACCTGCGGAGAAAAAACAACCGGCGAAAAAAGAAAATGACAGAAGAGTCGCCACCGTGCATTATTTATCCCGAAGGAGGGAAAGGAAACGCTCGAAGTAAACCTGGAAAAAAGGGAAGGAAAAGACAAGGTCTCGCAACCAAATCTTGGGTTCAGGAGTTGATTATGCGAAGGGAAGGTATTAGCACCCCTACGCATCCGTAGTACTCTACGGGATCCACTCTTGTTGTTCTTCTCTAAAGGGTGTGGGTTTATCTAATGTACTATTTACTAAAAGATGGGTCAAAAGAAAATGACTCGCACGGATGTCGCATCCACTGCATACGTATCTCATCTGAATATGAGAATCAAAGTCTTCGTAGCTCGGATGACCTATGGGCTAAAGAGAAGTGTGCTCGGTAAGACTTCGCGTCTTATACCTACGTATCTCATCTGGAATGAGAATCAGAGCAAAACATAGTTCGGCTGACCTATTGGGTTGTTTTGTGTTTTTTAGGTGAACGACGTTACTACGCAATCTACCGGATGCTTGACCTTTGGAGACTTACTCGCCTGTAGTAGAAGGAGTTAACGTGTTCTTAGGAGAAGAAAAATCAATGAGTTTGTTTGTGCTTTAGGAATGCTCATGCAAAAAGAAAGTCCTAGACAAAGGAACCGTGCTACCTTAGTTGACATGCAGACGAGAGACTATACGAAGCCTAGCAATCCTATGGGGAGACGATCACACCACACAAAAACATATAGCATTAAGTAAACGCACCAACGAGGGGGCTCAAACATACATGGGTAGGGCTTTAGTCAAGAGGGGTCATATCAACCTCGACAAACAAGACATGGAAAGGTAATCAAATGGGCTCTTAACCACTGACACTGAACGTCAGGGTGAGCAGATCAAAAAGGGTAATGAGGATAAGACCTCATAGCTCTTAACCCTAGACAGGGTGAGCTCATGACAAAAAGTGGGGATTCAGAAAGGTGGAACTCTCTCCACTGACCGACCGGACAAAAGATCTTGGGCTTTTGTTTTGAATCATCGACACGTAGTGCGAGCATAAAGAATGACACACTGAATAACGGGGGATTGATTACTAATCCCTTTTATCCGTCAATTGCCTCTTCATGGAGGTCTTTAACACAAAAGTAAACACACAAAACATTGCCTCCTATCGAGGTTTTCCAGTTAAGAAAGCGGTAAAATGCGGGAAAGACGTAAAAAGGATCAAAAAATCTACCACACGGATAAAGATCCGAAGTAACAACAGCTAAAGAAACGAGAAACCCCGAGATCTCTCAAGCTGGCACCATCAAAGAAAGAAAGTCAGTGCAAGTAATCGGAATAAATCTCCAAGTGGCATCCCACAAATAAAGTGGAATACCAAGCAAGCTATCTCTTCAGGAGTCATGTGAGCCCTCACAAAAACTCAACAAACAGGTTAGAATAACAAGACGGGGCGCAATCAAGAGTTGCACCAAACAAAAGAAACATAACGACAACAGTGTCAGGTAAACAGCGCACGGATGCAATAGAATACATGTCACAAAACATATTAGAAAGCAAACAGAAAAAACAAGTACTGTCACGATCACTACTACCTCACTTAGCGAGGTGCTAGCGAAGCTTCGCTACATATTCGCTTAGCGAAGTGCTAGCGAATGCCTGCGGGTTTTGGTTTCTTTCTTGATAACAGTACGATTTTGGAAACCCCAAACCCTATGGTACACATTTCAGAAACTAAACGGTTAAACATTCAAGGAATTGTTTTACATATTCATGCATATCTAAACCCGCGTGCGAAACCTAACGATACCCACTCTTCCAAATTCACCCATAATGCCTCATACATTTAGAGATTTCAAATTGAAAGCGTAAAGTAAGGGGAATAAGGCAAACCTGATTGGAGAGATCGGTTGAAATTGAATTGCACGGTCGGGTTTGCAGAACAATCTTAGGGTTGTGTAGATGAGTTCCCTTCAGTGTGTATGGAGGTTGCTCTGAATCAGTTAGCTCTTCTCTCTCTCTAGGTTTTTTTTCCAAAATTCTCCCTTTTTTCTTCTGAAAATTTAGAATTTATAACTTGATTTTCGTGGCTTTGTGGGCTCAAATGAGAGAGGTCCAAGTCCAAGATTTTTCTGTTATATTTTTAAAACGCGTGGTCTTCGCCTAGCGAAGAACTTGCTCGCCTAGCGAGCATGACAGTTCAGATTCGCTAAGCGAACCACGCTGCTCGCCTAGCGAGCATGACAGCTCAGGGACAGACTTTCGTTCCTTCAAGATTAACATTTAGAATGATGAATATACCCCATTTGAACATGTTGGAAGTAACTCAAGTCATTCCCTTGTGTTGACTGATCACCCAGATAGAGCCCATAAAGTGTCTTGGACGATATTCAAGCTTCTTGGAGCTAATTCTGATTGACATGATGAAATGCAATATGCAATGTTAAATGACCTAAAACTGAATGCATGAATGAGGGGGGGCGGGGCAAATTTGAGGTGCTACAGCTGCCCCTATTCAATCAACTGTGAACCTGAAAAGAAGATAGCAACGGCTTTCGCACTTTCGAGGTAAATAGGGATTGAATACCAAAAGAACCGGAAAATTTGCACTCTGTAGGTGACAAACCAAGAAAGCGGGGCCATTTACCGATGGTGGCTTCAAAACAGATTTGATATTTACCGATATCGAAGAAAGCGGGGCCATTTACCGATGACGGCTTCAAAACAAAATTGATATTTACCGATATCAAGGAAAGCGGGGCCATTTACCGATGGCAGCTTCGTTGGGGAGAAAAAAGATGTTTATAAGTGAAACAAGACCAGACATTTACCGATGACTGGGAAGAAACTCGATGTTTACCGACATCGAACAATGATGTTTACAAGACCAGACATTTACTGATGACTGGGAAGGAACTCGATGTTTACCGACATCGAACAATGATGTTTACAAGACCAGACATTTACCGATGACTGGGAAGGAACTCAATGTTTACCGACATCGAACAATGATGTTTATAAGACCAGACATTTACCGATGACTGGGAAGGAACTCGATGTTTACTGACATCGAACAAAGGTATTTACGGATACCAAGGAAAGAATACGCTTATGAAACGAAACCATTTACCGATAGCAAAAATGAAATACTCGATATTTACGGATAGCGAATCTGCTGGGGAATCTTGAACGACAAAACCGTTTACCGATGGTTAACAAGCGGCTGATGTTTACCGACATCGAACAAAGGTGTTTACCGACACCAAAAAAGGAAAGGACACACACGGGTGTTGACAGAACGATTTTTGTAGACATTACGAGAGACATGCCATTTACTGATGGCCAACGATTGGAATTCGACGTTTATCGACATCGAAAGATAATGTTCGCCGATATCAAAGAAAAGCACAGACATTTACGGGGATCAACATGACACTTACCGGTATCGCAAGGATGATATTCACATATGTCAAAATAAGGCAGACACTTGTCGGGGACTAAATCGGAAGAGGATCAGGCTTTCCTTTCACGGACTGGTGAGAAAATAAATCTCACTGGGATTATTGATTCTGAATATTGCCAAGAGCAACTGCTGCAAATGTGCTACACTGATGTTGAAGAATGATCTGTCTCTGCTGAGGATAAGATCCAATCTGGCTTAACACATGTATGCATATGTTTGAGTTTTCTATGGCGTAATGCTCCATACTGAATGGAAATGCTACGCGATTTGAGAATGCGAATGCAAATGATGGTTACTACATGCAAGATGCAAAGGGAGGAAAACTCCTGCTGGGAATGCAAATGATCACTTTATTGAGCACATAATTTCTGATTCGACCTTCTAACTCTGTGGGGGCATACAACAATTCTGCTAAGGATGCTTGCTGATTTGACATTCTCGGCACGATAGAGAAACCAACTCAACTGGGGAGTCACTTGTTTGGAAAACACCAACCTCTCGACCATGTCGGGGAAATAAATTCTGAACTCGACTTAAACGACCCAACTTCTTACACGACTGGACCGTGTTGAAACAACAGGGTCTTCCTCCGAACAAACTTTGGCTCATCTGCTTTAGCCATCAATCAAAGATAGTAACCTGCAAAACGGCAAGACATACATCCCCCAGGGGATCGTATGGACAAAATATACTCAAGTGTACTCAACATTCAAAATGATTTTCAGATGTTTTATCTTTCCGCACGTCATTGTCTAGCCTTCATGTTTTTTAGATGCAATGTTTATCAAAAATTCGGACGTTTTTTGCAAACGAAATAGTAGAAATAAAAAACAAGAGAGCAATTTGACTGAATAACGACTTTTATTGATTGAAAACGGCCTATAAAGGCAAATACATCAGGAAGCAATTCCTAGGAAGAGGTAATTGCGCCAGAAGAGAAAATAAACTATCTTATTGGCAATGTGAACACGGCATTCCACTATTTTCTAATTCTGTTATGACTCATAGATCTTCAATTTCCCCAAATTCTTTGCTTTCTGAGAAGAGTGATTGGACCGATCATATCCTTCAAGATGGTAGACACTGAAACGCGATGAAGTACAGATAACTCAGACTGTAGTCTTCGCTTTAATCCCTCTTTTGCCTGGACCGCCTTTTCGGGTTTTCAATCCACCGGGATACCCATTTTTGCCTAAGCCGCCTTTGCAGGTTTTCGACTTACCGGGTGTACATATTATTTTTTTATTCTTTATCCCTAACTTTTGCCCGAACCTTTTTCTTTTCTTTTTCTCTTGGTTTGCCGGGATGCCCTTTTTTGCCTGGACTTTCTTTTTTGCCCAGCAGGTCAGTTTATGCGAAGTATTTTTTGACTACATCTGAATTCACAGGAGACGGAAAATCATCACCGTCCATAGTTGTAAGCATCAAGGCTCCACCAGAAAAGACCTTTTTAACAACATATGGACCTTCATAATTCGGAGTCCACTTGCCCCTGTTATCTGTACCGGGAGGAAGGATACTCTTCAAAACTAAGTCACATACCTGATAGCTTCGAGGACGCACTTTCTGATCAAAGGCCTTCTTCATCCTTCTCTGATATAGTTGTCCATGGCACACAGCTGCTAATCGCTTTTCCTCAATTAAATTTAAATCATCAAACCTGGCTTGAACCCACTCAGCCTCGTCAAGTTTTACATCCATCATCACCCTTAAAGAAGGGATTTCAACTTCTACTGGCAAGACTGCCTCCATGCCATACACAAGTGAAAACGGAGTTGCCCCGATTG
Organism: Lathyrus oleraceus; assembly: GCF_024323335.1. Lineage (NCBI taxonomy): Eukaryota > Viridiplantae > Streptophyta > Magnoliopsida > Fabales > Fabaceae > Lathyrus > Lathyrus oleraceus. The sequence continues at coordinate 406,856,070 of NC_066582.1, forward strand.
ATGTACGCACTAAGGTACAATACCCATGCAAAGCGAAAGGCAACATCTCATGCCAATCCTTGTACGTCACAACCATCTTTTGCACAATCTTCTTAATGTTCTTGTTTGCCGCCTCTACAGCACCATTCATCTTTGGTCTGTAAGGAGAAGAATTGTGGTGTTCGATCTTAAAGTCTTTGCAAAGCTCTTTCATCATCTTGTTATTGAGATTCGAACCATTGTCAGTGATGATTCTCTCAGGAACCCCATAACGACAGATAATTTCTTTCTTAATGAATCGAGCAACCACTTGTCTGGTAACATTGGCATAAGAAGCTGCTTCCACCCACTTGGTAAAGTAATCAATCGCGACTAGGATGAAGCGATGTCCATTAGAAGCAGTAGGTTCAATCTTTCCAATCATATCGATGCCCCACATCGCGAATGGCCAAGGAGAATTCATAATATTCAGAGGGTTTGGTGGTACATGCACTTTATCTGCATAGATCTGACATTTGTGGCACTTCCGAGCGTATTTGAAACAATCAGATTCCATGGTTATCCAGTAATAACCGGCTCTTAACAACTTCTTGGCCATTGCATGACCACCAGCATGGGTACCGAAAGATCCCTCGTGTACTTCCTGCATTAACATGTCTGCTTCGTGTCTAACCACACATCTGAGCAGAACCATGTCAAAGTTCCTCTTGTACAACACATCATCATGGTTCAAATAAAAGCTTCCAGCTAGCCTTCTCAGTGTCTTCTTGTCATTTTTTGACGCTCCTTCAGGATACTCTTGGCTTTTGAGGAAATTCTTAATATCATAAAACCACGGCTTCTCATTAATAACAGACTCGACTGCAAACACATACGCAGGCCTCTCGAGTCGATTCACAGCAACGTGTGGCACATGATTCTGCCAATGAACTTTAATCATGGAAGACAACATGGCTAAGGCATCAGCCATTTGATTTTCATCTTGGGGTACATGATACAACTTTATTGTCTTGAAGAAAGTCAGGATCCTTCTGGTGTAATCTCTATAAGGAATCAAATGCGGCTGATGAGTATTCCAGTCTCCATTGACTTGGTTAATCACTAGAGCAGAATCTCCATAAATGTCCATAGTTTTGATCCTTAGATCGATGGCTTCCTCAATCCCCATGATACAGGCCTCGTACTCAGCCTCGTTGTTGGTTACTTCAAAAGTCAATCTGGCAGAAAAAGGTATGTGTGCACCTTTAGGATTAATGAGTACTGCCCCAACACCATTTCCATTCACATTTACCTCCCCATCAAACATCAGTGTCCACTTGTCATCGGGATCCGGTCCTTCCTCGACAAGAGGCTCTTCACAATCTTTCATCTTTAAGTACATGATATCTTCATCGGGGAATTCAAACATCATCGGCTGATAGTCATCAATTGGTTGCTCGACAAGGTAGTCAGACAGAACACTACCCTTGATGGCCTTTTACGACGTGTACTGGATATCATACTCTGTCAAAATCATCTGCCAACGAGCCACTCGTCCGGTAAGAGTCGGCTTTTCAAAGATATACTTTACTGGGTCCATCTTAGAAATCAACAAGGTAGTATGGTTCAACATATACTGTCTTAGTCGGCGAGCAGCCCATGCCAAAGCGCAACAAGTTTTCTCGAGCAGCGAATATCTTGTTTCACAGTCGGTAAACTTTTTACTAAGGTAGTATATTGCATGCACTTTTCGACCAGACTCGTCATGCTGTCCCAATACACACCCCATCGAATTCTCTGTTACTGAAAGGTACATTATCAGAGGCCTCCCCGGAACTGGAGGTATAAGAATCGGAGGTTTCTGCAAATATTCTTTTATCTTATCAAAAGCTTTTTGACAATCATTGTTCCACCTGATTGCTTGATCTTTTCTTAGCAATTTAAATATCGGTTTGCACGTAGCTGTTAGGTGAGATATGAACCGTGCAATGTAGTTCAGCCTCCCTAAAAACCCACGGACCTGCTTTTCCGTTCTTGGTTCAGGCATTTCTTGAATAGCTTTTACTTTCGCTGGATCAACCTCAATCCCTTTCTCACTGACAATGAAACCTAACAGCTTTCCAGATCTCACTCCAAACGTACACTTGTTTGGATTCAGCCTCAGTTTGAACTTTCTCAACCTTTCAAACAAATTTTGCAAGTTTACCAAGTGCTCCTCTTCTGTCTGAGACTTCGCAATCATATCATCCACGTACACTTCAATTTCTTTGTGCATCATGTCATGAAAGAGAGTCGTCATAGCTCTTTGGTAGGTAGCACTTCTTCAACCCAAATGGCATTACCTTATAACAGAACGTGCCCCAAGGTGTAATGAATGTCGTCTTCTCCATGTCTTCTGGCGCCATCTTGATCTGATTATAGCCAGAAAATCCGTCCATGAAAGAGAAAACCGAGGACTGAGCAGTGTTATCGACCAATACATCAATGTGAGGTAATGGGAAGTCATCTTTCGGACTGGCTCTGTTTAGATCTCGGTAATCGACACACATCCTGACTTTACCATCCTTCTTCGACACGGGTACGATGTTGGCCACCCAAGGGGGATAATTGGTAACTGCTAAAAAACCTGCATCCAACTATTTCTGAACCTCCTCTTTTATCTTGACAGCCATATCAGGACTAGTTCTGCGAAGCTTCTGCTTTACCGAAGGACAATCTTCTCTGAGAGGTAGCCTGTGCACCACAATATCTGTATCCAAACCAGGCATATCTTGATACGACCATGCGAATACGTCCACATATTCTTGCAGCATTTCAATCAGCCCTCTCTTAACCTTTTCCTCTAAAGCTGCCCCTATCTTGATCTCTTTCTTTGCGTCCTCAGTACCAAGGTTAATGACTTCCAACTCTTCCTGATGAGGTTGAATGACCATTTCCTCTTGTTTCAATAGTCTGGCCAATTCTTTAGGGAGTTCACAATCTTCTTCACTCTCCTCTTCGGCTTGGTAAATGGGGTTATCGAAGTCATACTGAGCCATAATAGAACTGTTTTTAATGGAATCCATAAGATCAATTCTGCACGAACGATGTTTCATGCTTTATTTTAGAAAAGAGTTCAAGAAAGTCACTAAAAGAAAAAAAAACATTGCCATTTTGTTATTTTGAAAACGAAAGTAATGAAAACAGAAAGGCAGGGAGCACAAATTTGATTGCAAAACGTCCTTTATTTATGATAATCATTGAAAATTCAAAACATGATGTGGCCCTACAATGAACCATTACGCCTTGGGCAGAGCGTAGGGTTTTCATGCAAAATGAGAAAACAAAAGAAAATTACTCTGTCTGAAGAGTAACTTGGACTATTTCTTCGGCAGTCCAGTTGTTGATCTTCTCCCCTGGAGCACACGGGCGCACCCAATTATCCATATCACACTCACTGTCAACATCTTCATTGTCTGTTGCAAAGACATCCCCATGATTCATCAATCCAGCACTGGTGAAGGTACACGACCCTTTCTGATTCTGGACACCCTGCTCTAGTGATTGAAAAGGCTGATAACCAATGCCAAACATGTCTTCTTTTACGGGCACATCAATCACCTTGTTCCAGCCTTCCGCGTTACCTGAATGAATGACCTCCGTAGCTTGTTTATAGGACGCAATCGAGGTACCTGATTTCTTCTGTTCAATGAAAGCCACCTTCTCAATACTGATAGTCTCAAAAGCTTGACATAGAGTTTCATGAATTTCGCCATCCATCTCCACATATTTGAAGGAGGATAAATGGCTCACAAAGATGTCCTCTTCGCCGCATACGGTCACAACTTGACCATCCCACACATATTTTAGCTTTTGGTGGAGAGTCGAAGAAACTGCTCCGGCTCCATGTATCCAAGGACGCCCCAACAGACAACTATATGCTGGTTGAATATCCATCACATAGAAGACAATATCAAACACTTCCGGGCCGATCATCACAGGCAACGTGACTTCACCAAAAACCGATCGCTTGGATCCATCAAAAGCACGGACAACAAGATCACTTGGTATGAGAACAACCCCTTCGGCATCAAGCCTACTCAGAGCCTTTTTGGGCAGCACATTCAAAGAAGAACCGGTATCAACCAAAATATGCGATAAAACGGCGCCTTTGCATTCCATCGTGATATGCAGAGCTCTATTGTGATTGCGACCCTCAGGTGTCAAGTCTAGATCCATGAATCCCAAACCATGTCTCGTGTTAACATTTGCAATAACACCTTCAAGCTGGTTAACAGAAATCTCTTGAGGCACATAAGCCATATTCAACATTTTCAACAGGGCGTTACGGTGTGCCTCGGAACACATCAACAGAGAGAGAATAGAGATTTTTGACGGTGTCTGGTTCAACTGATCCACGATCATGTAATCACTCTTCTTGATAATTCTCATAAATTCCTCCACGTCCTCCTCAAAAGAACTCTCGGACACTTCCTTTCGCACTGGTTCTTCTTCAACTGCAACCTGTTTTCCTTTTGTTCTAGCAAGAGCCTCAGCATTGTTATCCTTCGGAACCTGTGGTGCAAACAAACGACCACTTCTCGTAAACCCTCCGGGTCCTCCCACATTACCCACAGCCGAACCAACTGTTACTGGAGTCTTATTCGACGAACCAATCGTAACTGGAGTATGATTTACTGATCTAATCTGATTCTCTGGTCTTCTATTTCTGCAAAAAGCATTGTCATATTGCCACGGAATTGCTCTACTATTCTCAAACAGTCTTCCACTAGAAGCAACAATGGTGGTAGGAGTACTGATAGTTACTGGAGCATTAATAATCGCGGGAACACCAACAGTCACCGGAGCAGATATGGTCACGGGCGCAGCTATGGTCACAGGAGTACCAATAGTCACAGGCGCACTAATAGTTCTTGGGGCATGTACAGGACCTTCTGACGGTGTAAAGTAAATGGTAACAGTCGATACCTCTTCATGGTCTTTCACTACTCGATCAAACTGTAAACAACCTTCATTCATCAATCCCTAGATACCTTCTTTCAATTTCACACAACCGTTTTCATGATTACCACAATCTGAACAATCCTTGTCACATCCTAGGAATACTCCCCCTTTAAGTAGACGTTCCTTCACTAAAAACAACGAAGTCTGAACATCACCAATATCGACTACCAAGTTCAAATTTTCCCCATCTTCCACACTATTTACTCTGGGCTCTCCATGTTGAGGCATAGGATTATTCACCACATTCAGAGTAGGAGCAAAATTAATCGTCTTGGCATCAATCAAATCTTGAACTTTATGGTGGAAAGCCCGACAATTCTCGATGTGGTGCCCTGGCGCACCAGAATGAAAATCACAACGGGCATTAGCGGGAATCCTTGTTAATGGAGCCATAGTGCGGAGTTCAACAAACTTTAACATGAGCAGTTCAGGGAGTAATTCAGTATAAGTCATTGGCAGCGGATCAAAATGACGATCTGGCATTCTTTGTCTGGGTTGGAATTGGCGTTGTTGTTGTTGTGGTGGTACTCTTTGTTGTTATTGAGGTTGGGTTGCTGGAATAGTCACAGCAGCAACTTGACGGTATTGTTGTCCTCTGTTTCCATTTCTCTGATTATGTATAGCATTTGTCTCACCCTTTCTCCTTCTAGGTGCCCCTGAAAATGGTTTCTTAGCACTTGAAGAACTTGAAGAACCTGGGTCTTGGATTTTTCCCGCCTTGATAAGACTTTCAATTCTTTCTCCATAAGTCACAACATCCGAAAAACTACCAAACGGGCAACTTCCCATACGATCCATGAATACACCTTGCAGGGTTCCAATGAACATATCAGTCAATTCTCTCTCCAACATCGGAGGTTGTACTCTCGCAGCTAGTTCACGCCACCTCTGGGCGTATTCCTTGAAACTCTCACCGGTCTTTTGAAACAAACTCTGCAACTGGGTTCTGCTCGGAGCCATGTCCATGTTATGCTTGTACTGCCTCAGAAAAGCTTCACCTAACTCTCTCCAGCTTCTGGCAGATTCTTTTTTCAAGTCCATGTACCAATCCAAAGAGGCTCCAGACAAGTTGTCTTGGAAAAAGTACATCCACATCTTTTCATCATCAGTATAAGCGGATATCTTCCGGTAGTAAGCTTGCACATGAGTTCGGGGACAAGAAGTGCCATTGTACTTGTCGAAAGATGGCGCTTTGAACTTGTATGGGATCCTCAACCCATCAACTAAACCCATATTAGAAACATCAAAACCCAAAGAATTCTGGCACTCCATGGTGCGAATCTTTTCAGCAAGGGCGTCGACCTTTCTATCTCTCTCTTCCGCCTTTCTAAATTCATCATCATCACTGGGAATGGTGAACATATCTTCTTGCCTGTCAACCAAACGAGAAGGATGGTGAACTGGAGCACGTGCTGCTCGAGCATTAGCAGCCTCTGTAATGATGGGTTGTCCATTGATTCTAATACCATGCAATTCGTCACCATTAGCATGGTTATTGACAGGGTTGGTACCAGCAGCGTCATCGACAGGGGTCCCTTCTGGCGGGTTCTGACCGACAGGGGGAGTCACAGTTTCTTGTCTTTGGACCAAGGCTCGGAGTTCCTCCTTCCCTTGCACTACCCCTTGCATCATACTCATGAATTGGGCCATGTTGGTCCTCATCTCCGCTAGATCTGCTTGAAAGCTTTCCATTACTCTCTGCTGGTTTCTGCGGGTACCGTACCGGTGAATTCCTGAATCAGCTATCCTGCTAGTGAACACCAAATAATATAAGAACACCGAAGCGGTACCTGTTATGCAAGATATGCAAATGAATATGTAAATGTAATGACATGTTTATCAATTCCAACGGGTATTCTACCCCCTTGATTCCAGCCTCACATCCGACAGAAAGCACAAGAAGACCGAGTTGTGGATAAACTTCTGAGACCAAGATGCAATAAGGAAAACCTACATATAAATGGGTTCAAGAAGGGAAAGGCCTTAGCCAATAGTTCATCAAAAAAGGATCTCCAAAACAAGCATGTGGATCATCACTACAATACAATAACTAAAGAGAGGAACAAAAATCAGGAATCAGCCTCCTGTATACAACCCATAAGGACTGCTCCTCACTTCAGTCAGTAGTGCCACTGTGTCAGGATGATCTGGAGATTCTGTCAAACGCCGGATAAGCAGATTCCTCTTGTGAATAACTTCATCCAACTCGTTGATGTGCTCTCTATAGTAATTCCCATCGTCTTCTCCGAATACCTCTTCAAGTCTGGATTTCTTCAAACCTGCCAGCACTTTGAGTTCCTCAATCTGTCCTTGAGCTTTGTTGAGTTGATCTGTGATATAACCATTGGTTGAACGGGCGCACAGAAGCTCATTGTTCTTCTCCTTCAGCAAAATCTTCAACTTCTTCATCTGACCAGTCAATTCGGCCACCATCTCCTCCCCCCTTTACCTTCCTAGAAACTGAAAATGTATCCCATTGCTCTTGCCAACCAGCTAACTTACCATGAGCATCTGTTAACTGTTGTTTGACTCGCCTCAACTCAGAACTGGATGATCCCAGGGCTTTGTCTGTCTTCCTAGAGAAGTCCACCTCCACAACTAATTTCCTCTCTGCTTCCTCTTGCAATCTGACGGCTTCCCCCTTCTGATATTTTGCCTCATGGAATTGATGCATACAATCTTGCAGCTTCATATTTAACTCCGAGTTTTCAGTTTGAAGCTCCTCCATGGCATTCTTTAATTTGTCATACTCCTCTCGGCTCACCATTGTTGACTGCTCAGGAGTATGCGGATACAAAGGTTCTTCAATAGGAAACGGCAGACCAAACTCTTCGACTCTTCCTCGAAGCCACTCTTCATACTGAGGATAAGTTCTACAATCTCCTTTTCCAAGCACAGTTCTTCCTCTCTTGATCACCTTGAGCCAAGCCTCAGCTGCCTTACGGGGTACAGTCAAATCAGATGAAGAATGGAAAAACAAAGATTCTTTCACATCTTTTTCCAAAGGCGGAGTTCTTAAAGCATATCCAAACTGTCTGAATGCCAGAGAAGGATTGTAGTTGATTCCTCCTCTTCTTCCTACCAATGGTATATTCGGGAAGTTCCCACAACTAAGAATAATATCTGCCCGAAGCAAGCTCCGGTTTGACCACCAAGAAATATCTTTAGCTCTTATCCCCATCAGTCTCTTTGACCAACTTAACGAGCTCTTAACATCAACGAACGCTCCTGACTTGGGTAGGTGGGAACTGAACCACTTATAAAACAAAGGCGCGCAACAATTCACCAATCCTCCCCTTCTATTCTCATTCCTGTGATGCACTGAATGAAAGAAATCTCCCAACAAGGTCGGCACCGGATTTCCCAACACGAAGAGGCGTATGGCGTCTACGTCCACAAATTTCGCCACGTTAGGGAACAGGACAATCTCATACACACAAAGAGCCAACACAGCATTGAAGCCCCTCTGGTCAGCATCTTCAAGCTTCTTCTTTGCTTCTCCTAGTAAGAAACTCAGATGAAAACCATTAACTTCTCCCTTCGGACACATATTAGCCTTCAAGACTGATTTCCCCAAATATGTGGCTGAAGCAACCATGTTGAGATCGGGCAGAAACTCGGAATTGTAGGATAGCAACTGCGACTTGATAGGAACTCTGAGAAAACTAGCAACCTCCTCCAAAGTAGGGACCAAAATATAATCTGGGAACGTGAAACACCTCAATGGAGGGTCATAGAACTGCAACAATGTAAAGAGAGCATCATGTTGATCTTTGGAGAGAACCGTAACGAAACTTAGAATCAAACCATAATCCTTTCGGAATCCTTCTAGAGAACCGTGATCCATTAACTTCATCAGCTGTTGAATAGGCTCCAAGCAAACCACAGGAAATTTGTAGGCGACGTGTCTCTTTCTACCGATATCCATCTCAGGAGAAACAGAAAACCCCGACCGGAATCAAGAAGAAGATGTAAACCCCTGGTAATTGATAAACATGTGTTAAATGATATGAATGCAAAATGATGTGATGCAATGCAGTGACATGGAAATCAGGATTGTTTTATCTGCTTGAGCAACTGTTGGGTTGTACTATTTGAAGAGAAACCCATTGAGGAATATAATACAAGATCAAAACTCTGCTCCAAAAAACCGGGTTGGTTGGAGGTTAAGGTTTCCTGAATTTAGCCCGCCCCTCACTGGTAGGTTCTAAGAACAGAAGTTCGTCAACTTCAGCCCTTCAGTCGAGAATAATACGTTTACCGCTGAAGGTTTGGCATTATTACAGGATAAAAGACCTCCACTGACTCCCCTCAACAGGATATCCTAAAGCAAGTTCCCAGTCTCGGGGTCCTCGGATTGAGCAGCGAGAATGCGCCCACCAGAGCTAACATAAACGCGTCTCGGAGGAGAGGCCTCGACTGAGTTCTCGGGAAATGGTCACCAGAGTCGACGATTTCTAAAGGAACATTTGTCGTTACGGAACACCCATAGGACAGAATATATCCAACAGAAACCTCGTCTGGAATGTGGGTCTCATGAACGACTTAACGTAGCAACATGCCACGCAAGCCTCATGACTATCCACTCTAACACCTGTGTGTACGCTCAAGCCTGTGTAGTGGGCTTATCACTCATAGAACATCCCACCCCAACAAACAATCAACCCCCCACAGATACAGCAAACATATGTACATGAATGCAATAAGGTAAAGCAGGTAAATAGATAACTGTACAAAAGAATAAACACCCAACAAACAAGAAACCTACAAAAGCTAGGAGGGACTCGCTTAGGGAAATCGTGTCCCCAGCAGAGTCGCCAGCTGTCGCAACCTGCGGAAAAAAAAAACCGGTGAAAAAAGAAAATGACAGAAGAGTCGCCATCGTGCGTTATTTATCCCGAAGGAGGGAAAGGAAACGCTCTAAGTAAACCTGGAAAAAAGGGAAGGAAAAGACAAGGTCTCGCAACCAAATCTTGGGTTTGGGAGTCGATTATGCGAAGGGAAGGTATTAGCACCCCTACGCATCCGTAGTACTCTACGGGATCCACTCTTGTTGTTCTTGTCTAAAGGGTGTGGGTTTATCTAATGTACTATTTACTAAAAGAGGGGTCAAAAGAAAATGACTCGCACGGATGTCGCATCCACTGCATAAGTATCTCATCTGAATATGAGAATCAAAGTCTTCGTAGCTAGGATGACCTATGGGCTAAAGAGAAGTGTGCTCGGTAAGACTTCGCGTCTTATGCCTATGTATCTCATTTGGAATGAGAATCTGAGCAAAACGTAGTTCGGCTGATCTATTGGTTTGTTTTGTGTTTTTTAGGTGAACGACGTTACTACGCAATCTACCGGATGCTCGACCTTTAGAGACTTACTCGCATGTAGTAGAAGGAGTTAACATGTTCTTAGGAGAAGAAAAATAAATGAGTTTGTTTGTGCTTTAGGAATGCTCATGCAAAAAGAAAGTCCTAGACGAAGGAACCGTGCTACCTTAGTTGACATGTAGACGAGAGACTATACGAAGCCTAGCAATCCTATGGGGAGACGATCACACCATACAAAAACATATAGCATTAAGTAAACGCACCAACGAGGGGGCTCAAACATACATGGGTAGAGCTTTAGTCAAGAGGGGTCATATCAACCTCGACAAACAAGCCATGGAAAGGTAATCAAATGGGCTCTTAATCACTGACACTGAACGTCAGGGTGAGCACATCAAAAAGGGTAATGAGGATAAGACCTCATAGCTCTTAACCCTGGACAGGGTGAGCTCATGACAAAAAATGGGGATTCAGAAAGGTGGAATCCTCTCCACTGACCGACCGGACAAAAGATCTTGGGCTTTTGTTCTGAATCATCGACATGTAGTGCGAGAATAAAGAACGACACACTGAATAACGGGGGATTGATTACTAATCCCTTTTATCCGTCAATTGCCTCTTCATGGAGGTCTTTAACACAAAAGTAAACACACAAAACATTGCCTCCTATCGAGGTCTTCCAGTTAAGAAAGCGGTAAAATGCGGGAAAGACGTAAAAAGGATCAAAAAATCTACCACACGGATAAAGATCCGAAGTAACAACAGCTAAAGAAACGAGAAACCCCGAGATCTCTCAAGCTGGCACCATCAAAGAAAGCAAGTCAGTGCAAGTAATCGGAATAAATCTCCAAGTGGCATCCCACAAATAAAGTGGAATACCAAGCAAGCTATCTCTTCAGGAGTCATGTGAGCCCTCACAAAAACTCAACAAACAGGTTAGAATAACAAGACGGGGCGCAATCAAGAGTTGTACCAAACAAAAGAAACATAACGACAACAGTGTCAGGTAAACAGCGCACGGATGCAATAGAAGACATGTCACAAAACAGATTAAAAAGCAAACAGAAAAAACAAGTACTGTCATGATCGCTACTGCCTCGCTTAGCGAGGTGCTAGCGAAGCTTCGCTACATATTCGCTTAGCGAAGTGCTAGCGAATGCCTGCGGGTTTTGGTTTCTTTCTTGATAACAGTACGATTTTGGAAACCCCAAACCTTATGGTACACATTTCAGAAACTAAACGGTTAAACATTCAAGGAATTGTTTTACATATTCATGCATATCTAAACCCGCGTGCGAAACCTAACGATACCCACTCTTCCAAATTCACCCATAATGCCTCATACATTTAGAGATTTCAAATTGAAAGCGTAAAGTAAGGGGAATAAGGCAAACCTGATTGGAGAGATCGGTTGAAATTGAATTGCACGGTCGGGTTTGCAGAACAATCTTAGGGTTGTGTAGATGAGTTCTCTTCAGTGTGTATGGAGGCTGCTCTGAATCAGTTAGCTCTTCTCTCTCTCTCTAGGGTTTTTTCCAAAATTCTCCCTTTTTCCTTCTGAAATTTTAGAATTTATAACTTGATTTTTGTGACTTTGTGGGCTCAAATGAGAGAGGTCCAAGTCCAAGATTTTTCTGTTATATTTTTAAAACGCGTGGTCTTCGCCTAGCGAAGAACTTGCTCGCCTAGCGAGCATGACAGTTCAGATTCGCTAAGCGAACCACGCTGCTCGCCTAGGGAGCATGACAGCTCAGGGACAGACTTTTGTTCCTTCAAGATTAACGTTTAGAATGATGAATATACCCCATTTGAACATGTTGGAAGTAACTCAAGTCATTCCCTTGTGTTGACTGATCACCTAGATAGAGCCCATAAAGTGTCTTGGACGATATTCAAGCTTCTTGGAGCTAATTCTGATTGACATGATGAAATGCAATATGCAATGTTAAATGACCTAAAAATGAATGCATGAATGAGGGGGGGTAAATTTGAGGTGCTACAATAGGACCTCGTATGTTCCTTGAAATTTAAAACAATCAAAAACATTGTATTTCATGTATCATTTGCATAACAAGTTTCTTCCGCCAGATGTCTTATCAGTTCTTCTTCTATGCATTCAGCCAAGCTGACTCACCGCTATAATACTCACGCTAATCAACCGAAGAGAATGGAGCATCTAGAGCAAGAGAATAGAGAGATGAAGGACGAGATCGCCAGACTTACGGTGCTAATGGAATTTGTGATTGCTGCTCAAAATCAGTCATCACCAACTCCTGCAACTCCTCCTCCTCAGAGAACCATCATTTCTAAGATTGCTTCTACAACTGTTCCTGTTACTGCTTCCAGTCAACCCATTCCTGCTATGCCTATTGGATTTCCTTGGGGAATGCCACCAAATTTTATGCCAGAAGGGTATGCACCCACATTTGTTTCTCTGACGACATCTAGCCTGATCATATTAGTGCCACCTCCTGTTGTTGACACTCTTCCTCGTGTTGAGGACACTATCTACCACTTTGAACCATCTGAAGGTCCAGATGTATACGAGAAGATGGATGAAATGAAAGACCAATTCCTTGAGCTGCACAAAGAGTTGAAGACTCTGAGAGGGAAAGATTTGTTTGGGAAGAGTGTTGTTGAACTCTGTTTGGTTCCTAATGTCAAGATTCCGGTGAAATTCAAGGTCCCAGACTTTGAAAAATACAAAGGGATTACTTGGGTCCCCATAATCTTCACCTATCATTTTGATCAAGGTCCCAGACTTTCAATGTTGTAGATGAGGTAGAAGAAGAAGCCGAGATTTTGGTTGATTCAATGGTGAACGATGATGAAGAAGAGAAGCCATTACCAGCTAGTCATATATATTGTCCACCTCAACACATGACAAGCTTGAATTTGGGTTCTGATGAACATTCATCAAATATATTTTACAATCCTTATGTGCAAATACAAGGATCTTTGAAAGAAGGAGACACATTTTGCACAAAAGAAGATTGTGTAAAAGTTATTAAAAAGTTTCACATGGAACTATCAGCTGATTACAAAGTTGATAGAACTAATTCATTGAGGTACGAAATTTATTATCGAAACGAGCATAGCCTTTTCAGGTTGTCAGCTTCGTACCGGGAGAGGAGTGATTCTTGGAAGATTGGATCCATGGGTCCAGTTCACACATGCATGCTCACGAACCCAATGCAAGACCATCGAAAACTTAGCTCTCAGTTAATATGCAATGAAATTTTGTCTATCATTAGCGACAATCCATCGTTAAAGGTGAGTATAATAATCTCGCATATTGTAGCATAATACAACTATACTCCATCATATAGGAAGGCTTGGATATCTAGGACAAAGGCGGTTGAAAAAGTGTGGAAATTGGGAGGAGTCTTACAAACAACATCCAAAATACATGTTGGTTATTAAACAGTATGCTCCATGAACTATTGTCAAGTTGGAAATATTGTCGGCGTATACACCAAACGGGACTTGTGCTATTGGAAATGGAATATTCCACCGTCTCTTTTGGGCGTATCAACCATGCATGAAAGGTTTTTCTTTTTCTAAACCTATTATAAAAATTGGTGGTACATGGTTGTACGGGAAATATAAAGGAACGTTACTGATGGCAGTGGCACAAGATGGCAACATCAACATTTTTCCAATTGGTTTTGCCCTTGTTGAAGGGGAGACTGCTGAGGAATGGAGTATTTTCCTAATAAATTTCTGATTTCACGTTGCTCCTCAACATAACTTATGTTTGATCTCCGACCGACACCCTTCAATAGTCAGTGCATACAAAAACATTGATAATGGCTGGAAGGGTCCTCCGTCGACGCATGTCTTCTGCATTAGACATATCGCTCAGAATTTTATGCGGGAGATCAAAGACAAAACATTGCAGAAGAAGGTTGTCAATGCAGGTTACGCATTATCAGAACCTTCTTTCAAACACTACCGCGAAGAAATAAGATTGTCAAACGCAGATGCAGTACGGTGGATCGACAGTATTCCATTGGAGAAGTGGAATAGGGCATACGATAACGGTCAATGCTAGGTCCACATGACAACAAATCTTGTGGAATCAATAAACTCTGTCTTCAAAGGCATCTGAAACCTACCTATAATTGTTTTGGTGCAGGCAACCTATTTTAGGCTAGGGGCGCTGTTTGAGACCAGACGTTCCAAATGGAGTTCAATGTTGCAATCTGGACAGTTGTTTAGTGATGCTTCAATGAAATTCGTTAGACACAAAGCTGCCAAAGCAAACACACACGTGGTCACGGTGTTTGACGTACTAAAGCTTGGTACAGTGTTGTTGAGTCCATGGATCACAATGAAGGCATGCCGATGGGACAATATATAGTGGAACTAGATAAAGGTTGGTGCGATTGTGGAAAGTTCCAAGCCTTTCGTACACCCTGCTCCCATGTCATTGCGGCATGTTCAAAGGTTCGAAGGGATCCATCCTACTTACTATCTGACATTTACAAAGTCATAAGCCTATCAAATGTTTACAAAATTAGTTTTTCAGTTGCGGCAAAAGAGGATTACTGGCCAGAATATCAAGGGGACATTGTCTGGCACAACGAAGTTATGCGAAGAAAGAAAAATGGTCGCCCAAACAGCACCCGTATTCGAATCAAAATGGATACGGCGAACAAAATGGTTCGATTATGTAGTTCGTGTTGTCAGTCATGTCACAATCGTACTAACTGACCTAGTGTTGGAACGAGCACAACAAGATAAATTTACATGTACCTCTTTTTCAATATATAAAAAATAAAATTTATTTCATATGATAAATTTGTGAGGAAATACCATCACAAACAAATATAAGACATTCAACACACAAGTAACACATAAACAATAACACAAACAGCTAAAACAATTAAAATACCATTATTATAACTAAGCGATTACAACCATCAAAATAATTTTGAACATATTATGCATCATCTTGTGAACGTCTCTATCAGCCTTAATATCCACTCATTCACGCACTTCTCCATTTTGGTTGAAGTGGACACAAGTCATTGGATTCTTCTAATCATTTTACCATCTGCAATTTCTCCATCTAATCAATGGTTCAACGTCCGATTAAGACGTTCAAACGAATCTATATTCCAAAGTCGGATCTTTATCGGAGGTGCGACGATGAAAAAGATTAAATCGGCATTTCTCTTGTGAATGTATTCAGACATGGTTAAAAATCAAAAAAATGAAGGAGATTGAAATAGAATGAAAGAAAATATGGTTGGAACTTGGAGGGTAAAAGTTGTGTGAAAAAATATGGGAGATGCGCGAGGTATTTATAGATGAAACTTTGAATGCATGCGGCAAAGGGCTATGCGCCACAAGCACATGCATCAAAAGCACATGCATGCGCCAGAAGCATGAGGGCAAGACACATGCATGCGCCAGCAACCTTGGTGCCTTCATGCAATGCTTTGAAAGCATGCGTCAATGGTGTTGGCGCTTGGATGCGCTAGTTGATCTGACGCATCTGTTTGAAAAGATGATTATTTCGATAATTTTTTTGAAAAAATAATTATTTTAGAAATTAACTTAAAAAATATGGTTATTTTAAATAAAAAAATTGGTTATAATTTTGAAATGAGTTTAATTGAAATACGCTGACAGTGTAAAAAGATTTTACACCGTCAGTTAATCATAGACGCCGAATATTAAAAAAAATTGACTTTTATTTTAAAAATTTATAAAATAATCCAACCAGACGATGGTGATGAGTCGACGTAGTAAAACTTTTTAGAATGAAAATATATAATAATTAATCTCTTTTGAAATGTATTCTATCATCATCGAATATTCTGTTAAAGTGAGTAAAGATATGGGGTGTAGTTATGTATTCTGAAGCGTGAAATAGCATCTTCTCGTTGCAAAACTCTGAACCGTGAAATAGCATCTTCTCGTTGTAGCAACAACACTCGCCAGAGCATAAAAGGTTCAAACTCAAACTGGCTTATTTACATTCACATTCAAACCCTTCACTATCTCTCTCAAAATCTCTTCAATTTTTCCCTTACTTTCACTCAGATAAAGGCAAGTTCTTGCATCATTAATTTCTATTTTCTGAGTTCCTGCATTTCGCGTGTTTGCATTAAATACCCAAATTCATTCTTCAATTTAGTAAGAAATTTTTGGCAATAACAGAATCAGGTAGTTTAGATTGCTTGTGCAGGTGCATGAGAAGTAGAAGCACGGTTAGTAAGGTTAAAGATTGTAGGAGTATTATGATTTAATTTATACTAGTACTTACAATTAATTAGTGTATAAGCAACGTTTTAAATAACCGTCGTGTAAAGGGTTTTGCGATTTCCGTTGGTACAAATGTTACATATAGATTGCAGTTATAGATTGCAGTCGTTGTGGTGGGAAATAAGCACAACATAACACAATATTAGTTCAGAATTTTGTAGTAATAATAAGGAATATTTTCTTTGATTTGTATTTTCATATTCTGATTCGGAAAATTTCTCTTTTGTAACTTAAGCGGGGTTTTCGTGGCGTAGCGTCATTTTGTTGCGGTTGTATCGGCTTTTCATATGTGATTGTTTTCTCAGCATTTAAACGTTGAATAGTCGACACCTTCGGATGCTGTTTTGTTGAGGCCGTTTTCGCGGTAATTGATTGTTTTTTAAAACCTTGTGTGTAAGTGTCAGTCAGCTCATGTACTTGTATAGTTGTATGGAGTGCTGTAGCTACTCTTTGACAACATTTTGTAGTTTGTTGTGTATCGCAGAACAATATCAGTGTATTAAAATTCAACTATGCTTGTTATTTTACATCACTGCTTCTATTGTATGCCTTATTTTTATTGATGGTGTTACTTACTGAATGACACTGATTGAAATAGGCACATACATCAATGGAGTCTTTAGTTCTTAAACTCCATGAAATCTCAGCAGTCAAATTTGGAAATTTCAAGCTCAAATCCGGAATCTCCTCACCAATTTACATAGACCTCCGCCTTGTTATATCTTATCCTTCTGTCCTCCAACAAATTTCTCAAACTATGATTTCTTCTGTCCCGGACACTAAATTCGACCTTGTCTGCGGTGTCCCTTATACCGCTCTGCCCATTGCCACTTGTGTGTCTGTCACTCACAACATCCCTATGGTCATGCGCCGCAAGGAAATCAAAGACTACGGCACTTCTAAAGCCGTTGAAGGTGATTTTCAGCATGGACAAAGTTGCTTGATAATTGAGGATTTAGTTACTAGTGGCACATCGGTTTTGGAAACTGCTGCGCCGTTGCGTTCCACTGGGTTGAAGGTCAGTGATGCTGTGGTTTTGATTGATAGAGAGCAAGGTGGGAGACAAAATTTGGAGAGCAATGGAATCAAGTTGCACGCGATTCTTAAATTGACTGAAATGGTGAAAATTTTGAGGGAAAAAGGAAGGCTCGATGAGGAGATGGTTAGAGTTGTTATAAGGTTCTTAGAGGAAAATCAAAAGGTTGCTACTTTGGAAAGTAAAATTAAGTTCAAGAAGGCACTGTCATATTTGGAGAGAGCTAAGTTGTCCAAGAATCCAATGGGAAAGAGGTTGTTTGAGATAATGGCTGAGAAGGAAAGTAATCTGTGTTTGGCTGCGGATGTTGGAACTACAGCTGAATTGCTTGAAATTGCCGAAAAGGTGAGAAAATTTTCAGTTCTGCGATGGCATTTTGTTTAATCTCTTATTTTCAGTGAAAAGGTTACAGTATTCTTACTTTGAAATTTGACAGAATCACGTTCTCTTGATTATCATCAATGAGATTGTAGTAAGAAGTTTGGTCGTGAATAAATTATGTAAATTAATTTCCCTTTTCTTTCTTTGTCAGGTTGGGCGTGAGATATGCTTGCTGAAAACGCATGTAGATATCTTACCAGATTTTACTCCGGATTTTGGCTCTAAACTTCGTGCGGTATAAAGCTAAATTAAGCTATTTTCCCCAAGATTTTGCATACTCTTCTTATTAGCATCTGTACACTGAAGTAGATATGTTAGCATTTACGAAAATAAAATGTTCATGTAACTATTTTAACCAACTATAAGAGTGCTATGTTATGCGTTTACATGAGCAACATTTTACCAAGTTTTAAGGAATTTTATACATTTCTGGAGTAGTTTATTATTAAAATATGATATCTCTGTTGAAGATTGCAGAAAAACACAACTTCTTAATATTCGAGGATCGTAAGTTTGCCGACATTGGTAACACAGTGACCATGCAGTATGAAGGGTAATACATTGCTGGAAAGTTTTGTATTATTTTTCAGATTTCTTTCATCTGTTTCTACATTAAGCATAATATCTTTCTTTTTATGTTATCTACAGAGGGATCTTTCGTATATTGGAATGGGCTGATATCGTAAATGCTCACATTATCTCTGGTCCGGGAATTGTCGATGGACTGAAATTGAAGGTCTATAGAACAATCCTGATCATAACAATATCTTGAATGTAATTATGCAAAATAAGAAATTGTCTAACATGTCAAATGAACAATATGTAGGGTTTGCCTCGCGGAAAGGGTTTGTTGCTACTTGCTGAAATGAGTTCAGCTGGTAACTTTGCCAAGGGAGATTACACATCTGCTGCAGTGAAAATTGCCGAGGATCATTCCGACTTTGTTATTGGCTTCATCTCAGTCAATCCAGCATCGTGGTCTGGGGCACCGGTAAATCCTTGTTTCATTCATGCAACTCCTGGAGTTCAATTGGCGATCGGTGGTGATGGTTTTGGGCAGCAATATAATACTCCATATTCTGTAAGTTTATGCTTGTTGCCATCTATATCCTCTTATTTCTGTTCCTTTGTGCTGTTTTGCACATTCTTGTACTACTTCTATTCGAAATTCACCAAAAAAAAAATTTTGTTCAGGTAATCCATGATAGGGGTAGTGACATTATTATCGTGGGGCGCGGCATTATCAAGGCAGCGAATCCGGCTGCAGCAGCTCGTGAATACCGACTTCAAGGGTGGAATGCATACTTGGACAAGTGTAAGTAAGGCCTATATTTCTTGCTAAATGGATGAGATGTTTCATTTTGCAGTTTTCATAATAGCTTCCTAGAATGGATGCAGCACTGAGATTTTGTTTACTTTAGTCTAGAAATTATTTTACGGTTCAGCTATGTGTTGAAAAAGTCATTGTTTCCTTATTATTTGGATGGTCATTGTTTTCTTATTATTTAGAAATAAATGGAAGATTTTACTACTTTATAGGAACCGTAATAAATGGGTTACGGATGATGTATCCAATGCTTTGGCTATACAAGATGTAAAAGCCAAAACAATATTCATTCCAACATTGAGAGCATTTTCAATAATTAGAGAAATACACTAGTGAGAGAAATTCTTAAATACAATGTGTATTTTATCTTTCCAGTAAATAAAAAGTCTTAGCAACTTTGTGTGTTATTATTCCGCGTTTATATCGTTATTCCATGAATCTGACTATGAGGAAATGTTGCGTAGTTTCCTAACAACTGGTATCAGAGCTGGTTAGTTCTTTCTGTTTTAGAAGCGATCCAGAGGAGTCAGATTCGAGTGGGAGCGATGGCGGCAGACGAAGGAAAGGTAAAAATTGAGAAGTTCGATGGTGTGGACTTCAGCTTTTGGAAGATGCAAATAGAGGATTATTTGTATCAGAAAGGTATGCATGAACCTCTAACGGGCACGAAACCAACGGCAATGGAGGACGGTGCCTGGACCCTTCTAGATAGAAAAGCTCTTGGAGTCATTCGTTTGACGTTATCTCGTAATGTTGCTTTCAACATTGCAAAAGAAAAGACTACGGGTGATCTTATGAATGCTCTTTCCAGCATGTACGAAAAACCGTCGGCCTCAAATAAAGTTCATTTGATGAGGCAGTTGTTCAATTTACGGATGACAGAAGGTGCGTCAACGGCGCAACATCTGAAAGAACACAACACTATTACAACTCAATTGAGTTCAGTTGGAATCGACTTTGATGGATAAGTACGGGCTTTGATACTCTTGTCTTCCCTTCCAGAAAGTTGGAATGCTACAGTCACAGCTGTGAGTAGTTCATCGGGAAGCAACAAGTTAAAATTTGATGATGTACGTGATTTGGTTCTCAGTGAAGAGATCCGACGGAGAGAGTCGGGTGAATCATCAACCTCTTCAGTATTGCATACAGAGTCAAGAGGTAGAAGTTCAACTAGAGGAAGCGAACGCAGTAAATCAAAGGTGAGACGATCAAAGTCCAAAAATCATCATAGTTCTAACAGCTCAAAGACTATTGAGTGTTGGAATTGCGGGAAGACCGGACACTACAAAAATTAGTGCAGGAGTGCACCGAAGAACAAGGAGGCGAAAGATGAGGCAAACATTGCTTCAACCTTAGGAGGAGGTGATGCGTTGATATGCTCTTTAGAGAGCAAGGAAGAGTCTTGGGTGTTAGACTGTGGAGCATCCTTTCATGCAACTTCACAGAAACAGTTCTTTGAAAATTATGTTCTCGAGAACCTCGGTAAAGTTTACCTTGGTAATGAACAATCTTGTGAGATTGTGGGAAAAGGTGTAGTGAAGATCAAGTTGAACGGGTCTGTTTGGGAGTTGAAAAATGTCAGACACATTCCTGACCTAACGAAGAACTTAATCTCAGTAGGTCAGTTGGCCAATGATGGATACACAACAATCTTCCAAGGAGATCATTGGAAGATTTCAAAAGGTGCAATGACACTTATTCGCGGTAAAAAGAGTGGTTCTCTTTACAAGACAGCTGGAGCATGTCATTTGATTGCAGTTGCAGCAAATGAAAGTTCCAATCTATGGCACCAAAGACTAGGCCATATGAGTGAGAAGGGGATGAAGGTTATGCACTTAAATGGAAAACTACCGGGTGTTTAGTCAATAGAAATTGACATGTGCGAAGACTATATATTTGGAAAGCAGAAACGAGTTAGCTTTCATACAAGTGGGAGAACTCCAAAAAGGGAAAGACTCGAGCTTGTCCACTCTGATGTTTGGGGTCCAACTACCGTCTCATCTATTGGTGGAAAGAAATACTTCGTGACTTTTATTGATGATCATTCCAGAAAGGTATGGGTATAGTTTCTGAAATATAAGTCTGACGTATTTGAGGCTTTCAAGGTATGGAAAGCGATGGTAGAAAACGAGACCGGATTGAAGATCAAAAAGCTCCGAACTGACAATGGTGGTGAATATGTGGACACCATGTTCAAGAAGTTATGCTATGAGCACGGAATAAGAATGGAGAGGATTGTGCCAGGTACGCCTCAACAGAATGGTGTAGCTGAGCGTATGAATCGAACGTTGACTGAAAGAGCCAGAAGCTTACGCGTGCAGTCAGGCTTACCGAAGCAGTTCTGGGCAGAGGCAGTCAACACATCAGCTTACTTAATCAACCGAGGTCCATCGGTACCATTGGAGCATAGAATACCAGAAGAGGTATGGAGCGGAAAAGAGGTAAAACTCTCACATTTTGAAGTTTTCGGTTGTGTAGCATATGTGCACATTAGTGATCATGGCAGGAACACGCTTGACCCCAAATCAAAGAAATGCACTTTCCTCGGTTATGGTGAGGATGAGTTTGAGTATCGCTTATGGGATGCTGAAAACAAAAAGATGATCCGCAGTAGAGATGTAATCTTCAATGAAAGAGTGATGTACAAGGACAAACAGAATACATGTGTCAGCAACTCAGATTTGAGTGGGCCAGTTTATGCAGAGGTGGGCGATGTCTTAGAAAGTCCTATAGTTGATAATCCTCAGCTAGAGGAAACAATTCAACAAGGCAGTGAGCAGCAGTCTGGCATATCAGAGCCTCCGAATCCAACTCCTGTATTGAGAAGGACTTCTAGAACTCATGTTCCTAACAGGAGATACATGGATTACATGTTATTGACAGGTGAAGGGGAGCCTGAAGATTAAGCAAAACCATGTTTGACAGCAGATGCTAGCAAGTGGGAACTTGCTATGGAAGACGAGATGAAGTCTTTGATCTCCAATCAGACATGGGAACTTGTTGAGTTACCTATGGGAAAAAGGGCACTTCGCAACAAATTGGTGTATCGGGTGAAGGAAGACCATGATGGCTCTAAGAGATACAAGGTCCGACTAGTTGTCAAAGGATTTCAGCAAAAAGAAGGAGTTGACTACACTAAAATTTTTGCACCAGTTGTGAAGCTCAATACTATCAGGTATGTGTTAAGTATTGTTGTCAGTGAAGAGCTCTACCTAGAGCAGTTGGATGTGAAGACTGCGTTTCTTCACGGAGACTTAGATGAGGAGATCTACATGCCTCAACCAAGAGGTTTCTTAGAAGAAGGCAAACAAAAAATGGTGTGCAGATTAAAGAAGAGCTTGTATGGTCTAAAACAAGCTCCAAGACAATGGTATAGGAAGTTTGAAAGCTTCATGCACAAGGAAGATTTCCAGAAGTGCAATGCCGACCACTGTTGTTTCTTCAAAAGATATCATTCAAGTTATATCATTTTATTACTTTATGTCGATGATTGTTAGTAGCAGGTCCAGATATTTATGAAATCAGAAACTTGAAGATGCAATTGTCAAAAGAATTTGACATGAAGGACTTGGGTCCAGCAAAGAAGATTCTTGGAATGCACGAGAGATAAGCAAAGAGGAATTTTGCAGTTATCTCAGGCGGAGTACATCAACCGTGTTTTACAAAGATTCAACATGGACAATGCCAAACCAGTTAGCACACCTTTAGCTAGTCATTTTCGCTTATCAAAGGACCAGACCCCAAAGACGGAGGAAGAAAAAGAATTGATGGCTAAGATTCCATATGCTTCAGCCATTGGAAGTTTGATGTACGCGATGGTATGCACGAGGCCAGACATTGGCCATGCAGTGGGAGTTGTAAGTAGGTTTATGTCAAATCCAGGTAAAGCCCATTGGGAAGCTGTGAAATGGATTTTGAGGTATCTACGAGGCACTAAGGAGAAATGTTTGTGCTTTAGTAAAGGTGAATTAAAAGTACAAGGCTATGTAGATGCAGACTTTGCTGGTGAAGTTGATCATCGAAGAAGTACCACCGGTTACATATTTATTGTTGGTACTACAGCTGTTAGTTGGATGTCGAGGATACAAAAGATCGTTGCTCTATCCACTACAGAGGCTGAGTATGTAGCAGTAATAGAAGCTAGCAAAGAGTTGATATGGCTTCAAGGATTATTGATAGAGTTGGGATTCATCCAAGAGAGGAGTGTTTTGCACAGCGACAGTCAGAGTGCAATACATTTGGCTAAGAATTCAGCATTCCATTCTAGAACGAAGCACATCGATCTCCGTTATCACTTTATCAGAACTCTGCTTGAGGATGAGATACTAACGTTGAGGAAGATTCTGGGAAGTAAGAACCCATCAGACATGTTGACAAAGGTAGTAACTAATGATAAACTGAAGTTATGCTCAACTTCAGTTGTCTTGCTAGAATAACATACCAGAGAAGGCTGCTGCATGATCGAGATGTGAAGACCGACTGAAGTCAATCTTCAAGTGGGAGATTGTTGAAAAAGTCATTGTTTCCTTATTATTTGGATGGTCATTGTTTTCTTATTATTTAGAAATAAATGGAAGATTTTACTACTTTACAGGAACCGTAATAAATGGGTTACGGATGATGTATCAAATGCTTTGGCTATACAAGATGTAAAAGGCAAAACAATATTCATTCCAACATTGAGAGCATTTTCAATAATTAGAGAAATACACTAGTGAGAGAAATTCTTAAATACAATGCGTATTTTATCTTTCCAGTAAATAAAAAGTCTTAGCAACTTTGTGTGTTATTATTCCGCATTTATATCGCTATTCCATGAATCTGACTATGAGAAAATGTTGCGTAGTTTCCTAACACTATGTATACCAGAAGGGCTTCATTTTTCTAAAAATAATTGGGTATTATGACAATGAAAAAAAAAAAGAAAATTTCATAGCATTGATGGGTGTGTGTTTGGAGATGAATAACCTGAACTTCACATTCAACTTTAAAGCATTATGTGATGAGGGTTATGTATAATAGAACAGGCGGGAGCGATAAAAAGAGGAATATACTAATACTAACAATTGCATCTTAACATTATTAAATCTCAGTTATGAGTATATTAATATTAACAATTGCATCTTAACATTATTAAATCTTAGTTATGAGAATGCAATAATAAATCTTATGAAAAAAGACTTTACAATCTATTATGGTTCTTTCTTGTTTGAGATTGGTCTTTGCCGAAGTCCATAGAAGATAACTCAATTTATTGAGATTGGTGAATTTTTTACTCAAATAACTCTGTGTTTCAAAAAAATAAATCAAAATAATTCACATTTCAGATTAATTCTCAAACTACCTCATTTTCTATAAAAAAAACGTCAACACATAGGTGTCAGATGAATCTACCCTTAAATTTAAAGAGGAGTCGTCAATTGAATTGACTACAGCATATGATGTTTTCAATCCAATTGACGTCGGTGTAAAGAATGAGAGGAGATGCCAATTGATCTGATTCCTGTGTGTATTGTGTAACTTTTTTTTATAAATAGAGATGTTTTGTGATTCATTTTTCCACGTCTCTTTTCATTATATTGCAAACATGGTACGTCTTTGTCGCCAATATGGAAAAGTGATTTATTTGAGAGACAAGCCTCCGATGGAGATGCTCTTCTGAAACATCTATCGTTTCGAGCAACTACAAAGGGAGTTGGTTCGTTGGTTAGACTGACACATACCTGAAGGCGAAAAATTAAAAGTATTGTTGTAATCAGTTAGAAATATTATTTTTAAATGTTGTGGTTAAGAATTTTTATCTGTTTTATATTTGTTATTTATGTTGTTTATTCAGACCTATTCATTTTTAAGTGTGTTTAAGTTGAAGTGATGTTTGTTGTTAACATTGTTGTAACAAAAAAATTTTAATATATCAAAATCAAAGGTTACAAAAATTGAATGGAGATACTAAATTATGATGCATAGGTTGCTCAGAGATTGTGATATTTTTTCATATTGTGTCAAGGTTGACGACTTATACTATATAATCTTATTATTTTATCAGCTGTATTCATTTCTATTCTAATACGCGTGCTGCTTGGCCGTCTTTTTTTCTTTCTTCGCATCTCATTTTTGTGTCAAATTATGTCATCTTCATATGGAAGCCAATATTCCTCCATTGTTAGTATTGAGAAGCTTTCGCTATAGACACTCATGACGGTAATGACCTTGTAAACATCGGATATATGGTTGTAAGCATCCTGGCGAGTATGTGCGCATGTCGCAATGACATGAGAGCAAGGTATACGGAAGGCCTGAAACTAGAACTTGCCACAGTTGCACCAACTTCAGTTTAGTCTAACAGCATATCATAAATTTGGCATCCCCTCGTTGTGGTCATTTGTTTCTTGTACACTAAAATTTTACCTATGACGGTCAAAGATTGTAACTGTGTGTGTGCTAACTTTGATAGTTTCCTCTTTTATCACTTTCATACAGCATTCACTGAATAATTGACCTAACATTAACACTGCACTTCATCTTTCGCATCTGGTTGCAAAGGTCGATGACAACCTAAAATAGGTTGTTCTCACCAATGCGGTTATTGGTAGATTTCCAATGTCTTTGAAGACGTCATCCATGCATTCCACAAGGTTTGTTGTCATGTGACCCCATTAATAATTAATTATATTTACTTATTTTACCCATTATTATCTTTAAATAATATATTTATTTTTTTGGTGCAAATGGTTGGCTCGTGATATGAGTTATAACAAATGTCCTATTACTTATTTTACCCATTATTATCTTTAAATAATATATTTATTTTTTTGGTGCAGATGGTTGGCTCGTGATATGAGTTATAACAAATGTCCTAAACATTGTATTACCCAATATCGCAATCTCTTGGATCACTTTCGGCCAACAGATGTATTTCCATTAACCGAATTAATTCGTAATAATTTTTTTAATATCTCCCATTGCGTAATCTAATATATTTTCACATTTCAGTTCATTTGGCGTTCATATCTAACTTAGATCATGACCATGAAATCAACGAACAAGATGCAGCTGTTTGGACTGCATCCACACCGATCATAAGGTTCACCACTATGGAGATGCATCATAGTGACTGTGTTAAATTGCAGTTTAATATGCTTCAACACATCCCAGATCCCCCGACAAACCTCGGAGAATAGCATCTACGAAAAGTTAACGACAAATGTAACTTTAACTCTTGGCAAAGCTTCGCTAGATCTGAGTGTCAAAAATGGAAGTACCGACAAGACCATGTCTTAACTGGCGTTATGATGTCAACCGAAAAAAAACCAACTCGTAATTATATGGTTTGATACATATCGGTTGGATTTGAGTTCCTCATCGATGATATGTACATATACGATCCACGCCAGGTAACTTATACACAAGAAGGTTCAACATCTAACCCCTCACAATATTGTCAGACCAATTACTCACAATCCCCTACCATCAAAATTATCGATCCACAAACAGACAAACATACGACCTTAACATGTCAAACACTCAACTACAATACCAAGACCATACCTCGTAGTCGTCTTAGCCAAAATACTCAGCGATCATTTAACAACAATCGTCATTCCTCGTACTATAGTCAAGAAGCCCAAACATCACAAAACCAAAACATGCGACAACCATATGGCTACCAAACACCACAACAATCATTTCAACCTTTCCTCGACACATCATTCACACCAATGTCGTCATTCAATCGTCTTGGTCGCCCTCCAATAACTCAAACACAACCTAACTACTCTAGCATGGGTCACAAACTCAATTATGGCGGTAGCGCTTCATTGCATAGATAGGACTACGCGAATTTGTCTAAACATCTTAGGGAATCTCCTACAGATGGTGGTGATGTTCCTGGATCCTCAAATCCTCAAAATTATGATGCATAATTAAAAATAAAATTTTAAAATCCATATAGACACCCTTATACAATATTAGCACTCCAACATCAAAGTTAATGCAGGAAGTACATGTTTGATTTTATATATTGTGGCAGTTCAAATCAGTGCCAAATCAGTGCCATGTGATCACGCACCTTACCCAGGTGGGACTTCTGATTAAATGTAACAATAGGCAAACTTTTGAGGGCAAGGATCGAGTCACCCTCAACTATACTCGTCTCATTCCTCCCCATTTTTTTTACATGATAGGCCTAAACACAATGGGCATACCCATTTAACATCATTCTTATTTTCCGATATAAAATTAAATTTGTGTTAAATTAAAATTTTGGTATAATAATATACTTCTTAATTAATTGAATAACTTTGATTTACACCTCTCAGTGTAAAATAAATCTAGATTATTTGAAGTATTATTAGTTTGATTTCTTCTGTTTTGTTCATTTTATTTTTCAGAACATTTATTTTATGATAGAGAAAAAATGTAAATAACACTTTATCAACGCAAATCATACTCAAAAATAACCTCCCATCCATTCTTCAAAAGTCGTGTTAGTTTAGTTCAATTCTTCAAACTTCTCCCCATTTCCCTTTTGGCTTACTAATGGTATAAACAGATCAAACAGATCAGAGCATGATCCCATAATCTTTAAATCAATTTTCATTTATCTTATCAATGCCAAATGGTATACTAGAAGCTTTATCAAGTTTGTGATTCTGCAATCCATCATTGCTCAGATTATGAGTCAAATAACACTAAAAACGTTTCTTTATAGGTGTAAAAAGTATTAAAAAAACAAGAAACGGAGGGAGTATGACATCGAGTGTTGCTTCCTCATTTTATGGAAGAGTTTTCTATCAGGACTGTTTTTTGCATTCCTTTTCGTCCTACTAAGGCTCCAACAATCAAGGACATTATTTAGACTCCTCCTAAGTATACAAACATGTTTTTAGTATTTCCTTTTTAAGGATACATTTATTGTTTTTATGATCCATTCCAAATTTTCAACCGTATCCATGTTTGTTTGATAACGAGTAGTTTACTAAAAACATACAGAGGAAATACTATAGTATAGCCAATAAAACGAAAATACTACAATAATCTCACGCAAACACCTGGTAAAATTATAACAAAGATTTTAAATACTTTCTTCGAAAAACAAAATGGCTAATAAAACGAAATATAAAAATTGAAGCAAATACCCAAAAAATCCCAGATTAATACATAAGCACAAACCCACAAATTGCTAAGGCGTATAAGATAATTCCCTACTTCCCTTCTAATAATTCACCAAAAAGGTACCAAAAATAAATAACTAAAACATACTAAGATTGATATAAACAATCGAAATTGTGAGAAACTCGGTAAGCAGATTTATCGACAGAGATCCAAAAGGATCTCACAATAACCGGCCAGTAAGCTTCTTCGATTTAATCTAGCTATAGCCACAATGGCGAATTCAAGATCAAAGGTATCGGTTTTTCTTACCACCCTTCTCTCGGTACAATATAGCCTCGTTAAGAAAAAACATCAAAAAAGAGAAAAATCAAATACAGAATACAGAATCGTAAGAAACATATCAAAACAATTACTACGCTATAACGAGAAATTTGAAAATCTGAAATGAAGAAATAGAAATATATGAATGAATTTTCAGAACTACGTGTGTTTGTGAACTTCAACTTCTCTATTAGCCGCAATGCTAAACCCTAAAATAATTTGTGAGAAAGTGAGAGGGTT
The DNA here is from genome assembly GCF_024323335.1 of Lathyrus oleraceus. Taxonomy (NCBI): domain Eukaryota; kingdom Viridiplantae; phylum Streptophyta; class Magnoliopsida; order Fabales; family Fabaceae; genus Lathyrus; species Lathyrus oleraceus. The sequence goes on from NC_066582.1 coordinate 406,885,051, forward strand.
AGCAGCGTATTTATAACCAGTGTAGGCTTTGTGCCGAGGAAAGATCGTGACCGTTTATCTTTTATTGAACCGGTGGATGTCAAATGGCCGTTTTAAAACTACAAATAAAATTATTTATGAAATTGTAAATTGGGTAATTCTAGGCTCCAGATGCATGTGGTGGTATTCAATGAATCATTGTTTAACACCGTTAGATATGTTATTATTTTTATTCAATTATATTTCAATTTTTAGAAAATTCAAAATAATTTTTTTGTTACTATTAGGCTCCACAATAGAAAGCATATATAAATAAAAATAAATATTGGTCAAAAAGAAAGTTTGTGTATTGGATCTTAGATCAAATACATTAATTATTTTTGTTAATTTTATTTATATTTTAAATCAGAGTAATATTTTTTAAGACACATGTTAAGAAATTTAATAAAAGGTTATATTGGATTGAGATATTAAGAGATTATTTTTGAATGTAAAAAAATTAAAATTTTAAAATTTTATTTTAACAATTAATTTCTTAAAATTTTAAAAAAAAAATTAATATAAAATTTATAGTTTTAAACAGGTCAACGTAACTCTTAGAATTTTTTTTTAAAATATCCAAAAATTTAAAAAAAAATTCAAAGATATACAATTTTTCAAAATAATTACACAAATGGCCAATTTTGGCCATTTTTTACACTAAGGCGCCATCCTAGTTGGCGCCTACCCTTAATGGGTAGGGCAAGTCGCCACTAGGAGTGGCGCCTATGCCCATTCCCTTTTTTTTTTTTTTTTTTTTTAATGTTATTTTTTTTGTTTTTTTAATTTTTTTTTATTTATAAATTTATATATTTTATTAATTATATTAATTTATGTTAAGACATATATAAATAAATTTTTTTACAAGATATATATATATATATATATATTATATTTATTTATATATATATATATTAATTTATATATATATATATATATATTAATATAATTTATAAGTAATTAATATTATTTGTAAATTTTTGGAAAAAAAATTAATTTATATACGTATAAAGATATGATAGACAATATTTTTAAAGATAAAGATAAAGATATAAAGATAATAAACAGAAAATATTTTTATTTAAATAATAGACAAGACAAATATTACAAAGATATGATTAATCACATATGATGCGGTCCCTTTTACGATCCGCACGGGGGAGGTCTAGTTACTCGCCTAGACAGTTCACGTGGTGGTGGTGCTTCCCTACTACCACCCCTTGCCCTAACGCGCCCCCTTGCCGCTTGCCGTTGTGGTTGGGTCGAAGTCCCTTCAGTGCTGTAGGAAAGACGAGTCCCCTCTGCGCCCTCGAAGCTTTGTCTCGGTGGGACAAACTGACTACTACTGGGTGCGCCCTCGAATTGTGGTCTTTGGTAGTTTAGGGTTGAATCGGGTTGGCCAAAGTGCAATGTTTGTTGTGGTGTGTAGTAGTCCTGTTGGTAGTCCTCTTGTATACCCGTGTCGGGGCTAGGTGGAGGACTGGAAGAGCTTGGGAAATTGTCGTGTTGGAAGTGTTGGGATTGGTGGAAGTAGGGGGATTGATATTGTGGTAGGTGTTGGGACTGTTGATGGTGGTGGGAATGTTGAGTTTGTTGTTGGTAGTCTTCATGGTATTGGGATTGAGTTTGTGGTATGTTTTGTTGATTTGGTTGGGGGGTGGACATGTGTTGTGGTGGTTGTTGTTGGTAATATGGTGGTGGTGGTTGTTGTTGGTAATAAGGTGGTGGTGGTTGTTGTTGGTAAAATGGTTGTGGTGGTTGTTGTTGGTAATAAGGAGGTGGTGGTTGTTGTTGGGAATACTGCGGTGGTTGTTGTTGTTGGGAATACTGTGGTGGTTGTTGTTGTTGGAAATATGGTTCTTGCATCCGGGGATCGTCCAAATAGAACGGGTCAGACACAATCATTTCTGGATTGGTATTTGCTCTATACCAATCCACATATTCCCTTGTCGGCTTCATTTCGTTGGGCGCCACCGGAAATTGTAGAACATAGTGGGCACGGTCTTTCCACATTTTTCGAAACTCCTTAGCAAATTCCTTCCAATTTTTGGCATACCACTGGTGGCTGACTTTTTTTAGATGCCAAGGTTCCATAGACATTGGGGGGCCTGGGATTTCTTGATGCATTCCGAATTGAAGCTTGACACGGTCATTTTGGTGCATCTCCACAGTGGTGAACCGCATTATGGCCGTTTTTGCTGTCCAAACAGCTGCATCTTCGGGGTTGGGTTGATGTTCCAATCCCAAATATGGCCTTCAAATAAACTGCAAAGAAAAAAGTAAATATGTTATTTATCGAGAATGCATGACATTAATAAATCAGTTAGAAGTTTAGGGTTTAGTGGTAATACATCCTGTGCTCGGAGACGATCCAACAGTTGACGATAAAATATAATTTTATTTTTGGGGGTAAGACTGTAATCCAGTCCGGTTGTAATGAACCTAAACAAAAAAAGATAAATAATATTAGTTACAAATATTTATAGAATAAATATACAAAATGAAATAAGATCATAAATTTACCTAGTTGCGTAGGGGAAGGAGTAGTCATTAGGATTTTCTGGGGCTAGCCTCGGCAATCTCCACCACCCCCATGTTTGGAGCAAAAAAGCACATCCAGAAAATGTACAGTGCTCATTTTGTGCATTTTTACACAAAGAGCTATATAGGAATGCTAATACTGCAGAACCCCAACTATATGTGCTTATTCTATCAATGTCCCCGAGCAAACTCAAGTACATAAAATTTATGCTATTTCCCGTCCCTTCGGGAAATAGCAAGTTCCCAAACAATAGCATAATGTAAACCCGGGTTTTTATGACTTTTTCTTGTTCGGAGGATTCCTCAGTCAAAGTTATGGAGTCGTGGTACAATTGTAGGCTAGATAATTTAATACCCTGACCCCTTGCTTTGGCAGACCCCTCACCCTCGACCAGATCTACCCCCAACATTTGAACACATATTTGGTTAGGCTGTTGAACATTTCCGGTCACAGGCTTACCATCTATTCTAAGACCTAAAAGCATGTACACGTCCTCTAATGTGACGGTACATTCACCAGTTGGTAGGTGAAAGGTGTGTGTCTCAGGTCTCCAACGTTCACACAGAGCCAAAATGAATTTGGCATCAATGGTGGCATTTACGACATGCATTACATGACCGAAACCCGCACGCTCTATGTAAGGTACGCACCATGGGTCTGGATAAGGCATTGGGTGTGAACGTTGACGAAATTTCTTGGGATCCTTTAAAAACAAACAATATAAAAAATCATTATATTGGACTTTTAAAAAACTAATTACAAACATACGAAAGAGGCAATGTTCAAGAAAAACTTACGAATGAGGCAATGTTTGCCCTAGTTCCTCTGTGTTCTTGGCCCATGGTAAGAAGCGACATGACTGCAATGTAGGAAGAAGCTTGGTGGATGAGAAGTTTCGCCTGAGTTCTCTGAATAAAAGTGTTAGTGGTTGATGAAAACTTGCAAGAATGACCCTCTATTTATACTCGTTTTCAAGTAGACTGAATATGCAAAAATGTGACAAGTGTAAGGCATGCGTGGTAGTGTTGGCATGCATTGGTGGAATCTGATGATGCAGAAACGTGACAAGTGGAAGGCATGCGTGGGAATCTTGCAGAATAGGTGCAGACTAGGTGGCAGTGTTGGCATGCATAGGTGCAGACTAGGTGGGAGTTGTCTTGTCTTGGGGAAGACTTGGTGGAATCTGATGATGCAAAGGTGTGACACGTGGAAGGCATGCATGGGAATCTTGCAGAATAGGTGCAGACTAGGTGGTGGTGTTGGCATGCATTGGTGCAGACTAGGTGGTAGTGTTGGCATGCATTGGTGCAGACTAGGTGGGAGTTGTCTTGTCTTGGGGAAGACTTGGTGGAATCTGATGATGAAAAAATGTGACACGTGTAAGGCATGCGTGGGAATCTTATTTAAAATAAATAATTAAGCGTAAATAAGATTGAATATTATTTTAAACACATAATCACTATTTTACTTTATTTGTAAGAAACTACTAACACGATTTTAAGAATTTCTTTCCTATAACATGTTTGTTGTCATTTTATGGTGATCTATGTGCTTGCGCTTTTTTTTATCACATTTTTTATTATGCCAAAGGGGCATAAGTAAACTCTTAGGGGGGAGTAAAGCATAATCTCTTTATCAGTGAGGGGAGTTGGCATGCATTAGTACAGACTAGGTGGGAGTGTTGCATTCAAGGGTGTGACACGTGTAAGGCATGCGTGGGAATCTGCCAGACTTGGTGGTGAAGACTTGATGGGGAACAGGCATGCATGGGAATCTCTGAGACTAAGTTCAGGCTAGGTGGATAGGTTGGCATGCATTAGTACAGACTAGGTGGGAGTGTTGCATTCAAGGGTGTGACACGTGTAAGGCATGCACTACGCCAAAAAGTGCTTTTGGCAGCACCAAAAAGAAAGCGCTTTTTAAAAAAAGCGCTGTAATAGCTTGAAAAAAAATTCGCCTATGTAAAGAAAGCGCTTTTAAGGTAAAAGCGCTCTTATAGGTCTCCACTTATGAAAGCGCTTTTAAGGTAAAAGCGCTCTTATACACATCTATGAGTTTCACACTTATGAAAGCGCTTTTAAGGTAAAAGCGCTCTTATAGGTCTCATGGGTTTCACACTTATGAAAGCGCTTTTAAGGTAAAAGCGCTCTTATAGGTCTCAGTCTCACATCTATGAGTTTCACACTTATGAAAGCGCTTTTAAGGTAAAAGCGCTCTTATAGGTCTCATGGGTTTCACACTTATGAAAGCGCTTTTAAGGTAAAAGCGCTCTTATAGGTCTCATGGGTTTCACACTTATGAAAGCGCTTTTAAGGTAAAAGCGCTCTTATAGGTCTCAGTCTCACATCTATGAGTTTCACACTTATGAAAGCGCTATTAAGGTAAAAGCGCTCTTATAGGTCTCATGGGTTTCACACTTATGAAAGCGCTTTTAAGGTAAAAGCGCTCTTATAGGTCTCATGGGTTTCACACTTATGAAAGCGCTTTTAAGGTAAAAGCGCTCTTATAGGTCTCAGTCTCACATCTATGAGTTTCACACTTATGAAAGCGCTTTTAAGGTAAAAGCGCTCTTATAGGTCTCATGGGTTTCACACTTATGAAAGCGCTTTTAAGGTAAAAGCGCTCTTATAGGTCTCAGTCTCACACACTTATGAAAGCGCTTTTAGGGTAAAAGCGCTCTTACAAAATCGGTACTGCGTCTGAATCTGTTAATGCAGCTTACATATTTTCTAGAAAAGATCTTTCTCGGTATGTCTTTCAGCTTAGATATTATACAAACCCAAAGCATGTGTTTAATCATTTAGTATCTAGAATGAATCATTATGTTCAATTATTCATGTTAAGCTAATGAATCAAGTTACCAAAATATGTTAGTTATGTATGTTGCTTTATTATTTAAATCTATATGACCTCTTACTAGTAAAGATCATGAGTAGTGATGCGTGGGAATCTGCCAGACTTGGTGGTGAAGACTTGATGGGGAACAGGCATGCATGGGAATCTCTGAGACTAAGTTCAGACTAGGTGGATAGGTTGGCATGCATTAGTACAGACTAGGTGGGAGTGTTGCATTCAAGGGTGTGACACGTGTAAGGCATGCGTGGGAATCTGCCAGACTTGGTGGTGAAGACTTGATGGGGAACAGGCATGCATGGGAATCTCTGAGACTAAGTTCAGACTAGGTGGATAGGTTGGCATGCATTAGTACAGACTAGGTGGGAGTGTTGCATTCAAGGGTGTGACACGTGTAAGGCATGCGTGGGAATCTGCCAGACTTGGTGGTGAAGACTTGATGGGGAACAGGCATGCATGGGAATCTCTGAGACTAAGTTCAGACTTGGTGGTGAAGACTTGATGGATAGGCAGTAAGATTCTTGCAGTATAAATAGTCACACACATTTTCGCAAAGGTATTCACAATATCTTCACAGCAATCTTCACAAAACCTTGACAATATCTTCACAAAACCTTCACAAAACCTTCACAAAACCTTCACAAAACCTTCACAATATCTTCACAAAACATGGCATCTTCATCACAATACAAAATCAAAGCTCACGTCAATGGTGAGACTTATGAATGTGATATGTCTGGCTTCCAATTTAGAAACACCGAATGCACTCGTTTTTGTCTAAAAAGTGGAGCTGACTTCTCTTACCTGAAGAGGAAGATTGAGTCCAAACTAAGACAACCCGTGTCCCAAATTTTTTATCAACAACCTTTTTTTTCAGAAAACAACTCTGTCAAGTTTTATAAGTCATTGATTCAAAATGACATAGAGACACAATACATGCTTCGTAACCATGAGTACTCTGGTTACGAATACATAGTGTTGTACATTGTGTTGGAACAACCTTAACCAACTCAGAATATTCAATCACAGGTTATTGATCCTGTGATTGATGACGAACAAGATGCTGAGCACCACGTTGAAGACGATGTGGTTGATGATGCTGAAGACGTGGTTGATGACTTGGTGAACCGTCATTCTGAAGACGAAGACCAACCTCAAATACCTATAGCGCAACGCTACTCACCTCCTGCGCACTTCACAACACTTAACTTGGGCGAGGATGAGCCCTCATCAGATATGTTCTACAACCCATATATGAGGTCTGATGAGGACTTAAAGAAGGGTGACCAATTTCGGACCAAGGAAGAGTGTCTGTTAGCAATAAAGAACTGGCACTTGAAAAATTGTGTTGACTACGATGTTATCAAATCAAATCCGGAAAGATACGTTATTGAATGCAAAAATCCGGAGTGTGGATATAGGTTGATGGCATCGTACAAGAAGAAGCATAATGCGTGGGTGATAGGGTCCATATCTCAAGCTCACATTTGCGTCAACACCAACATGGCACAGGATCATCGCAAACTTAGCCATGACATGATCTGCCATTCCATATTACCTCTAGTTGAGGCTGACCCGTCACTGAAGGTCAAAACAATTATCTCCCATTGTGTGGCTGTTTTCAAATATACACCGTCATACAGAAAGGCTTGGTTAGCGAAAACCAAGGCAATTGAACTGGTGTACGGTAACTGGGAGGAATCATACAAACAACTACCACGCTACCTGGCTGCACTACGATTGTATTCACCTGGGACGGTTACTATAATGGAGACCTTGCCTGCACAATCCCCTGACGGAACTCGTCTAGAAGGTAATGGAATTTTCCATAGACTTTTCTGGGCATTTCGTCCCTGCATCATCGGGTTCACATTCTGCAAACCACTTGTTCAAGTCGATGGAACTTGGCTGTATGGGAAATACAAAGGATCTTTACTGATGGCGGTCGCACAAGATGGCAATTCAAATATTTTCCCAATAGCCTTTGCATTGGTGGAAGGAGAAACGGCTGCTGCTTGGAGTTTCTTCCTTAAGAATCTTCGAACGCACGTGACTCCACAAACTGGCATCTGCGTGATCTCTGACAGGCACGCTTCAATAGACAGTGCATACAATAATCCAGCAAATGGTTGGCATGACCCCCCGTCTACCCATGTCTACTGCATCAGGCATATTGCTCAAAATTTTATGCGGGAGTTCAAGGATAACTTCTTGAAGCAACATTTGATAAACGCGGGGTATGCCTTAAACCAACCTGGATTCCAATACTATCGCCGGGAAATAGTGTTGGCAAATTCTGATGCAGGGAGGTGGATCGATAATATCGACCGAGCGAAGTGGACTAGATCATATGACGATGGGGTGAGGTGGGGCCACATGACAACAAATCTTGTGGAATCAATGAACGACGTGTTTAAGGGCATACGTAACCTCCCGGTAACCGCATTGGTGAGTGCGACGTATTTTCGGATGGCAACGTTGTTCGTAACAAGAGGCAGGCGCTGGAATAAAGTGTTGCAGACGAGTCAAGTATATAGTGATGCCTGCATGAAGTTTATGAGGCAGGAATCTGCCAAAGCCAACAGCCATCGGGTTACGGAATTCGACCGCCATGGCCACACTTTTAGTGTCAAGGAAACAATTGACCACAACCAAGGGCTGCCCAGACAAGAGTATAGGGTCCTAATACCAGACCGTTGGTGCGACTGTGGTCAATTTCAGACCTATCGTATGCCTTGTTCCCATGTCATTGCAGCGTGTTCACACAGCCACTTCGATGCATTATCGCTAGTGTCTCCAATCTACAAAGTTGCAACATTGCTCAATGTATACGACAATCCCTTTCCGGTGGTAGCATTGGAGGCGTATTGGCCAGAGTATGACGGGGAAATTGTTTGGCACAACGAATCGATGCGGCGGAATAAAAGTGGTCGCCCAAATAGCAGGCGCATTAGAACTGAAATGGACGTCGCAGAGAAAATGCAGAGGAAGTGTAGCATATGTAGACAACTAGGGCATAATAAGAACAAATGTCCATATCGTGGATCTAGTTCCACAACTTAGTTTTCACTTTCATAAATCTGTGTACCAAAATCATTTTAAATTAAAGTTTACTTTTTATTCCAAATAGAAGATGACACTTGAACAACAAACACAAACATCTAACATTACAACACCAATTACTAAAACAAAAACAAATACTGGAACAAAACAAGTACTAAAACAAGAACAAGTACTAGAACAATAACAAATACAACAACAACATGACAAACAACCATTAAAATCTAAGAAATTACAACAGTTAACACTATGTCGTCTGATCCATGCATCATTTGGATGCAATCAATGTCGCTTTCAACTTCAACCCACCAACGTATCGTTTCTCCAGTTTCAAATGAGAACCTTGTTCTAAGCCTCTGAATCCTTCTGATGACTTCACCAGGTTGGTAATCTCCCTCTAACCAAGACATCAAGGACCTTTTTAGTTGGTCTAACGAACGGATGTTCCAAAATTTCATCTCCATTGGGGGTTTCAAAGGCGAGAAAATAACATGCCCATCCCTTTTTAAGATTACTGGTTCAGGATCCGGGCGCCTTGATGATGTTCGCTGCCATGACGACGGTCTTGGGGATGCCATGAACTCAACTTGATACAGAAAGTGATAGGAAACAATGGTGAAGAAAATGCAAGGAAATAACACTTTATTTATAGGAAAAGATCTGGGTTGTACACCAGTCTACCTAACCCTAATTAGTGTCGCACTTGATTACTTAATCTTATATGGAATTAGGGTTTCAATTAGGTCATAACTACCAAACTCTAATTATAACCGATCAATAAACCCTAATTATAATTGATATATAGATGATTAACCCTAATTCTTCCAAAAAATTTTAAATAATAATAATTACTTATAAATTAAATTAGTATATATATAAATTAATATATATATATATATATATATATATATATATATATATATATATATATATCTTCTAAATAATTTTATTTATATATATGTGTTAATATAAATTAATATAATTTAGAAAAAATATAAATTCATAAATTAAAAAAAAAAAAAACAAAAAAAAAACATATTTAAAAAAAAAAAATAAAAAAAATTTAAGGGTAGGCGCCACTCCTAGTGGCGACTTGCCCTACCCTTTAAGGGTAGGCGCCAACTAGGGTGGCGCCTATGTACAAAATTAGGGCAAAAATTGCCCAATTTTGTAATTTTTTGGAAAAAATGGATATTTTTGAAATTTTTTTAAAAATTCTGGATATTTTAAAAAAAAATTCTAACTCTTAAAGAAAATATTTTTTATAGTGGAGCTTTTATTGGAATGAGAGATTTTGAAGCAAGAAAGTTACCATAATTAGTTGGATTATTCATGTATTCAAGAGTTTCTTCTTGGGAGTTCTTATAAGAGATTACTGTTTTCACCTTAATAGGTGTCACTCACACTTCTGGAAATCCAAAAATACTCTTACTTTATTCAGAGATACATCTCCGGATGCATCCAATATATACAAAATATATGTGTTATAAGTGAGACACCTCTATTTTGCTAAAAAATTATCTGAAAATACACATTCGAAAAAACTCAAAACACACTGTTGCTTAACTTTGTTGTCCATTAACCTTTTGTCTGATGTTGTTGGTTATGCAAATCTCAATTAGGCATTCTGGTAAATTTTGTTCATCCAGCCTAATGGTATATGAAACAGATCCTGACAATAATAATTTTTTAGGTTTTTTCCATATGAAGGAGAAATGTGATTTACAACTCATAGACATTTTGAGTTTAATTGATCTATCATCACGGATGATAATTCGTCATAAAGAATTATCATTGAAGGCCAAATTATATTTCACTCAAGTCATATTGTATCTTTGTTTGTCAAATTGTCTATTCTGCAAGATTTATCAATCTGGTGAATTATGTAATTTTAGTAATTGATATTGATAAGATTGTATTTCATTTGTCGACATTTACAAAAATAACTCTTATATGATGACTAGGGGTTTGATGCATATTTGTCGAATGAAGATTATTCACGCACCCGTATTATTTAAAATTTTGTCTGGAGATGCATCTCCAGACACACCCAAAATTTCGCAAAATAAGGGTGGTCCAACGATTTATGTTGAAATGTGCGTAAAGAAGATGTATTCGGAGATGCATCTCCGAACGCTAAGGGAATTTGAGACTTTTCACGATAGTGGGAGAGAACATATTAGGGTGGAAAGAGCAACACCCTCCACTAAAAAGAGACTTATTTTTTCCACAGGTTATGCCCACAAACTTTCTTTCAACCAAATAAGATATTTTACACTTACTAACCTCCAAACTAAATAGAGGTTTTACTATTACTGAGTTCCAAAACCAAATAGAATTTTTTACAGGTTAAACTGAATAACCGAATAGAGCTTGTAAGATAAGATAAACTCAAAAACTTACAACCAAACTCTTATTGTGTTTAGCTTGCAACCTTAAAGTCTTTCCAAATACAATCCATAAAAGAATTACACTCTTGAATAAATCAATGAAGCACAACACTTATTACGACAAACTCTCACAAAGGGCTTTTTAGTCTTTTGTCATTATGAAAACTTGCGTGAAAAAACAATTTTAGAATAAAGAGAGTAGAAGAAGAAAAGAGAGAGATTTTCATTCATAAATTTAGTGTGTTATGAAATTAGGAGAAACCTCATTTATATAGTAAACGATTCGGATCAAAAAGAAAATTATTTGTGGGTTATTTTAATGTTTTAATTATTATTCGATTAATCCTAGCAAGTAATTAATTAAAACCATTCAAAATACGACAACCCTGATCCAAAAAAGGAAAACCTAAAAGGGTACATGGTTTAATCGACTAAATTTTTTTCTAATAAATTAAGAAGTTAAATACTTTACTCTAATTAATTAGACCATGTCTTTAATCGGATAGGAAATGTAAAAGATTTCTCACTTAATTATAAATACTTCTTAATCAATTATATATAAGTCTTGATATGTTTTCAATAAGTTTTTGTAAAACGAAAGAGTTTTATAAATTGTGTATGTTTGTTTGTGTTTGTGTGTGTGTATGTGCGCGCGTGTGTGTAGGGATAGCAATGAGCAGGGTACTATAATATGCTGAGGGAGAATTGCGATCTAAAACGCAGCGGAAATTAAAATTTCTCCTTTAGAGATCCTTACGAATGGTCATGATCAGTGATAGAATATTTACCTCTTGTGACGATTGAAAACTTTCGATGCTGATCTCTTGTGACGATTAAAACCTTTGACGCAGATCCACGGAGCGATCACGAACTTTGAACGATGACAACGTCTCTACTCGTCCACACGAACGGATTCCTTCAATCTCAGTGCTAGCTGGTACGAATGAAGGCTTTGAGAGAGAGAGAGAGAGAGAGAGAGAGAGAGAGAGAGAGAGAGAGAGAGAGAGAGAGAGAGAGAGAGAGAGAGAGAGAGAGAGAGAGAGAGAGAGAGAGAGAGAGAGAGAGAGAGAGAGAGAAAACGAAAATAATGCAACCGCAATGAATGCTTCTGCACAAGGGTTCTATTTATAGAACCACTTGTGTGGGCTTCAAGCTAAAAAGCCCACTTAAGTGTATTTTGGCCCATATCTTATAATATGCCCAAAATCACTTAAGCCCATGGTACCTTACCAAATTTTGTATTCTACTCAAGTACACTGTACCTTACGATGTTCTATAATTCACTTAAGGGCACCGTACCTTACGGTATTCCTTAGTTACTCTATCTTTCATCAATCCGTCCTTTGTGTGTGATCCTGTAGGTTTTCGTGACGTTGGCAATTATATTAAATCACGCATTTAACATAATAAACAGTGAGCGGTATCTAGCAACACATCACTGCTACCCAAGACACGAAAATGTCATGTGATCTGACAAAACCTTTTGTGATAATACTTATGTGTATAATTACCCTTTTGCCCTTATGTCTATATTGAACACAAGGCATAGACCGTGTCATCCTTGTCCAGTTCAATATTGGGCCCATATACATTTATCCTGTTATGCAAGATGGGCAAATTCCATCTAGGTCACTCATGTCCCTCAGTATGCTTCGTGGAGTACCCATCAACTGTCTTTATGGTTATCCAGTTACAGACAATGTTGGATCAGCAATAAAGCACTCGACTCCACATCTAGGGTCCATAGTGGTTTCAGGTCGAAGAGTGGTATACACCATTATCACCATGAGAATAACTTATGACACTTTGCATAACTTTCTATATAGTATTCTCATAGCGGGTCAATCCGGTATAAATATTACTCTTTGTCATACCCCGATTTTGACCCTGAAAAAAAAACTTTTCCCAATCACTCACCCACTCTTCAAATCCTTCCGTGCGGCTGAATCGCCATCGCCACAACGATTAGGGTTCTCTCACCTTCCGGGATCAAAGGAATCTCGTCGTCGTTTTGACAAATCTGTGCAATCGTATGATCAGTCACGAGAAAAGTTTATTTCTTTGAAGAAGAATACTCCGGAAGATATTGTTGCTGAATTAGAACAGGGTCTACAAGATTCAAAGTCATCATTTGAGAAAAGCCGATCCAATCTGGTACACTCTCTCATGAATATTGAAGTGAAAAAGAAGTACGAGTTCTTGGAGTCAATAAGTGCAATAATGGATGCTCACTGCCCACTGAAATCAGAAGAATTATTAAATGGAACACCACAAATCGCAGCCACCACCGTTAACCGGAGAAGCGAACATGGTGGGTTTCAACTCTCAGTCGTCTTACGGTATGCAATCCATGCTCAAAGAAGGTCACAAGCATCTATCCGGTCTCGACGAAGCCGTTCTCAAAAACACTGATGCCTGTAACCAACTCTCCATCATCACTCGCACTTCCCTCGGCCCCAACGGGATGAATGAGATGGTTATAAATCATTTGGATAGACTTTTTGTGACGAATGATGCTGCTACGATTGTGAATGAACTTGAAGTTCAGCATCCTGCTGCTAAGATTTTGGTGTTGGCCTGTAAGGCTTAGCAAGAGACATAGGCAGCCATCTCATGAACATTTTGTAGCCGATGAACGCGTTCAGGTTATTGGTCAATGTTCAGATTATAAACCACCACCCAATTCATCTGGTTGTGCTCAAAGTGAGCCATATGATTACTTTGGTCGGAGAGGCCGAAAAGAACCTGAAGTACTTGCAGCTTCTTCGCTGAAACGTTTATTTGTGGAGAATCAACCATATTTAGTTGGTGGATACTGCCAACATGGATTGTTGAACGACCTAGAGCCTTCTGGCAGAGGAGTTTGCTCTAAATTCTTTTGTAGCGAGCAAAGGCTAAGAACGTCGGTGGTTGATTCTGCAGACAACATACTTAGTGTTCCTGAGAAATATAAGTACATGAAAGAAACCTGCCGGAAGCAGTTGGCATTTGGGAAATCAAGAATTCATGGATTTGGCATCTTTGCAAAGCATCCATATAAAGGTGGAGTCATGGTGATTGAATATACCGGTGAACTTGTTAGACCTTTTATTGCTGATCGAAGAGAGCGTTTTATATACAATTCTTTAAGTGGGTGCTGGAACATATTTGTTACAGGTTGATGATGCAAGAGTCATTGATGCCACCAGAGCAGGAAGCATCGCTCATTTAATTAATCATTCCTGTGCACCAAATTGCTATTCAAGAGTAATTAGTGTTAACGGTGACGAGCATATTATAATATTTGCAAAGAGAGACATTATATTAGTCAAGTCTATACATGGTTATGCGTTGAAGCATATGCACATATCACATGTGGAGATTGCAAATCGAATTATTCATACATATGCAAAATATGGGTATGTAGTGGATGCAAGGGTAGTCTTCAATAGGATGAGAACAAGGGACTTGGTTTCATGGACTTCGATGATGACAGGTTATATTTATCACTGCCACATTGACGAAGCCATAAATTTGTTTCGTCTGCTGCAAAAAAGAAAATCTAAATATTGACCCTGTTACTCTAATTGGCCTCATTCATGCATTATCCCAGCTTGGATGTCTAAGTTTTGTTAAGGAAGTTCACTGTTTCAGTTATCGATTTTTCCATGGTAATGAGCTCTCTGTAAATAATTCTCTTATTACTACGTATGCTAAGTCTGGAAAACTACATATGGCTAGAAACATATTTGAGCAAATGACAGAACTGTGTCTCACATCATGGTATGCAACAATAGCAACCTACAACGGCTATTCGAAATAAAGTTTCGTCCACCGATACTGTGTCTGCTACAAAATTTGCTAACAATGGCCCTATTTTCTCATAAAGTCACACTCAATTCGAGGGTTCTAACCAAACTTCTCACTCTAAGGTCACAGAGGAAGGATGGATTCTCATGTTAATCATTCATCTAGTATAACTTCCAAGACTGCAACCGCCAAAAATAACAAGGGGTACTGGCTGATGGTCATATGCCGTGGGCTTGTGAGGCATTTTCGAAGCATCATGCAGAAGAGTTGATCTCATCCCGAGCTCTACATTGGTGTTGGACATTATTCATGTTCAAACTTTGGAATCATGGTCTTCTTAATGCCTGCACAATGAACAACTGCAGTTCAATATTATAGCGCTCCAAAAAACAAGGGATCGGATACTGTAACAAATTGAAGACAAATTGACTCAACCAAACAATACAACAGTCAGTCTATAGAAAGTGAAAGCCATTTCTTACCTTCGCGTGTACAGAATCATGTTGAACAACAAATGTATGTGAACCAGACATTTGATGAGTGGAAACGTGTGGTGAAGAAGCCGAATACCTACACTTGCGCCTCAAGTAGACTGCAGAAGAGAAGTACAGATGGTTGCAATTTATGATGCCAATCTTGAAAAGGTCCTAGCCGATTTTCCTTCTCCTGTAACTGGTGGTACAATGCTTATAGTGGAGGATTTTCAACAGAGTTGAAATGTGATATCAATATAAAACACAGAAGAAGCTAACGGTATTGGAGGCGCCGAATATTCGTTCGATTGCATTAAAGCAATTTCAGTCTGGTAACCTTGAGAAGTTGAATAAGTCTGTTCAATTTCCTGAGTCCTGAATATGGCCCCATATATCAGTGGATTAAAAGACAAACCTCCATTATACAATCTTTATGCAGCAGTTATCCATTTGGATAGTATGAATGCTGCGTATTCAGGACACTATGTTTGTTATGCGAAAAACATCTTGCTACAATCACTGAATTCAATCATCCAGTTGCTGAAGAATCATTTGAAAGCGGTGAGTTGCCACAAGGCCAAAACGAGGATGTCAGTATTTTGTAGCCAAGGCCCCTACAAAACAAAACAAACGCAACCAAACCCTGTGAATAACAAACCAAACCGTACAACAGTTATGCGCAATTCAATAATTACACGCATTAAATCAGATGGTGATGTAGACAATACTCACCTTGAACTGCCTCAACCTGAATCATTGTCCAATGCTGAATCGCCGCATAGCTCTGAACCAGTGGCGGACAGTCACGACACAAATGTCAAACAAGTATCCCGTAACCACCTGCAAGAGTATGGTACATTGCCGGATAACCATCTGAACCATCAGTTGGCTATCTCCCTCACTGTCTTTGAAGCAGTCAGGCTTGCCAAGAGGAAACCATTCTTCATTTCCAAAATAAACCTGCATAATACACACAAAAATAGCTCAGATGTGAGGGGAGAGAGACGCGGATTATATTGATCAGGAAAAACATCACACATGAGGAACTTACAAGGGAGACATCTGATATTTGCAATCAAACTCACACTATCAAATACCAGCTTCCTGGAGAGGATCTCGATGCTCTTATTTCTGTTTGTTCTGATGAGGATCTTCATCACATGATTGAGGAGTATGAGGAGCTTGAAAGAGGTGGAGGCTCGCAACGACTGAGGATTCTTTCTCCTAGTTTCAAATGAATCAGAGAGTCCAAATTCTAATGAACAAAGAGTCAATCAGCAAAGTGATGCTGATTATCATTACGTTGTTGCTGCTGATATTGGCATATTAAATTGTGGCTTGCTAAGTTAATCCCTTTGATTCATGACAAGAACACCAAGCTTAAGGAATCAACTATTACTTGCATTACATCAGTGTATACCCACTCCTAATTCACTGCAGTAAAAGCAAAACAACAAGGCAGTTAAATTTCAAGAAAATTCCCAAATTGGCATTAAGACAAAACAGAGGGAGAAAGCTTGAGTTCAGATTACCGTTCCGAAATCCAAACATCAAAGAGACCAATCCGATTCTGAGCACATCAAAAAGTGGTTTGCAGAGATACTTCTTGGATCCACCATACCAAACTGAAAAACCTAATTTGTGAAGCATAAATAGAGAGGGAATCGGTGAGACACGGGGAGGCGAAAAACCTTGGAGGACGAAAAAATTGGAGAGGCGGAAGTGAAAAATTTCAAAATAGGAAACCCTAATCCTAAAATCAAAAGGAAATCAGTGTTGGAAGAGGCGAAGGGAGAAGGGTTCGGTCGTTACCTGAGCTACCGATTCACCACAAAGGTGAGCTTTCTTTCAAACTTTCACGCTGTTTGGGCGAGAGAGAGAGAGAGAGAGAGAGAGAGAGAGATTTGTTGAGAGTGAAGGTTGGGGACGAGCGATGAGTGAGCGCCATGAATCGTTGAGAGCGAGAAAGAGTTTCTTGAGGTCGAGCGCGAGATTGAGAGAGAGATTTGTGGAGATTGGGTTTTTGACGAGAGAGACGTGAGGTTAAGAGGTTGGTTTTGAGAAAAGTGAGATTGGGAGAGAACAATTTTGTTACGCTATTCCATTTTTTCTTTTCTTTTTTATTTTATTTTAAACATAATAAGTCTTCTTGAAATCATTAAAGTTTTCATTTAAACTTCCTAAGTTTTAGTTAATAAATATTTTCTCATTTTCAATTCATATTCCATTGAAAAACCCAACAGTCAGGCGGCTAGGGTATCTTTCCTTGTTTTCTCCCATTTGGTAGACCAACAGACTACTTCCTTTTAGTTTCTATTTTCTTTTCTTTTTTTAAAACTTTTATTCCAATTTGTTCTGGTTTATATACCCAAGTGATTGTTGTAAATAATAAGTAATCATAATTGGCTTAGTGGAGAGAGGGTAGTTTCGTAGTCTTTAGTGGAGTGGGTTCGATACCTATATGTAGCATTTTATTTCTTTTAACATTCATTTTTTTTTATGTTTATGCTTTATCATACTCATAGTTTCATTATTGTTTAAATAACCTAGATTTGTTTTCTTTTAATTTCATCATCCATTCAAACCGCTTTAAACTTTTAACATCACACTTTTCTCGATTCAATATCGAGCCCATTTTCCATACCCTTGTAAGTCGATTGCTTTTAAGCATCGTCATCAACCTCACATAGCCTACTCTTGGGCTTTCTTACAATGAGCCGGTTCTCTTGCACTTACACTCATGCATTGCATTATTTGTTGTTTAGGCCCGATTTAATTATTTCATGATTTTTGTGTAATAATCTTGTACTGTTTTATTTCTTTATTTGTTTGACTATTTCATGATTTTTGTGTAATAATCTTGTACTGTTTTATTTCATTATTTGTTTCTCCAAAAAATACAAAAATATGACTCGATCCAATGTCGAGTATTTTATCAATAAACAAATCAATTCATTCCTCCCTCCTATTCTATTCCATTTCTTTCAAACTTTCTTCAAACGCCTGATTCAACGTCAGGCCATTTTTTTCTAATAAAAACTCAAAAAATATTAATTTATAGTTAAGACCTTTTCAATAAGATGGAAGTGGAACGTGGTGTATACCGCGCACTCCTGAGACTAGGATTCGAGATGTATATCTCGCCAATCCTAGCTCTCGCCATCATCCAAATTTATCCACTTTGTTTTCTCTCAAACACTCATTCAAATTTCTCTTAAACGTCCATCAATACTTGATCTAGTGTCAAGTCATTTTTCTCAATCAAAACTCAAAATACCTAAGTCTTATTTAACACTCTTTCAATAAAGGTGGAAATGGAACATGGTGTATACCATGCACTCCTGAGATTAAGATTCGAGACGTATGCCTCGCCTATCTTGGTTCTCGCCATCGTCTAAAATTGTCAATGCGGTTTCGTCAAACCCTTTCTCAATCAAATATAAGATACCTAAATCTTATTTAACACTCTTTCAATAAAGGTGGAAATGGAACATGGTGTATACCATGCACTCCTGAGATTAAGATTCGAGACGTATGCCTCGTCAATCTGAACTCTCGCCATCTTCTAAAACTGTCAATGCGGTTTCTTCAAACCCTTTCTCAATCGAATTCCAAATTACTTAATTCCTATCTTAACCTCTTTCAATGAAGATGGAAATGGAACATGGTGTATACCGTGCACTCCTGAGGCTAGGATTCGAGATGTATATCTCGCTCATCCAAGTTCTCGCTATCACTCAAAACACATCCAACCAATCAAATTCTTTTTCTCGCCGCCGTGCGATTAATCAAAAACCTTTTTCATAAACAAAAGATATATTGTCTTAAGTGATACAAAACAATGTTTCGGCCACGATTGTTGAGTAGAGATAAATGACGCTTTTCCGAATGTAGATTTATAAATCCGTTCGATGTGTGGTATGCGTCCACTCCTCATCTGTTTTGGGTAAAACGATGTTTTCGTCGATTAATACAATATAGCTTTCGCTAAAATCGACCAACAAACAAACATTTTTCTACCCAAAACTACGTAAGCCTTGACTTCTCTATTGAGATACGTAGGAGCAGGATTTGTAAATCTTGTCAGGCCCACTAATAAAAAACTTAGGTTTAGTCCTTCGTCAAAATCCAAAAACATTTCTTCTCTCTTCTATTCTTTCTTTCCCACCTAATAACTAAAAAGCCTAACATTTCAAACTAACATCAATGCACACAACTGACCTAATGGTTCCCGTTGAGTACAACGGACGTGAGGGGTGCTAATACCTTCCCCTTGCGTAATCGACTCCGGAACCCTGATATCGGTTGCGATGACCATATCTTATCCTTTCTTTTGTCTTGGATTTTATCGATATTTCCCCTTTCCTTTTTAGGAATAAATAAAGTTCGGTGGCGACTCTGTTCAGTCCATCATTGCGAGCGTGCGATCGCGCTTCGCTTTGAAGTCGTATCCCCATTTTTTTCGAGGTGCGACAGATGGCGACTCTGCTGGGGACCATACCCAATCCCTAATTGAGTCAAGCCCAGTTAGGATGTTTGTGTGTATTTGTTCGTTTAATTGTGTGGCTTTTCCTTATTTATTGTTTTTATTATCTTTATTGTTATATTGATATTTGTTGTATATTGGTTCCACTGTGTTGGGTACTCGGGTATTTGATTGCAAACCATGTGGGAAAGACTCTACACCCGAGTCTAGAGTGAAAAAACATAAGATAAGATGATGGTTGAGTAGTACAGACTCCCGAGGTGTATACTTCGTAAGAGTCGGTACGAGAACCTCACTTAGAGTAGATCCTTTTGCAAATATTGTCGCCCGAGGTGTATACCTCGTAAGCTTCGATGTTTCAAAGGGGTCCATGACTCTAAGAACCTTTTAGAACATTGAACCTTTGGCCAACTAGAAATGATGGTTGCGTAGTATGGATTTCCGAGGTGGATACTTCGTAAGGATCGATACGAGAACCTTGCTCAGAATAGATTCCCTAGATGGAATTGACGACCGGAAAGTATTTTTCGTAAGCGTCAAACAGTCTTTTGAATCCATGACTCTGAGTACCCTGTCTAGAACCCAGTCGATGGTTGCGTAGTGCGGACTCCCGAGGTGAATACCTTGTAAGGGTCGGTACGAGAACCTTACCCAGAATAGATTCCCTTGATGGAGTTGACGACCGGAAAGTATTTCCCGTAAGTGTCAAACATTCTTGTGAATCAATGACTCTGGGGATCCTTTGTAACAAAGCCCTAGATCATACCCGGTGAGAACCCCGTTTTGGAAAAGCAATCAAATTTATCCATACCTCCGACCTTTGAACCTATCCAAAAAAAAAAAAAAACATTGCATCCATCCATTCATTGCATACGCATAAAAAGCAAAACTCTTAGTTTGTTTCGCATTATTTCAGGAATCCAAGACTTGTTAGCAAGATGAATCCTGAGAGAAGAGGCACTTTTCAATTAAAATACAAGAACGTGGACCTTACCAGCCTACAGAAGTTGAGTGCCAAAGTAACACCCCTCAAACTCAACAACTTTGTACAAAACTATGGAAGATGGACATGATGACCGCAGTGACTATTACTCAGTTCTATGATCCACCTCTACGTTGTTTCACGTTTTCTGACTTCCAGTTGGCTCTTACCTTGGAGGAGGTTGAGAGGATCATAGGCCGAAATTTGAAGGATCATAATCCATTTCCTAAGCTCGATGAAGATATTCCTCCCAAGAGGATAACTTCAGCTTTGGGTCTGAAAGTTTCTAAAGTCGTGGACAATTGGGATGTGAAAGGACCTTTCAGTGGTTTTTCTAGGAAGTTCTTGGAAGATCAGGCCAAGAAGATGGAAAAAGAAGGGAATTGGGAAGCCTTTTATGCTGTGTTAGCCGTGTTGATATATGGAATAGTCCTCTTCCCAAATATTGACCATTTTGTGGACCACCTGGCGGTGAGAATTTTCCTCTCTGGTAACCCTGTATCATTCCTCTTGGCAGATCTCTACTACACTCTCCATGATCGTCATGAAAAGAAGGGAGGGATCGTCTTATGTTGTGCGCAGTTGTTGCATGCTTGGTTTAGATCCCATATGCCCGAAGAAGGTCATTTTGTCTCAAAGGAACTCAAGCCCTTCCAGAAGTTAGCTTCCCTCACCTCCAGTCAGGTTAAGTGGTATATCAGGGATTGGGAAACCGAGAATGTGATTGTCAGCATTGGAGACTTCCCCAATGTGCCTTTGATAGGAACCAAGGGTTGCATCAACTATAACCTTGTGCTATCTCTGAGGCAGCATGGTTACCCTATGAATGGCCCTCCAAAAGCTGAAGCTCTAGAGCCTTTCATCTTACATGGTGTTGAAGCGGATCATCCCATGGTGAAAAAGATCAAGAGGTCTTGGCAGGCAGTCATCAGAAAGGGTAAGGAGTTGGGTAAGAGAAATGTCATTGCCCAAGAGCCTTACACTTGTTGGGTTAGAGAGAGGGTTCAGATGATTAAACTCCCTTATCCCTTTGATCCTTCTATCTATCCATTGGTTCCGGAGCCAGAACCCATATTACCTGAAGATGTAGAGAAGCTCAATGCCCGTATCAAGGAGTTGGAGTTGGAAAATGCTGATTTGAGAATCAAGCTTGGCCGAGTCTCGATAGAGAATGGGAACTTGAAAGACGATCAACAAAAGAAGGACAAAGAGCTTGAAGTCTCCAACAAAAGAGCTAGAGAGTCTGAAGCAAGGAGAGAAAAGTTTGGACAAGCGCTCTATAGCACTAAATCTGTGTTCAAATCAAAGGAAGAGGAGTTGGATAGAGCTTTACTCTGGATTCAAAAAATCAACAAGACTCTGGAACTGACCCTTGAAATGAAAAGGGAAGCACGGCTGATTTCCAAGATTCGTACTCGTGAACTGGAGAATACCATTAAAAAATACAAGGATACTCTGGAACGGGAGAAGCTGAAGACTGAAGAGTCAGAAAGAGTTTGCACACGGTTGAAACATCATTTGGATCGAGCCAATGCTAGAATCCAGGCACTTGAAGGTGGAGATCAGGATGCTGCCTATATGGTGTTGCTAGGTGAGTGCAGATATTGGAGAAACCTCTATAGGGACATAGAGGTGACCAAGGTTGAGGACGTGCGCATTATCCAAGATCTCCAAGGGCTTTACACTGAGTGGAAGGGCAAATTTCTGAAGCTGTCCGGATTTGCGAGTTCCATCATGCAAGAGCTACCTGAGAAGCTGCAAGAGGCGGATTGGTGCATGTGTCCAGAGAACACCCCGCATCAAGTCTTTAATTTCATTAAGTTTTGTAAGGCAATGTTAGAAGGGTTAACTACCGACCTTGCTACGGTTCGGAAAGCCCATAAGTCATGAGCACGTTGTTTGTATTTGAACTTTGATATGAGATTAATGAAAAATCGCTTTTGAGATTCATTTTATTGTGTTTCATTTCCTTATTATTTTAAATATTTGCGAACAAGTGTTGTGACATTTTTGAAATGAATGATTGAAACTAACCAAGAGTTTTGCAAACAAAATGCATCCATACATGCATTCATGCATTTTCAAAACAGAGTCTCATTCTGTCCTTTCTTCCTCCAGTTTCACGCTGAATTTTCAACACCAATATAATACTCGTGCCAGAGCTCGTCAAAGAATGGCAGATCAAGAGCATGAATTGGAGCGAGTGAGCTCATAACTCGAAGACCTACGTGGAAACATGGGGCAGGTCATGGAGATATTACAGGTCATCAGGGCAAAGTTAGACACCCAAACGACGGTTGTTTCAGAAATCGTCGGTCCATCGATTGAACCCCAACCTGCGAGGACGGTACCAACAACCTGGCCAACCTATGGTTTACCTCCCGGTTTCACGCCTATAGTTGAAGGCGCCCTTGGTTTTGCACCATCCGCTCAGCAGACGGCTCCTCTACCGACCATCAATGAAAATCATCCAGTGGTTCACACGTTCGCACCTCCTCTCGTTCGTGCACATGTGCAACCCTACTTTGAGGATCAACAACATGCTCCAGACTTTTTAGATGAAGATGAGGAAAGGCAGGAAGATATAAGAGGGATGAAGGAGAATTACCAGATGCTTGAGAAAAGATTGAGGGCTATGGAAGGTGACCAAGTTTTTGGTGCTACCGCTAGAGAGATGTGCTTAGTATCAGGTCTTGTGATTCCTGCGAAGTTCAAGACCCCAGATTTCGATAGGTATGAGGGCCACTCGTGTCCTAAGAGTCACCTTATTATGTACTATCGAAAAATGGTTGTGCATGTAGAGGATGACAAACTTATGATACATTGCTTCCAAGACAGCTTGAGGGGTGCTCCCTCTAAGTGGTACTTAAGCCTTGATCAGAGTAGGATTCGTTGTTTCCAAGACTTATCTGATGCTTTTATCCAACATTATAAGTATAATATGGATATGTCCCCAGATAGGAGGCAATTGCTCAGCATGTCCCAAAAAGATAAGGAGTCTTTTAAGGAATATGCACAACGATGGAGGGAAGTGGCCTCGCAAGTCGAACCACCTCTGGCTGAGAAGGAGTTGGCAGATTGGTTCATGGATACAGTCAAACCTGTGTTCTATGAAAGAATGGTGAGTAGTGTATCTGCGAGCTTCTCTGATCTGGTCGCCGTGGGCATAAAGGTCGAGCTAGGACTGAAGAATGGAAAGATGATGACTACCTCTGAAACATCTGGTAGTAATGCCAAAAAGTTTCCTGGAGGATTTCAAAGAAAGAAGGAGGGTGATACAAATGCAGTGTCAACCAGTCAAAGGGGGAGTCATTCATGGAAGAAGCAACACCAATTTGCTCAACAACAACCGATTTATCCAGTACAATATGTTCAACAACCGTATGTGGCAGCTGTCACACCAAATTTCACTCAATCACAAGCTTCTGTTTATCAACCCACTCCACAAGCGCCGATATACCAGCAAGCGCCTGTGCCACCTGCTTATCAACAGCCGAGGGCACAGGCTCCTCGTCCACAAAATCCTCAAAATCAAAATAGGGTACAGAGAGGTAGACTTCCGTTTGCTTCAATCCCTATGACATACACTGAATTGTACCCATCATTACTACAGAAAGGGTTGGTGACTCCCAGATCTTTGGGTCCTCCACCAAATCCTTTACCTCCATGGTACAATCCAAACGCCCATTGTCCTTTCCATGGGGGTGCCCCTGGACATGATTTAGAAGGATGTTATGCTTTAAAGCATATTGTGCGAGACCTGGTTGAGAAGAAGATTCTTTCATTTCGAGACGTCGGACCCAATGTCAAAAGCAACCCTTTGCCAGCACATGGTGATGTTAATGCCGTCGAGGATGCTTCTGATGTGTGTATAATCGAAAACGTGGAAGATGTTAAAACTCCGTTGCTAGCGCTTCATGCAGGATTGGTGGGGGCTAGATTGATTGACACATGTCATGACAACTGTGAGGAATGTGCCATTCATCCAAAAGGATGTAAAGTGGTGCGAAATGACATTCAGAACTTGATGAATAAAGGTGTTTTACAAATTTGTGGTCCAACAATAAATGAGGAAGTTTCAGTCATTGAACCCGTTTTTAATATACCAGAACCGTTTGAGGTGACTTATCACAGAAGAGACGTTGTTCATCCGTCACCCGTGGTAGTTTGCATGCCTACCCCTTTTCCTTTTGAAAGCACCAAGGCGGTACCCTGGAAGTACGACATAACAGTGGTAGATGGAGTGGTAGATGGAAAGCCCGAAGTTGCTGAAAGTAATAAAGGTTTGGAGATTGTTGACATCGACATCACTAACATCGCAGGGACAAGCAGGATGACCCGCAGTGGTCGGATTTATACTCCCAATTTTAACGTGAACCCTCAAGAGCCAACAAGGGAAGCTGCAAATGTAAATCCTACCCCAGAGCATGGAGGGGCACAACCGGCTGTGCAAACAGATGAAGCAAGTGAGTTCCTAAGGATAATAAAGAAATCTGACTACAAGATAGTTGATCAGTTACATCAAACACCATCAAAAATATCTATCTTGTCTTTGCTTCTAAATTCCGAAGCTCATAAGGAGGCTCTGCTGAAAGTGCTTGCTCAGGCTCATGTTACCCAAGATATAACGGTCGGCCAATTCGATGGAGTGGTCGCCAATATCACAGCCTGCAATACTCTAAGCTTCAGCAATGAAGAGCTACCCAAAGAGGGGAAGAATCACAACCGCGCCTTGCATGTGTCCATAAAATGCCAAGAGGATGCTTTGGCCAGAGTTTTAGTTGACACTGGATCATCCCTCAATGTTCTACCAAAGAGGGCACTTGCTAAATTGTCTTACCAAGGTTCAGAATTGAAACCCAGTGCCCTTGTGGTAAAAGCATTTGATGGCTCTCGAAGGACAGTAGTTGGGGAGGTAGAGCTACCAATACAGATCGGACCGCATGTATTCCCCATCAATTTCCAAGTCATGGACATAAATCCAGCTTATAGCTGCCTTTTGGGACGCCCATGGATACATGCTGCTGGGGCAGTAACTTCTACTCTGCATCAAAAGATGAAGTTCGTTGTCGATAACAAGCTCGTCATTGTCTCAGGTGAAGAATATTTTATCATCAGTCAAATCTCCTCTTTCCGTTATATTGAGGATGATGAGGATGCCTTAGAAACCTCTTTTTAAGCACTTGAAATATCCAATGCCACACTTGAAGAGGTTAAGGATCCTGTTGAGAAAACCAGTTTGTCATTCGCCTCTTTGAAGAGCGCAAGATCAGCAGTGGAAAGTGGAGGCCCTGCAGGTTGGGGGCAAGTCATCAACGTCAATGAGAAAAATGATCGTTTTGGTTTGGGGTACAAGTCTTTTGCTAATGAAGGAGCCATGGTCCCTGCAAAGGACCGTGTGCGTAGCATACAAGAAGTTTTCCTGAGCAAAGGATTCATCCATGGAGATCAAGTTGGTGCAGTGGAAGATGACACTGAAGATGGAGAAACATCAAACCTGATATACCGATGTGAAGCAGCCCTAACAAATTGGGAAGCGGTTGAGATTCCAGAAGTTTTTTCCGTGTCAAAGTAATTGTGGTTTCCTTTGTGTTTTTGAAAATCCTTAGCTCTGCCCAAGGCTAATGGATCATTTGTAAGGGCCCCTTTGAATTTCCAAAAAAATCATTATGACAAATAAAGAGCATTTTGTTCAAATTCTTGTCGTTCATTTATCTGTTGTTTTTCTTAAAATGGCAATCCTTTCAAAAACTACAAAAATATTTTTTTACTTCTTTTGCATTTTATTTCCATTTTTCTAAAAAAAACATCATTAAAAAACATGCAGAATAATCAATAAACCAGTTGAATTCGATGACCCCGCTACTTCCTATAATTTTGAACTCCCCATCTACCAAGCGGAAGAGGAGAGTGAGGAAGATTGTGACTCCCTGAAGAACTGGAAAGGATGCTCGAGCACGAGTCGAAGGCCCTTCAGCCACATCAAGAACCAGTGGAAACAATCAACCTTGGCACCGAGGAAGACAAGAAAGAGGTCAAAGTCGGGACTACACTTGAGGCAAGCATCAAAGAAAGACTGATCAAGTTGCTACATGAATATGTAGATGTATTTGCTTGGTCGTATCAGGATATGCCAGGTTTAGATACTGACATTGTTGTCCATAAGCTACCATTACAGCCAGATTGTCCTCCAGTGAAGCAGAAGCTCCGAAGAGCAAGACCCGATATGGCTTTAAAGATTTGTGACGAGGTGAAACGTAAATTTGATGCCGGTTTTCTAGCAGTTGCAAAGTACCCTCAATGGGTAGCTAACATAGTACCTGTACCTAAAAAGGATGGGAAGGTCAGGATGTGTGTTGATTATAGGGATTTAAATAAAGCAAGTCCTAAGGATGATTTTCCCCTGCCACATATTGACACTCTGGTAGACAACACTGCTAAGTTCGCAGTCTTCTCCTTTATGGACGGATTCTCAGGTTAGAATCAAATCAAGATGGATCCAGAAGACATGGAAAAGACCACATTCATCACCCATTGGGGAACATTTTGCTACAAGGTAATGCCATTCGGTCTCAAAAATGCTGGGGCAACTTACCAAAGAGCAATGGTCACTCTTTTCCATGATATGATGCACAAGGAAATTGAGGTTTATGTGGATGATATGATTGCAAAATCCCAAAGTGAAGAGGATCATATAGACCACTTGCAAAAGCTATTCGAGCGTCTTCGGAAATTCCGACTACGACTGAATCCTGCTAAATGCACCTTCGGCGTCCGATCCGGAAAGTTGCTTGGTTTCATTGTCAGTCAACGAGGAATTGAGGTAGATCCAGACAAGGTTAGGGCAATACAAGAGATGCCTGCTCCACGCACCGAGCGAGAGGTTAGAGGCTTCCTGGGACGTTTGAATTATATCTCAAGGTTTATCTCACATATGACGGCCACATGTGAGCCTATCTTCAAATTGCTTCGAAAAGATCAAGCAGCCGAATGGAACTCTGACTGTCAAATGGCTTTTGAGAAAATTGGACAATACCTGCAAGAGCCCTCTATTCTAATTCCACCTGTTCAGGGGAAACCACTTTTTATGTACTTAACTGTGCTTGAAAAGTCAATGGGATGTGTGCTGGGACAACATGACGAAACCGGTCGAAAGGAACATGCTATCTATTATCTAAGTAAGAGATTTACCGATTGTGAAACCCGATACTCACTCTTGGAGAAAACTTGTTGGGCTTTAGCATGGGCCGCTCGTCGTCTAAGACAATACATGATTTGCCACACTACTTTGTTGATATCAAAAATGGATTCAATAAAGTACATCTTTGAGAAGCCTGCTTTAACTGGAAGACTCCCCCGTTGGCAGATGTTACTATCAGAGTATGACATCCAATATGTGTCTCAGAAAGCCATTAAAGGAAGTGTGTTGTCTGATTACCTGGCAAACCAGCCTGTTGAAGACTACCAGCCGTTGAAGTTTGATTTCCCTGATGAAGACATTATGGTAGTAAAAGATTGTGAAATCCCAGGACTTGATGAAGGGCCTGAACCCGGGTCTCGGTGGAAGCTCATGTTCGATGGTTCCTCCAATTACATGGGGCATGGCATAGGAGCTGTCCTGTTAAATCCAAATGGTGGATACACTCCTTTCACAGCAAGGTTGTATTTTGATTGCACAAATAATATAGCAGAATACGAGGCGTGCATCCTAGGCATTGAAGCAGCAATTGATCTCCGAATCAAAATCCTCGAAGTATGTGGAGACTCAACCTTGGTGATATACCAAGTCAAGGGCGAATGGGAAACCCGTGATACCAAGTTGATCCCATACCGTGCCTATATCATGGAATTAATAAAATACTTTGACGAAATCACCTTCCGTCATATCCCGAGAACTGAGAATCAAATTGCTGATGCTTTGGCTATGTTGGCTTCAATGTACCAAGTCAGATTCCATAATGAAGCACCTGTCATTCAGATCGAGCGGAAAGTTGAGCCTGCCTACTGCCAGTCGATTGAAGACGAAGACGATGGTAAACCTTGGTTTCACGACATCAAATGCTTTTTGCAAAATCAAGAATATCCAACAGATGCAACAACCCTTGACAAGAAAACATTGAGGAAGTTAGCATCCAAATTCTTCTTAAGCAATGATGTGTTGTACAAGAGAAATCACGACATGATTCTGCTCAGATGCATGGATGGACGTGAAGCGGACCTGTTGATCAAGGAGATTCATGAAGGATCCTTTGGAACTCATGCCAATGGGCATGCCATGGCCAAGAAGATTTTGAGAGCTGGTTATTACTGGTTGACCATGGAGTCTGACTGCTTCAATTATGCTAGAAAATGTCATAAATGCCAAATCTATGCCGACAAGGTGCACGTGCCTCCAACTCTACTAATTGTTTTGACGTCACCTTGGCCTTTCTCAATGTGGGGCATCGACATGATTGGCGCCATCGAGCCTAAAGCTTCCAATGGTCACCGCTTCATCCTGGTTGCCATTGATTACCTTACCAAATGGGTAGAAGCTGCCTCTTACGCTAATGTGACAAAACAAGTGGTTGCACGGTTCCTCAAGAAAGAGATCATTTGCCGTTATGGGATTCCAAGCCGGATCATCACAGATAATGGGACGAATCTAAACAATAAGACCATGAAAGAATTATGCGAGAGCTTCAAGATTGAGCACCATAATTCTTCATCCTATCGTCCAAAGATGAATGGCGCTGTTGAAGCCGCTAATAAAAACATCAAGAAAATCCTGCAAAAAATGGTGAAGACCTATAAGGATTGGCACGAAATGCTACCCTTTGCACTGCATGAATACCGGACTTCCGTCCGCAGTTCAACAGGGGCAACCCCTTTCTCTTTGGTATATGGGATGGAAGCAGTTCTCCCAATTGAAGTGGAGATACCTTCAATGAGAATCTTGATGGAGACCAAGCTAGAAGAGGCTGAGTGGATCCAAAATAGATTTGATCAGTTAAACCTCATAGATGAGAAGCGAATGACTTCTTTGTGCCATGGACAGTTATACCAAAAACGGCTTAAAAGGGCTTTTGACAAGAAAGTACGTGTTCGGGAATTCAGAGAAGGAGACCTCGTGCTTAAGAAGATCTTGCCAATATACAAGGACTCACGTGGGAAGTGGACTCCAAATTATGAAGGCCCATATGTTGTGAAGAAAGCCTTCTCCGGAGGTGCCTTGATTCTCACAACTATGGATGATGAAGAGTTCTCACACCCCGTGAACTCTGATGCAGTTAAAAAATACTATGCCTAATAAAAACCCTCTAAATCGAAAACCTGAAAAGGCGATTTAGGCAAAAAAGGGTATCCCGGTGGATTGAAAACCCGAAAGGGCGATCCAGGCAAAAGTTAGGGGCAAAAGGCATAAACTGCATCAGTTGTTATTGATTAATACCGAAGATTTTTGAGGTGGAAGATTAATCCAATCACTCCCCTTAGGAGCAAGGTTTTGGGGGAATCATATCTATTAAGGATGATAGTGGTCACTGAATTCAATGTAAACCTTTCCTTATTGCCATGTTAATTGTACGGGTATGAGTTATTGGTGTTGAGAAATCAGAATCTTCGTAAACAGTCCCTACAAACTCCCAGTCTGCCAAGTGTCAGCATTCTCATAAGCATGATCATTCATATATCATGCATTCAAATCATGCATAGCCGAAATGTACTTCGTGCTCATTATGCATTGACCTAGGTCTTATTGTTGATCCTATGTCTTTCGACCTCTAAATCCAGTTTGTCTGTGGTATCCTTGAACCAACCTCCGGTTTTCGCAGTCATTTTCAAGTCCAATTGTTGTTGAACTTGGTTCCATCATCAGGTCATATATGAACCTGTTGTTGAGCTTTATCCCACTTTCAGGTCATATATGAACCAATTTGTTCAATACTTGTCAGGTCATATGTGAACCTGTTGTTGATCTTTATTCCGGTGTCAGGTCATATGTGAACCTGTTGTTGATCGTTATTCCGGTGTCAGGTCATATATGAACCTGTTCTGAAGATTTTTTCTCTACCATTCAGGTCATATATGAACCTGTTGTTGAGCTTTATTCCGGTGTCAGGTCATATATGAACCTGTTCTGAAGATTTTTTCTCTGTTTGTTCAATACCATTCAGGTCATATATGAACCTGTTGTTGAGCTTTATTCCGGTGTCAGGTCATATATGAACCTGTTCCGAAGATTTTTTCTCTGTTTGTTCAATACCATTCAGGTCATATATGAACCTGTTGTTGAGCTTTATTCCGGTGTCAGGTCATATATGAACCTGCTCCGAAGATTTTTTTTCTGTTTGTTCAATCCTATTCAGGTCATATATGAACCTGTTGTTGAGCTTTATTCCGGTGTCGGGTCATATATGAACCTGTTCCGAAGATTTTTTCTCTGTTTGTTCAATCCTATTCAGGTCATATATGAACCTGTTGTTGAGCTTTATTCCGGTGTCGGGTCATATATGAACCTGTTCCGAAGATTTTTTCTCTGTTTGTTCAATACTATTCAGGTCATATACGAACCTGTTGTTGAGCTTTATTCCGGCGTCAGGTCATATATGAACCTGTTCCGAAGTTTTTTCCTATGTTCGTTCAATACTATTCAGGTCATATATGAACCTGTTGTTGAGCCTTATTCCGGCGTCAGGTCATATATGAACCTGTTCTGAAGATTCTTTCTCTGTTTGTTCAATACTATTCAGGTCATATATGAACCTGTTGTTGAACCTTATTCCAGTGTCAGGTCAGATATGAACCTATTCTGAAGAGTCTTTCTCTATGATTGTTTCAGTGCTGTCAAGTCATATATGAACCTACTGATGAGCTTTCATTCCAGTATTACCAGGTCATATATGAACCTGTTGATACACTCTTCTTGATTTTTTCTGAGTTTGTTAGGTCATATCTGAACCTGCTGTCAGAACTTCTTGATATTCCCCAGCATTGTCAGGTCATATATGAACCTGTTTGTTGTGTTGTATTCCAGTATTGCCAGGTCATATCTGAACCTGTTGTGACATTTTCTTTCTTATTCGGGTCTAGTAAGTCATATGTGAACTTACTACCGAAATCTCTTGTACTCTGAATGTTGTTTATCAACTTTCACTTTGAGTACTCCCTAGTGTGTGTCTGATTCTCCAGCAGGATTTGTTTTCCCCAACGAGTTTGTGTTTTACCATTTGTCTGTCTCCCTGTGGATCATCAGCATTCCCCACAGGTTGGTCTGTCTAGTAGCATCTCCTGTCAAGGGTCCACCATATCCCTAGCAGGGAAGAAAATTAAAAAAAATAGAATCATGCATCCATGCATATCATATCATGCATATCATATCATATCACATCATGTCATAGGGATTCAGGATCAAAATTCGGGTCTCCTTAGTATTTAACCATCTCCCACTATGATCATATGAAGAGTGTCCTGCTTCATATTCTCTAGTTGAAGATACTTAAATAGGGGCAACTGTCATACCCCGATTTTGACCCTGAAAAAAAAAACTTTTCCCAATCACTCACCCACTCTTCAAATCCTTCCGTGCGGCTGAATCGCCATCGCCACAACGATTAGGGTTCTCTCACCTTCCGGGATCAAAGGAATCTCGTCGTCGTTTTGACAAATATGTGCAATCGTATGATCAGTCACGAGAAAAGTTTATTTCTTTGAAGAAGAATACTCCGGAAGATATTGTTGCTGAATTAGAACAGGGTCTACAAGATTCAAAGTCATCATTTGAGAAAAGCCGCTCCAATCTGGTACACTCTCTCATGAATATTGAAGTGAAAAAGAAGTACGAGTTCTTGGAGTCAATAAGTGCAATAATGGATGCTCACTGCCCGCTGAAATCAGAAGAATTATTAAATGGAACACCACAAATCACAGCCACCACCGTTAACCGGAGAAGCGAACATGGTGGGTTTCAACTCTCAGTCGTCTTACGGTATGCAATCCATGCTCAAAAAAGGTCACAAGCATCTCTCCGGTCTCGACGAAGCCGTTCTCAAAAACACTGATGCCTGTAACCAACTCTCCATCATCACTCGCACTTCCCTCGGCCCCAACGGGATGAATGAGATGGTTATAAATCATTTGGATAGACTTTTTGTGACGAATGATGCTGCTACGATTGTGAATGAACTTGAAGTTCAGCATCCTGCTGCTAAGATTTTGGTGTTGGCCTGTAAGGCTTAGCAAGAGACATAGGCATCCATCTCATGAACATTCTGTAGCCGATGAACGCGTTCAGGTTATTGGTCAATGTTCAGATTATAAACCACCACCCAATTCATCTGGTTGGAGAGGCCGAAAAGAACCTGAAGTACTTGCAGCTTCTTCGCTGAAACGTTTGTTTGTGGAGAATCAACCATATTTAGTTGGTGGATACTGCCAACATGGATTGTTGAATGACCTAGAGCCTTCTGGCAGAGGAGTTTGCTCTAAATTCTTTTGTAGCGAGCAAAGGCTAAGAACGTCGGTGGTTGATTCTGCAGACAACATACTTAGTGTTCCTGAGAAATATAAGTACATGAAGGAAACCTGTCGGAAGCAGTTGGCATTTGGGAAATCAAGAATTCATGGATTTGGCATCTTTGCAAAGCATCCATATAAAGGTGGAGGCATGGTGATTGAATATACCGGCGAACTTGTTAGACCTTCTATTGCTGATCGAAGAGAGCGTTTTATATATAATTCTTTAAGTGGGTGCTGGAACATATTTGTTTCGGGTTGATGATGCAAGAGTCATTGATGCCACCAGAGCAGGAAGCATCGCTCATTTAATTAATCATTCCTGTGCACCAAATTGCTATTCAAGAGTAATTAGTGTTGACGGTGACGAGCATATTATAATATTTGCAAAGAGAGACATTATATTAGTCAGGTCTATACATGGTTATGCGTTGAAGCATATGCACATATCACATGTGGAGATTGCAAATCGAATTATTCATACATATGCAAAATATGGGTATGTAGTGGATGCAAGGGTAGTCTTCAATAGGATGAGAACAAGGGACTTGGTTTCATGGACTTCGATGATGACAGGTTATATTTATCACTGCCACATTGACGAAGCCATAAATTTGTTTCGTCTGCTGCAAAAAAGAAAATCTAAATATTGACCCTGTTACTCTAATTGGCCTCATTCATGCATTATCCCAGCTTGGATGTCTAAGTTTTGTTAAGGAAGTTCACTGTTTCAGTTATCGATTTTTCCATGGTAATGAGCTCTCTGTAAATAATTCTCTTATTACTACGTATGCTAAGTCTGGAAAACTACATATGGCTAGAAACATATTTGAGCAAATGACAGAACTGTGTCTCACATCATGGTATGCAACAATAGCAACCTACAACGGCTATTCGAAATAAAGTTTCGTCCACCGATACTGTGTCTGCTACAAAATTTGCTAACAATGGCCCTGTTTTCTCATAAAGTCACACTCAATTCGAGGGTTCTAACCAAACTTCTCACTCTAAGATCACAGAGGAAGGATGGATTCTCATGTTAATCATTCATCTAGTATAACATCCAAGACTGCAACCGCCAAAAATAACAAGGGGTACTGGCTGATGGTCATATGCCGTGGGCTTGTGAGGCATTTTCGAAGCATCATGCAGAAGAGTTGATCTCATCCCGAGCTCTACATTGGTGTTGGACATTATTCATGTTCAAACTTTGGAATCATGGTCTTCTTAATGCCTGCACAATGAACAACTGCAGTTCAATATTAGAGCGCTCCAAAAAACAAGGGATCAGATACTGTAACAAATTGAAGACAAATTGACTCAACCAAACAATACAACAGTCAGTCTATAGAAAGTGAAAGCCATTTCTTGCCTTCGCGTGTACAGAATCATGTTGAACAACAAATGTATGTGAACCAGACATTTGATGAGTGGAAACGTGTGGTGAAGAAGCCGAGTACCTACACTTGCGCCTCAGGTAGACTGCAGAAGAGAAGTACAGATGGTTGCAATTTATGATGCCAATCTTGAAAAGGTCCTAGCCGATTTTCCTTCTCCTGTAACTGGTGGTACAATGCTTATAGTGGAGGATTTTCAACAGAGTTGAAATGTGATATCAATATAAAACACAGAAGAAGCTAACGGTATTGGAGGCGCCGAATATTCGTTCGATTGCATTAAAGCAATTTCAGTCTGGTAACCTTGAGAAGTTGAATAAGTCTGTTCAATTTCCTGAAGTCCTGAATATGGCCCCATATATCAGTGGATTAAAAGACAAACCTCCATTATACAATCTTTATGCAGCAGTTGTCCATTTGGATAGTATGAATGCTGCGTATTCAGGACACTATGTTTGTTATGCGAAAAACATCCTGCTACAATCACTGAATTCAATCATCCAGTTGCTGAAGAATCATTTGAAAGCGGTGAGTTGCCACAAGGCCAAAACGAGGATGTCAGTATTTTGTAGCCAAGGCCCCTGCAAAACATAACAAACGCAACCAAACCCTGTGAATAACAAACCAAACCGTACAACAGTTATGCCCAATTCAATAATTACACGCATTAAATCAGATGGTGATGCAGACAATACTCACGTTGAACTGCCTCAACCTGAATCATTGCCCAATGCTGAATCGCCGCATAGCTCTGAACCAGTGGCGGACAGTCACGACACAGATGTCAAACAAGTATCCCGTAACCACCTGCAAGAGTATGGTACATTGCTGGATAACCATCTGAACCATCAGTTGGTTATCTCCCTCACTGTCTTTGAAGCAGCCAGGCTTGCCAAGAGGCAACCATTCTTCATTTCCAAAATAAACCTGCATAATACACACGAAAATAGCTCAGATATGTGGGGAGAGAGACGCGGATTATATTGATCAGGAAAAACATCACACATGAGGAACTTACAAGGGAGACATCTGATATTTGCAATCAAACTCACACTATCAAATACCAGCTTCCTGGAGAGGATCTCGATGCTCTTATTTCTGTTTGTTCTGATGAGGATCTTCATCACATGATTGAGGAGTATGAGGAGCTTGAAAGAGGTGGAGGCTCGCAACGACTGAGGATTCTTTCTCCTAGTTTCAAATGAATCAGAGAGTCCAAATTCTAATGAACAAAGAGTCAATCAGCAAAGTGATGCTGATTATCATTACGTTGTTGCTGTTGATATTGGCATATTAAATTGTGGCTTGCTAAGTTAATCCCTTTGATTCATGACAAGAACACCAAGCTTAAGGAATCAACTATTACTTGCATTACATCAGTGTATACCCACTCCGAATTCACTGCAGTAAAAGCAAAACAACAAGGCAGTTAAATTTCAAGAAAATTCCCAAATTGGCATTAAGACAAAACAGAGGGAGAAAGCTTGAGTTCAGATTACCGTTCCGAAATCCAAACATCAAAGAGACCAATCCGAATCTGAGCACATCAAAAAGTGGTTTGCAGAGATACTTCTTGGATCCACCATACCAAACTGAAAACCCTAATTTGTGAAGCATAAATAGAGAGGGAATCGGTGAGACACGGGGAGGCGAAAAACCTTGGAGGACGAAAAAATTGGAGAGGCGGAAGTGAAAAATTTCAAAACAGGAAACCCTAATCCTAAAATCAAAAGGAAATCAGTGTCGGAAGAGGCGAAGGGAGAAGGGTTCGTTCGTTACCTGAGCTACCGATTCACCACAAAGGTGAGCTTTCTTTCAAACTTTCACGCTGTTTGGGCGAGAGAGAGAGAGATTTATTGAGAGTGAAGGTTGGGGACGAGCGATGAGTGAGCGCCATGAATCGTTGAGAGCGAGAAAGAGTCTCTTGAGGTCGAGCGCGAGATTGAGAGAGAGATTTATGGAGATTGGGTTTTTGACGAGAGAGACGTGAGGTTGAGAGGTTGGTTTTGAGAAAAGTGAGATTGGGAGAGAACGATTCTGTTACGCTATTCCATTTTATTTTTTTTGATTTATTTTAAACAGAATAAGTCTTCTTGAAATCATTAAAGTTTTAATTTAAACTTCCTAAGTTTTAGTTAATAAATATTTTCTCATTTTCAATTCATATTCCATTGAAAAACCCAACAGCCAGGCGGCTAGGGTATCTTTCCTTGTTTTCTCCCATTTGGTAGTCCAACAGACTACTTCCTTTTAGTTTCTATTTTCTTTTTTTAAAAAAAACTTTTATTCCAATTTGTTCTAGTTTATATACCCAAGTGATTGTTGTAAATAATAAGTAATCATAATTGGCTTAGTGGAGAGAGGGTAGTTTCGTAGTCTTTAGTGGAGTGGGTTTGATACCTATATGTAGCATTTTATTTCTTTTAACATTCATTTTTTTTATGTTTATGCTTTATCATACTCATAGTTTCATTATTGTTTAAATAACCTAGATTTGTTTTCTTTTAATTTCATCATCCATTCAAACCGCTTTAAACTTTTAAAATCACACTTTTCTCGATTCAATATCGAGCCCATTTTCCATACCCTTGTAAGTCGATTCCTTTTAAGCATCGCCATCAACCTCACATAGCTTACTCTTGGGCTTTCTTACAATGAGCCGGTTCTCTTGCACTTACACTCATGCATTGCATTATTTGTTGTTTGGGCCCGATTTAATTATTTCATGATTTTTGAATCCCCATTTTGACAAAATGTACCCCACTCCCCCGATGTGTAATAATCTTGTACTGTTTTATTTCTTTATTTGTTTGACTATTTAGTTAGATACTAACACAAGAATAGAATCAACCATTTCCAAAAAATACAAAAATATGACTCGATCCAACGTCGAGTATTTTCTCAATAAACAAATCAATTCATTCCTCCCTCCTATTCTATTCCATTTCTTTCAAACTTTCTTCAAACGCCTGATTCAACGTCAGACCATTTTTTTCTAATAAAAACTCAAAAAATATTAATTTATAGTTAAGACCTTTTCAATAAGATGGAAGTGGAACGTGGTGTATACCGCGCACTCCTGAGACTAGGATTCGAGATGTATATCTCGCCAATCCTAGCTCTCGCCATCATCCAAATTTATCCACTTTGTTTTCTCTCAAACACTCATTCAAATTTCTCTTAAACGTCCATCAATACTTGATCTAGTGTCAAGTCATTTTTCTCAATCAAAACTCAAAATACCTAATTCTTATTTAACACTCTTTCAATAAAGGTGGAAATGGAACATGGTGTATACCATGCACTCCTGAGATTAAGATTCGAGACGTATGCCTCGCCTATCTTGGTTCTCGCCATCGTCTAAAATTGTCAATGCGGTTTCGTCAAACCCTTTCTCAATCAAATCTAAGATACCTAAATCTTATTTAACACTTTTTCAATAAAGGTGGAAATGGAACATGGTGTATACCATGCACTCCTGAGATTAAGATTCGAGACGTATGCCTCGCCAATCTTAACTCTCGCCATCTTCTAAAACTGTCAATGCGGTTTCTTCAAACCCTTTCTCAATCGAATTCCAAATTACTTAATTCATATCTTAACCTCTTTCAATGAAGATGGAAATGGAACATGGTGTATACCGTGCACTCCTGAGGCTAGGATTCGAGATGTATATCTCGCTCATCCAAGTTCTCGCTATCACTCAAAACACATCCAACCAATCAAATTCTTTTTCTCGCCGCCGTGCGATTAATAAAAAACCTTTTTCATAAACGAAAGATATATTGTATTAAGTGATACAAAACAATGTTTCGGCCACGATTGTTGAGTAGAGATAAATGACGCTTTTCCGAATGTAGATTTATAAATCCGTTCGATGTGTGGTATGCGTCCACTCCTCATCTGTTTTGGGTAAACCGATGTTTTCGTCGATTAATACAATATAGCTTTCGCTAAAATCGACCAACAAACAAACATTTTTCTACCCAGAACTACGTAAGCCTTGACTTCTCTATTGAGATACGTAGGAGCAGGATTTGTAAATCTTGTCAGGCCCACTAATAAAAAACTTAGGTTTAGTCCTTCGTCAAAATCCAAAAACATTTCTTCTCTCTTCTATTCTTTCTTTCCCACCTAATAACTAAAAAGCCTAACATTTCAAACTAACATTAATGCAAACAACTGACCTAATGGTTCCCGTTGAGTACAATGGACGTGAGGGGTGCTAATACCTTCCCCTTGCGTAATCGACTCCCGAACCCTGATATCGGTTGCGATGACCATATCTTATCCTTTCTTTTGTCTTGGGTTTTATCGATATTTCCCCTTTCCTTTTTAGGAATAAATAAAGTTCGGTGGCGACTCTGTTCAGTCCATCATTGCGAGCGTGCGATCGCGCTTCGCTTTGAAGTCGTATCCCCATTTTTTTCGAGGTGCGACACTCTTAATATTCATACCTATGTTTAAGACTTGATAACTCTTTATCCATGATCCATGAGATGTGATCATCAGTCTACAAACATAATAGTCTTAATGCTTTAATGTTATCCCATTTCACACTAAAGCTCGACTATGGATACTTTAAGAATAGTGTCCTTATGTTTAATGTGATCTCATGATTAAGTCATACTTGATACATTAAACAGACTAGCTATTCTAGGGACTTTATTAAACAAACGTAATAAAGAAAAGCCTTTTATTATTTGATACAAGTACCAAAAGTATTGGCCTCTAGGGCTTACACCAACATATGCATCTCTAAACTCGTTGTTTAAAAAAATCGTCGTACCCGAGCCCATAGCCGTGTGGGCACCAATGTTTGTACTTGTACCCTATGGGTACCTAGGTACTCATACTCATACTTGTTTAATCAAATTTCTAATAAAAATTTATCGATCAATTATAATTTATCATGTCATTTTAATTTTTTAACAACATTTAAAAAAAATTGAGGATGTTATTGTTGAGATAAGAAATAAACAAACATTTATATTAAAATGCGTAAAAACTAATAGTGATGTATTTAATAATTTGTTAGATTAACATGTGTACATAATGAAAATTAAATTAAATAAATATTTATAGTGCGGGTATGAGGCGGATTGGGTACTAAGGTACATACTCGTACACATATCCACTTATTTTAGGGGGTAATTGTCTATGTCCGTTCACATACCCATTTTATGGGTTTTTACCTTATTTGTTGTGGGTAATTTTAGCGGGTACCCACTATGGATGGGTAAAATTGGCATGTGTGTGTGTATGGGGGGGGGGGTATGTGTTTGTATGTGTGTGTGTGCATGTATGTGTGAATGCGAGTGTGTGCGCACATACCAAAATGCATGTGTGTGCGCGTATGTGTGTGTGTTTCATGTGTGTACGCATGTGTGCATGCGTATGCGTGTGTGTGCATATGTGTGAATATGTGTGCATGTGTGTGTTTGCACGTGCACGCGTCTGTATGCATGTGCTCGCATATGTTTGTGTACGCGCACATGCACATGTGTGTGTGTGTGTGTGTTGTGTGCGCGTGTGTATGTACGTCTACGCACGTGTGTGCGTGCTTATGTATTTATGTGCGCGTGCCCGCACATATGCTCACACTCTAAGCCATAAACAGTCCATTCACAATAGCATACATAATAGATATATTCACAACATTATGCACACCATCATACATCATCAATACAATTATCACAGAATCATATTATGTCACGCCACATAATCAATCACAGTATTAGCACACTCTACTAATACCTACACTGCTCAAAACAACGGGAAATTGATCCCTCCTATATCATACACCAATATAGGCCAATCATCAATTGTTCACAATATTTAAAATATCAGTTTTTCTACTTTTTAAACAGTGTTAACCGGTTAACGCCCTGGGTTAACCGGTTAACGCAACACAGAACACGCTTCCTGGCACATTTTAACAGTGTTAACCGGTTAACGCCCTGGGTTAACCGGTTAACGCAAGACAGACAACAATATTTCACAATTCATAACAGTGTTAACCGGTTAACACCCTGGGTTAACCGGTTAACGCAAGACAGAAAGCTGTTCTTGCGCTAACACGAAGCAGAATGCAGAATTCTCCGCATTTTCCGCCGTTGGAGGACTTCCGGACCTCCGATTTCGATTCCGTAAACGGCTACACGTCCAGAAAATTACAACTCATCTAATTATAGATTTAATCACAGTTTTTAACGTAATTTGATCATCACAATTTGCAACATTCATCATCCCAATTAGGGTCAATTCAACGGCTTATTACTACCCATTACATGTTAACCCATAATACCCATTAAACGACGATAAACCCCCCTTACCTGAGTTAATCCGGCAATCCTTTAGCTTCAAGCTCTTCCTTCTTCAACCTTCTTCTCCTGCTCTTCCTCTTTGCCCTTTTCTCATTTTTCTGTCGCTTCTCTGGTTTTCACGTGAAAACCCTTTTTACCAAATGAGACTCTTTTCTGATTCCAACCTTATATTCCAATTTATATTATTCCAATAATAATAATAATTCCAATAATATTCCAATAATAATCCAATTATTTAATTAAATTAATAAATATACTATTAACTTAATCTAAAAGAAAAAATAGGTTGCTAAAACAAAACATCACACACACACTCACCGAAGACAACACAGGTGGGGTTAAGAGGAAGGGAGCTCGATAGGACATCGCATCCTATGCCTACGTATCTCGTCTGGAACGAGAATCAGAGCTGCCGTAGTTCGGCTCACGCACGCCAAACAAACAAACACAAACACAGGCAAACTGGGAGCCTGAATGCCAATCACTGGACTTACATCAGCATCCGAACCAAAACACACACAAGAAGGCAAACGTGGAGCCCGAAAGCCAATCACTGGACTTACATCGGCATCCGAACCAAACAAACACAATCAGGCAAACGTGGAGCTCGAAAGCCAATCACTGGACTTACATCGGCATCCGAACCAAACACACGCACACTGGAACCTGAGTGCCACTCGATGGACTTACATCAGCTTCCAAGCACACAACAACCAACAAGTTAATAGGGAGTCGGGAACTCGAGCCTATAACCGTCAAGCACACACACAAAAAGAAAGAAAAGTGCCCGGAGAGACCTCGCACGGTCTCCTGCCTACGTACCTCATCTGGTATGAGGATCAGGGCGACGTAGTTCCCCTGAACGGGAAAGAAATTCTAGCCAGAGACAAAGGGGAGACACACTACCAGGGAGCTGTACTCGAGCCTAGTGTTATCATGCATCATTGCCCTATGTTATGGTTTCTACCTACTTGCACAACAGCAAGCTAATCCTATCCAGGAAAAACAAGCATGCAAGCATCAATCAAAATAAAACAAACATTTCACATAGCACACACTATATCCAGTCAAGTGAGGCTCAAACAAGGGTGGACTGCCGAGGCAAGTCATCTGTACAAGGCAGTGTTCGCTCTTAACCCTGACATTGAGAGTCAGGGTGAAGCAGATGAAAGGTGAGTGAAGATTAGACTTCACAGCTCTTATCCCTGACCAGGGAGAGCTTCAGACAAAGGAGCGTGGGTCCAGAATGGAGGGACCCTTCTACGCTCAAGACTCTGACTCGACTGTGCAACAGCACAAGATCTTGGGTTTGTGTCCCAATGCGTCAAACACAGCGGTGTGAGCAGAGGGACGACTCAACAGAATAGCGGGGGATAGATTGCATATCCCTTGGGTTCCGCCAATTGCCTCATAGAGGCCTTTACCTGCTTGGCACAAAAGTAAACAATCACAAACATCGCCTCTTAAGGAGGACTTCAGACAGTTGCCTGGCTAAATAACAAGCCAGGTCTTCCAGACTACATGGAGACTAGAGAGTCTACCTCAACTGGTTTATACAACCAAGCAGCAGCAAGCAAGTTCTTAAAGAACTAAAGCGACTTAATGTACCTGAAATCAATCAAGTATCATCAGTACTCAGACAAACCAACAGTAAACAGCAAATGTTAATCTGTACAGTCAAACACAAGTTAATGCACACAAGTGCAAGCTATGAGCCCAAGCTCAAGCATCAAACCCTACAACACAAAGCCAATGTTAGTTTACAACATCAAACAAAACTCAATTTAATCAGCTTGCAATTTTCTCCTTAAGCCTTTTGCATTTCAACCTGAAAATCCAAACCAATCATGAGAAACAAGACCACTAGGCCAAGCCTAGGGTCCAAAAGAGATAAAAAATCCAAAACAGCAAGTGAAAATTATCCAAAATCACAATCAATCAATTTAGAAACAAATGCAATTGGTCCCATGCTCATATCAATCACCATTATCATTTTATGCACAAAATAGCATCAATCATGCAATTTGCAACTTCAAAAGACCAAACAGAACTATCTCCATCAAAAGCATACCAAAACAATTCAATTAATTCCACAAAAATTCAAGTCTAAACAGAACATATCCAATGAATAGAACATCAAATTTCAGCTCAATTGGACAAAAGGAAGTAGGTCAATGAAAATCAAGAAGTTCAGACAAGTTCAAGCAAGCCAACACATGGTATCCAAACAAACACCAACTTCCATAAATCATAAAACAGTGGCACAACAAGATAAATGAATGGGATCAAAACCACAATGACCTATAATGTGTCTACAATCACTCCACCAAATTTCACATTCATCCAATTAATCATGAGAATTTCACAAGCAAAATACAATCATGTATCACAAAATGTCACAAAATGAGCCAACAGAAGAGAAAATTCCAATCAAATAGGAAAAGCCATCAATAAATCCAGAAAAATTCTCATGTCATCTCAACATACATATGTTCAACCATGCAAAAAAATTGGCTCAATTCAACATTCCTAAGCACATCAAAAAAAATCATGAAGTTCATCAAGCTTGGTGTGACACAAGTTGTCACACCTCTAATCAAAAAAATCATATCTCTTCAACCAAGTATCCAAAAATCACAAACTCTACATGAAAATCCCCATCAATGTGTCCAGAACATGCACAAAAAATTTCATTCATTTCTTTGAAAGTATCATCATTTCATGAAAGATATGGCAAGACATACACAAATGTGACACTACCAAACAATCCCTAGACAAATTAATTTTCTACACATGCACAAAAATAATAAAAATCATGATTAAATTCTACACATTACAAGGAGAATCATGGAAAAAATCTCACAAATTTTGGATAAAAAATGAGCTCTCTATGAATTTTTGAAGTTATGGCATCAAAATGTAAAATGAAAATGAAAAAGAAATAGAAATAATATAAATAATATGATCCAATGGCATTTTTGTAAATTTTAAACAGCCAGGCAAAACAACGTCGCATCGTTTAGAAGCCATGGCGCGCTGTGAGTGGCTGGAGGGAGCGGGAAACACATTTCAAAATCCAGGCCAGGCGTTTGAGGATCTACGCGTGTTCTTGAGTTGTTCTTGCTCAAGAACAATCCAGATTTTCCAGATTTTGATGAACATCAAATCTCAACCAAATGCTACAAGCTTATAACCAAACGAACCGTCTCTCAACCTAGATCAAGGTTATGTAACTATTTTAACCTAATTCTAAACATGGCAACGGGATCGATCCAAAAAAGAAATGAACACAAAACTTCAATTCACGATTACACATTCAATACTCAATCAATCCACAAACCAAAAGCATCATGATGTTCTATGATCAAAGATCTTTCTAAACCCTAGCTTAATTCGAGCAATGGTGAAATTCGAAAACTGACCTAGTGATGAAGGCAGCAATTGATTTGGACGTTTCAAGGTGTAAAAGCTCCAAACAGATTGAGATTATGGATGAGGAAGTTGAATGCAATGCCTAGCTCGATCCAAAACAACTCCAATAGGAAGAAACTTCAAAACTCCATTGATGACCTTGCTTTGGACAGTCCACGATCTTGAGGTTTTTTGCAATGATTTAGCAAAACAGTTACACAATAAGGTTTGTGGAGAACGAATCAAAGAAGAATCGTGCCAATTGATGAAGATTTGATGGAGAATTGTGAAAAAAAGCTTGATGAAGTTTTGGAAAGTTTGA
Organism: Lathyrus oleraceus; assembly: GCF_024323335.1. Taxonomy (NCBI): domain Eukaryota; kingdom Viridiplantae; phylum Streptophyta; class Magnoliopsida; order Fabales; family Fabaceae; genus Lathyrus; species Lathyrus oleraceus. The sequence goes on from NC_066582.1 coordinate 406,929,592, forward strand.
GAGAATTTTGTGGTTTTGGAGGGAAAAACAGTTACAGATCTTGGAATATGGAATTGTGATTATGATTCTGTTAGGATTAGAAACTTATACCATCTCCTTAATCACTTTGTTAATCATAATTAGCAAAAACCAATTGATTAGTGAAAATGTGCATTTAAGTGCAAGGGCAAAATGGTCCTTTCCAAATAATGCAATGTGACAGCTCATGACAGCCAAAACATGTTCTATTTGGCATTTGGAGTGTGTTGGCATTGGTTTCATGTCCAAGTTCCAAGTATTGCTCAAATTCACTATCTCACACCAAAAATTCAACATAGTCCACTTGAAAATTGACTTTTTGCCTTGACCATTTTTGATGAAGTGTGATCATACAACATGAAAGTACATGTGAAATGGGATTTGCTCACAAAAAGATCACCCAAATTGGACATTCCATGTGAAAGTTATGCCACTTTGATTTTAGGCATTTTTGGAAAATGAATGGACCATAACTTGTCAACCATACATGGGAAATTCAAGTTCTTGGACTTTTTGGAAAGGTGAGAGCAAAATCTACAACTTTCATGTTGGACAAATTTTCATTTGAAGCTTTTTTGGACATGTAATTTTGAAGTGAAAAACTTTCCATTTTTGGAAACTTCCATTACAAGTCACTTTCTATTTTTGGCAATTTTTCTCCTGACTTTATTTTCTTCATTCTTGATGTTTTAAATGTCAAATGAAGCTTGTTTCAACATGAATGAAGTGTATCCAACTCTCTCCCACCTCCAAATCCATAAAATCAAGTACAGTTGACCACAGTTGACTTTTCTGACTGATAGATGAATTTGGTTATGCACTGATCAAGTTGAGCCTCAAACTCCTGATGAAATGGCTCAATGATGAAACCTTAGCTTCCATAAGCTCAATATAATCACAAAATGATCCCCATATCCATTGAAAACCTCATCTCCTTGCCAAGTCCTGATTGGCCCAATGCAGTTGATTAGGGTTGACCAGAGGTCAAAACCCTAATCTCAAGGTATCTGATCCATCTTCTTGAATCTTCTGGATGACAACAAGACCATGATGATGATGATATATCACTTCACCAAGATGAAGACCAATCTCTTTGAGAAATCATGAAACCCTAATTCATAGCCCAATCCTCAAATGGCTAATGATCAGTCAATAAAACCTTAGGCTTGCATCTCCACCTCTGATCTTCTGACCAAGACTTAGGAGGATGATTGGCACAATGTAACCACATGATATGCAATTATGCAATGCCTAATGACCTAAAAATGATATGCAATATTTTAAGCTAATCCCAAGAGAGGAGGGCAAATTTTGAGGTGTTACAATTTTTCATTTTAATTTATCACTCGGACACGCGTTAAGCGCATGACTAGACGAGTTTTCACGTCCCTTGCTTAATTCTACTTTGACTTAGCACTTCAACTAAAACTTGAGATAACTTCTTGATTGGATGTGACCATCAGAGACCGGTGAATAGTTGATATAGGAGACTTCATTGAATGTCGTTTGACTTAAGGTGTTGTTATCATTGAGTTGTTTTGACATTTGTCATCATAAAGAACATTTTGACTTTTGAATTGTCTTGATAGTAAAGACTTCACTTGAATATTGTTTGACATAATGTGTCATCATCATCAAAACCAACAATATCATATAACGGTTGCAAACATTTGTACCTGCAAGCACATTGACTCATATCAACAATATCTAAGCTTTGTCAAGGTTTGGTGAAAATAAGGAAACATTTGACTTATCCTTTAGTTGATCGTTTAATTCATTTGACATTGATTCATCCAATTTCAACAACTATAAGTGTGAGATCATTTTCTAATATGAAGATTGTTAAAAATAGGTTGAGAAACAAGATGGAAGATACATTTCTAGCTGGTTGTTTAATTACTTACATTGGGAAAAGAATTGTTGAAAGATTTAGTACTCATTTAATTATTGATGAACCTTATGATATGAAGTAACGTGGTGCACAACTTAAATAAATAATACGATGTATTTAATTATTGTTATTGAATATATTTGATTAACATGATTCAATAAGCATTTGCAATTTATATTCTGTGCCCCCCCCCCCCCCCCCCCCCCCCGGGTTCATACAATTCTTAATTTTTCCGTGATATGTATATAAGTTTTTTGACAAACCTTTTATGCGCCTCTTGTTCGAAGAAAAAGGGAAAGTTCAGTGATAATTCTTAATGAAGGCTAAGAATACCTAACTCTGGTAGGGGATAAATGAAAATGATGATTCTCAGCAATGGCTAAAATATCTGGCTTGCAGAGGATAGAAGAAGTACAATGACGATTCTTTAGCAACGACTAGAACACCTGACTCTTTTTGGGAGACTTAAAAGGAAACAAAATGGTTAAGTGACGATTCCTATCAACAACTATAAATACCTGACTCTGCCTAGGGAAATATCTTGAAAGATGATTTTACTGGGGAAAATCCCTAACAACGGTTGGGAAGTTCCAAAATCTGATGAATCATGAGGAGTGAATTTCAAAAGATACTTGTGATGCAATGTATGTATGCAGAATGTCAATACATGTTCAGGATTCCGCGGTGGATTATGCAAATGCAAGGTTTGTAAATTATGCCAAGTAATTGGATTTAGAAATTGTTTGGGGACAGTGGTCTGACTTCCCGGTGTTTGGAAAATTGGAATTTCCTACGTTTAAGCAAGCAATAGATGCGATAGCTGAGGATTTCTGTCGGGGAGTTTCTTGATTAGGACAAATTTGAAGGACTTTGTGGTGCTTTTATGTTGGGGATACCAAATATGTTTTTGGGTTACCTTTATATACTTTCGAAACATAAGTAATTCGATGTTTTCCCTTAAAAGTTTTTTAATAAAAAGTTGTTTACCAGAAAATTTCCAATGTGATGTCAATTTGAGAAAAAGTCACATTTTGCAAACAAAGCATGAAAGAGTAAAAACATTGAGCATATATGAAGGAATTGATTTTATTGATAAAATGGTCCCAAAAGTGGGTGATTTGTACAAAGGAAGCAATTCCTAAAAAAGGTTATTGCGAAAAGAAATTGAAAAACTATAATGGCAATGGAAATAGCTCAAATTTCCACTAAGTTCTAACTTTGTTATAGTCCTTATGTCCTTGATTGTCCTTTGATCTTGCTTCAGAAGGAGAGTGACTCGATTGACTCGATGGGGAGTGAATAAAGATTCTTTTGCGGGGTGTAGCTACTCACTTTTATGAATCCCTAATTTTTTCCTAGACCGCCCTTTCGGGTTTTCAATCTATCGGGATACCCATTTTTGCATAAGTTGCCCTTTCATGTTTTCAACTTATCGGACTCTTTTTTTCTAAGCATGTTATTTTTTGACCGCATCTGCGTTCACTGGGGATGGAAGATCTTCACCATCCATAGTCGAGAGAATTAAGGCTCTTCCAGAGAAGATCTTTCTTACAATATATGGGCCTTCGTAGTTTGGAGTCCATTTGCCCCTTGGATCAGTGTGAATTGGCAGAATCTTCTTCAAGACAAGGTCTCCGGCCCTGAGAATACAAGGAAAGACCTTCCTATTGTGGGCTATAATCCTCACCGAGAATTTTATCTATTCTTTTCTTTCCCCTTACCCTTTTGTGAGTACTTTAAATGTAACACCCATCAGAGCAAAGAATAATCAAAATGGTTCCCGTTGAGTACAACAGATGTTAGGGGTACTAATACATTCCCCTTGCATAACCGACTTCCTTGCCCAATTATTCTCTTTCCCCCGGGTTTTATCGATGTTTTCCTTTTCCTTCAGGAATAAATAAAGTTCGATGGCGACTCTGTTGTATGTTCGAGTGTGTGATGCGTTCAGGTATATTTCCGCTAGCTTCAGATAACAACAAAGATAAATGACAATAAAATAAACATGCATGATGAGTTTATATAATGGATATGATGATGATGAGTACTTAAATATAAATTACAAAGTAAATGACATAAAAGTAAATAACAAAATAACAATGATAATAACAAAGGTTAATGGTAATCAAAATTAATAAAGTTAGGTTAAGTTGGTATTATGAATAATGGACCAACACTTGAGGATTATCTATCCTTAGGTCATGAGATTCAAAATATGGCGCGCCAGGGGATAACTTAATACTGATGCAAATTATTGAAGATGATCAAAGGATCAACTTACAATAGATTTGTACCAATGAAAGTTATGCTACCCCAAGTCCATATATCAATAGATTGACAAAAGGGAGACTATAACAAACTCAAGGTTGAAATTTTAATGATTGATTAAGTTATTATGTTAAGCAAAGTATAAGATTAATTTACAATATTAACGAGATAGTAAGGGTTAATGTATAATATAGACAAGTGAGTATAAGAGCTTAGTGAGTTAGTATAAACCAAAAGAAATAAAAATGTATCACATGAAATCACACGTTAGCATATGTAAGCAAGACTTCATCTACAAGTCAAATGACCCAAGTTGGTTGAAATAGGGGCAACCTATCCATGCTTAAAAGTACCATGGATGAACACTTTATTATCCATTAGTAGGTTTGAAGTATGGAAGGTTCAATCAACCCTAAATTAACCAATATCATTACCAAAGTAGATTTCATTAGCCCTATGATTCAAGACCTCACAAGTCCATCAAAAATTATTCAAATGACTTGAAACAAGACATAAATAAATACTAGGGACAAAAATAATAGGGGGCCATGTTTAAAATATTTTCATAATGATAAAATAAATGAGGATAAAAAAATAAATCAAAGTTGAAAATAAACAAGGTTAAAAAAAATAGAAGTGAAACAAAAATAAAACAAACATTCTGCACACGTTGAGGGTTGAACCCATGACCTTGGGGTCACAGGGGGATCAACCCACCAACACACCGAAACAAATAAATAATAAAAACTAAACTAAAAAAGGGACGCGCGCGAGAACCAACCAATCAGGACATGACATAAACTGTTTTTAAATTCAAATTTTTGCACGAAGCAACGACTCAACATCATCTTCAACCTTGAAACTCAGAAATCCAAACTTGGAAATACACATTTTTGATCATATTTTTCCATGGAGTTATCTTGCAAACACATAAACAAACTAACCTCCACACTCATGAGCCATTGATTGGCTCTGAGTGTGAAGTATTTTGCCATGAACCAAAAGAACAAACTTAACCTAATCTAAAAATTAAATTCTAAAAATGGAATAATCGAAACCAAAAGTTTGGGGTTAATGATCAGAGGGAACTTTTGAGGTGATTAGCAACTTGTTCCAAAGATGGGGGTGAGTGGAACTACTTGATCAGAATCAATCTCAGAGTGAAGTTAGGATGACTTAACTCGGCTTATGTGAGGCTCAAGGAAGATGTGTTAGGACTTGGGAAAGTTTAAGTGAAGGTCAGTGAAGGTTTATGGGTGGTTGTTTGGGGTTGAAACACTTAAAACACGATTCTTTATTTTGGAGGATTTGGCTCAAAGGTGAAGCAGAGGTTATTTTGCTTGGAATGCTTATAAAATTAAGGGGACACCTTCCCCTATTTATAGGGAAAGTGTTTGGATGGATTGGAGGGAAGGAACTGAAGGTTTGCTTCAGAATTGTGGGTAGCTCAAAGCATGCTCAAGGTTGGACATTGAGGGATAGGTGTGGTTGTGCTCTGACCTTGCTTGCACTTAAGATCACTTTTTCTTGGTCCTTAGCATCGATTTGGAACAGACAAGAGTCTTGGTTTGGCCTGCTATGGATTTCCCTTTTTGCCAATTTGGGAAAAATCTGATTTTGCACATGGGACCAGGTTTTGCATTTTGAGATGTTTTGGATACCAAGTTAACTTCCATTTGCACCACAATACCATATGAAATATGTTTTGGGACCATTGGGATCAGATTGAATTGATTTAAAGGCTTGGTGAACGGAAATGCAAAATCTGACTCGGGCATGTCTGGTTTGGCCAATCAGGGTAATCATCAATGTTTGCACCAAGGCCAAATAAAATTGTCTCGTGCATTTTGTTTAAAATATTTGACAATTGTTCCTTGTCATGTCCTTGATTGAATGCAAAAAGAACCAGGTCAAAAGGAGTTGTGGTTTGGAAATGGCAATGTAGTAAAGTAGTGATCGTGGTCATTTTTTAGGGCATGGTAGGCATGTTGGACCAGCTTGGCCAATGCAAAAATTGAGGTTCTTCCCAATGAATTAGGTCTTAGACCTTGAAACAAAGTTGAAGAGGAACTCATTTAGGACATTTGGCTCGAAGTGGAATTTAAAAAGCTTGTGAAATGAGAAAGTTACGGTCTTTGGAACTTTCCATAGGCCATTTTTGCCAAAATGTGACCAACCAACACGACCTAAAAATGGGATTTTGTGATTTATTGATTTCCAAGGAACAATTGTGGATTTTTTAAGTGCATACGCTAATACCATGATGGGAAATAAGATTTGGAGCTTTGTGGGATGATTTTAGGTCAAGTTCATGGGTAGATCGAAGCATTGAAAGTTCAAAAATCATGACCAAACCAAGTACTTGTAACATTTATTGAATGGATGTTTAAATGATGGATTTTGATTGTAATGGAAATTAATTGATGTTGAATTAATGGTGGGGTGGTTGGATGATCAAAATGAAGCAAGGTCGATGATCAATGGATGCCCAAATTAGGGTTTCTTGAGCCACAAGTTTTGTCAAGAACCAAGGCCAGATGAATTAGGGTTTGGTGATGCAAGGGTCATATTGAGATGTTTCAAAGGTGTGGGGCAGGAACAAGATTTGTATTTAAGGGGTCTTTAATGACATGCCCAAGATTCCATGGGGAATCATGACTTGTACAAGCCAAAGAGAGTCAAGAGCCAAGGTTAGGGTCCTTGGGTAACCAGATGAATCTTGAGGCATCTTTAAAGGGGACTCACCATCCAAATTGGGTTTGGAAAGTGAGTGAGATGACTTGCATGATCCTTCAAGCTTTTTTGGATGCTTGAGGATGAGATTATGGCTAAGGTGGCTTGGGCACACCTTAACATGGCCTGATGATCTTGGAGCTTTACAAATGAATCACATGCCTTGAGTTTTTGTGGATTATTGTTGATCATTAGGTATAAATGCATATGAGATGACATGTATGAGATGTATGCTCATGAATTAGGGTTAAAGATGATGATGTGGAGGTAGGGTAAACTTTAGGATATGGCAGACCTCATTTTCTATGCAAACCTTAGAGGCCGCATCTAATCAATCATAATTTATTGTGAAGCGGTGTTTAGGTCTGTTAGCTCTTTTGAGGGGGGATCATATTAACTTGGGGTTGTTAATTGCTGAAAATATCAAATATATAGATAGCGTTACACAAAAGGCTTATGGATATTTTGGTGTTATAAATGAATTGTGCAAGAGAGAAAGTGTGCTTGTTTACCCCGACGATGAGAATATTAGTCTGAAAGCACCGCTCAACGCTTCAGCCATCAGGAGGTTGCAAAACATGCATCACGGAGAAGCTGCTCAAAATGACCAACAAGACAATCAAGTTGGAAATGATGAAGGATTCTATCAACCACAAGCACAACAACAACATCAAATGTAAGGTCAACATTCGTTAGAATTTCAAAGAAGAATGGAAGCTCACGCAGTGGGGGTTACAAGGCGGGTAACAAAAGTTTCACCCACTTTGTATGTTGAACCTCCAAGATTTGCTCATGTGTTCAGAGACTTATATAATCAGCAAGAAGATCATATGTCGTCTTAAAGCTTAAGAGCCTGATTTACATCATCTGAAGAGATGGAGAATTACTTCACCAACCAAGATTAAGAGCAAGCAAGATGAGATAACATATGCACACAAAATGGACGAGGCAGAATAATGACTTCAACAACACAATGAATGATATACATGATCTTTTCTGCAACAATGACATGTGAAAAGACATGTAATTTATTTTTAATTTTTTCCCTAAGATTTTATTTTTATTTTCAAATGTAACCTAGAGAAGTGAAATAGCTACCATAAGTGTTCTTCCCCTCCCATTGTATTATTTAGTTCATTGTCTTTAATAAACAAGTTTGTAGCTATTCGTTTTTTCAAATTTGCAAGTTTAGCACTTTAGCATTAAACTGATGATCCAAAAGAAACTTAATCATCACAATATAAACTTATAATTTGAAGGAAAAGGACGAGGAAAGAATCAAAAGACTTGTACTCAACCTTCAGATACCTCATCTAGTAAGGTTTGAGCCAAATAAATTCCAGTGTTCACTTTTCTTTCTTTTTGCATGTATCAAAACATTATTATTTTATCTAGTTTGATCTATTTTAGATTAAGTTCATATGGTTTGACTGACACACATTGTGATAGTTATTTGTTTATAATGTTGAGCCTTTTAAAACCACCATGAAGTAATAGGTATATCCATTGCTAACCACTTTGAGCTTAGTCTTTCTTTCGGTGACGTAGCCTAAAATTCTTAGCCATATAACTTGAAATATCTTTTCTTTCCACCCTCTCTTGGGAGTTAGGTAGAAATATAGTTTCTAAAGTGTATGAAAAATATTAAGTTTTAGGTTGCTCTTGGAAGTGAGCAAAGTTTTAAGTTTGGGGTTAGGGTACTAGAGAAAATTCGTCAAAATTTTCAAAAATTATGAGGAAATAAGAAGTGGAAAAAGACACTTCTTCAAAAAAAAGAGAGCAAGGAATAGAAAAAAAAGGTTAAGTATAAGAAGGACCAAAGATCTCTAGTACTGTCAGGAAGGAACAAAGGGGTATGATGATACAAGGAGAACTAGGCACATAACTCCAAAGATTTAAACCTACTTTCCCAAAAATATCCTTCCCAAACATAAGCCAAGTTACACCTAAAAAGACCTCTAATGTGTGTTTTATGATTTCTATGATTATATTAGAACATTATCAAGCTAAGCATAATTTATTTTGCATATTGATTGAGAGATATCCTTATCCATTGAGTGAATCAAAGTGAGTTGGGAGACAGGTTGAGTACTCATCAATGTTTGAGGATGTTTTCCAAATTTGTTGAATGGAAGTTGGAAGCTAGAGTGAAGGTCAGGTAAAAGAAAATTTATTTGGTAATGTTCGATTATTATTGCGCGACTTATTTTCTATTGAAATGTGCAGTTGCAGGCGAGTTACTTGAGGACAAGCAACGATTCAAGTTTAAGGTTGTGATGACAGTCCGTCATTGCATGAATTTTGTCGAAGAATCAAATTAAAACAAGTGGAAGATGATCTAAAATGAAGAAGAAAGACCAAAGAATGAGGAAAAAATAGTTAAGTGTGAAGAAATTGGACTTAGTGAAAATTCAGGTGAAAATGGGAGGAAAAGAGTGCAACCACGGAAAAAATCACGTGCAGGATCGCGTGCGATAGTGACATAAGGGTTGCATCACGCGCGCGATGCAAGTTATCACACGCGTGATGTCTCCTTTTTTTGGGTTTTTTCTAACGCGTCTGATCCATTCTGAGCTCTTTTTAAGGGGAAATTCTGCACTTTTGCAAGGGTTACGAATTTTGGAGAGCAAAGCACAATTTTGACGACATTGGAAGCCATTGAAGGCCATTACTTCAAGGGGATTCACATGTTATTCTCATCTATTGTTTTTGGTATTGTAACTTGAATTACGAGTAGCTAAATTCCTCTAGGTTAGGTTGTGTTATGATGAACTTATTTCACTATCGTTGGGTAATATGTTGATTTGACTTTGTATGGACCTTTTGATCTATAATCATATTCAATTGCGTATTGTTCTTAATGCTTTTTATGTGAGATACTCTTTTAAATTGATTTTGGACACATAGAGAATACTGACCATTAGTCTATGTGTTGAACCTAGGACAATTGTTGTACTTACGTTTGTTGAATAAGAATAGGAGACCCTGAGTAGTGGCATAAGAAATTAACGTTTTGTGCATCGCATAATCCTGCTTACACTGGTAGACTAGGGATATGAAGCTCTGAGTAGTGATTAGTGAGTTATTTCGCGAGGGATTGTTATAGCGGATTTGTTAATTTGTCATGGGGTTATAATGATAAGATCATTCATATAAGGCATCAAACATCAACAATAGAGAAATAGGGGATTCTTAACACAACCTGATCGCTTTCGTAATTTTGTTTAAACACTTATTTACTTTTCGCATTGCAAACTCGAAAATCCCCTTTTTTACTATTTTATATACATTACAAGCATTTCGTCTTGTTAAAAAGCAGTTCTTGTGGATTCAATATTTTATTATTGCGACACTATTAGTGCACTTGTTGAGAATTCATCAAATCCCCTGTTTCATGTTCCTAATTTATTAATATTGTGTCTTCCACAACACTAGCCATAGAGAAAAAAAATAGTATGAAAAAAGGAGTAAAAATACATGTGAGTTTCAAATGACTCGTGGAAGAAAGTGCTAAGACAAGAGAGAGAGGACACCTAAAACAAAAAGAGGAGACATTGATATACAATATAGACGATCGAGAACATCGTTGCGCATGGTGGCTCGTGGTTGTCTCACATCAAAAGGGTCACTAGAAGGTGGAGGGACATCAGGGCTTGGAGGGCGATGAAATTTTGAGTTTAACCAAAAAAATTTAAGGCGACAACTGTGATGTTAGTGTTGAGAGAAGAAACCGAACAAAGATATGTATAAGTACGGGAGCAGTGTACACAACGTGAATAATACTTTACGAGTTTTTTTATAAGTAAGCAATTGCAATTAAATCACAAAAAGAGTTAGAATAAAGGTGACAAGAGTTAACAAAAACACAATAAAAGCGAGGTCCTCTCAAAGAAGAACTCATGACATAGTGTAAAAATTGATTATTTTAGATTTCTATATAAATAATATAGAAACACTAATATATTTATAGAGTATTTCTATTTTCACTTCAATTTAAAAATTGATTATTTTATATTTCTATAAATAATATACAAACACTAATATATTTAGAGTATTTCTATTTTTACTTCAATTGAACTCTCTCGTTAATATTGCTAACTTAGGTTTGAAATCTAAAAGATTTTTTTTCATAGTGATATTACTAATGATTACTTGTTAGACAAGTTAGGTACTCTCGAACTTAAACTCTCTTAAGTTTGATCCCACTTGTGTTCTTGTATCTCTTTTACAGTATTTTTAATATATTAGTTTCTTTTGCTTAAAAAAAAAACTCACAATAATATACAGTAAAATTGACCATCTAAATCAGTTGGTCTTTGACCCGGATAACTAATTTAAAAAAGAATATTAAAGATAAATTATTTACAACAAATTATCCTCTATATAAAATACATCTTTCCACTTTAGAAAAATCACAAATCCTTCAAACATCAAAATAAGCACACAAGATACACGGCTGATTGACAAACATAACAATGAAGAGTGTCTAACAAGTATGAAGAGTGTTCATTTGCATACAATAAAACAAATATGAAGTAATCTCCTGGTTTTGATCGTAGCTTGTCATCATGTGCCTGCAAAATCTTCTCAATTGATCTCTATCAATAACGTTAATAGAATTGAAATTATCATATTGATAGCTAGAAAGTACTCTTTCTTGTTCATGTATCTGATGTAAGTAAGGATAAGCAAAGAGACATTGCCTTCTAAATTACAAAAAGTAAAACAAAATACATATTCACTACAAACTATTAAGTCTAAAATATAATTTATAATCAAAGAAAGGACATTGTTTTCCTTCTTGTCATTGTTCTTTCCAAATCCTGCCAGTGACCCTCAGCTTCAACTCATTCCGGTCACCGCCCGAAAAAAAGAGAGCCATGTTCCTTTGAATAATGAGACCGTCAAAACTGTCGCGAATCTTGCGGTGACTCTCTCTTATGCTTCTTGGTACTCCCTGCCAAACCATCTTTCTCCCATTTCCACCTACCTCTAGACTGTAGCTATAATTTTTCGCTTCGCTATCATCACCCATAAACCGCAAAAAGGCTATGTAGACATGAGCCATTCCAAGCTGAAAAGCTTCAAAGTGTAGACAGAAGAAGTGGCCAAAACAGCTGAAAACCTGTAAACCAGTGTGTAATCCATAAATCACTTAATAGCCAACTATTTTGTAGAAATAAAAATGAAATGCTTATATCAGACTCTTGTACAAATAGTTTCTTTAAAATAGAACTTCAAAATATAAAACTCGAAGTTACATGTTCCACAATTGGCAATATTGCATATTTCTTGTTTAAGGAAGTAAAGAAAGTGACTATGAAGCACAGACCGGAAACACAACACTGACACATATTTTTTCAGAGATATCGGTGCTACAGAGGTTAATTACATTGCTTAATTCCTACATTCTCATCAACTGATGCAAACAGACATGTGTACTTCCAAACATGCACCAAAATAAGCAATCTACCAACAGACTAGAAAATTTGTTGAGTCAATAGAAGAAAAGGAGAGAAAGTTCAACAAAAGAATAATACCGTTAACATCCATGTGGCATTTTCGACATCTTGAGGATTTGATTTGACATATCGATGGTTAAAAGTGCTACCATTGTGCATGTCCACTTTGTGATCTTCTTTCAAATGGTTCACCAGGTAAGATATATCACCCACAACCGGGCATTCTGAACCAGCATATGGACAGTTATAGGGCTTATATGAACATTGTGATTCATGTTCTGGCTTGTTGTAGTAAGGATATATACCAATGCACCCAAACTCTTTGTATTTACAAGGGAGTGCAAAAGATGCAGCCACCTTTTCCAGTGCTAGACATCTAATATTTCCCAGCTCATGCCTACAAGTAGGGCACCGGTTATGTACTCTCGGTTTACAACCCGAGCATATAGTGTGACCATTCGAACACTGCAATGGCAACAAAAGTAAAGAAGTTAGCAAAATTTTCTTTTATTTTAAGAGGATATTTAATTTGAATCATAAACACAAGAAATCAACAATAGAACCATCGTCAATAATTGATGAACAACCTGATGAATTGGAGGGTACATGGCATTCAGGCATACAGGACACTCTAGAAGCTCACGGACACTGCTTAAAACAGTCCCGGTAGGTTTAGAAGCAGTTTGTACAGGATCATTGACCAATTCAACAACATCGGTTGACTCTTCATTTTGAGGAGGATCAACATCTCTGTTGCCCCGAGTATCATCGAAGAGTGGATTATTCAATGTCATGCTAGCACGATAAATCACCAGCTTCCCTGTGAGATAAGAAAGAATATTAGAAATGGAAATCTATTTGTATATTTAAAAAAGAAAAACTGTCATGGTTCTTCACAACTACTAGCTTTGACCAGTTCTGATCAGCTATGAATAAATAAACCCAAAAAAACAGAATAGAGAAAGACGAAAAATTCTCTGTGTTTATTAACATGACCAGGTCAAATGTGGAAGTTTGCAGGCATAGGGTCAATGAATTGATTCTCAAGGGGGTAGAAAAAAGACAAGGGTATAAAGACGATGAAGAAACACTTGAATCGTAAATTGTCTCTTTCCTAAGCATTGACTTTTGTAATATGAAACATCATCTGATAAAATAGCGGGCTATGGGGCCACTACAGCAGAATGGTGTGGCGGATTTTTTGACAACTGCCATAGGCAATTTGTGAAAGGTCGCTCACCATGGTGGCACCATAGGCCACAATAGCGTGTTTATATGGCCGAATGGCGAGGCAGATTATTTTATTACTGTCATAGGCAATTTGTGAAAGATTGCCACCATGGTGTCACCATAAGCCAGAGTAGTGTCTTTCTACAGCGGATTTAATCAAAGTGTGGTCTAAACAAACCTAAACCTCAAGAAACAAACTACAGAGACACGATGATCTGATAAAGGAGAAAATCAACTAAACGGCACCCAGCAATCATCAAAACCAATCCATTATCCATATCACTAGAAACTAGAAAGCAATCTAAAATAAATTTCCCAAAAGAAAACACATTACTAAATTTTCACCAGTAATATGTGTTTTTCTCCTGAAAATCAACACACATTATACCAAACATACCACAGAACAAAAATAAATCAAAGTCAGAAAAACAAAAAACAAGCACACGTACACACAATGTAATACTCTAACCAAGATTTTAAAAAATGGACTGTTAGTGCAAAAATGGCCACGACAAAATAGTATTAGAAGGTGCTCATACCATTATTCACTGTTTTTATGGTGAAAAAGAAACTGTGATTAATTCAATCAGTATCGCAACACCTATACAGACCAAAATCGCAAACACCCTTTGTGATGATCGCAATCAGTACCACAACATATATAAAGACCGAAATTGCAAAAGCCTTCACACGACTGATTCTAACATACTCATTTTAAACATTGACAATTCAAATACCATCCAATTGACCAGCCAAACAAAAAAAAAACTAAGCAAAAAAAGACCAAACACAAATCTTAGACAGAAAAAACCGTGCAATCCATTCACAAACACAGGGTAATTAAACCCTAACCTATTCAAAATCAAACATGGAACAGATCTACCAAAAACACAAATAATAATCCCAAAATATAAAATCGGTGAACGATACAAAAATGGAACCTTAATCACAGAGTAATCATAAAACTAAAAAACAGAAGAAGCCGAGAAACGAAAAACTAGAAAATGAAGATTGAAGAGAAATATACCTGAAATGGAACGATAAATTGATCAGAGAGAAGATGAAGAAATTCTTTTGGGTGGGTTTAGAGTTTTCAACGAAGTGAAATAAATGAAGAATGCGCGTCTGTAAGTGGAACGAGAATTTTTCAAATTAAAGACATGCAGAGAGAGAGAGTTTTCTCGGGAAAATGCGGATTAGAAAAGGAAAAAAGAAAAACTTAAAAATTTGTAGGACCCACGCTCCTTGTTTCAATGGTTCAATTCTTTTGAATTTGAAGTTCAAAACTGTTTCTTGACTTTCACTATAGGAACACGTCAACTTGATGAAATTCTTAAAATGAGTGTAACTTATAATACTATGTTGTAATGAAGTTGTTAATTTTTTTTTTACATTGACTTAACTATTTTGATAAATATATAAAAAAAATAACTATTTTGATAAATATATAAAAAAAAGTAACAGTTGAGATGAAGAAATAAATAAATAAATAAAAAATTTTAATATCTGAAAATAAGAATTTTATCTTTTAAATAAAAATAATTATTAATTGAAATAAAATAGAATATGATAATAGTAATTTAAAATGAAAAGTTAATTATTTGTACGGTTACTGAGTATTTAATTTGATAATATAAATTATTAATTCTATTAAAATTTTAAAAATAGATTAATTAACATTCAAGAAAAGTTTATTTTTAGATTAATTGTATCTGGACAAATATAGATCCGATTCATTAATTATTGAATAAATCTAAAAAATATATATTTTTCTTATAAATTGAACCATAAATAATATGAGATTAATTATTATGCACTGTCAGTGTAAAAAGTTTTACACTGTTAGGGTATATCAATTAAATTCAAATAATATTGTAATGATGTGATAATAAATAAATAAAATTAATTAAATATATCATAAAAACCAAAATTTTCAAAATTAAACTCACATATATAGTACATTAAATTGAATAATTGAAAAAGTTTTGAAAGAAATAAAAAAATAAAAAATTTAATTTATGACTAATATTAACTTATATCTTAAGCGTATAAGTTAAGAGTTAAATATATACAATTAAATATATATATATAAAAACATCCCTTTTAGTTAAATTAAAGAAATATAAAAAAAACATCTCTTTCAAATAATCTAGATAAGAGATTGTTTTGTTTTGAAATAAATAGTAAAATAGAGATAAAAAAAAAATTAAATTTTTTTGATAAAAAAGAAACATTATCTTTTATTAATCATATATTTTAATTTTAAATTTATGAATTTATTAATTAATTAAGTCACAAATTTAATAATTAATTATATCACATAAATAGTAAATTTATGCACATTTTTTTGTCATCTTGTAGTCTCACTAAGACAACTTAGTTGTAGCTGTGCATGGGATATAATGTGTAGGAGCACGAGTTCGAACTTGTAACATCATGTAGTTGCATGTCTCTATTTCACTCAGGGGAAGTTTCTATATCTGATTATTTTGTTGCTTGTCTTCTCGCTTTCATCTTTGTTTTTATTTCGATTTGTCGAGTCTCCTTCATGATTGCACTTCTCGGAATCGAATTTGATTTGATTCATTTTTAGCATGTATAAAACTTTGGTTAGATTTGATCTTGATCAAAATGTTCTTTGTCAATAGCATATGTTAGTTGAATGAAAACATTTTGTGTTTTGGTTAAACTTTGATTCAAAAGTAGAATCTCAAAGTTCTTTTGAAAATTTGAGATTTTACTAGATAGATTCGAATCATTCAGTTTTATACTGAATTTTTTATCATGATTAAATTAGACAGAAGTGGAACACAGTTATTTGATTTGAATCAAATTTTGCACTTGATTCTGATTATTTTCCTGGTGATAAATTCTGTTTAATTTGATTCGAATCAATATTTGAACATGATTCAAATCAATTTCTTGCATCTTCAACTTCAATTGAGTTCAGATCTTGATAACAAGAGTTCTTAGATTGATTGAAGGAGACACATACTTGAAACTGGACATTCATGGAGATCTAGTTAACGCACGTGTGTGTTGTTCCTCATGATCAGGATCATCCAATGTGCATACCTTTTTTAAGTAGTCAGATCCTATGGTTGTTTTTTGTCCATTCATTTATTTTTAATTGGTGTATTTTATGTATATCCATGCACGTGCTTCATTATTAGCCAAGCACACTTGGCTCAGTGGCTAGGCGCTTGGTCTGTAACCCCTGGCGCCCTTTATTTTGCTCTTTTTCACATTTTCATTATTTTCTTTCTTATTTTAATTTCTTTATTTAGTTATTTTATTTATCCTTCACCATTTTAATTTCTTTTGTTTTGTTGTTTATTCTTTTAATCAAATATTTTGTTAAATACATTTCATCAAATATTTTTATTATTTTTATTTGGACCATTTTACCCTTATGTTTGATCTTGGTTGATGACAATCTCTTGATCATTGGTAACTGATCCTAGGGTTGATTAAGTCTTCAATACTTCAAATATGTTGAATGATCAATGGATCATTCTTGACACTTTGAGGTATTGATAGGTTGCCAGTATTGATCATGTTTGAACCTCTTGATGTGTAGATGAGACCTTAAGTTACTTGAGTTTTACTTTCTGATTCTATTTGTGTTGTATTGTATCCATTGATCATTAACCACTAACACTTGGATTTGGATATTTTTCTTGTATCTTATGTGACTTTTAAATTTACTACATGGGTGATACAATCTGTAGCGATACAATTTTTGAGATTAACCTATCGATTAACTTAACTCGCAAAGCAAAAGTCGCCACCATGCTTTTATTGTTTCCAAAGGAAAAGGCAAAAAGTACGAACAAAACTCAAAGAAGTTTTAAAACAAAACTAGTAAAAAGAGAATAAGGGTCTGGGGGTTAGTTATGCAAAGGGAAAATATTAACACCATAAACATCCATGGTACTCCATGGGAACCTCTTTGAAAATATATACATTTTGGTTTGCAAAAGGTGTTGTTTGTTAAAAGATTGGAGAGGTGGGAAAATAAGCATATTTTATTATGATTTGACGTTTGCCAAGACTTTTAAAGTATCATGCCTACGTACCAACAAAGTGCAATGGAGAATCAAAACCTCGTAGTTCATGGTAAAAATAACAAAAGGAGTTTGTTTTGACTCATTTTTATGGAAAATACATTTTGTCATTTAAAGGAGAATACTTAACTAGTCACCCATAAGTATGAGAACTTTTCATCATCATGAGAAGGGCTCCAACTTGGATAAGGATCAACAAGTATGCCACTAGCTCTCACAAATGGAAAAGGATTATCATCAATACTATGAAGATAGGAGAATTACAACTCAACTATGGATCTGACTCATATCTAATGCCTTGGGAAAAAAAGTCTTGAAAGGAAAAGTGCACAAAAGGCACAAAATGGTTTGAATGAGCTAGACATTTTTTAAGTCCTTTAAAATCGGTCTAAGTATGCTTAAGATGGATTGACATTTATTAAGAAAAAGGTTTTGAAAATCACTTGACAAAAGTCAAGGTTTATTGAGAAAGTGGTTCAAGTCAAAAACAAGAAGGTTTTGAAAAAGATAGAAGATTTTGAAAATTTAAGAAGGGGGGAGGAGAAAAGGAGATTATCCTAAAGCCTGAAGTAAAAGCTAAAGAGGAAAGATCTAACCAAGAGATAGTAAGCTTTATGACATAAGTCAAGCAAGAGTTCCCTCATTTGGATTAAGCCTCAAGCAAGCAAAATAAGCAAAATAGTAATCCATGTGTCATATGAAACCAAAGTAACCAAGCCAAGTCTTCACAGAGAAGTCCAAAGTTAAAGATATCAAATGGATTCCAGGATCTCAAGTCACAAGTCCCAAAGCAAAGGTCAAGATCCTAATTCTAAGTCCATAACTCCACAAAGATGCCAAGGATATTAACCACAAGTTCATGAATTAGGAGTAATAAGCTTCTTTTTAGGTTTTTTATTAGTGTCTTATTTACAATATTATCAAAAGAAAAATCCAAATGGTCAAGGAACAAAATAATATAATCACAAAACAATATGATATGAAATGATAAACATAAAATATAAAGTAAATGACATGAAAAGTAAAGGCATAAAGGTAAATGACTTTGAAGTAAAAGTTAATACAAGTAAAGTGTTAGTAAATGATGTTAGTGAAGATGAAAAGATGTTTTGGTCATTTTTTAGAGAACACTCAACTATCCACTCACAAACATGAAAATATGAATCCTATACATCATTTATGAGAAGGGATCTAACTTGGATAAAATCAACAAGTATGCCACTAGCTCTCACAAATGGAAAAGGAGCAAAATTTTCACACAATACCATGAGAAATAGGAGACTTACAATCTCACTTATAAAAATGCCTTTAGCTTTTGGGAAAAGTTTAGCGCTCTGCTAAGCAATCGTAGTTGAACTTATGTAGAAGTTACAACTATCTGAGGTCGGTCAATAATAATGTTTGTGTTAATACATGCTAGAGAAATGATATGTAAATCATCCTCCTAAAGTTATGTCACACAAGAAAAGAAAATGAAAGGGGATGATCAAGCACAAAGGTTATGAGGATGTTCCATTAATTCAATCCACATTTTTTATGATACTTAGGGCAAACTTATGCATAAATCCAAAGTACCTTAAATGATTCATGATCACTTAGAAGGTAGATTTGAAATGATTAAAGTTCATCAAGCACCAATCCACACATCATGAACAAGATGGACACAAACCTATCCAATTGATCAAAGGGAAAAGAAAGGGATGAAGATGAAAGGGGACAAAAGAGGTCACACCCAAATTGAATCACAAATTTGATCAAGGCATCATCAAAATCAATCATCCATTTTGGTGGATTAGGGTTTTCACCCCGTCAACACCCAAGACCCAGTGAGTTTGATGAGATATGAAGTCAAAATCATCATGATCCAAGGCTAACAGAAATTCACAAGGTCAAACAAATTAAAAGTGCAATTAAATGAAATAAAAATGCATTAAAGGTATTTTTAAATGATTTTTAAAATGGAAAATCTACAAAGTCCTTCAAAACACCAAATAAATGGCCAAGAAAATTATGGAAGGTTGGAAATAAAATGAGAAACATATAATAAAATTTCCAGAATTAAAAAATACATAAAAGCATTTTTAAACCAATTAAAACAAAAGAGAAAATAGAAAATTCATGAAAAAAATAAAATCAATGAAATAAAATGTGGAAAAATAAAAATCAGATGAAGAAAAACAAAAGAGAATTTTAGAAATTATTTTGGGATTTTTTGGATAAAAAATGAAATTACTACGAAATTTTAAAGAAAAAGCAATTTAAAATAATAAAAGAAAATAATAAAAATTAGGAAAAACCAGGAGCGTTGGTTCACGCCTCATTAATTGACGTGGCATATCCAACACTATATATGATGAGAAACATGATGGAACACGTTGCAAGCCAAACACAGGATCCAATTTGAATTTAACCAATCAAAACATTTTAAAATGTCGTGTCTGGTCCAAACTCATACCACCTGAGAAATACTCCGGTCATCTTCTTCGGTGAGCTCCCACCAGAGTTTCATCGTTTAGTAACTTCAGGACACGAGACCACCACCATTGTGATCCTCTTCTCATCCTGATTTCAACCTTATGCTTCAAATTCATTTATGTGAACTGAGCAAAGGGAATTTCAAAGAAGTTTCAGAAACAAGCAAGCCACGAAAATTAAAATTAAATGATGAACATGATCAATAAACACCAGATAAGTTAGGGAAAAGCATCAGAGAGTGAAGGAATACATTGTGGTAACTTGTTTGAGTTCAAATGATGCTCAGAACTACCTTGTCCAAATGGTGATCAGAAGTTGGTGAAGCTCGATTTGGCTAGAATACTTCAGAAGGTATCAGAGCTTGAGAATTTTTGCAAAAGTTTCAGAGGATACCGATGGAGCTAATAGAATCAAGAAAATGGACTAAAACATGTTGAAACTCAAAACACGATAGTTGAATTTTCTGGAAAAACTTCAAGTTGCAGTAGGGGTTTCTTGGCTCTTCAAAGCTTGCAAATGAAGGAAAAAGCTTCCTCTGTTTATAGGCAATGTAATTGGATCCAAATATGTGTGGAATGATGCTGAATTCATGCAAAACGAATTTGATCCAAGTGTGTGAAAAGTGTGACTTGAAACTCCTCAAAATTCAACAAAATGATGTGTTTTAGGTGTCAATTAACTTCTAGAGGTTTTATTAAACATGTTTAGGACAAAAACACTTGCTAATTTGGCTTGGAATTAAGTTTAGTCATGATCATATTTCGGGCAATGGTGATTTCTTCAATTTCAAGTCACCATGTTCAACTCAATGGGGCATCCTACTCAAAAGGCTTTTTGATCCCATTCTTTTTGCAATCTGTTAACATCATGACCAAGATTACAATGAGCCAAGAAAGGTTGCATTTGGATGTTTGAGCACAAAGTTATGGTGTGTTGAAGTTGGCATAAAATATTGGTTCCATAACTTAGAAAAATTTGAATGTTTCATGGCTGAAAATGACCTATAATGTCCCAACGAATTCCAAGCATAGTTTGACCTTGGTCCTTGAAGAAAACTTGTAGATGGAATCACAAATGACATTGTGAAAAAAGAATCAGTTCCATATGTTGAAAATTGAAGAATTTATGATCTTTGAAAGATGGAAAAAAGTCACTTGAAAATAGGTCAAATTTCACTAAGTCCATAAATGACCTATAATGTCTCCAAACTTTTGATGATTCACTAAGCATAGTTGACTCTTGTCATGTAAAGAGAAATTGTATAGGATGTTGATAAGAGTCATATGCAAAAAGGGGCATTCAAAAATGTTGAGAATTGAAGGAGTTGTGATCCTTAGAACTTTGACTTCAAAATGTTGACTTTTAGGTCAAACCACTTGGAACAAGCTTGTGCACTTGGACTTTCCTTGCCTTTAAAAGCACATGGGTGATCATATGAACTCATGATAAGGTGTTCTTGATGGCATATTGATTAAATGGCTCAAACCTTGAAGTTACTTGTTGAAGAAGGCATGAAAACAAACACATGAATCTTTGACTTTTCATGAGAAGTAAGCCAACAAATTTTGGGATGCTTTGACTTGAGGAGCCCTGCCTTGCACAATAAACTTAAGAGAAACAAGACATATTTTTGATATTTTGATTAGTGGTTAGATAAGCAATTAATTATATAAATACAAAGGTAAAACAAAGAGGTTCTTGGTGATCCCTGCAAGAAGCAAATCCAAATATGGATCGAGGAAGGGCCAAGATGTGACCTTGCTTGTATGCAAAAGATGAAAATGGGATGTGGGATATTAGGGTTAAAAATTAGGGTATGACACAATCTTACACTCATCAAATCATTGATATATGGACTTGAGGTTGTTATAACCTTCTTTGATTCAAATTTATTGATAGATGACCATGAATCATCTCCAATGCTTTGCATCAATGATAAGTTATCCCTCGATGAGCCATATTTTGAGTCCTTTGACTTGTGGATAGATGATCCCTAGGTATTTACCTTGTGCAATTTGATTTCCAATCACTAACTTTCATCACTAACCATTAATCTTGTTGACCCAATTTATCTTATTGTCATTTATCTTTCTTGTCAATTTACTTTATTGTCATTTATCTTCAAGCACTTTATGCTCATATTCATCATTGTATATACATATCTCGTGCATCTTTATTTCATTTGTCATTTACTTATTGTCATTGCATAATCAAAAAGAACAAAAACATGATAAAAGCAAAAGACCAAAAAATTGCATTCATCTGTGACCCACAATGGACTTAGAGGATTAATTAGGACCCTTGCATTTGGACCTTGCCCTGGTTCTTGACTCAATGCCCTGACTTGGATTTTCATCTGTAACTTGCAATATTTTATTGTAAGAATGAAATTCTTGGCACTACCCTACAGAGACATGCTCTTAAGGCCATT
Source organism: Lathyrus oleraceus (assembly GCF_024323335.1). Lineage (NCBI taxonomy): Eukaryota > Viridiplantae > Streptophyta > Magnoliopsida > Fabales > Fabaceae > Lathyrus > Lathyrus oleraceus. Next base: position 406,952,167 of record NC_066582.1, read on the forward strand.
ATCCATTTGTTAGCATATGTCACTTTGCACATATAAGGCTTTCTCTTGGGCTACCTTACAATGAGATCCTTTATTTCTCGCATTTATTTCTCTGTAAATATCCATGTAGGTCACCATTTCAAAATTAATAAGCAATAAATCCTTGATCCAACGTCAAACAACATTTTCTTAATCAAATTCAAAATACAATAAAAATACAACTAGAGTTATGCACCACAAGCCTTAAGTGATGGGGAATGAGTAAGAATGGAGTTTTCCTACCCTTACTCTAATTATTTTGGACACAATACGCTTGGCTTGTTTGTCTGAAATATTCACCTCCGCCCATAGTCTTTAGTGCAATTCTAATAAAAAACAATCTTTTCAAAAAAATATAAAACAAACATCAACTCATCAAACTTATTTTTGCGCCTTAGGGCATCACACCGAAAACCCTTTTTCAAGGTAAAATCAATCAACACACAAACATTTTTTACTCCGAACTACAAAGCTCTGATTCTTCATCCCTCGATGATGATACGTAAGCACAATGGTCTCAATCCTTGGCGAACACAATAATAAAAACCCAATCTCATTCTTTCCCTTTTTCCCCGATAATAAGAAAACTTTAAGATAAATACTCATGCATGTAGACATCATAAATGGTTCCGATGGATGTGAGGGGTGTTAATACCTTCCCCTTGTATAACCGACTTCCTAACACATATTTGGTTGCGAGACCAATCCTTTTCCACTCTTTCTTTTCTCTAGAGGGTTTTGTCGACTATTTTCCCTTTTCTCTTTTATATAGGAATAAATAAAATCCGATGGCGACTCTATGTCATCTAGACATTTGTCGATCAACTTTCACGTAGCGACAAGGGTCACATTAGGCCTATTTTTCATGTTAGGAACATTAAATTTCCCAATGGTAAAATGACATGGATTCCTAAATGTAACTCAACTAACCTTAAAGGCCCACTAGTTAGGGACCTAAATGACCTATTTGATTTGTCAAAGGAAAGTCTTGCCTCCATAAAAATATTGTAGTTTATATATAGTGGATGTTCAAGACATATGACGAGAGATGCTTCTATGTTCATCAAGTACGATGAGAAGGAAAATGGTCACCCACGTATGGGGACAATACGAAAGGTAAATTTTTTGTTGAAGGTGTTGTGGGAAATCTCTCCATAATTACCATTGAAAATGTTCTGTTAGTGAAAGGGAAACCTCTATACATGAAAATAGAATTTGTACTCATCATCTATCAAATTATCCCCAATCAAATATAAAAAGGAAAACTCTAATGGATGTTAAGAGAAACTTCTCTACCCTTTAATTATTTAGGCACTCTAAATTGAACAATCCCCCTACCTTGTAATTCCAATAAAAACGGCAAAAGTAAACTTCAATGGCCTTCTCCTCCAAGCCCTAACTCTCCACTCTTGTTTCTTTATTCCACTCTTATATTTCATGTACTGAAAAAAGGCTCTAAAACCTAATTTTCTATAATTTCATATTATATATAATATTCTAATTTCTTTTGCATTATTATTATTATTGCCCAACTAAATTTCTACTTCTCTCCACTCACCACATACTTCTCTCAATTCACACAAGTGGCTTAACTCCTCATATTTTACTAATTTCTCATTATTTAATTAATTAAGTCTCACTAAAATTAAATAATTAAGCCTAATTCTCCAAAAACATTACTCACTGGCCCAACCACCCCAAAACACAAATAATTATTCGAAAATTTTAATTAAATAATTCAATAAGTAATTAAATAATGACCAATAAAAACTAGGGTGTTACAACTCTCCCCTTCTTAAAAGAATTTTCGTCCTCGAAAATTACCCGACAGGAAAAGCTCCGAATAAGACTCCTTCATCCTATTCTCGAGCTCCCACGTCACACTGCCACCAACTGGATCTCCCCAAACAACTTCACTGAAGTAATCTCATTGCCTCGCAAGTGTTTCACTTCTCGATCCTTAATTCTCAACGACAAAGTCTAAACTATCAAGTTCTCTCTAACTTTCACATCATATAACTTGATCACATGAGACATATCAGGAATGTACTCATGATAGCTTTTCTGATGACTCTGCGAAGCTTTCATCTTCTCTTGGATCATCTTGATCTTCTTAGTAGTGTGTTGAATTATCTCAGGCCAAACACAACACTCTCACTGAAATCATACCAACACAAAGGTTTCCTACACCTTCTACCATACAACGCCTCGAGCAGTGCCATTCCAATACTAGAATGGAAACTGTTGTTGCAGGTGACTCAACCAACGGTAAACAACTTTCCCAGTTACCTCCCTGCTCCAAAACACATGCTCTCAACAAATCCTCCAAATACTAAATAGTACTCTATGTATGACCATCTGTCTGCGGATGATAAGAAGAACTCAACTTCATCTTAGTACCTATTTATTTCTGCAAACTCTACCAAAACCTTGAGGTAAACCTCATATCCCTATCTGACAGAATACTCGATGGAATACCATGCAAGATAACAACTTTCTCAATATACAAGTCAACCAACTTCTGCAAAGGATAACTGATCTTAATCGGAATGAATTGAGTCAATTTAGTTAGTATATCAACAATAACCCAAATGGAGTCACATCCCTTTGTCGTCTTCAGTAAACTTGTCACAAAATCCATGGGAATGCTTGTTGGAGAATAGCCATCCAAGGCGCAGCGGAATTTAAAAATTTCTCCATTTAGTGATCCTTACGAATGGGCATGATCAGTGATAGAATCGTTACCTCTTGTGGCGATTCAAACCTTTGGTGCAGATCTCTGATAATGATCAAATCTTTGATATAGATCCACGGGGCGATCACGAACGTTGAACGATGACAACGTCTCTACTTAGTCCACACGAACGGATTCCTTCAATCGCAGTGCTAACTGTTTGTGAATGAAGGCTTTGAGTGAGAGAAAGAGAGATACGAAATTCCAACTCTTCAGTTGTGTTGTATTCCCATACAAAGCTTCTGCACAAGAGCTCTATTTATAGAACCACTTGTGTGGGCTTCAAGCCAAAAAGCCCACTTAAGTGCATTTTGGCCTATATCTCATAATATGCCAAAATCACTTAAGTACTTGGTACCTTACCATATTTCGTATTCTACTTAAGTACACCGTACCTTACGATGTTCCTTAATTATTCTATCTCTCATCAATCCGTCCTTTGTGTGTGACCCTATAGGTTTTCGCGACGTTGGCAATTATATTAAATCACACATTTAACATAATAAACAGTGAGCGGTATCTAGCAACACATCACTGTTACCCAAGTCACGAAAATGTCATGTGATCTGACAAAACCTCCTGTGATAATAATTATGTGTATAATTACCCCTTTGCCCTTATGTCTATATTGAACACAAGGTATAGACCGTGTCACCCTTGTCCAGTTCAATATTGGGCCCATAGACATTTATCCTGTTACGCAGGATTGGCAAATTCCATCTAGGACACTCATGTCCCTCAGCATGCTTCGTGGAGTACCCATCAACTGTCTTTATGGTTATCCAGTTATGGACAACGTTGGATCAGCAATAAAGCACTCGACTCTACATCTAGGATCCATAGTGGTTTCAGGTCGAAGAGTGGTATACACTATTATCACCATGAGAATAACTTATGACACTTTGCATAACTTTCTATATAGTATTCTCATAGCGGGTCAATCCGGTATAAATATTACTCCTAATATTCATACCTATGTTTAAGACTTGATAACTCTTTATCCATGATCCATGAGATGTGATCATCAGTCTACAAACATAATAGTCTTAATGCTTTAATGTTATCCCACTTCACATTAAAGCTCGACTACGGATACTTTAAGAATAGTGCCCTTATGTTTAATGTGTTCTCATGATTAAGTCACACTTAATACATTAAACGGACTATCTATTCTAGGGACTTTATTAATCAACCATTAATAAAGAAAATGCCTTTTATTATTAATAAATAATTCGATACAAGTACCAAAAGTATTGGCCTCTAGGGCTTACACCAACAATCTCCCACTAGCACTAGAGCCAATCAGGCATACCCCGTATGCCCATTGATCTAGTATGGCCATCATGCTTCTGCTGCGCAATAGGCTTTGTCAGTGGGTTAGCAACATTGTCAAGTGTAGGTACTTTACATATTTTCGCACAACGCCTAAGTATGTGTTTGGATCGTTGGTGAGATCTAGGCTCCTTAGCTTGTGCGATAACACCATTGTTATCATAATAGAGACCAATGGGATCCACAATGCTAGGGACTATGCCAAGTTTATTGATCCAAACAGCTTCCTTTGCTGCACTTAAGGCAGCAATATACTCAGCCTCAGTTGTAGAATCAGCAACTGCATCTTGCGTTGAACTTTTCAAGCTCACAGTGCCACCATTTAAGCAAAACACATAACCAGATTGAAATCATTCATATTAAAGCGTCTCAGCACTTTGTCTATGCACTCTGAATTAGGCCAAGCATTTCATGATCTATCTCTATAGATTCTGATAGGCTGCTTCACCCAGGTCCTTCATAGAAAAGTATTTCCCCAACCAAGCCTTTACTTGTTGCAGGGTAGGGATATCGATTCTAATGAGTAATATGTCATCTACATATAATACCAGGAATACGATCATGCTCCCACTAACCTTCTTGTAGACACAAGGCTCATCTTCGTTCTTGATGAATCCATACAGCTTTATTGTTTCATCAAGGCGAAGATTCCATGAGTAGGTCACAGGCTCATCTTGATCCATGAGTAATACATCATCTTGATCAGATATCCATATATCTCAGGTAGGTGACGTATCCTGCCTGACCTACGCTGGTCTTGTTCTATTTGAGCAGGTTGCTCTTACACAACTACTTGTGTTTCCTGCTCTAATTCCTCCATAGGTGTATCGATACTTTGTGATTCTTGAATTTCTTCAAGTTCTACTTTCCTCCCACTGATTCCTTTGGAAATAAAATCCCTTTCTAAGAAAACTCAAGTTCGAGCGACAAACACTTTGCCCTCAGAAGGATTGTAGAAATAATATCCTCTTGTTTCTTTAGGATACCCCACAAGTAAGCTTTTGTCAGATTTAGGCTCAAGCTTAGTTGAAATTTGTCGTTTCACATAAACTTCGCAACCCCAAATCTTCATGTAAGACATATGTGGTCTCTTACCACTCCATATCTCATATGGTGTCTTTTCAACCTTTTGGATGGAACACGGTTAAGTGTGTAAGCTGATGTTAATGGTGTATGTCCTCAAAAGGAGTTTGGAAGATTGGTGTGACTCATCATGAATCGGACCATGTCCAACAGGGTTCGATTTCTTCTCTCAGATACACCCTTCCATTGGGATGTTCAAGGAGGAGTAAGTTGGGATAGGATCCCACACTCTTTCAGATGGTCGTCAAACTCTAGGATTAAATACTCACCACTTCGATCTGATCGAAGAGTTTTAATATTATTACCTAGTTGGTTTTAACTCGTTAGGTTTCACCCTTTTGTATTAATGTTATTAATAGGCATTTCAAGATCAAGGACATATAGTCCATTGTTCATTTGTGCAGTAGCATAGAATATATCATTCAAATAAATTGAGCAACAATTGTTCTTTATTATAAATGAAAAACCAAACTTGTCCAAACAAGAAATGGAAATAATATTCCTGCTAATTGCAGGTACATAATAACAGTTCTCTAACTGAATTATTAAACCACTAGGTAAAGTCAATACAAAAGTTCCTACGGCTAAAGCAGCAACCTTTGCTCCATAGCCAACTCGTAGGTCGACTTCACCTTTTGCCAAATCTCTACTCCTTTTTAGTTCCTGCACATTTGTACAAATGTGAGAACCGCATCCAGTATCTAATACTCATGATGTAGAAGTAGATAAATTAATAACAAAAATACCTGAAGTTGAAGTCTCTACTCCATTCTTCTTATCTTCCAGGTATTTTGGGCAGTTCCTCTTCCAGTGTCCGGTCTTACCGCAATGGAAGCAGGTGCCTTCTTTTGCTATGCCTCCACTAGGGTTCAAAGCAGCAGTGGGTCTGGGATTGGCAACTTCCTTGCCCTTCCCCTTATCACTATGCTTAGTGGGCCTTTTGTTCTGTCTCTTTCCATTTCCGATCATCAGAATGGACTTCCCTTTTGACTTCAGATTTTGCTCGGCAGTTCTTAACATGGCGAGCAGTTCAGGAAGAAATTTGTCCATATCAATCATATTGAAATTTAGGACAAATTGACTGAAACTATCTGGCAACGATTGCAAGATCAAATCAGTTGCAAGTTCCTTTTCGAGGGGAAAACCCAATCTCTCAAGGTTTTCCACATACCCAATCATCTTGAGTACATGGGGACCTACAGGGGCTCCCTCAGCTAACTTGCTTTGAAAAAGGGATTTTGAAACTTCAAACGTCTCATGCCTTGCTTGCTCTTGATAGAGCAACTTCAGGTGTTCGATCATATCGAACGCTGACATGTTCTCATGTTGCTTTTGCAATTCTGAGTTCATGGTAGCCAGCATGAGACAAGCAGTTTCATTGGCATCATCGACATGCTTCTTATAAGCATCTCTTTCTGCCTTAGGTGCAGAACTAGGAGGTTCCTCTTCAGGAACAGGTGTCTCCAAGACATACAGCTTTTTATCATGTTTGAGGACAATCCTCAGGTTTCGGTGCCAATCCAGAAAATTTGTCCCAGACAATTTTTCCTTATCAAGGATTGATCGCAGGATATTGTTAGAGGTGTTTGCTGTCATGGTAATCTACATAAGGATTAATGAAAATATAAGTATCATTGACATATTCAATTAGGCCTTTAATTAAACATGCTCCCACTATTTTACTCAAAACAAATGACCCTCATCATCTGATTCGGAAAATCCCGTTGGAAGATTTTCTAGTGGGTCGAGATCCATATTTCACTTTGTTCTAAGTCCGCGTAGGCGGATTACACAAAACTAGGTTATTTAGGTAGGAACTCCTTCCAATTGTATCTCATACAACTCTCGAAAATTTCAGTTGGGTGAATAACTCCTTATTCCAATCCATCATATGGATCATTCCCAACTCTTGCTTCTAAACATATATATAATCTTATTATAATTTGTTTAGTTAAGTTTGACCCATTGTTTTAACAGTTGGATATTACAATTATCCCATCGCACCTTACTAATATAGAACATGCACCTCGCGTAGGCGAAACCTACATTATTCGATACTAGTCTTGATGAGTGTTAAAACTTGGAAAGCTTAAAACTTAATATTTAGTTTTGAGGGAATTGCAATTTTCTGATCTCACCGGCTTGTTTATCATATAAACCGTCTCTCACATGCATCAACATACATTCACATGCATCAACATACATACATACATACATAATGAAACAGTTATGGCCCCTAGCGCAATTGTTCTCCCAAGCCAATGAGAGAACCTAAGCTAACCTACAACGATCTAAGCTTCTCCAAGCAAGATCTTCAAGGTTGTCCTCCTTTGGCACTGACTTCTTTGCTTTCTTCATATCATTACATTACATGAAAGAAACTCGTTTTACATACGAGGGAGTGAGATGAGAAAAGAAGTTACATTTGGGAGATTAAGAGAGAGGCACGACACGCAGGTCGTATTTTAAAATCCAAAGCAGAATAAAGGAAAACTATGGCCATAACCGATCACCACAAGACAATAATAAACACTTTATTATTATAATTATTAATTCCTTTAATTAATCAAATTAAATGTCGACGACCGATCATCACATTTTAATGAACAATTCATTTAAAATCGATGTCGCTTTTCGTATCAACACTTGGCACTTTTAAAGCACTGAGTTAGCCGAATGGGCGAAAATTTCCTTGCGTTAACCGGTTAACCATATGCGTTAACCGGTTAACACTGTTTTGAAATCTGAAAAAATTGTTTTCTGCCTTGCGTTAACCGGTTAACCAAATGCGTTAACCGGTTAACACTGTTTGAAAATGTCTTGGAAAACTGTTTTCCGCCTTGCGTTAACCAGTTAACCAAATGCGTTAACCGGTTAACACTGTTTGAAAATTTCAAAATTTTATTTCGCATTCCGTTAACCGGTTAACCATATGCGTTAACCGGTTAACACTGTTCCAAAATTAAAAAAAAAAAAATATTTCGTATTGCGTTAACCGGTTAACCATACGCGTTAACCGATTAACACTGTTCGGAAAAGTGTTTAGAACGCACAACTCTTGTGCAGTCAAGCCCCAATCGCATAACTCTCTGACAACACAACCCTTGTGTCGTCACTAACCCTGATGCACCAATTTCAGACCGTCAAACACATCTCGATTGTTAATTCAGTATGATTGATCAACACGTCATTGCTTCACCATACTAATGTCGGATCAAGAAGCAAACGACCATTGATCGCTCAAAGGAAAACAATCATCGAGGGTTTGAATGAACGAAACAAGAACACTATATCATATATAATGTATTTTGCATCAGGGTTACATATATCACATATATATAACTTGATCGATCTCAATTTAACCTTTGATTCATTCTGTTTTTAATCATATTATTACAGAACAAAAACAGATATCAGATTCATGGTTTCGTAAGTGGCTCTGATACCACTGTTGGAGAATAGCCATCCAAGGCGCAGCGGAATTTAAAAATTTCTCCATTTAGTGATCCTTATGAATGGGCATGATCAGTGATAGAATCGTTACCTCTTGTGGCGATTCAAACCTTTGGTGCAGATCTCTGATAATGATCAAATCTTTGATATAGATCCACGGGGCGATCACGAACGTTGAACGATGACAACGTCTCTACTTAGTCCACACGAACGGATTCCTTCAATCGCAGTGCTAGCTGTTTGTGAATGAAGGCTTTGAGTGAGAGAAAGAGAGATACGAAATTCCAACTCTTCAGTTGTGTTGTATTCCCATACAAAGCTTCTGCACAAGAGCTCTATTTATAGAACCACTTGTGTGGGCTTCAAGCCAAAAAGCCCACTTAAGTGCATTTTGGCCTATATCTCATAATATGCCAAAATCACTTAAGTACTTGGTACCTTACCATATTTCGTATTCTACTTAAGTACACCGTACCTTACGATGTTCCTTAATTATTCTATCTCTCATCAATCCGTCCTTTGTGTGTGACCCTATAGGTTTTCGCGACGTTGGCAATTATATTAAATCACACATTTAACATAATAAACAGTGAGCGGTATCTAGCAACACATCACTGTTACCCAAGTCACGAAAATGTCATGTGATCTGACAAAACCTCCTGTGATAATAATTATGTGTATAATTACCCCTTTGCCCTTATGTCTATATTGAACACAAGGTATAGACCGTGTCACCCTTGTCCAGTTCAATATTGGGCCCATAGACATTTATCCTGTTACGCAGGATTGGCAAATTCCATCTAGGACACTCATGTCCCTCAGCATGCTTCGTGGAGTACCCATCAACTGTCTTTATGGTTATCCAGTTATGGACAACGTTGGATCAGCAATAAAGCACTCGACTCTACATCTAGGATCCATAGTGGTTTCAGGTCGAAGAGTGGTATACACTATTATCACCATGAGAATAACTTATGACACTTTGCATAACTTTCTATATAGTATTCTCATAGCGGGTCAATTCGGTATAAATATTACTCCTAATATTCATACCTATGTTTAAGACTTGATAACTCTTTATCCATGATCCATGAGATGTGATCATCAGTCTACAAACATAATAGTCTTAATGCTTTAATGTTATCCCACTTCACATTAAAGCTCGACTACGGATACTTTAAGAATAGTGCCCTTATGTTTAATGTGTTCTCATGATTAAGTCACACTTAATACATTAAACGGACTATCTATTCTAGGGACTTTATTAATCAACCATTAATAAAGAAAATGCCTTTTATTATTAATAAATAATTCGATACAAGTACCAAAAGTATTGGCCTCTAGGGCTTACACCAACAATGCTATCCCATTTCCATTCAAGAATACTTAATAGTTGCATCAGACCTAATGACTTATAATGTTCAATCTTCGACTTATGACAAGTCAAAAAAGCATAAACAAACTCAACTACTTCCTTTTTCATTCTTAGCCACCAAAATATTTTCTTCAAGTCTTGGTACATCGTAGTGGCACCAGGATGAGTACTCAGATCACTCATATGACCTTCCTTAAGAATACTCTTCTTAAGTTCTTGCACATCTGGTACACAAACTCTATCTCTGAACCTCATCACATCATTCTTATAGATTCTGAAGTCACCCCTTTACCTTGATTGATTAGCACAAGTCGGTCAACCAATCCTAAATCAACATTCTGACCTTCTCTAATCTCTTCAAGGATTCCACTAGTCAGCTTCAACATACCTAACTTCACACTGTTAGGAGTCTCTTCACACACCAAACTTATGTCTCTAAATTGTTCAATCAATTCCAATTCTCGAACCATCAACATCGACATATGCAACGACTTTCTTCTCAAAGCATCGACTATGGAATTGGCTTTACCAGGATGGAAACTCAAACCAAAATCATAATCCTTCATAAATTCGAGCCATCTCCTCAGCCTCATATTCAACTATTTCTAATCGAGCAGATACTTCAAACTCTTGTGATCACAAAACACCTCAAATCTGGAACTAAACATATAATGCCTCTAAATTTTTAACACGAGCATCATGGTTACTAACTCTAGATCATGCGTAGGATAATTCCTATTATGAACTTTCAATTGTCTAGAAGCATAAGCCACAACCTGACCGTTCTTCATCAACCCACCACCTAGACCCATCTTTGAAGCATCATAATACATGACAAAGGATTCATTAAGATTTGGCAAAATCAAAACTAGAGCATACATCAACTTCCTTTTGAGTTCTTGAAAACTCTCTTCGTAATGCACACCCCAAACATAAGCTTGAACCTTTCGAGTCAACTGAGTTAAAGGAAATGCTAACTTCTAAAATTCCTTAATGAACCTCTTGTAATAACTAGCCAAACCAATACAAATTCTAATCTCAATAACCGACTTTGGATTTCCCACTACAACACAACATCTATTTTTGATGAATCCACTGCTATACCATTACTAGATATCACATGGCTAAGAAAACTGACTTCTTTTAACAAGAAGTCACACTTCGACAACTTCACATACAACTTCTTCTCTTTCAAATTCTGCAACACAACTCTCAGATGCTCCACATACTCTTCCTCAGATTTGGAATATACCAAAATATCATCATTGAACACAACGACAAATTGATCTAAGTACAAATGGAATATTCTATTCATGTACTCCATGAATACTACATGCACATTAGACACCCCAAACGACATCACTGAATACTCATAGTGACCCTATCTTGTTTTGAACACAATATTTGGAATATCGTTTGACTTCACATGAATCCGATGATAACCCGAATGCAAATCAATATTGCTAAACACACAAGCACCAACCAACTAATCCATCAGATCATCAATCCTTAGAAGTGGAAACTTATTCTTGATAGTAACCTTGTTCAGTTGTGTATAATCCACACACAACCTCATACTACCATATTTCTTCTTAACTAATAACATTAATGCTCCCCACGATGAAACACTCGGTCGAACAAACTTCTTCTAAAGCAGATCCTCTATCTGTTTCTTCTACTCAGTTAGCACTAAAGTAGACATCTTATAAGGAGGCATCAATATAAGACTAGTACCAGGTACTGAGTCCATAACAAACTCCACCTCATGCTCTAGCGGCACTGAGGTCATCTGGGAACACCTCAAGAAATCACACACAACAAGTAGATATGTAATCATTCTCTCGCTTCCCCCACCCAAGGACACAAACACCATAAACCACTGAGCACTCCCACTCAAGGATATCTCTACATGTCTCGTGCTCATAAAACTCAACTCCATACTCTCTTTTGATTCAAGAAACTCCACCGATTTATCAGAACAATTGATGAACACATGGTTAAACTCCAACCAATTCATTCCAAGAATAACCTCAAGCCGACGTAGAGGAAAACACACTAAGTCAATCCCAAAATCTCGCTCAAAAATTGTCAAAGGATAATTCAGACACACTAACAAATTAGTCACCAAACCATTAGCTGAGGTGTCAATGACCATGCTACCACCCATAGCAAATACTTCCAAATTCAACCTTGACTCACACTCAGCAGATACGAACTTCGAATCTTCCTCTTCAACACACTCAGGAAACAACACCAACTCATCCAATAACCTACACTCTTGCAATCAGCGGCACGCTGAACCAATCCTCCACACCTGAAAAATCTCAGAGAAGTATAAGCCTCTCCCCCACTTTTTTCAATCCTGCTCCTATAGGCAAGAGATTAGAAAAACAAACGAGCACCAATAGTATTTCACACACATGTCACGTGCTAGAGAATAAATATCATTACAAAAACCCGGCTGAATGGATCAACCTGCTCTAATACCACCATTACTACAAATAAGATATTTCACAAGGAAAATTTCACCTCTAACATTTAAAAAGCAAGAGATACATCCTGGAAGCACCACATTCTATTTAAAAAAAATACAACCTATTCCCTTAGTTTTTTTAAAAACCGAAGGAATATAGCTATAAGGGAGCTTGCTTCGAATCTTAATTACTACATTTTATGTTATTTTATGATTTTTTTAGTTGACGCCTTTCCAACTTCCCTTTTTTTCTTAGTAATTTTCTTTTTCTTTTTTATTACTATTAACCCTTGTTACATAATCCAACTGAGAGGTGATATATTTTGCATTAATATTTTCAAATCAATTTATTCAAAATCCCTTTTTAATTTTTAATTTTATATAATCAAATCCCTCGAATCCAAAAAAATCTAACGTGATAGATATTTTAAATGTATTACCAGAATATGGCACTATGGTGCTTTTTTTTTATTTTTTATTTTTAATTAAAACACACACGTCATTTTTTTAATGGAAAACTGACGTGATTTACCTTTTGCATGTAATATTTTAGAGAATTAGACTCTAACTTTTCATTACTTATCAACTATTCGCAAAAACCTAGGTGATTTTCATCGTAACTCTCATCAAAACTATTCCAACCGTTTGTATTCATCAACACTCAAACATCAAAATTCGTCACGCTTGAGTTACATTTGTTCTTCTTTTTCACGTTTGTTCTTCTTCCATTTTTATCACTGAAATTTTGTTAGTCAATATGCTTATTTATTTAGATAGTCATGGCCGATTCGGCAAGCACCTCCCATACAACATCTGCTACAACCAAAATCTTCACATATTGGTATTCTGTAAGTTATAACAATATTATGTATCATTTTTCAAGTGGATATGATTGTTTATCATTCTTATCATGAATGTTTTATAAACTTTAGGTTTAGCGTTTGTAAAAATAGGTTAAAAACTCTAACATATGGGATTCCTAGTTATATAATCTAAAATAAACATTTACAGATAATCTAATTAAAAGAAAATTAATGAAATTTTTATTCATTTTACTGAAATTACTTAATAAGGGAAACATAAACATTAACTTCAACTTAAAATCAAAAAGACATTGACAGAATCATAGAACAAATTTTCCTTAAAATAAACATTCAAACATCTAAAACACACAGACAAACGGACCATAAACCCTCATTCCTTCCTTCCAACTTTCTTATTTCTTGGTTGCCTCAGTATCCTAATGTATAACATCTATGGAGTATAGTGATAATGAAATAGCAAGAGATCGCCAACCTTAAACATTTATGACTTCGCATACTCAGACGAACCATAGGCAAGGTACTTCTCTATTTGTGGTCTATTCCCTTTGAGAATCTCACATTCGTGGAATGTCATATTGTTAAGGTCCACCAAGATGAGGGAAGTCTGGTCCACACATAGACCCATCCTAATAATCGCAGATGGAAAATGCTACAAATTTAAATGTTTTTTCAGTTTATACATAATCAAAATAAACATTATACTAAAATGAAAAACATATAGAGGGAAAATGATTTGCAATATGTTATATAAATTATCACCAAGATATTTTTTTCCACTCTTTAAATCCCTTGTGATCTCTTTCTCCCAATACAAATATACTGCTAACTCCTCTACATTCACGTTCTCATCTGATATTTTAAAAGGCACAATGAGGATGTATGAGGCCTTGCTTATATATATATATATATATATATATATATATATATATATATATATATATATATATATATATATATATATATATATATATATATATATATATATATATATATATATATATATTACTTCTTACTTTGGACTTGGTGGTAATGCGTAATTGACAATACACTAGGAAATCTATAACAAAACTCTTTGATATTCCTACCTGCTACACTCAACTTTACTGTTTTTGAAGTCTGCATTGGCTACTGAATCGGTGTAGATAAATAACATCATGATTTTAAGTAACCTTATGGAATTAATACAATTGTCTAACGTAAAAATTGGTTTAGTATCAACCATTAATAAAGTGAATCACACTTTTCCACCATAACAAAGTTCTATGTGTGACCATTCACCTTTACCATGTGATTTTAACTTCAGAAATGAATTGTAACACTTATGTCATGTCTTAAACTTATAATGTACATTTGTTTAAGTTGCAGTTTGTATTTGTTACTCCAACAACATGGATTTTCAAAGTTGGTCTAGCTCTTGATGATGATGAAATATATGATTCAATGATGAACACTTAACTACTGATTATCAAGTGACAACACGGGTGAATACCAACATGTAGATGATAACTCTGATTCAAGCTTAGTTATTGAGATGATGAAATATATGATTCAAATTCTACTTTTAATGGTTTTGAGAATATTGGTACATATCATTATAGTCAGTTTTTTTTAAATATTTACATTTTACATTCTTATTTACATATCATTTTCTAAATCTATGTTTTCTAATATTTACAATATTAGTTAATATGGAACATTTACTTAAATTCATTTCATTTTGTTCAGGATATTCAGACAATGGTGATCCTATGATTGAATGCATCCACTGTGGAGCGCTTATGTGGTATCAAGAGAGGACAAACAAACATAGACATACTTCAATGCCTAAGTACCAAAAGTAAGTATATATTACTTTTGCTTTTTGACATTACTTTATTTGTGTGCATTAGTGATATAAATATTTACATTTGATTTTGAAAACAATGTAAATCTTGTATTATGTATTGATGAGAACAATGTTAATTTGTGCATTTAAAATAATCTGATTCTGGTTCTGTCAATATTATGTTTATGTGTAAAAAATGATACAGGCCTGTCAAAATGAGCTTTAAAACAAATATATATGGCAATGGATAATATTTAACCTCTCGGTTATTAACTAAAATCGACGTACCAACATAACTTATTACCTCAGATTTTAAATAAAACTGAGAGGTAAAGTGGCGCACGCTTCATAGTGTTGAAAATAAAAATATACTGTTGCTAGGGATTAAACCAATGACATTTTCCTTTATAACCTCGGTTTTTAAATAACATAAAATGGCTAGTTTTCATGTCTCCCTTTGTTACCTTGGTTGTGTAACCGAGGTAAAATCCATTTCACATACGAGGTGAGATATGTTATTTGTAGTAGTGCACACTAATGCAAAAATAGTAATTTACACCCATCTTTTTACATTTAACACCCATTATTAGTGGGTGTGAATTCAACGAGTGAGAAATGTCTGACAAATTTACACCCATTTTAAAATGGGTGTAAATAGATGTTATATTACACCCTTTTTGTTGAAAACAGGTGTAAATATATTTCATATTACACCCTGTTTTATAGAAAGCGGGTGTAAATATTTACATATATACATTTATAGATGACATATTACACCTTTTTTTGTTTAAAATGGGTGTATATATCTGTCATATTACACCCTCTTTCAGAGAAAACAATTGCATTTAAATAAAACGTATTTACACCCCCATTTAATAAAAATTGGGTGTAAAATGAGAAATGTTTACTACAAATGTTGGCATGTTTACACCTTATTTTCTTTAAATAAGATGCAAAAATATGGTATATTACACCAGATTTTATTATGGATGTTGGCAAGTTTACACCCTATTTTCTTTAAATAGAATATGTTTGTTTTAGTTTCATAATTATATTATATTTAGTGTGATTTAAACCCTATTTCATTTAATCAAATATTTTTGCATACCACTAAACATCTTATTTAAAGACAAACATATTATCTAATACCAAATTAAAAGTTATACATCAAAGACTCATATACATATATGATGATGTTAGGATAAGTCTTGTCAAAATCATATTAACAAAAACTATCTATATATAATTTCTCCTCCTTCGCTTTGGTTTTAGCAATATTTGTATGTCTTCTTGGTCCTCATGCTCTATAGTCATTTGCATTTCAACGTTTTGCTCTTCAACCATTTCCAAAAAACATTGAGCCCAAAGTTGTCGAACATGGTCAATTATCTCTTTTTCATATGATGAGATGTCTGTGGATATCTACAAGTTTAAAAATTATAAATTAAACTACATGTATAAACAATAATTTACATGTTTATAAATACACGCAATACACAAATATTTTAAATTATACTACCTCATTGAATCTTTCAATAATAGAAGTATCAATAGTATCAAACATAATCTTCATGACATAATATCCACATGCCCATCCGTTTTCTTGGCGATGTGCCTACATATAAAATCTTAGTTACAATAAGACACCAAAAAAATCTATGATAGTTGTTAGAAAAGAAGAATATTATCATTATCTACACGTGACCATGATATGAGGTAATATTCTTAGATTTCATGTCAAGGAAGTGGAAGTAAAGCAAATGGAGAAGCTAAACAATCTATGGATTGATTCTTTGGCCCAATGCTAGAGAAAGATCTTTCTTCATTTCCTCCAATGGATCACATAGGCAATAATATATTGGTTCCAAATGTTCATAGCAACAATTCTCAAGGAAAAATGCAAATGGATGTTATAGACAAATGTCAAACCAAAGCTTCATACCATTATCTCAGAATAAACTCAGACATCAAAAGGAGACTCACCCCCTGGTTTTTGCCAATCATAAGAACCTGTAACTTGCACAAAATTGTTTATATGCATCTATAAAAAGAGCTTTAGTAAATTCAAAATTAATAATACTTAATGTTATAATTATTTGAAATCAAGTGATCCTTGTACGAGAGTTTATCCATCAACTACAATGTTATTTTCCAAATATAAATTGAAAACCAAGTCATAAAAATAAACTAAAAAATTAAGTATTTAGCACAAAGAGTGAAAACATGAGCTGCTTGTAGAAAGGAAGGAAATAAGCAACCACAATCATATCTTATAACCCCAAATGTAGTTATATTATTCTTACTATTGTTATGGAAATAACCAACGAATTTTTTGAGTCAAAATTCATTGCTACAACTAAATCTAATTGTTGATCTAATATAGCAAATTTTTCGATCTAATCTTCATAAAAAAACTGCAGAATAACAATGCAATTTCTATATCACTGTTACCGTAATATCTACAATTTGCAGGCCCAACCTCTGTTAGATAGTCTTCCCCGAGCGAGTTCAGTAGGAAAGCAACATCGACAAATACACCATAACAAATTATTGAACTTAATATCCTAATATACTCTATGTTACCTAAGGAAACAAAGGCGTATGATGAATTTCATTGTCCGTGGCTGAATTTATCCCCTAAGTTTATAATGTTGGAAACACTAAGCTGATCCAAATGAGCATTCTCTTGGGGGATGTTTTGAAATTAAGAAGCCATTATGCAGTCTCATCCCACAGTTGTACAAAACATTAACCATTAGATATGCAACTATGGTAAAATAAATTGCTGCAGGAACATGGGTAGTACAACTATGGTAAATAAATATGGGTAGTACAAAACGTTAACCATTAAATATACAGAAATATGGGTAGTACAAATATGGTAAAGAAATATGGATAGTACAAAACAACTCACTTACCTTGACAATCTTCCAATTAGGCTTCTTATTTTTAATACCTCTTAATAAATGATATCCTTTTACAACTTTGATAAAAGAAATTACAGCAGAAGTAAGTTATAAACATAAAGTTAAAAGGTACAAAAATTAAGTATAAATGATATATCTTGATTTAGGCTTCTTACCCCTCTAGTATGACCTTCATATTTTTCTTGGGAGGTTTATTTAATGAACAAAACCAAAAAATATCACTATCTTTAGGATAAATAACAAACAACTACCAATGATTGCTGCAGTTTCAAAACAAAAGTGTTAGAATCACTAAAATTCAAATATTACAAAATAACATATAAAAAAACTATAAAACCTTGAAGAAAACATGTACTTACCGGTTTAACAATTGTCCTAAGTAACATTTTTTTGACTCTCCATCCAACTTATTTTATATATATGACTGAATAACTTCGGTTGGTCTGATAGAGATTAGCGTCCTATGTGGATCAAGAAACCCAAATAGTTCGCTGAAATTATTGGAGATACAAATGTGATGTAGATATCTGAATTGTTGAAAAAAAGTTAACTATAAATGATACATAGAAAAAAATAATTAAAAATAGAATAAGATACTTACAAGCACCAGACACACAAGATAGATATGGAGATCCATTTATTCCCAACAATTAATTTATTAAGGTCAACCCTATCAATGAAAGCTGAGAATTGAGTTGTTTCATGAATCACATCTAGTGAGAAGGAACCTTCCTTGAGATCTCCAATCTTTTTTAGATAATATTCAAAAGCACTAGTGTTTTTTATTACATCTTCAGTAGTTATAACCTTAAAGCAACTTCCGTTAATGCTCGTACCCATAGATTGCACATTCTGCAAAAACATGGTTAAGTGTATATTTCAAATATCTTTCAACAAGTATATATTCCCCCCGTTCCTTTTTAAGTGTCATTTTTTGACTTTTTACGCATACCAAGGAAGCTAATCATTATTGTTACTTTTCAAACAATAATTCTTATTTTACCTATAATACCCTTAATTATTTATTACATTCACTTTACTTTTTCTCTCTCTACAATTATTATCTAGGGATAATTGTGACAAAATTGTAATTAATACTACCTTGAACTTTGCAAGTGACAATTAAAAAGAAACAATTTTTTGCAAGAAAGTGACACTTATAAAAGAACGGAGGGAGTACATTGAAATTGCAACAGCCGCAATAATTGCGATCACAATTCCCACATGTTATTAGAACCATGATTGTGACCAGTAACCGTGGAGTCCCATTCCCACGTCTAGGGAAAGAAGAATAATAACCATCATAGAATCATAATAAGAAACTACCTCATAAAAATACATGTTATAAAATACATGTTATAAATGTTGTGTGTATGTTATAAAATACATGTTATAATACACATTGGTGTCACACATATTATATTACAGGGAAATATATAATGGAGAGTCTAGGAGAAAACAACATGGCAATGACAATGACTTTCATTGATGACGCTAAGCTCTCAAGAGAAGAAGAGAGACATGAAAATGTTGATGAAAACAACAGTGACAAACTTGCTATCACTCACTGCATTGGTGAAACCGGTACTCATTTGGAAGCACTCATTACTCGTTATGCACCCACTTTAACTAACTACAACTTGTGCAACTTAGGTAGCTTTTAATAATATTGTAATTGTATCTCTGTGTGTCTAATATGATCACACATGGTGTATATTTATATGCAAATAGGGAATATACAATAGGAAATAATATCAATTACAGTTATGACTAATTGAGTATCAATCAATACTAATTGATTGATAACATATTCTTAACACTCCCCCTCAAGCCGGATCGTATATATTGTATGATCCGAGCTTGTTACAAATATAATTCACTCGAGAACCCTTGAGAGACTTGGTAAACATATCAGCCAATTGATCTTCAGATTTTATAAATTCCGTGGTTATTTCTCCCGACAGTACCTTGTCTCTTACATAGTGACAATCTATTTCTATGTGCTTGGTCCGTTCATGGAAAACCGGATTGGACGCAATGTGGAGTGCCGCTTGATTGTCGCATATGAGTTTTGTGTTCTGAAGGTCACCGAACCTAAGTTCTGAGAGCAAATTCTTAAGCCAAGCAAGTTCTTTTGAGGCTGCTGCCATAACCCGATATTCAGCTTCAGCACTAGATAATGCAACTGTGTTTTGTTTCTTGCTTCTCCATGAGATCATATTTCCTCCAATAAGAACATAATATCCAGAAGTGGATCTCCTATCCAACGGTGATCCTGCCCAATCTGCATCTAAGCAACAAGTGATTTTAGCATCACCTTTATCTTCATATAATAGGCCTTTTCCTGGTGCATTCTTTATATATCTGAGAATCCGAATAACGACATTCCAATGAGTATCACAAGGAGCATTAAGGAATTGACTCACAATACTCACTGCAAAAGTAATATCCGATCTGGTGACGGTAAGATAATTGAGTCTACCCACTAGACGTCTATATCTTCCCGGGTATTTCAACAACTCCCCCTGACTCGGAAGAAGCTTGACATTGGGATCCATAGGAGTATCAATCGGACGACAGTCAAGCATACAAGTTTCAGTTAGGATGTCTAATGCATACTTACGTTGGTTAATTGCAATGCCTGATGAGGACTGTGCAACCTCAATACCTAAGAAGTATCTGAGTGGATCCAAATCTTTTGTCTGAAAGTTTTTGAAAAGATGAGTTTTGAGTCGCTGAATACCGTCTGTATCGTCTCTAGTGATAACAATGTCATCAACATAAACCACAAGAAAGATGTGTTGTACGTTGGAAGAGTGAAGGAAGAAAACAGAATGATCTGCTTCACATCTAGTCATACCAAACTGTATCAAGACGGAGATGAAGTGACCAAACCAAGCACGTGGAGATTGTTTTATCCCATAAAGAGATCGATTGAGCCGACAAACAAATCTTGAATTACCAGGAATAGTAAAACCTGGAGGTTGATCCATATACACTTCCTCCTCCAATTCTCCGTATAAGAACGCATTTTTAATATCCAACTGATGAAGCGACCAATGATTAATAGCAGTCAATGCAAGGAAGAGACGGACTGAACTAATCTTGGCCACTGGAGAAAAGGTGTCACCATAATCAAGGCCAAATATTTGTGTGTATCCCTTGGCTACCAAACGAGCTTTAAAACGATCAATCTGACCATCTGGTCCAATTTTCACTGTATAAACCCATCGACAGCCTACTGTAGTTTTTTCTGGAGATAAAGGAACAATGTCCCAAGTGTTATTTGAATGCAATGCAGTCATTTCTTCCACCATCGCCTGACGCCAATTGGGGTCAGTCATAGCTTCACCTGTAGACTTAGGAATAGACACAGAATCCAAAGCAGACACAAAAGAAACATAGGAAGTAGATAGACGGTCATAATTTAAAGCACAGACATATTTAGGATTTGGATTATGAGATCGAATACCTTTTCGTAATGCTATTGGAAGGTCAAGTTCAGGTGACGTAGCTGGAGGAACAATTGGAGTAGGAGATGGTGCTGGTGGATCAATATCATCTCTAACTGCTGATGGACGCGTTGTGCGTCGCTGATACACCTGCAAAGGAGGTTTAATGGGTGTGGGGATGACAAAAGGGATATCTTGATCATCTAAATTACAAATCTCCTGGGAGGACGAAGAGACAGAGAAAAAAGGAGAACCTTCAAAAAATGTTACATCGGAAGAGACAATGTACCGTTGAAGTTGAGGATAAAAACAACGATATCCCTTTTGTATACGTGAGTAGCCTAGAAAAATGCATTTGAGAGATTTAGCGGAAAGTTTGTCTTTACCTGGATTAAGATCATGAACAAAGCATGTGCAACCAAACACACGAAAGGGAATGGGGTAGAGATCGTGTTCCGGATTCAAGATAGAGTATGGAATCTGATCTTGAAGGACCGAGGAAGGCATTCGGTTGATAAGGTGACATGCGGTGAGGAGAGCATCACCCCAAAAACGAGAGGGTACATTGTGGTGAAGAAGAAGAGTCCGTGCAGTTTCAACTAAATGACGATTCTTCCGTTCAGCAACACCGTTCTGTTGTGGTGTATGAGCACATGATGATTGGTGAATAATTCCCTGTAATGTTAAAAAAGATTGAAACTGGGATGACATATATTCACGAGCATTATTTATGCGTAAAATTTTAATGGTAGTATTAAACTGGTTTTTAATTTCAGCATAAAACTCTTGGAATATACGGAAAACATCTGAACGATTTTTCATTAGAAATAACCAAGTGCATCGTGAGTAATCGTCGATGAACGTTACAAAGTAATAGTATCCTAAAGTAGACTTCATACGACTAGGACCCCAAATATCAGAGTGAACTAAAGCAAAAGGTGATGCAACACTTTTATTTACTCGTTGACAATAAGTACTATGAGTATGTTTGCCTAATTGACAGAACTGACACTCAAAAGAAGAAAGCTTAGAAAGACTAGGAACTAAAAGACGCATTTTATTTTGACTAGGGTGACCCAAACGTTGATGTGTGAGTTCTTGAGAAGCAATAGAAGCACAGACCACCGATGGAGAAAGATGATATAATCCTCCAACTTCACTCCCTGCTCCAATCGTCCGTCCTGTACGTCGATCCTGGATATGAACAAAATTAGCATTAAAAAGAACTGAACAATCAAGAGTACAAATAAGCTTGTGAACAAATATTAGATTAAAGGGACAACCAGGAATGTAAAGGACAGACTCTAAAGACAAGTTTGGAAGTGGATGTGTCTGACCAAGGCCTTGAACTTTGGCTTTAGAACCATCCGCCACAGTGACAGAAGGCAAAGAATCAGAATAAGACAAATGAGATAAAAGAGATTTATTACTAGTCATATGATCAGATGCACCCGAGTCAAGGACCCAAGGACCAAGTGAAGGTGTAGAGACAAAAGCTACAGGATTACCCGACTGAGCAGCAGCGACAGATGATGATTGTTGATGGGCTGCTTTGTATTGGAGGAAATCATTGTAATCAGCGGCGGGAAGAGTGACATCTTTAGTGATATCCGGAATAAGTGGAATTTTAGTGAACATGATGGAATCAGTATCTCCCATGATATTTGATGGCTCAGAACGAAAAACCGAGAGCAGATCTGGAAAAACGGCGACGGCTGGGGGCAGCGGATGCGCGGCTGATTGTCCGGCGCGTGAGATTCACGTGCGATGAAGGAGAGACGTGTCCGGACGCGTGCGGCGGCGGAAGACAGTGAATCTGGCCGATCTGTAGGAGACGATTCCGGCGTATAGGAATCTCGCTGAAAAGTCGACAGGAGCGGCGGAGACGGCGGCGGCGCTGTGGGTGGCCGGAAAAAAAAGAATTTTTTTTTATTTTTATTTTGTGGAAGACAGTAGGTCAACCAGCTCTAGATACCATATTGTAATTGTATCTCTGTGTGTCTAATATGATCACACATGGTGTATATTTATATGTAAATAGGGAATATACAATAGGAAATAATATCAATTACAGTTATGACTAATTGAATATCAATCAATACTAATTGATTGATAACATATTCTTAACAAATAAATTGGTACTTCATTTTTTTATATCATTATTGTGTTTGTATGTAACTTGGAGGAACAAAAGGCAATCTTCATGGCATTTTAGTAGGGTCAGTTTTTCTATCTACAATTTGTATAAAAAAATGATTAATTAAATCAAATTATCTGTACCTCTTTAGTCCTCTTTGAGCAGAGCTCCAATTGCATCTCTTGTAGGAGTTTAGCTCTCCTTGCATCTCTATTTTCATTTACTGTTGGAGCTCTATTCTTTGTTGTTGAAGCTCTTTTTGTTTGATGAAGGTAAACTTTTTAAACAGCGTTGTATTGTCGTCCTTATCGCCTTTCCCAAATATATAGTCATTTGAGAGCAATGTCTTAAATTCCTTCAACCGTTCCCCATGTAAATAAACCAATGCTTCCTAAATTATCATCAGTGGGGCAAGTGAACACGTTCTTCAAGTTTTCGCTTATCTTTTTCCATTTCTTTTCATTTAAACTAACCTGCTACGTGAAATCCCTTCAATTTAGAAGTAAAATTGGTGATCTGTAGTTAAGTATAGGATTATGAAAAAATGCTTAAAGTCTGAGTTATAGTGTAGGAAATTCTGCACTTTTTAGTCATAAATTAGTGTTGTCAACTCGAATCTCCCTAAATATATTATTGTTAAATTACTTGTAACATTTTTTCTGTAACTCTGATTTGAACGAATCTTGATTTTCTGGAAACTAGATTGAAATCCCATCAATTTAGATATAAAATTTGGGATATGTTGTGAAGTATAGGATTCTGAAAACCTACTTAAAGTATGAGATATAGTGCAGGAAATGACGCACTTTAAGAAACATCTTGTGTAAATTTTGAATTTAATTTTAATTAAACTATGTTGGAAATTGACTTAGTGTGACATATACATTGAAATTATGACATATATGAGCTAGTAGTTAAATGCCAAATTTCTTTAAGGGTGTTAAACTATTACTAGTTTATTATTGAAACATTATGAGATGTATGATCATGATTGTAATGTTGAATTTAAGGGGTATTATGACCATTAGTCTTACAATATTATGATCAATTAAAATTCTGAAGTAGAGTCAATAAAACTGAGTTCATTAATTTCTCATACTTTTACTGGGAAAAAATACTATTATGTACAGTCACGCTCAATAGTATTGGTAAAGATTAAAATGACCAAGATATTATTCCTGTTACTCTCTATTTCTATTTAATAAGTTATTATATTGTATGTTGAATATCATATTATAATGTTAATCTATTTGTGCTTCAGGACTATCTATGGGTTTAACCACTTAAGTAGTATTAAAGTGATATGTCAAACTATTTTTTTCCACTATGTACTTGAACTAAGCATTATTCAAGCTTCTTTATTCAGTACTACAAATATATAAAGGAGATTTTGTTGGAACAATTTATGAAAATTTCAGAAATTATATAAAGAGAAAGATAGATAAGGCATTCATGTGCACTACTGTGTTTCAATAATTCTAGAGTGTCTTTTATTATTTCTACTATTTTAGTGTGTTTCATTAACTTCGATTATTGATATATTTATTTTAATTTCATATGGTATTTTTTAGATAAACAACGATTTACACTCTCTTGCTTCGCAGGTCATAATTTGGTTTACGAGAATTAGATTGACGCGTTCTAATAGACGTTGGAAAACTTAAGAGGATATGCTAAAAGTTTCGTGTTGAAGTCATAAGCATATTCGGAGTGTAGAAGACTCTAATGATTCGTTCAGACTTAATTAAAATAATTAGTTTGAGTCGGTTTTTGTAAGGGCCCGAATTTCCCTTTTGTTATAAGAGAAAAACCGCTGCTACAGTAATCCTATTATGCATTCATGAAAATTATAAACTTTAGACGAATTCATGGAGAACTAATCACCTATGGTTTATCTAAAGTAATCGCGTCTCCATCATACTTTGAAGTTTTTATATTTCTCAATTAAATCTATTTTCCTTTCAATTCTTCTCTTTGATATTTAAATGCTTAGTTCGATTTCTCTCAGGGTTGATTGATTTATTTCGATGCTCCTTTACCTTAAATCGTGTTTGCTTAATTCACGTTTGTGTTATCGTGTTTGTTTAATTCACGATCGTTTTTACCCGTCTGCTTAATTCAGAAATTAGGAATATATATATATATATATATATATATATATATATATATATATATATATATATATATATATATATATATATATATATATATAACCTTAATCTGTTAATCGTAATTGTTATTAAACTCATTTTATCACTTCTGTTAATATTAAACTCATTTCTCTCAGGGTTGATTGATTTATTTCGATGATTGTATGCTCCTTTACCTTACATCGTGTTTGCTTAATTCACGTTTGTGTTATCGTGTTTGTTTAATTCACGATCGTTTTTACCCGTCTGCTTAATTCAGAAATTAGGAATATATATATATATATATATATATATATATATATATATATATATATATATATATATATATATATATATATATATATATATATATATATATATATATATATATATATATATATATATATATATATATATATATATATATATATATATATATATATATATATATATAACCTTAATCTGTTAATCGTAATTGTTATTAAACTCATTTTATCACTTCTGTTAATTTTAAGCAAAATTCAACCCCTCCCCCCCCTTTTGTTCCAATCGGTTGGTTAATTCAATACAAGAGTCCTTGCGATACGACTCGAGTGTCACTTTCATTTTACTACACTTTTATACCCGTTTTGACTCGTGTGCGGCAGCGGATCAAATTGACACCGTTGTCGGGGACTCTTATCAATTTTAACCAATATTAGAGTCATATGTGTTTCGTTTCAGCGTTCTTGCCCTAACGCTCTTGCGTTCTGGTCTTTTCGCGTTTTAGTGTTAAAAAATCAGTTTTTAAGAAAATCGTCTCAGATTAGTCTGATTCTTTTTCGATTCTCTAGGAAAAAAATCAAGGATCAAAAGCCTCTAAATAGAGGATGCCCACTAAAAATCTGAAATTCCTTATTTTTCTATTTATTTTGATTTATTTTCCATTTTCATATTTTCAAATAAATCTGAAAAATTTTGTGGAGTCCTATTTTGTTTTTATTTGATTTGTAGTTATATTTCCAGATTTTATTTGATTTTATTTTAATCGTTTTTCATTATTCCAATTGTTTTTGCTTTAGCAGAGACATTGTTAGTATTTTCTTAGTTGTTGCTGCATTGCTGAATTAGCTATGTGTTTTCTCATTCTTTGTTGATTTTTTTCCTATTGTGTTTACCAGGGTTGATCAAAGAACTCTTAGAGAACTTGTTGCACCAGATGTGAATTATAATGCACTCTGTATTGAGTATCCTGAAGTTATTACACTTTTTAAATTGAAATCTGGTTTAATACACTTGTTGCCAAGATTTAGTGGTCTTACAGGTGAGGATCCGCATAGGCATCTAAAATAGTTATAGGTTGTGTGTTATACACTATTGAGGTCTTAAGGAATTACCGAAGATCATGTCAAGCTTAGAGCCTTCCCATTCTCACTACAAGGTGATGCGAAAGATTGCCTATACTATCTTGAGCCACATTTTGTTACAAGTTGGAATGATATGAAAATAGTGTTCCTAAAAATATTTTTCTCTGCCTCAAGAGTTGCTTCAATTAGAAAATATATATATGGTATTAAACAGGTTAACATGGAGTCATTGGCCGAATAATGGGGGAGATTCAAGCAGTTAGTGTCGAGTTATCCCCAACACCTGATTTTTGAACAATTACTAATTCAGTACTTTTATGAAAGACTGTTACATATGGACATAAATATCTTGGATGCTGCTAGTGGAGAAGCCTTTGTTGATAAGATCTCAACTGCATCTAGGACCCTAATTGAAAACATTTCACTCAATTAAAAACCAGAAGAAACTATATGGTTCTAACAAAAGGAGTGCATGAAATTCAAGTTTCTTCTTCTAGCAAGGCTTTAGAAACCAGAATTGATGAGCTTACTTCATTAGTGAGAAAATTAGCAGTAGGAAAAATTCAATCTGAAAGATTATGTGGCATTTGCACCTCTCCTGAACACCCAACATATACTTGTCTTACCATGAGGGTGTAAAATTTGATTTGCCTCGAGCATACACAGAAAACATCTACAACCCTCAAAGAAACAACCAGTACATGTACAACAATACTTCTGACCTGTCCACTAATAGTTACCATCCAAACTAGAGAAACCATCTAAACCTTCGGTATGGGAATGCATCTACACAACAACTTAGTCAACAATAGTTGATGTTACCGTTTCCACCACCACTGAACCCTCCACAAGTAACCACCTCTGCACCTCCTGGACCTTCACTAGAGGACCTTGTCAAGAAAATGGATGTAAATAGTCTCCAATTTTAACAGCAAACAAATTCTAGTATTCAGAACTTGCAGACACAGATTTGACATCTTACCACTTCAATGAATTCCATGCAGCAAGCTCAAGGATCAAATCAACTTCCTTCCCAAACAACAGTGAATCTAAAAGGGCCTCATGTGAGTGCAATTTCTTTGAGATCCGGAAAGTGTTTTGGACTAGCCCCAATACTAGAAAAAAATTAGCAACGTTATTGAGCCTTTACCTGAGCCCATACCTAAACCTGATTCTGATTTTGTGGTTGAAGATGAAAAAGAGAAAGAATATGTACCACTAATTCCTTTCCACATAGAGTTGTGATAACTAAAAAAATGGATGAGGAGGATAAGGATAAGGAAATATTGGATGTATTCAGAAAAGTGGCGGTGAACATCCCACTTCTTGATGTTATTAAGCAGATTCCCAAATATGAAAAATATCTGAAAGACTTATGCACTCAGAAGAGGATATTGAAGGAAAATGAGAGAGTTAAATTGGGAAGAAATGTTTCAGCCCTCATTCATCCCACACTTGTATCTGAAAAAGTTACAACTGAGGGAAATGTCCCAGCTCTCACTCAGGCCATGCCACAAAAGTGCAAAGATCTTGTGACTTTTTCTATTCCATGCACCATTGGGGATAGCATATTCGAAAATTGCATGCTGGATTTATGAGCTTCTATTAATGTTATGGCTACTTATGTTTATAATAATCTTGATCTTGGTCCTTTACATAATACAAGTTTAACCATTTAGTTGGCAAACATGAGCAATGTCTGCCCTGCTAGAGTAGTAGAAGATGTACTTGTTCAAGTTAATTACTTGATTTTTCCTGCATATTTCTACATTCTAGACATGGAAGGAGAAACTAAGTCACACAGGGCACCCATCATTTTAGACAAGCCATTCATGAAAACAACAAAAACAAAAATTGATGTTGATGATGGCACACTGTCCATGGAGTTTGGTGATATCATTGCTAAATTTAACATTTTTTATGCTATGAAACATCCCATGGAGGAACATTCTGTTTTTCACATTGGATTGCTTTATGAGTTTGTTGATCATACTTATTCTGACTTGTTTTCAGCCGATTTCCCATCATTGTCTGACTTTGATGATACTTACTATTGTGATTCATGTATTGACACTAACCTTTGTTCTGTTTGTACTGAGATTGATGCTTTCTTGCAGGTTGAAATTTTTCTTACAGATGAAGTTGTAGATGAAACTGTTTATGCAACTGAAGCTCTTGACATCCCGGCTTCCCCAACCAAACCATCCATTAGACAACCACCTTCTCTAGAACCTAAACCACTTCCTAAGGATATATATTATTCATCAAAGCTTCAATGTGAGTAGGAAGATAAATTATTGTAGGAACGTAAGAAGGGAATTGGATGGACCTTGGCTAACACTTATGATATTATCCCATCCATGAGTATGCATAGGGTCTCACTTGAATATGGAGGAAAAGTAGTGAGGCAACCCCTTAACCCTTTAATTTTTGATGTTGTAGAGAATGGTATCACGTTCAAGTGCCCATTCAACACTTTTACTTATCGAAGATCCTACTTTGATCCTAGAATACAAGGCGAATGTACTAATAAAAATTTCAAGGTCAGTGGACATTACCCAAAGATACTCCATGAGAGCCCCACTTTGGAAGATGAGACTATAGAAGATCTCCCTTTGAAAAAGGCTGCTTATGCGATCACCTATCCACCTTGACTGCTTGGGTGTGTTCTTTCCTCTCTCTCTCTCTCTCTCTCTCTCTCTCTCTCTCTCATTTTATACTTATGTTCTTTAATTAAGGACAATGTGTGTCTTAAGTGTGGGGGAGGGAATCATTAACTTGTGTGTTTTCTTGTTTTTCATTTACTTTACTTAGTTGTTTTCTCACATAAAAAATAAAAAATAAAATGCATGTTTTTTGTTTTGTTTTTAAGTTACAATTGTGAGTATTTTCTCTGTTCTATTGATTAAAGAATTATGTTGTGATGTGATTGATTTTTTGGGTGTTCTTAGTATTATAAGTAGGATTAAATGCTTAATTATGCATCATTTGTGGTTAGATCAATAAACTTGTGATATTTTGAGTCTTTTAATGGATAATATTAAAAAAATCCATCTTTTTATTTCTTGTGTGATTTCACTCATGTCTGTTAGTTTCTAGAACTTGGATGAACTCTTTTTAAAACCGTTGATTATTGGTGCACACTAATATGATAAAGGCAACTTATTTTTGTTTTATTTAATTTTTAGCCAGTTATCCATAAAGCCAACATTGAATATATCATCCTTTATTTGAAATCCCCTTGAGCCTATTATCCCATTCTTTGTTTAAAACTTATTACAAGTCGAAAAGTGAAAAATAATGTATCACCTTATTCTAAGGGTTGAAGGAGTCTTGTTTGCAGTTGTGTGAGGTTGAATTAATAGAGCTGTGATGTTTCAAAGGTTGGAAGAAAAGAAAAAAAAAAGAAAAAAAAAAGAAAAAAAAAAGGAAAAAGAAAAGAAGGATGACAATACATATTCCTTATGAAAAAAAAGAGAATAAAATGAGAAAAGAAAAGAGAAATAACTGCAAGGTTATTGTTTGAAAATGAATGAAGTTTTTGATAGTTCAACTCCCGCAGTTTCTTTCGATTTTCTTTTGAGCCTTGGAATTTTAGCCTAGTACCCCTTATGATATATCTCACCCTTACCTTGACCAAGTTACATCCTTAATAAAAGTCCCTTTGATATTTGTGTGCATGTATTTCAATTGTGGATGTTAGAGTCTTTTCAAGCTTATGATAGTACTAATTTGCATGGTGTATTTTGAGTGTAAACAGTAACCTAAACACTTGAGAGTTTAGTGAATTTTATCCTATGAGGATCTTGCTGCTTTTGATATACTCATTGGTAAACTCTCCTCTTACATCCTTTGAATGTCATTTAATTTTATTCACTAACACCATATTTCTTGAGGCTTAGAATGAGGATTTTACCTTAATCCTTGTGATTTTGAAAGTCTTTGAATTAGCATGCTCCGTTTGTTCCTATTTTTCTATTTTGAATTTTAACTTTAGAATTTTGCTCGGAGTACAAAAGTTCAAGTGTGAGAGAATTTGATCAGTGCATTTTCATGCACATTCTTTCACTACTATGTTGCAATAATTTTAAGGTGTCTTTTGTTATTTCTACTATTTTAGTGTGTTTCATTAGATTAGTTTATTGATACATTTATTTTAATTTTGTATGGTATTTTCTAGATAAACAATGATTTACACTCTCCTGCTTCGTAGGTCATAACTTGGGATACGAGAATTGGATTGACACATTCTAATATACGTTGGAAAGATTAAGAGGATAAGATAAAAGTTTCATGTTGAATTAAGAAGCAGATTTGGAGTTTAGAAGACTCTAATAATTTGTTGAAGTTTCAGACTTAATTAAAATAGTTAGTTTGAGCCGTTTTTTGTAATTTTCGGGTCGGTTTTCATAAGGGCCCGAATTTCCCTTTTGTTATAAGAGAAAACTCGTTGCTGTAGTAATCATATTCTGCATTCACGAAAATTAGAAGCTTTAGACGAATTCATGGAGAACTAATCACCTATGGTTGATCTAGTATAATCGTGCCTCCATCATACTTTGAGGTTTTTATATTTCTCAATTAAATATATTTCCCTTTCAATTCTTCTTTTTGATATTCAAATGCTTAATTCGATTTCTCTTAGGGTTGATTGATTTGTTTTGATGATTGTATGTTCCTTTACCTTAATTCGCATTTGCTTAATTCACGTTTGTGTTATCGTGTCTAATTCACGATCGTTTTTAACTCGTCTGCTTAATTCATATTATATATATATATATATATATATATATATATATATATATATATATATAATATATATATATATATATATATATATATATATATTGTGGTGTCAATTGCGCTTGTTTGATTGATACTCTAATAGAAAAGGGAATACAGACCGCTTAGGGGTTGGGATTATTTTGATCGATGATAAGTTGGAGATCAAACAGTAGATTGATCTGTTAATCGTAATTGTTATTAAACTCGTTTTATTACTTCCAATAATTCTAATCAAAATTTGAACCCCCTTTTTGTTCTAATCAGTTAGTTAATTCAATAAAAGAGTCCTTGCAATATGTCTCGAGTGTCGCTTCTGTTTTACTACACTTTTATACTCGTTTTTGAACCTTGTGCGACAACGATCGAGAAGAAATTGTTTAAAATTTCATTATTGCATTATATAGATCCAACAAAACACAGATAAAATCCAAATATTATTTGTTATTTGTTATTATCCTCCAAAATCCCTTCTTGATGATCATGCAACAATTGTTTAAAATTTCATTATTGCATTGTTTAGATCCAACAAATCACACATAAAATCCTAATGTTATTTGTTATTTGCTATTATCCTCCAAAATCCATTTTTCATGATAAAAAAGAGTGGCATAAACATCACTAACTTCATTTTCATCATTAAAAGAAGGCATTCATGTTGAAAAATAAGTATTGTGATCAATGTCTAGAGTTGAATCTTCATTTTTATAACTATAATTCATGTTTCTTTGGAGGACAACAGACCACCTACTATTTAAGGGATCCTTTACATAAAATACTTGTATTGCTTGGGCTGCCATGGTGAAAGGTTCTTCCTTATATCCCGCCTTATCCAAGTCCACCAATGTAAATCCTAAGTCATTAGTTTGTACATCATTGGTACTATTAACCCACTTACATTTGAAAATAGGAAGTTTAAACTTCACATAATTGTGCTCACATATCTGTTTTAAAACACCAAAGTAAGTTATGGCTGCCAAGATGGGATTTTTATCCTTTGAACTAGAGAAGTGCATTGAAGAAGCCATTACCATTACCCCGCTATTTTGCAGAGTACTCTTATCATCCTATGATTTTATACAAAAGGAAAATTTATTGATATCGTACCCACTCCAACATAAGACATTAAAGTTAGGCTCATATGCTAGAAACTTTAATTTATCTGTAGCCTTATTATCATTCATAATATTGCTTTTGAACCATTTTGAGAATGTTCTGTTATGCTCTTTCATCACCCATTTTTCAGACATTCGAGGGTTTTTGGCTTTGACAATGGTTTAATGTGTACTCAAGTATGGCTGAACCTCATCAGTGTTATTTGATACATACAAATGAGCTTGAAAAACTTCCTCTTCACCCATATGCTTAATCTCTAGAGGTGTAACCTTACTGTCACATCTTCTGTCGTGACAAGACTTAGGTAATCCTACAGGTTTTGCATCTGACAAATACTATGTACAAAACTCAACAGCTTCTTCTGTGATGTACCTTTCAACAATAGATGCCTTAAGACGATATTGATTCTTCATATTGCCTTTCAATTTCTTCATGTATCATTCAAAAGGATACAACCATCTTAAATAAACAGGGCCACACACTTTAATCTCTCTAACTAGATGGACTATTAAGTGAACCATGATGTCAAAAAATAAAGGAGGAAAAAACATCTCCAACTAACACAATATAAAAATATACTCATTTTCCATCTCATCCAATTTATCAGGGTCAGTCACTTTGTTACATATATCATTAAAGAAAAAGCACAATCTAGTTATGGCATGTCGGACATGTTTGGGCAAGATGCCACGAATAGCCACATGTAATAGTTGTTGCATCAAAATGTGACAATCATGAGATTTTAAGCCAATTAGTTTGAGATCTTGTATTGACACGATACTTTTGACATTTTAAGAGTATCCATTGGGCACTTTCACATCTTGTAGACGCTCACAAAATCTTATTTTCTCTTCTTTTGACAATGTATGGCATGTCGATGGTAAATACATTTTGTTACCTCTTGGTTGTGGATCTAACTCCTCTCTTATTTTCATTTTAACCATATTTAAATGAGAGTTAAACCATTTGTTGTCTTACCTTGAATGTTGGGAAGTGTCATGATTACACTATCACATACATTTCTCTCCATGTGCATTACATCAATACAATGTCTTACATCAAGACTAGACCAATATGGAAGGTCAAAGAACACTGACTTCTTCTTCCATATATTATTATTCGTAAGTTTTTTTTTTTGTTTTTTTTTCAAAACTAACACTTATGTTCCTCACCCGATGATAGAATTCTTCTCTAGTTAAGGCCTTCGGGGCAACTCCGTACTCTTGATATCCATTAAAAGCCTTTTTCAATCTTTGATACATGTGGTTATGTTTAAGAAATCTCTAATGTCCAAGATAAACAATCTTCTTTCCCTTCTCCAACTGATGGTAGCAAGTATCTTTTTCACATATAGGACATGCCTTATGCCCCTTAACTTTATAACCAGACAAGTTACCATAAGCTGGAAAGTCATTGATGGTGCAAAATAGCATGGCCCTCAAATTGAAAGTTTCATTTGAAAACTATCAAACACATCAATTCCTTCATCCCATAACTTTCTTAAGTCATCAATTAATGGACTTAGATAGACATCTATGTCATTTCCAGGCTGTTTTGGTCCCAAAGTCATCATAGATAACATAACATGTTTCCTCTTCGTGCACAACCAAAGATATAAGTTGTAGATAATCAAGAGAACAGACCATGAACCACCTTTACTACTTAAACTACCATATGGATTCATTCCATCAGTAGAAATTCTAATCCTAAAGTTTCTTGGTTCATTTTCGAAGTCTTGAAATAAGGAATCAACCTTTTTTTATTGCAAGGAATCGGTCGGATGCCGAATTTTTCCATCACACTTCCTCTCTTCTGTATGTCATCTAATATTTTTCGCATCATTTATATTTGTTTCCTTGAAACAATCGCTTAAACCATGGAATGATTGTAAGGTACCATAACACCTTTGCTGGAGGACCCTTTATGGTTACATCACAACCTTCATCATCACCCTTCTTCTTATATCGTGATGTCATACACTTGTGACACTTTTCTTTCTCTTCATTATCTTTCCAGTACAATATGTAATCATTGGGACATGCATGTATTTTCTTATACTCTATACCCATCGGACATAATATCTTTTTTGTGTCATACACACAGTTCAATAACATGTTTTCATCTGGAAGCATTTCCATCAACAACTCAAGCAAATATGTGAAGCTTTTATCGACCCAACTATTAATAGCTTTAGAATTAAATAATCTTAGCACGATCGACAGTCGTGTGAAGTTTTTACAATTTGGATACAAAGGAACTTCGTTGTCATTGCAAAGAGTATCATATATGTGTGCTCGTTGAAAAGATTTGTGTCCAATATGGCGAATCATTTCTTCTAGACCATCATCCATCTCTATATCAAACTCTTCTCTTACGGAGGCCCTATATATATATATATATATATATATATATATATATATATATATATATATATATATATATATATATATATATATATATATATATATATATATATTATGGTGTCAATTGCGCTTGTTTGATTGATACTCTAATAAAAGAGAATACAGACCGCTTAGGGGTTGGGAGTTATTTTGATCGGTGATTAGTTGGAGACCAAACAGTAGATTGTTCTGTTAATCGTAATTGTTATTAAACTCGTTTTATCGCTTCCAATAATTCTAATCAAAATTTAAACCCCCCTTTTTGTTCCAATCAATTGGTTAATTCAATACAAGAGTCCTTGCAACATGTCTCGAGTATCGCTTCTGTTTTACTACACTTTTATACTCGTTTTTGAACCGTGTGCGACTACTTATCAAGAAGAAATTATTTAAAATTTCATTATTGCATTGTATAGATCCAACAAAACACAGATAAAATCCAAATATTATTTGTTATTTATTATTATCCTCCAAAATCCCTTCTTGATGATCATGCAACAATTGTTTAAAATTTCATCATTGCATTGTTTAGATCCAACAAATCACACATAAAATCCTAATGTTATTTGTTATTTGCTATTATCCTCCAAAATCCATTTTTCATGATAAAAAAGAGTGGCATAAACATCACTAACTTCATTTTCATCATTAAAAGAAGGCATTCATGTTGAAAAATAAGTATTGTGATCGATGTCTAGAGTTGAATTTTCATTTTTATAACTATAATTCATGTTTCTTTGGAGGACAATAGACCACCTACTGTTTAAGGGATCCTTTACATAAAATACTTGTATTGTTTGGGCTGCCATGGTGAAAGGTTCTTCCTTATATCCCGCCTTATCCAAGTCCACCAATGTAAATCCTAAGTCATTAGTTTGTACATCATTGTTACTATTAACCCACTTACATTTGAAAATAGGAAGTTTAAACTTCACATAATTGTGCTCACATATCTGCTCTATAACACCAAAGTAAGTTATGGATGCCAAGATGGGATTTTTATCCTTTGAACTAGAGAAGTGCATTGAAGAAGCCATTACCATTACCCCGCAATTTTGCATGGTACTCTTATCATCCTATGATTTTGTACAAAAGGAAAATTTATTGATATCGTACCCACTCCAACATAAGACATTAAAGCTAGGCTCATATGCTAGAAACTTTAATTTATCTGTAGCATTATTATCATTCATAATATTGCTTTTGAACCATTTTGAGAATGTTCTGTTATGCTCTTTCAACACCCATTTTTCAGACATTCGAGGGTTTTTGGCTTTGACAATGGTTTAATGTGTACTCAAGTATGGCTGAACCTCATCAGTGTTATTTGATACATACAAATGAGCTTGAAAAACTTCCTCTTCACCCATATGCTTAATCTCTAGAGGTGTAACCTTACTGTCACATCTTCTGTCGTGACAAGACTTAGGTAATCCTACAAGTTTTGCATCTGACAAATACTATGTACAAAACTCAACAGCTTCTTCTGTGATGTACCTTTCAACAATAGATGCCTTAGGACGATATTGATTCTTCATATTGCCTTTCAATTTATTCATGTATCATTCAAAAGGATACAACCATCTTAAATAAACAGGGCCACACACTTTAATCTCTCTAACTAGATGGACTATTAAGTGAACCATGATGTCAAAAAATAAAGGAGGAAAAAACATCTCCAACTAACACAATATAAAAATATACTCATTTTCCATCTCATCCAATTTATCATGGTCAGTCACTTTGTTACATATATCATTAAAGAAAAAGCACAATCTAGTTATGGCATGTCGGACATGTTTGGGCAAGATGCCACGAATAGCCACATGTAATAGTTGTTGCATCAAAATGTGACAATCATGAGATTTTAAGCCAATTAGTTTGAGATCTTGTATTGACACGACACTTTTGACATTTTAAGAGTATCCATTGGGCACTTTCACATCTTGTAGACGCTCACAAAATCTTATTTTCTCTTCTTTTGACAATGTATGGCATGTCGATGGTAAATACATTTTGTTACCTCTTGGTTGTGGATCTAACTCCTCTATTATTTTCATTTTAACCATATCTAAATGAGAGTTTAAACCATCTGTTGTCTTACCTTGAATGTTGGGAAGTGTCATGATTACACTATCACACACATTTTTCTCCATGTGCATTACATTAATACAATGTCTTACATCAAGACTAGACCAATATGGAAGGTCAAAGAACACTGACTTCTTCTACCATATATTATTATTCGTAAGTTTTTTTTTCAAAACTAACACTTATGTTCCTCACCCGATGATAGAATTCTTCTCTAGTTAAGTCCTTCGGGGCAACTCCGTACTCTTGATATCCATTAAAAGCCTTTTTCAATCTTTGATACATGTGGTTATGTTTAAGAAATCTCTAATGTCCAAGATAAACAGTTTTCTTTCCCTTCCCCAACTGATGGTAGCAAGTATCTTTTTCACATATAGGACATGCCTTATGCCCCTTAACTTTATAACCAGACAAGTTACCATAAGCTGGAAAGTCATTGATGGTGCAAAATCGCATGGCCCTCAAATTGAAAGTTTCATTTGAAAACTATCAAACACATCAATTTCTTCATCCTATAACTTTCTTAAGTCATAAATTAATGGACTTAGATAGACATCCATGTCATTTCCTGGCTGTCTTGGTCCCAAAGTCATCATAGATAACATAACATGTTTCCTCTTCATGCATAACCAAAGATATAAGTTGTGGATAATCAAGAGAACAAACCATGAACTACCTTTACTACTTAAACTACCATATGGATTCATTCCATCAGTAGAAAGTCTAATCCTAAGGTTTCTTGGTTCATTTTCGAAGTCTGGAAATAAGGTATCAACCTTTTTCGATTGCAAAGAATCGGTCGGATGTCGAAGTTTTCCATCACAATTCCTCTCTTTTGTATGTCATCTAATATTTTCCGCATCATTTATATTTGTTTCCTTGAAACAATCGCTTAAACCATGGAATGATTGTAAGGTACCATAACACCTTTGCTGGAGGACCCTTTATGGTTACATCGTAACCTTCATCATCACCCTTCTTCTTATATCGTGATGTCATACACTTGTGACACTTTTCTTTCTCTTCATTATCTTTCCAGTACAATATGTAATCATTGGGACATGCATGTATTTTCTTATACTCTATACCCATCGGACATAATATCTTTTTTTTGTCATACACACAGTTCAATAACATGTTTTCATCTGGAAGCATTTCCCTCAACAACTCAAGCAAATATGTGAAGCTTTTATCGACCCAACTATTAATAGCTTTAGAATTAAATAATCTTAGCACGATCAACAATCGTGTGAAGTTTTTACAATTTGGATACAAAGGAACTTCGTTGTCATTGCAAAGAGTATCATATATGTGTTCTCGTTGAAAAGATTCGTGTCCAATATGACGAATCATTTCTTCTAGACGATCATCCATCTCTATATCAAACTTTTATCTTACAGAGGCTCTTGGCGCATCAGACCACTCACCATGCCATATCCACTTTGTATAATTTTGATAAATCCCATTCACTATTAGATGATCCCATACAATGTTAGCATCTAAAGGTGCAATATTCACACACTTAGCACAAGGACAATGAAATTGTCCATTACTTTTGGGAAGATTAGTTTAGGAAAATATCAAAAACTCTAACACTTTTGTCGTACCCCAAATTTTGACCACTATTTCTTTCTTGTTATTGACTTAGAATCTAGGTCATTTACATGCTTAAGGCCCTTTATAAGGCATCTGGTCAATCCCAATGACCTAAAAAGTCAAAGGGGGACCATTTTTACTTTTTAGTCTCTCTTAGAGATTTGTTTTAATTCACAGATGTTGCTTGGAACGTGATAATTTGGGGAGTTATGCTAGAGGGATATTACCATTGGTAACTAGAGTATTTTGTCTTACTAAAACACATTAGTAAAAACTAATAATTAGGGTGATTATTTATTTCAATAGCAGAGGTAGAATAGATTATAATAATGTTAATATTTAAATGAGGATATGTTAATATTAGTATTATTTTTATATTAATATTAAGTTATATTTTTGTTATTTAGGAATAGATTAATATTGGGAATAAATACGGTTAAATTAAATTTTTTAATCAAATTATTATTTATTTATATATTATTTAATTAGGTCATAATGGGGTTATTAGAGCATAATATTAGTATTAATATTATTACTAATATTAATATTATCATGGAATTATTATTAAGATTATTATTATATACTCGCTAATGGTATTTTTCAAATGAATAGAATGGTCTAGTTGGTTACAAAAAGGAGTTACAAAGGGGAAAGTTGTGAGTTTGAATCTCATCATTCTCAAATTTAGTGCAAAAAATATTTTAGTTAATCAAATATTAAAAGTCCAAAGCAAATATAATTAATATTTGGGTAATGCTAACTATTGATTTTAATAAAAATATAAAATTAATTTTTCAATTGTTTTTTCCAATATAAACTTTCTATAAGGGGCTTTCTTAACTTGTGCCCTTGGGGCACAAGTTAGCATTATCCTTAATATTTTATATTTTATGATTGATTAGGGATTAATTAAGTTAATTTTATTAGGATAATTAAGGTTAATTAATATTTTTATAATAATTATTAATTAGGATTATAATATAAAAATTTAATAAAATAATTTATGGGTTTAATACAATTAGGGATTAAATTAAAAAAAAAATCGGGTTTTAGGGATAAGTAATTAGAGATAAGGGAAATAACACTTGGGTTTATATAATTAGCATTTTAATTTATTTTCTTAAATAAATTAATAATTATAAATAATTAAACGGGATAAAATTCTATAATAATTTTTAGGGATAAAAACAAGAGATAAAACAAGGGACAAACATCAGGATAAGTGATATGGTCTTTGAGATTATATAATTAAACTTTTAATATGTTTGTTAAAATATATATATATATATATATATATATATATATATATATATATATATATATATATATATATATATATATATATATATATATATATATATATATATATATATATATATATATATATATATATATATATATATATATATATATATATATAGTTAGATTTTTTAAATCAAAATAGTTAGATCACTATTAAAAAAGGTAATGAGTTTGAATCCCACCTTTCTCAATTTTAGTGCTTTTTCCCTTTTATTTGTTTTTCTTTACTTCTAAATTTTTTTATTTTATTTTTAAATCATAAAAAATAAAAAATAAATAGAATTTTTTATCATTTAATTATTAAGTTTCGTATTTGTTATTAATGCATTTTTTAAAAATATTATTTTTTTATTAAAATTATTATTTTATGCATAAACTCTCAAAAAATAATAAATAAATAAAAAATCAAAATCTTTTATCATTATTAGATTATTTTCATTTATTTAAATAATTTTTTATTTATCTAAATTCACAAAGTCATCAACCCACCCCAATTCATTAGCTTGGGATCTAAGAAGTAGGTAGAATCAGGTTAAATGAAATTTTTCCTAAATATTTCAATTTCATTTAACCTAATTTTATCTATAAATAGTACATATGTTCTACACTTTTTTCTCATCCACAATATACAAATTATCTATCATAAAGTTGTTGTTCTTCACAATGAAAAACAACAACACTTAATCCTGGTTCACCGGGCACAATCTCTTCTCGTAGCTTGGTTATGCATGCTTATATGGATTGAAATTGATACCGATTTGAGTTTGTTAATCATTATTTGCTAGTGTCTTGAGATTTTTGATTATCGTTTATATTTGATTTTTGTACATGTTTTTATTAAAACATAATTTTATCTATAAATACTATACTTTTTTCATCCACAATATACAAATTATCTATCCTAAAGTTGTTGTTCTTCACAATGAAGAACAACAACACTCAACCCATGCTCACCGGGGACAATCTTTTCCCGTAGGTTGATTTTCGTTTTAAACCCATGGATTGAAATTGTTGTTTGATAGTGTCTTGAGATTTTGTACATGTTTTCGTTAAGTTTTATATATATATATATATATATATATATATATATATATATATATATATATATATATATATATTTAATTCAACTTTTTAAATCAATTTTTTTTCTCTAATAAATGTTAGAAAATCAATTGTTTTAAGCAATTCCTTTTTTTAATAATATCGCAAATCTTTTTGAAACTAATATCATAAATAACTTTTTTTAAATCAAATATTTTGAGCATATCTTTTTAGTATTATAATCAAAACTAAAAGTATCATAAAAAAACAATAAATTATTTCTTAAAAAAATTATAAACTATTTCTAAACTATTTCAAATTAAAAAGAAATCTGTGATATTTTTTTGTTAAAAAAAACATGAGTCCAAATCCAAATAATAATAAAATATTTTTTTGTTAATTAAATATTAAAAGTCCAAAGCAAATATAATTAATATTTTATATTTTATGATTGATTAGGAATTAATTAAGTTAATTTTATTAAGATAATTAAGGTTAATTAATATTTTTACAATAATTATTAATTAGGGCTATAATATAAAAATTGATTAAAATAATTTAGGCGTTTAATA
Source organism: Lathyrus oleraceus (assembly GCF_024323335.1). Classification (NCBI taxonomy): domain Eukaryota; kingdom Viridiplantae; phylum Streptophyta; class Magnoliopsida; order Fabales; family Fabaceae; genus Lathyrus; species Lathyrus oleraceus. The sequence goes on from NC_066582.1 coordinate 406,994,177, forward strand.
CAATTAGGAATTAAATTTAAAAAATATATAATTAAATAATTACTTAGATAATTATAATTAACAAAAATATAATTAATGTTATGGTCTAATTTTAGAAGAATTAGACCAGTTGGAATTATGGATTAATTCTTAAGAATGGGTTCGTATAAATATAATAATAATAATAATGAGATTAATCATGGGATATTAATCAATTAGGATTAATAATTGAGATAATTTTAGGAATAATATGAGATAAGGTTATGGGACAAAACCCTATAAACCCTATGATTTTTGGGATAATTTTTGGGATTTAGGGATAAGTAATTAGGGATAATGGATATAACACTTGGGTTTATATATAGGGTGATTTAGGGATAACTTATTTTTAGGTAATTAGGGATAAGATATAACACTTGGATTTATATAATTACCCTTTTAATTTACTTTTTAAAATAAATTAATAATTATAAATAATTAAACGGGATAAAGTTCTATAACAATTTTTAGGATAAAAAGAAGGGATAAAATAAGGGACAAACATCATGATAAGGAATATGGTCTTTGAGATTATATAATTAAACTTTTATATATATATATATATATATATATATATATATATATATATATATATATATATATATATATATATATATATATATATATATATATATATATATATATATATATATATATATATATATATATATATATATATATATAATAATCACTATGAGTTTACTTTATTAAATCAAAATAGTTAGATTTTTTTAAATTATAAAAAGGTCATGAGTTTGAATCTCACGTTTCTCAATTTTAGTGCCTTTTCCGTTTTATTTGTTTTTTCTTTACTTCTAACTTATTTTATTTTATTTTTAAATCATAAAAAATCACAAAAACAGTATTTTTTATCATTTAATTATTAATTTTCGTATTTGTTATTAATGCATTTTTAAAAAATATTATTTTTTCATTAAAATTATTATTTTATGCATAAAATCTCAAAAAATCATAAAAAAATAATAATATTTTAGCATTATGAGATTATTAGATTATTTTCATTTATTTAAATACATTTTTATTTATCTAAATTCCCAAAGTCATGAATCTATCTCGAATCATTAGCTTGGGATCTAAGAAATAGATAGAATCAGGTTAAATGAAATATTTCCTAAACATTTCAATTTCATTTAATTTTTTTAACCTAATTTTATCTAAATATGTTCTACACTTTTTTCTCCTCCACAATATACAAATTATCTATCCTAAAGTTGTTGTTCTTCACAATGAAGAATAACACTCAACCCTGGCTCATCGGGCACAATCTCTTCCCGTATGTTGGTTTTCATTTTAACCTCTATAATTTATGCATGCATATATTGATTGAAATTGGTACGGATTTGAGTTTGTTAATCATTGTTTGATAGTGTCTTGAGATTTTTTATTATCGTTTATATTTGATTTTTGTACATATTTTCATTAAATTTTATATAGTTTTTTTTTAAAAAAAAAGAACAAAACAATTTTATATTCAAATTTAAAATCTTTTAAGTTGATATTATAAATCTTATTCCTTTTTTAAAAAAATCAATTATTTCCAAATCAGCTTTTAATTCAACTTTTTTTAAAACAACTTTTTAAATCAATTTTTTTTCTAATAAATATTAGAAAATCAATTATTTTAAGTAAATCCTTTTTTAATAGTATTACAAATCTTTTTCAAAACTAGTATCATAAATAACCTTTTTTTTACAAACATCTTAAATCTTTTTTTTCCTTTTTTTTAAAGTTAATGTTATAAATCTATTTTTTTAAATCAAATATTGTTAGCAAATCTTTTTAGAATTATAATCAAAACTAAAAGTATCATAAAACATAATAAATTATTTCTTAAAAAAAATTATAAACTATTTCTAAACTATTTATAATTAAAAAGAAATTTGTATCATTTTTTTTGTTAAAAAAAAACAACTTGAATCCAAATCCCAATAATAATAAAATATTTTTTTTGTTAATCAAATATTAAAAGTCCAAAACAAATATAAGTAATATTTTATATTTTATGATTGATTAGGGATTAATTAAGTTAATTTTATTAGGATAATTAAGGTTAATTAATATTTTTACTATAATTATTAATTAGGGTATAATATAAAAATTGATTAAAATAATTTAGGGGTTTAATATAATTAGGAATTAAATTAAAAATATATATAATTAAATAATTACTTAGATAATTATAATTAACAAAAATATAATTAATGTTATGGAGTAATTCCTAGGATTTTAAGGGATAAAAATTTATGGGATAACTATGGATAATTTAGGGATAACTTTGGGATAATTTTTGGGACAATAAATAGGGATAAATTTTTAGGACTTTAGGGATAAGTAATCAAGGATAAGGGATATATCACTTAGGTTTATATAATTACCCTTTTAATATATTTTTTTAAATGAAATAATAATTATAAATAATTAAACGGGATAAAATTTTATAACAATTTTTAGGGATAAAAAAATGGATAAAAAAATAAGGGATAAAATAAATGACAAACATTAGGGATAAGGGACATGGTCTTTGAGATTATATAATTAAACTTTTAATATGTTTGTTAAAATATATATATATATATATATATATATATATATATATATATATATATATATATATATAAAATATCACAATGGGTTTATTTTCTTAAATCAAAATAGTTAAAAAAAAATTTCAATTAAAAAAAGGTATGTCATATAAATATGTAATATTAAGTATTATATTTTATTTATTTATCTTTTAATCAATAATGGAGATAATCATGGGATAAATCTCTAAAGAGATTTTAGGATTTAAGGGATAAAAAAAATTAGGGATAAAAGATATAATACTTAGGTTTATATAATTAACCTTTTAATATTTCTATTAAGAAAATACATAATATCATTACTAATTTATTTTCTTAAATAAATTAATAATTATATCTTTCTAAATAATTAATTGGGATAAAATCAATCTAAACTCATCTGAAACTATAAATCATCTGTCTTAATACATTGAAACATTTTTCAAAATCAATTACTTTTCTGTATCCGATATGAGTCCAACAAAATCTCATAATATAAAATAAATTATGTGGCAACTAACATTTTTCTCAACTTGTGGAGGGATCTTTAGAAACTATAAAATCGATTTCTTACTTCATTTTTCGGAGGGAGGAGATAGATGCTCACCTTTCCACGAAGAGCTACATGAAACCATTAGAGTAATTGAAATGGCTAAGGAGCAGGCAGAACTAACACAACCTATTCCTAGAGACAGATTCCACATTGGTTCTATTGGCCTTTAAATCTCAAAGTCACGTTCCTTGGAAGCTGGAAAAAAGATTGTATAGTTAGTTTGAATTTGATTAGAAGCTTAAATTTTATTGTTACACATTTATCGAAAAGAGAACTAGTGTGCAGATTTTCCCCCCTCTCCATTTGCACCTTTTTTTAGTTAATTTTTCTTTTTTTTGAGTTAAAAAAATTATTATTCTGGTGTGATTTATAAAAAAAAAAAAAGATAAATTTTAATTTTTTTAATTCCATGTAAAAGACATAACATAATTATTAATATATCCTCAATTAAATTGTCTTTCACTAACAATATTAAATAGTTAATACAGAGATATTTTTGAAATAAAAATATTAAATACACGTAGATTTGTTAATATTTACTTATATTTAAGGTTAAAAAAATTAAAATACTTTTGCTAATAAATAAGATCGGAAGGAGTATTTATTATTTAAAAATATTTAAATATTTTATTAGAGTTAATAATAGTATTACGAAGGAAGTTAAATCTTTTAGAAAAGTTTTGAAATCTTATCAACATGAAGTCATACTAGAATTATGTCAAATAGCTTAACAATATTTTAAACCTAAAGTCTTAATTAAAATAAAAATAAATACTTAATTTTTAGTATATTATTATGAAATAAAATTCAACGATATATTTTTCATAAAAAATTATATCTTTTTATAACAAAAATAAAAAATAAATCAAACAAATATAATCTTTTGTTATATCAATTTAATAACAAGTAAGTTGGTAGTCTTTAAATACTTAATTATGACACTCGTTAAAATGACATTTTTGTTAGAACAAAAGGATTTTTAAAGATGAGAGAAGAAGAAGAAAGAGAAAGGAGAGAAAAATTATAAACTGAATTTGTGAAGAGCGGAATCCTTATCGAGTGAAGTTCTATTTTATTTACAATATATCAGTGCCTTTATACAGAAAACTAAAGCGCATGTCCAAAACTATACAAGTCGATCCGAGCCCAAAATATACAAGTTATATTTTAGCTTTGACACAACAACTTAAATGGTGTATTTGACTCAGTCGAATACAACTGACTCATACACCTTCGACTAGCTACTTCGACATAGTCAAATGATAACTTTTGACATAACATCGAATTACAACTTCTAACATAGCCCTAATTCATGTTCTCGAGACTTTTCATCCTGATGCTTCTCTTCAACTCGTCGAACCTGACTTTCTTCAGGGGTTTGGTGAGTATGTCGGCTAGTTGTCATTTTGTCTTGCAATGCTCAAGTTCAAACTTTCCTTTGTTAACTTGATCCCTAAGAAAATGTTACCTCCTCTCTATGTGTTTACTTCGACCATGACACACTAGATGATTCACCGGGTCGATAACTAACTTGTTATCGACAAACAACTTCATTTTCCTAGGTTCCAATAACTTAAGCTCTTCGAGCAACTATCCGTGTTGTTTGACATGCTGCATATAATGCAACCACATACTCAACTTCACAAGATTACAAAGCCACAATTATTTACTTTCTTGAGCTCCATGAGATTTGAGCATCTTCAATCATGAATATGTAGCCTACAATAATCTTCTTCTCATCTTGATCTCCACTAAAATTTGAATTAGTGTAGTCATATACCTTTGTATATATGATGGTCTTCTTCTATCTTGGCATCAACACACCATGATCAATCGTACCTTTTATGTATCTTAGCACTCTCTTGATTGTAGTGAGATGACATTCTTGGGGTTTCTCCATGAATCTGCTCAGTAGTCCGACACTTTGATAGATATTTGGCCTGGTGTTGCAAAGATACCTCAAGGATCCAATGATTTGTTTTTACATTGTTGCACTTACAAGCTCATCATTTTCATCCTTCCTCAACTTTGCTCCAATTTCTAATCGTGTAGAAGTTGCATTACAATTTCTCATCTTGAACCTCTTTAAGATATCTTGGACATACTTCTTCTGGTGCAAAAACACTCCTTCACCTGTTTCTTTGAACTCCATCCCTAAGAAATATGACAAATTCCCTAGGTCATACATTTCAAACTCCTACATCAGCTTCGACTTGACTTTTCTTACCCTTACTTCATTTACACCTGTAATCAACAAGTCATCTACATACAGGCATAAAATGATTCGAATGACACTGTCTGCATCATTGATATACACTCCATGTTTAGAGACACACATTATGAAACCTACTTTGATCAAGAAGCTATACATTCTCTTATTCTAAGCTCTTATTGCCCACTTCAAACCATAGTGATCCTCCCTCAATTTGTACACCTTCGATTTATGCCTTTTGATTTTGAATCCTGGTGGTTGACCAACATAGACTTCTTCTTCCAAAGGTCTATTCATAAATGTTAATTTTACATCCAAATGATGTATCTTCCATCTTCTGTATGTTGTTGTCGACACAACAATTCTGATGATTTCCAACCTTGCCACGGGTGCATACACTTCGTTGAAATCAATATCAGGATTTTGTAGAAAATCTCTTGCCAATAGTCTTTCATTATGCTTGGAAATTTCACCATTTGGCCTTCATTTCCGCTTGTAAACCCACTTCAGATTAATTGTCTTCTTGATTGACTATTCGATAAGCTCCCATGTCTTGTTCTTCTCGATTGCCTTGAGTTCTCCTCTCATGGATGCTAACCAATTTGAATCATTCCTGGCTTGATCCAAATTGATTGTTTCTGCTTCATCTATCATCATCGCTTCTTCTATTAAGTCATCATCTACATTGAATGCTTGATTTTGAAATCTCTCATATCTAGCTAGACTTGTCGACTCAGTTCTTGCTCTAGTCCATTTCCTAACATTCTGCTCAGGTGGTTCTTCGTTTTTATTGGTTGGGACTTTAGTTTGTTAGTCTTCTTTAAACACAGTTGTAATTGTATCTGACTCATGTTGAACTGACCCTTGACTTTAATCCTATCCTTTTCTTTCATCCATTAAAATATATCGATTGGTCACAATTTTATCATCATTTTCTGAATACAACTTCTATGCACCATTCGAATGATAACCTCTGAGCGCCATATCATGACTTCGATCATTTAGTTTATTCCTCAATTGTTTAGGTACATGCCTGAAGCACATTGATCCAAAGACTCTAAGATGACCAACATTCGGCTTCGCACGTGTCCAAGGCTCATAAGGAGTCCTCTCAACCATCTTCTTGGTTGGACATATGTTTAGAATGTATACTGTTGTCGAAGCTTTTTCACCCAAAAATCTCATTGGCATGTCTTTAGCTTTCAACATGCTCCTAGTCATGTTCAGTATGCTTCGATTCTTCTTCTCAACTAGGCCACTATGCTGAGATGTATGTGGTGCATTGACCTTATGCTCTATACCTTCCTCATTAAAAAATCTAGAAAATTCTCGAGAAATGTATTCACCATCACCATCAGTTATCTGTTTCTTCAACTTGCATCCACTTTGCTTCTCGACTTGTAATTTGAACTTCTTGAATTGTATACCTCACTCTTTATTTAAATAAGGTAAATCCACACATATCTGGTGAATTCATCTACGAAAGTTAAGAAATAGTGGTTACCTCCATTCCACCTTACTTCAAATGGTTCACACGCATCAGAGTGAACTAGTTATAATTTTTCCTTCAACCTCATGGGCAAGTCATGTTTGATGCTTTCCTAGCCTATTTCCTTTGCAACATTCCTCACATACCTAACTTGGTTCCTTCACCTAAGGTAAGCATTACACAATCTTCTTCTAGATGAGCATAATTAAACTTCTGAAGTTTAGATGTCCATACATGTGATGCCATAGCCAATTCTTGTCTTCTTCTGCAGTCGAAGCAAGACACTTGTGATCAACTGTATTGATTTATACTTTAAAGGTACTATTTTATGCCAATGGTGCCTTCAGAATCAATCTTCCACCATCATGATACACCTTCATATGATTCTTTTCTAGCTTCACGTTATACCCTTTTGTGAGTAATTAACCTACGCTTATAAAGTTACTAGTTATTGAAGGTACATACAACACATCAGTGATGTTGGCTTTTCGACCATCCTTTCTGACAACAAAGATATCTCTTTTACCACCTGATGTGATGTGTCTACCATCTGCGAATTTTATCACTTCCTCGACTGATTCATCTAGCTTGGTGAACCAGTTTTTATTACCAGTAATGTGATTACTGCATCCTGAATCCAGGTACCACATGTTGGTTTGCTCACTGTTCGACTGAGTGTTGTCCATGAGTAGCACATCATCAGAATCATATCTTCAACATATTCATACTTCACTTCATTGCTATCTTTCGCCCGTGCTTCCTTTTTTCTTCGACAATCTCGAGCATAATGGCCAAATCCTTGATTGTTGTAACACTGCACCTCGTTCATGTCAACTTTCATCCCATAATACTTGTTGAACATGTCTTTCTTGATCGAATCAGAGTGATTATTTGAGTTCTTGCTTGACTTCTCATCATTAAGAAGATTCTTTCCCTGTTTCTCCTTCTCTTTCCCAGATTTCTTGATGAACTTTGCTTGTAGTGCATGTTCAGCCACCTTCTCCCTTTCTGGGTTCCTCTGCTTCGGCCTAATCTCGTGAGACTCTAATGAAGCTTGAAGTTCTTCTAACTTTATATCATCTAGGTTCTTGGACTCTTCAATTGATACTACAATGTAATCAAAATTCTTATTCAGATATCTCAAGACTTTCTCAATCTTCTGCAAATCGCTGATTGATTCACCACACGCCTTCATCTGATTTGTTAACAACACTACATGTGAAAGGTGTTATGAGACTGATTAATTTTCCTTCATCCGAGTCATCTCCAATTGATTTATCAATGTCTATAACTCCCATTCTCCTTTGGTCGTTTCTTCTTCAATTATCTTCTCGAACATGTTAGGATCCACACACTAGTGAATCAAGAAAATACCTTTTCCATCTTTCTTTCTGCGTTCCTTGTGCGCAGGTTGCTGAACAACGCCTGTATTCTCTTCTACTATCCATCATTCACGATTTCAGACACACCTTGAAATATGAAGATTGTAACACCCTTCTAAAATACCCCAATATTTAATTAAATCAACAAAACATAAATCAGAGTAGATATGCAATTAAGGGTGTCACACTTGACACTTCACACCAATCATCAAAATATCCTGTCATGCTCATTTATTTAATCAAAATAAAACATTTGCATAATTCGCAGTGGATAAAATCTAACAACAATGCAAAACATGTAACACATTACATGTAAACTTGTTCAACAATCAACAATGAAAAACAAGTAAAACATCCCGTCCCGATGTTACATCTACCAGAGCATGACCCACTAAGGAACTACACTAGACTCCAAGGACTAGCTTCTACTCAATCACTGCTCGTTACCTGAAACATAGTTGTAAGGGTGAGTTCCTCAATCGATATAATAAGCATTATAAAATATCATGTAATGCTAAGTAAATTAACACATCTCATCACCCTAATCAGATCACACATTCAGCAACAGCAACATCAACTCAATATCATAGTCATACTCAACATAAACACACAACACACGTATAATATTGGAATACATCCATTCATATTATACGCCATACATACATTATGCAATGAGACTCCATGCATGCGGTACCGACTATTCGTGAACATATAGTTCAACCTCACCGATCAAATCCAGATACGGCTACCAAGCTCACTAGTCCCACTCATTTGAGACCTAGTGACTCACTCACTAATTCCTCACCATGGGAATTAGCTACCACCCCAAGGGCTATGATATGCACGCTAATCACCTAGCATGCAAACATCAACAATAATCCACAACAACTCACTCACTAATTCCTCACCATGGGAATTAGCTACCACCATAAAGGCCATAATATACATGCTAAATCACCTAGCATGCAAACATCAACAACAATTCAAAATAGACATATGCTCACACTCTAAGCCATAAACAGTCCATTCACAATTGCATACATAACATATACATTCACAGTATTATGCATACCATCATACATCATCAGCATGTTTATCACAGAATCATATCATATCATGCTAAATAATAAATCACCGTATTAGCACACTCTACTAATACCTACACTGCTCAAAACAACGGGAAATGATCCCTACTATATCATACATCAGCTAAATTACATCACCCCGCTGCAATGACCAAAACTGCACAACAACAGCTCAGAAAAATCACAATTCTGCCCATACGCGTATTGCCTAATCCCATACGCGTATGGCCCATTTCTCAGCCAATCCCATACGCGTATTGTCTGCCTCATACGCGTATGCTACGCGTACCACTTCCTCATACGCGTACCAACAGAGACAAAACCACGTTCAAAACATCATCTTCCTCATCCATACGCGTATTGCCTAGTGCCATATGTTGGTGTAAGCCCTAGAGGCCAATACATTTTGGTACTTGTATCGAATAATAAAAGGCATTCTCTTTATTATGGTTGATTAATAAAGTCCCTGGAATAGATAGTCCGTTTAATGTATTAAGTGTGACTTAATCATGATAACACATTAAACATAAGGACACTATTCCTAAAGTATCCGTAGTCGAGCTTTAGTGTGAAGTGGGATAACATTAAAGCATTAAGACTATTATGTTTGTAGACTGATGATCACATCTCATGGATCATGGATAAAGAGTTATCAAGTCTTAAACATAGGTATGAATATTAGGAGTAATATTTATACCGGATTGACCCGCTATGAGAATACTATATAGAAAGTTATGCAAGGTGTCATAAGTTATTCTCATGGTGATAGTAGTGTATTCCACTCTTCGACCTGAAACCACTATGGATCCTAGATGTAGAGTCGAGTGCTTTATTGCTGATCCAACGTTGTCCGTAACTGGATAACCATAAAGACAGTTGACGGGTACTCCACAAAGCATGCTGAGGGACATGAGTGACCTAGATGGAATTTGCCCATCCTGCATAACAGGATAAATGTCTATGGGCCCAATATTGAACTGGACAAGGATGACACGGTCTATGCCTTGTGTTCAATATAGACATAAGGGCAAAAGGGTAATTATACACATAAGTATTATCACAGAAGGAATTGTCAGATCACTTGACATTTTCGTGTCTTGGGTAGCAGTGATGTGTTGCTAGATACCGCTCACTGTTTATTATGTTAAATGCGTGATTTAATATAATTGCCAACGTCACGAAAACCTACAGGGTCACACACAAAGGACAGATTGATGAGAGATAGAGTAACTAAGGAATACCGTAAGGTACGGTGCCCTTAAGTGAGTCATGGAGCATCGTAAGGTACGATGTACTTGAGTAGAATACGAAATAGGGTAAGGTACCATGAGCTTAAGTGATTTTGGGCATATTATAAGATATGAGCCAAAATACACTTAAGTGGGCTTTTAGCTTGAAGCCCACACAAGTGGTTCTATAAATAGAACCCTTGTGCAGAAGCAAAAATTTTGCGGTTGCATTCTTTTCGTTTTCTCTCACTCTCTCTCTCTCACTCAAAGCCTTCATTCGTAACAGCTAGCACTGAGATTGAAGGAACCCGTTCGTGTGGACTGAGTAGAGACGTTGTCATCGTTCAACGTTCGTGATCGTTTCGTGGATCTGCATCAAAGGGTTTTGATCGTCACAAGAGATCTGCACCAAAGGTTTCAATCGTCACAAGAGGTAAATATTCTATCACTGATCATGACCATTCGTAAGGATCTCTAAAGGAGAAATTTTAATTTCCGCTGCGCTTGGACCGCAATTCTCCTTCACCATACGCGTACCAGACCATCTCATACGCGTATTGCCTAGTGCCATACGCGTATGACCAGAAACCAGAATTCCAGATCTGCTATGGTTTTCTCTGCTACGAGATTCTCAGATCCAACCTTCCACATTCCAATTTTTACACAACATTCAATCATATTGTCTAACACAGATCATACTCTATTCGATTTCGCAAATTCTAACTTTATTACATCTAATTCCTACGAATTTCCTTCAATTATAACCCATATTTCGTTCATCCAATATTTCACGAATTTCAGTATACATCATTCTAATCAGAGTCAAATCAATGGTTTATCACTACCCATTACATGTTAACCCATAATACCCATTAAACGACGATAAACCCCCTTACCTGAGTTAATCCGGCAATCCTTTAGCTTCGAGCTCTTCCTCTCTTCAACCCTTGTTCTCTGGCTCTTTGCCCTTTTTCCACATTAGAGTCGTTTCTCTGTTTTCACGTGAAAACCTCTTTTTGCCAAATGGGACTCTTTTTACTGATTCCAACATTATATTCCAATAATAATAATTCCAATAATAATAATTCCAATAATAATAATCCAATTATTTAATTAAATTAATAAATATATTATTAACTTAATTTAAATAATTATCATATTATTATCGGGGTGTTACAACTCTCCCCCACTAAAAGAGTTTTCGTCCTCGAAAACATACCTCAAGCGAATAACTCCGGATAAGACTCCTTCATCTGACTCTCCAGTTCCCAAGTCACATTGCCACCCGCTGGTCCTCCCCAAGCTACCTTCACCAAGGCAATCTCTTTACCCCGCAACTGCTTCAACTCTCGATCCTCGATCCTCATAGGTGATGTTTCAACAGTCAGGTTATTTCTCACCTGTACATCATCTATTTGGACTACATGCGACGGATCATGAATGTATCTCCTCAACTGAGACACATGAAACACCTCATGCAAATTCGCAAGTGACGGCGGTAAAGCGATACGATAGGCTACCTCCCCTATCCTCTCCAAAATCTGATAAGGACCAATAAATCGAGGTGTCAACTTCTTCGACTTCAAGGCTCGACCAACCCCAGTTATCGGAGTAACGCGAAGAAACACATGATCTCCCTCTTGGAACTCAAGTGACTTCCTCGTCTTGTCGTGATAACTCTTCTGACGACTCTGAGCAATTCTCATCTTCTCCTGAATCATCTTAATCTTTTCCGTAGTCTGTTGAACAATCTTCGGTCCAACCACAGCACTCTCACCGGACTCATACCAACATAAAGGTGTCCGACATCTCCTACCATACAAAGCTTCAAACGGTGCCATACCAATGCTCGAATGAAAACTATTGTTGTAGGTAAACTCAATCAAAGGTAAATAACAATCCCAAGCACCTCCCTTTTCCAAAACACAAGCCCTCAAAAGATCCTCTAATGACTGAATCGTCCTCTCAGTCTGACCATCAGTCTGCGGATGATATGCAGAACTCAATCTCAGCTTAGTTCCCAAAGCCCTCTGCAAACCTTCCCAGAACTTCGATGTAAATCTAGGATCTCTGTCCGAAACAATACTCGACGGAATACCATGCAAACTTACAATCTTCTCAATATACAACTCAGCTAATCTCTCTAACGGATAATCCATTCTGATCGGAATGAAATGAGCCGATTTTGTCAATCTGTCAACAATCACCCAAATAGCTTCAAAATTCTTATTTGTCCTCGGTAAACCAGAAACAAAATCCATACTGATACTGTCCCACTTCCACTCTGGAATAGCCAACGGTTGCATTAGCCCAGACGGCTTCTGATGCTCAATCTTTGACTTCTGACAAGTCAAACAAGAATAAACAAAACTCGCAATTTCTCTTTTCATTCTCGGCCACCAAAATAACTTTTTCAAATCATGATACATCTTCGTAGCCCCAGGATGAATACTCAAGCCACTACGATGTCCTTCCTCAAGAATACTCTTCTTAAGCTCGGTAACATCCGGAATACACACCCGATTACCAAATTTCAAAACACCATTCTCATCAACTCTGAATTCACCACCTTGACCTTGATTCACTAGAGTCAACTTATCAACCAAAAGCACATCGGATTTCTGACCCTCTCTAATCTCATCCAGAATACCACTCGTTAACTTCAACATCCCCAACTTAACACTATTGTGAGTACTCTCACACACCAAACTCAAGTCTCTAAACTGCTCCATTAAATCCAATTCCTTAACCATTAACATAGACATATGCAATGATTTCCGACTCAATGCATCAGCCACTACGTTTGCTTTACCCGGATGGTAATTCAAACCAAAGTCATAATCCTTCAGAAACTCTAACCATCTCCTCTGTCTCATATTCAGCTCTTTCTGATCGAACAAATACTTTAAACTTTTATGGTCACTGAAAACCTCAAATCTTGACCCGTACAAGTAATGCCTCCATAACTTCAGAACAAATACCACTGCTGCCAACTCTAAATCGTGCGTCGGATAGTTCCTCTCATGAACCCTCAGTTGTCTCGAAGCATAAGCTACAACCTGCTTATTCTGCATCAAAACACCACCCAAACCCAACAATGAAGCATCACAGTAAACCTCAAATGGTTCCGACGGACTCGGTAATATCAGAACAGGAGCAGTAGTTAACCTTCTCTTTAACTTTTGGAAACCTTCTTCACATTTTGAGTCCCAAACAAACGCTTGCCCCTTTCTAGTCAACATCGTCACCGGTAACGCCAACTTAGAAAATCCCTCAATGAATTTCCTATAATAACCAGCCAAACCAAGAAAACTCCTTATCTCAGAAACTGACTTCGGAGCTTCCCACTCAGACACCGCTTCTATCTTAGAAGGATCAACAGCAACACCACCTCTTGAAATTACATGACCAAGAAAACTAACCTCTTCTAACCAAAATTCACACTTAGACAGTTTAGCAAATAACTTCTTTTCTCGGAGAACTTCTAAAACCACTTTCAAATGCTCAGCATGCTCTTCTTCAGATTTCGAATACACCAAAATGTCGTCAATAAACACCACAACAAACTTATCTAGGTACGGATGGAAGATCCTATTCATATACTCCATAAATACTCCAGGCGCATTAGTCACACCAAAAGGCATTACGGAATACTCATAATGTCCATACCTTGTTCTGAAAGCAGTCTTCTGAATATCCTCAGTTTTCACACGTATCTGATGATATCCCGATCTCAAATCTATCTTGCTGAACACACTCGCACCAACCAACTGATCCATCAAATCATCAATCCTCGGCAAAGGATACCGATTCTTGATCGTCACTTTATTCAGTTGCCTGTAGTCCACACACAACCTCATAGTACCTTCTTTCTTCTTAACCAACAACACTGGTGCACCCCACGGTGACACACTCGGACGAATAAACTTCTTATCCAACAAATCTTCCAACTGACCCTTCAATTCAGTTAACTCAACAGCAGACATACGGTACGGAGCCATCGATATCGGTCTAGTACCAGGTACCAAATCAATCGAGAATTCAACTTCACGCTCTGGCGGCAATTCATTCACTTCTTCAGGAAACACATCAGGAAAATCACACACCACAGCTAGATCGCAAATCATCAGTTTATCTTTAGCCTCCAAAGTCGCTAACAGCATAAACAACTCTGCCCCATCTGCTACTGCCTCAGTCACCTGCCTCGCTGATAGAACCAAACTCTCTCCTTCCTCAATCTCAGGAAAGATCACAGTCTTATCAAAACAGTTGATAGAAACCCGGTTAGACACCAACCAGTTCATACCCAGAATGACATCAATCTGCACAAGTGGAAGACACACAAGGTCCATCCCAAAGTCTCTACCAAAAATACTCAAAGGACAATTCAAACAAACTGAAGTAGTAGTCACTGAACCCTTCGCAGGAGTATCAATCACCATACTTCCATGCATCTCAGATATCTCTAACTTAAGTTTCACAGCACAATCCAAAGATATAAAGGAATGAGTCGCACCTGTGTCAATAATAGCTACAAGAGGAAAGCCATTAATATAACACGTACCTCGGATCAAACGATCATCTGCAGAAGTCTCCGAACCCGATAAGGCAAAGACCTTGCCTCCTGACTGATTCTCTTTCTTCGGCTTAGGACACTGTGGACTGATATGACCCACCTCTCCACAGTTGAAACAAGTTACAGTCTTCAACCGGCACTCTGCAGCCAAATGACCACCTTTGCCACACTTGAAACACTTCATCTCAGCACTGGTACACTCATGGACACGATGTCCAGCCCGACCACATCTATAACACTTAGCAGGGGCGCTAGAGTCTCCCCCACTAGGCCTCTTCATCCCACTCTGCTTCTGAAAACCTTTGCCAGCTGCATACGGTTTCCCACGATCATTCTGATTCTTGCCTTTCCTATCAACCCTTTGCTGATAGCTCTCTGCTCTGGCTTTGGAATCCTGTTCAAAAATCCTGCAACAGTCAACCAAGTCAGAAAACACTCTGATCCGTTGGTATCCAATAGCCTGCTTAATCTCGGGACGTAACCCGTTCTCAAACTTCACACATTTCGAAAATTCTCCAGCAGCCTCATTATAGGGAGTATAATACTTTGACAGCTCTGTGAACTTAGCAGCATACTCAGTAACAGACCTGTTACCCTGTTTCAATTCCAAGAACTCTATCTCTTTCTTTCCTCTGACATCCTCTGGAAAATACTTCCTCAGGAATCTCTCTCTGAACACAACCCAAGTGATCTCAGCATTCCCAGCGGTTTCCAACTCAGTGCGGGTAGCAACCCACCAATCATCAGCTTCCTCTGACAGCATATGCGTACCGAATCTGACTTTCTGGTTATCGGCACACTCAGTCACTCGGAAGATTCTCTCTATCTCCTTCAACCACTTCTGAGCGCCATCTGGATCGTATGCTCCCTTGAACATTGGAGGATTGTTCTTCTGGAACTCACTCAGTTGACGAGCAGCTCCCATTCCCACAACATTCGGATTCCCTCCAAGTACTCCAGCTAGCATACCCAGAGCCTCAGCAATCGCAGCATCGTCTCTACCTCTTCCCGCCATCTCTATTCTGAAAACCCAACAAGCTAAAACAATAAGTACTGATAGGGTTACACAACACCTATCCCGTACAGGGGAAACAGAATAATTACGACT